>NW_027459400.1:0-698925 GCF_050624435.1 Tenrec ecaudatus | reverse complement strand
ACCTAGACAGTCCAAGTAAAAGCTAGGGAACCTACATAGTCAAAGTGCTCGCTAAGCAACCTACACAGTCCAAGTGCCCGTTAGTTAACCTAGATAGTCAAAGTGCCTGCTAGGTAACCTAGATAGTCCAAGTGCCCGCTAGGTAACCTACATAGTCAAAGTGCGCGCTAGGTAACCTAGATAGTCCAATTGCCCGTTAGCTAACCTAGATAGTCGAAGTGTCCGCTAGTTAACCTACATAGTCCAAGTGCCCGTTCGTTAACCTAGATAGTCCAAGTGCCCGCTAGGTAACCTAGACAGTCCAAGTGCCCGCTAGGTTACCTACATAGTCCAAGTGCACGTTCGTTAACATAGATAGTCCAAGTGCCCGCTGGTAACCTACATAGTCCAAGAACCTGCTAGGTATCCTTGAGAGTCCAAGTGCCTTCTAGTTAACCTACATAGTCCAAGTGCCCGCTAGGTAATCTAGATAGCCCAAGTGCCCGCTAGGTAACCTACGTAGTCCAAGTGCCCGCTAGGTAACCTAAATTATCCAAATGCCCGCTAGGGAAACTACATAGTCCAAGTGCCCGCTAGTTAACCTAGATAGTCCAAGTGCACGCCAGTAAACCTAGATAGTCCAAGGGCCCGCTAGTTAACCTAGATAGTCCAAGTGCCCGCTAGATAACCTAGATCGTCCAAGTGTCTGCTAGGTAACCTACATAGTCCAAGTGCCTTCTAGGTAACCTAGATAGTCCAAGTGCCTGTTAGCTAACCTACATAGTCCAAGTGCCCGTTCGTTAACCTAGATAGTCCATGTGCCCGCTATGTAACCTAGACAGTCCAAGTGCCCGCTAGGTTACCTACATAGTCCAAGTGTCCGTTCGTTAACCTAGATAGTCCAAGTGCCCGCTAGTAAACCTAGATAGTCCAAGGGCCCGCTAGTTAACCTAGATCGTCCAAGTGTCCGCTAGGTAACCTTCATAGTCCAAGTGCCTTGTAGGTAACCTAGATAGTCCAAGTGCCTGTTAGCTAACCTACATAGTCCAAGTGCCCGTTCGTTAACCTAGATAGTCCAAGTGCCCGCTATGTAACTTAGACAGTCCAAGTGCCCGCTAGGTTACCTACATAGTCCAAGTGTCCGTTCGTTAACCTAGATAGTCCAATTGCCCGTTTGGTAACCTACATAATCCAAGTGCCCGCTTCGTAACCTGGATAGTCTAAGTGCCCGCTAGATAAACAACATAGTCAAAGTGCGCGATAGGTAACCTACATAGTCCAAGTGCCTTCTAGGGAGCGTACATAGTCCACGTGACCGCTAGGGAACCTACATAGTCCAAGTGCCTGTTAGGGAACCTACATAGTCCAAGTGCTCGCTAGGTAACCTACATACTCCAAATGCCCGCAAGGAAACCTACATAGTCTAAGTGCCCGCTAGGGAACCTACATAATCCAAGTGCCCGTTAGGTAACCTAGATAGTCCAAGTGCCCGTTAGCTAACCTAGATAGTCCAAGTGCCCGCTAGTTAACCTACATAGTCCAAGTGCCCGCCAGGTAACCTAGATAGTCCAAGTGCCCTTTCGCTAGCCTAGACAGTCCAAGTGCCCGCTAGGGAAACCACATAGTCCAGTGCCCGCTAGGGAATTTACATAGTCCAAGTGCCTGCTAGTTAACCTAGATAGTCCAAGTGCCCGTCTGTTAACCTAGACAGTCCAAGTGCCCGCTAGGGAAACCACATAGTTCAGTGCCCACTAGGGAACTTACATAGTCCAAGTGCCCGCTAGTTGACCTAGATAGTCCAAGTGCCCGTTCGTTAACCTAGACTGTCCAAGTGCCCGCTAGGGAACCCACATAGTCCAAGTGCCCGCTAGGGAACTTACATAGTCCAAGTGCCCGTTAGTAACCTATATAGTCCTAGTACCCGCTAGGTAACGTAGATAGTCCAAGTGCCCGCTAGGGTATGTACATAGACCAAGTGCCTGCTAGGTAACCTACATAGTCCAAGTGCCCGTTAGGGAGCCTAGATAGTCCAAGTGCCCGCTAGGGAACCTGCATCGTGCAAGTGCTGCTAGGTAACCTAGATAATCCAAGTGCCCGCTAGTTAACCTAGATAGTCCAAGTGCCCGCAAGTTAACCTAGAACCTCCAAGTGTCCGCTAGTTAACCTACATAGTCCAAGGGCCCGCTAGTTAACCTACATAGTCCAAGAACCTGCTAGTTAACCTAGATAGTCCAAGTTCCCGCTATGTTACCTACATAGTCCTAGTGCCCGCTAGGTAACCTAGATAGTCCAAGTTCCTGTTAGCTAACCTAGATAGTCCAAGTGCCCGCTAGGTAACCTAGATAGTCAAAGTGCCCGTTAGCTAACCTAGATAGTCCAAGTGCCCGCTAGGTAACCTAGATAGTCAAAGTGCCTGTTTGGTAACCTAGATAGTCCAAGTGCCCGCTAGGTAACCTACATTGTCCAAGTGCCCGTTACCTAACCTAGATAGTCCAAGTGCCCGCTAGGGAACCCACATAGACCAAGTGCCCGCTAGGGAACTTACATAGTCCAAGGGCCGCTAGGGAACCTACATCGTCCAAGTGCCCATTCGTTAACCTAGAAGTCCAAGTGCCCGCTATGTAACCTAGACAGTCCAAGTGCCGCCTAGGTTACCTGCATAGTCCAAGTGCCCGTTCGTTAACCTAGATAGTCCAAGTGCCCGCTAGGGAACCTATATAGTCTAAGTGCTATCTAGGTAACCTAGATAGTCCAAGGACCCGCTATTTGACCTACATAGTCCAAGGGCTCGCTTGTTAACTTTGATAGTCCAAGTGCCCGCCTGTTAACCTAGATCGTCCAAGTGCCCGCTAGTTAACCTAGATCATCCAAGTGCCGGCTAGTTAATCTACATAGTCCAAGGGCCCACTTGTTAACCTAGATCGTCCAAGTGCCCTCTAGTTAACTTACATAGTCCAAGGGCCTGCTAGTTAACCTACATAGACCAAGTGCTCGCTAGTTAACCTACATAGTCCAAGTGCCCGCTAGGTAACCTAGACAGTCCAAGTGACCACTAGGTTACCTAGATAGTCAAAGTGCCCACTAGGTAACCTAGACAGTGCAATTGCCCGCTAGTTAACCTAGACAGTCCAAGTAAAAGCTAGGGAACCTACATAGTCAAAGTGCTCGCTAAGCAACCTACACAGTCCAAGTGCCCGTTAGTTAACCTAGATAGTCAAAGTGCCTGCTAGGTAACCTAGATAGTCCAAGTGCCCGCTAGGTAACCTACATAGTCAAAGTGCGCGCTAGGTAACCTAGATAGTCCAATTGCCCGTTAGCTAACCTAGATAGTCGAAGTGTCCGCTAGTTAACCTACATAGTCCAAGTGCCCGTTCGTTAACCTAGATAGTCCAAGTGCCCGCTAGGTAACCTAGACAGTCCAAGTGCCCGCTAGGTTACCTACATAGTCCAAGTGCACGTTCGTTAACATAGATAGTCCAAGTGCCCGCTGGTAACCTACATAGTCCAAGAACCTGCTAGGTATCCTTGAGAGTCCAAGTGCCTTCTAGTTAACCTACATAGTCCAAGTGCCCGCTAGGTAATCTAGATAGCCCAAGTGCCCGCTAGGTAACCTACGTAGTCCAAGTGCCCGCTAGGTAACCTAAATTATCCAAATGCCCGCTAGGGAAACTACATAGTCCAAGTGCCCGCTAGTTAACCTAGATAGTCCAAGTGCACGCCAGTAAACCTAGATAGTCCAAGGGCCCGCTAGTTAACCTAGATAGTCCAAGTGCCCGCTAGATAACCTAGATCGTCCAAGTGTCTGCTAGGTAACCTACATAGTCCAAGTGCCTTCTAGGTAACCTAGATAGTCCAAGTGCCTGTTAGCTAACCTACATAGTCCAAGTGCCCGTTCGTTAACCTAGATAGTCCATGTGCCCGCTATGTAACCTAGACACTCCAAGTGCCCGCTAGGTTACCTACATAGTCCAAGTGTCCGTTCGTTAACCTAGATAGTCCAAGTGCCCGCTAGTAAACCTAGATAGTCCAAGGGCCCGCTAGTTAACCTAGATCGTCCAAGTGTCCGCTAGGTAACCTTCATAGTCCAAGTGCCTTGTAGGTTACCTAGATAGTCCAAGTGCCTGTTAGCTAACCTACATAGTCCAAGTGCCCGTTCGTTAACCTAGATAGTCCAAGTGCCCGCTATGTAACTTAGACAGTCCAAGTGCCCGCTAGGTTACCTACATAGTCCAAGTGTCCGTTCGTTAACCTAGATAGTCCAATTGCCCGTTTGGTAACCTACATAATCCAAGTGCCCGCTTCGTAACCTGGATAGTCTAAGTGCCCGCTAGATAACCAACATAGTCAAAGTGCGCGATAGGTAACCTACATAGTCCAAGTGCCTTCTAGGGAGCGTACATAGTCCACGTGACCGCTAGGGAACCTACATAGTCCAAGTGCCTGTTAGGGAACCTACATAGTCCAAGTGCTCGCTAGGTAACCTACATACTCCAAATGCCCGCAAGGAAACCTACATAGTCTAAGTGCCCGCTAGGGAACCTACATAATCCAAGTGCCCGTTAGGTAACCTAGATAGTCCAAGTGCCCGTTAGCTAACCTAGATAGTCCAAGTGCCCGCTAGTTAACCTACATAGTCCAAGTGCCCGCCAGGTAACCTAGATAGTCCAAGTGCCCTTTCGCTAGCCTAGACAGTCCAAGTGCCCGCTAGGGAAACCACATAGTCCAGTGCCCGCTAGGGAATTTACATAGTCCAAGTGCCTGCTAGTTAACCTAGATAGTCCAAGTGCCCGTCTGTTAACCTAGACAGTCCAAGTGCCCGCTAGGGAAACCACATAGTCCAGTGCCCACTAGGGAACTTACATAGTCCAAGTGCCCGCTAGTTGACCTAGATAGTCCAAGTGCCCGTTCGTTAACCTAGACTGTCCAAGTGCCCGCTAGGGAACCCACATAGTCCAAGTGCCCGCTAGGGAACTTACATAGTCCAAGTGCCCGTTAGTAACCTATATAGTCCTAGTACCCGCTAGGTAACGTAGATAGTCCAAGTGCCCGCTAGGGTATGTACATAGACCAAGTGCCTGCTAGGTAACCTACATAGTCCAAGTGCCCGTTAGGGAGCCTAGATAGTCCAAGTGCCCGCTAGGGAACCTGCATCGTGCAAGTGCTGCTAGGTAACCTAGATAATCCAAGTGCCCGCTAGTTAACCTAGATAGTCCAAGTGCCCGCAAGTTAACCTAGAACCTCCAAGTGTCCGCTAGTTAACCTACATAGTCCAAGGGCCCGCTAGTTAACCTACATAGTCCAAGAACCTGCTAGTTAACCTAGATAGTCCAAGTTCCCGCTATGTTACCTACATAGTCCTAGTGCCCGCTAGGTAACCTAGATAGTCCAAGTTCCTGTTAGCTAACCTAGATAGTCCAAGTGCCCGCTAGGTAACCTAGATAGTCAAAGTGCCCGTTAGCTAACCTAGATAGTCCAAGTGCCCGCTAGGTAACCTAGATAGTCAAAGTGCCTGTTTGGTAACCTAGATAGTCCAAGTGCCCGCTAGGTAACCTACATTGTCCAAGTGCCCGTTACCTAACCTAGATAGTCCAAGTGCCCGCTAGGGAACCCACATAGACCAAGTGCCCGCTAGGGAACTTACATAGTCCAAGGGCCGCTAGGGAACCTACATCGTCCAAGTGCCCATTCGTTAACCTAGAAGTCCAAGTGCCCGCTATGTAACCTAGACAGTCCAAGTGCCGCCTAGGTTACCTGCATAGTCCAAGTGCCCGTTCGTTAACCTAGATAGTCCAAGTGCCCGCTAGGGAACCTATATAGTCTAAGTGCTATCTAGGTAACCTAGATAGTCCAAGGACCCGCTAGTTGACCTACATAGTCCAAGGGCTCGCTTGTTAACTTTGATAGTCCAAGTGCCCGCCTGTTAACCTAGATCGTCCAAGTGCCCGCTAGTTAACCTAGATCATCCAAGTGCCGGCTAGTTAATCTACATAGTCCAAGGGCCCACTTGTTAACCTAGATCGTCCAAGTGCCCTCTAGTTAACTTACATAGTCCAAGGGCCTGCTAGTTAACCTACATAGACCAAGTGCTCGCTAGTTAACCTACATAGTCCAAGTGCCCGCTAGGTAACCTAGACAGTCCAAGTGACCACTAGGTTACCTAGATAGTCAAAGTGCCCACTAGGTAACCTAGACAGTGCAATTGCCCGCTAGTTAACCTAGACAGTCCAAGTAAAAGCTAGGGAACCTACATAGTCAAAGTGCTCGCTAAGCAACCTACACAGTCCAAGTGCCCGTTAGTTAACCTAGATAGTCAAAGTGCCTGCTAGGTAACCTAGATAGCCCAAGTGCCCGCTAGGTAACCTACATAGTCAAAGTGCGCGCTAGGTAACCTAGATAGTCCAATTGCCCGTTAGCTAACCTAGATAGTCGAAGTGTCCGCTAGTTAACCTACATAGTCCAAGTGCCCGTTCGTTAACCTAGATAGTCCAAGTGCCCGCTAGGTAACCTAGACAGTCCAAGTGCCCGCTAGGTTACCTACATAGTCCAAGTGCACGTTCGTTAACATAGATAGTCCAAGTGCCCGCTGGTAACCTACATAGTCCAAGAACCTGCTAGGTATCCTTGAGAGTCCAAGTGCCTTCTAGTTAACCTACATAGTCCAAGTGCCCGCTAGGTAATCTAGATAGCCCAAGTGCCCGCTAGGTAACCTACGTAGTCCAAGTGCCCGCTAGGTAACCTAAATTATCCAAATGCCCGCTAGGGAAACTACATAGTCCAAGTGCCCGCTAGTTAACCTAGATAGTCCAAGTGCACGCCAGTAAACCTAGATAGTCCAAGGGCCCGCTAGTTAACCTAGATAGTCCAAGTGCCCGCTAGATAACCTAGATCGTCCAAGTGTCTGCTAGGTAACCTACAAAGTCCAAGTGCCTTCTAGGTAACCTAGATAGTCCAAGTGCCTGTTAGCTAACCTACATAGTCCAAGTGCCCGTTCGTTAACCTAGATAGTCCATGTGCCCGCTATGTAACCTAGACAGTCCAAGTGCCCGCTAGGTTACCTACATAGTCCAAGTGTCCGTTCGTTAACCTAGATAGTCCAAGTGCCCGCTAGTAAACCTAGATAGTCCAAGGGCCCGCTAGTTAACCTAGATCGTCCAAGTGTCCGCTAGGTAACCTTCATAGTCCAAGTGCCTTGTAGGTTACCTAGATAGTCCAAGTGCCTGTTAGCTAACCTACATAGTCCAAGTGCCCGTTCGTTAACCTAGATAGTCCAAGTGCCCGCTATGTAACTTAGACAGTCCAAGTGCCCGCTAGGTTACCTACATAGTCCAAGTGTCCGTTCGTTAACCTAGATAGTCCAATTGCCCGTTTGGTAACCTACATAATCCAAGTGCCCGCTTCGTAACCTGGATAGTCTAAGTGCCCGCTAGATAACCAACATAGTCAAAGTGCGCGATAGGTAACCTACATAGTCCAAGTGCCTTCTAGGGAGCGTACATAGTCCACGTGACCGCTAGGGAACCTACATAGTCCAAGTGCCTGTTAGGGAACCTACATAGTCCAAGTGCTCGCTAGGTAACCTACATACTCCAAATGCCCGCAAGGAAACCTACATAGTCTAAGTGCCCGCTAGGGAACCTACATAATCCAAGTGCCCGTTAGGTAACCTAGATAGTCCAAGTGCCCGTTAGCTAACCTAGATAGTCCAAGTGCCCGCTAGTTAACCTACATAGTCCAAGTGCCCGCCAGGTAACCTAGATAGTCCAAGTGCCCTTTCGCTAGCCTAGACAGTCCAAGTGCCCGCTAGGGAAACCACATAGTCCAGTGCCCGCTAGGGAATTTACATAGTCCAAGTGCCTGCTAGTTAACCTAGATAGTCCAAGTGCCCGTCTGTTAACCTAGACAGTCCAAGTGCCCGCTAGGGAAACCACATAGTCCAGTGCCCACTAGGGAACTTACATAGTCCAAGTGCCCGCTAGTTGACCTAGATAGTCCAAGTGCCCGTTCGTTAACCTAGACTGTCCAAGTGCCCGCTAGGGAACCCACATAGTCCAAGTGCCCGCTAGGGAACTTACATAGTCCAAGTGCCCGTTAGTAACCTATATAGTCCTAGTACCCGCTAGGTAACGTAGATAGTCCAAGTGCCCGCTAGGGTATGTACATAGACCAAGTGCCTGCTAGGTAACCTACATAGTCCAAGTGCCCGTTAGGGAGCCTAGATAGTCCAAGTGCCCGCTAGGGAACCTGCATCGTGCAAGTGCTGCTAGGTAACCTAGATAATCCAAGTGCCCGCTAGTTAACCTAGATAGTCCAAGTGCCCGCAAGTTAACCTAGAACCTCCAAGTGTCCGCTAGTTAACCTACATAGTCCAAGGGCCCGCTAGTTAACCTACATAGTCCAAGAACCTGCTAGTTAACCTAGATAGTCCAAGTTCCCGCTATGTTACCTACATAGTCCTAGTGCCCGCTAGGTAACCTAGATAGTCCAAGTTCCTGTTAGCTAACCTAGATAGTCCAAGTGCCCGCTAGGTAACCTAGATAGTCAAAGTGCCCGTTAGCTAACCTAGATAGTCCAAGTGCCCGCTAGGTAACCTAGATAGTCAAAGTGCCTGTTTGGTAACCTAGATAGTCCAAGTGCCCGCTAGGTAACCTACATTGTCCAAGTGCCCGTTACCTAACCTAGATAGTCCAAGTGCCCGCTAGGGAACCCACATAGACCAAGTGCCCGCTAGGGAACTTACATAGTCCAAGGGCCGCTAGGGAACCTACATCGTCCAAGTGCCCATTCGTTAACCTAGAAGTCCAAGTGCCCGCTATGTAACCTAGACAGTCCAAGTGCCGCCTAGGTTACCTGCATAGTCCAAGTGCCCGTTCGTTAACCTAGATAGTCCAAGTGCCCGCTAGGGAACCTATATAGTCTAAGTGCTATCTAGGTAACCTAGATAGTCCAAGGACCCGCTAGTTGACCTACATAGTCCAAGGGCTCGCTTGTTAACTTTGATAGTCCAAGTGCCCGCCTGTTAACCTAGATCGTCCAAGTGCCCGCTAGTTAACCTAGATCATCCAAGTGCCGGCTAGTTAATCTACATAGTCCAAGGGCCCACTTGTTAACCTAGATCGTCCAAGTGCCCTCTAGTTAACTTACATAGTCCAAGGGCCTGCTAGTTAACCTACATAGACCAAGTGCTCGCTAGTTAACCTACATAGTCCAAGTGCCCGCTAGGTAACCTAGACAGTCCAAGTGACCACTAGGTTACCTAGATAGTCAAAGTGCCCACTAGGTAACCTAGACAGTGCAATTGCCCGCTAGTTAACCTAGACAGTCCAAGTAAAAGCTAGGGAACCTACATAGTCAAAGTGCTCGCTAAGCAACCTACACAGTCCAAGTGCCCGTTAGTTAACCTAGATAGTCAAAGTGCCTGCTAGGTAACCTAGATAGTCCAAGTGCCCGCTAGGTAACCTACATAGTCAAAGTGCGCGCTAGGTAACCTAGATAGTCCAATTGCCCGTTAGCTAACCTAGATAGTCGAAGTGTCCGCTAGTTAACCTACATAGTCCAAGTGCCCGTTCGTTAACCTAGATAGTCCAAGTGCCCGCTAGGTAACCTAGACAGTCCAAGTGCCCGCTAGGTTACCTACATAGTCCAAGTGCACGTTCGTTAACATAGATAGTCCAAGTGCCCGCTGGTAACCTACATAGTCCAAGAACCTGCTAGGTATCCTTGAGAGTCCAAGTGCCTTCTAGTTAACCTACATAGTCCAAGTGCCCGCTAGGTAATCTAGATAGCCCAAGTGCCCGCTAGGTAACCTACGTAGTCCAAGTGCCCGCTAGGTAACCTAAATTATCCAAATGCCCGCTAGGGAAACTACATAGTCCAAGTGCCCGCTAGTTAACCTAGATAGTCCAAGTGCACGCCAGTAAACCTAGATAGTCCAAGGGCCCGCTAGTTAACCTAGATAGTCCAAGTGCCCGCTAGATAACCTAGATCGTCCAAGTGTCTGCTAGGTAACCTACATAGTCCAAGTGCCTTCTAGGTAACCTAGATAGTCCAAGTGCCTGTTAGCTAACCTACATAGTCCAAGTGCCCGTTCGTTAACCTAGATAGTCCATGTGCCCGCTATGTAACCTAGACAGTCCAAGTGCCCGCTAGGTTACCTACATAGTCCAAGTGTCCGTTCGTTAACCTAGATAGTCCAAGTGCCCGCTAGTAAACCTAGATAGTCCAAGGGCCCGCTAGTTAACCTAGATCGTCCAAGTGTCCGCTAGGTAACCTTCATAGTCCAAGTGCCTTGTAGGTAACCTAGATAGTCCAAGTGCCTGTTAGCTAACCTACATAGTCCAAGTGCCCGTTCGTTAACCTAGATAGTCCAAGTGCCCGCTATGTAACTTAGACAGTCCAAGTGCCCGCTAGGTTACCTACATAGTCCAAGTGTCCGTTCGTTAACCTAGATAGTCCAATTGCCCGCTTCGTAACCTGGATAGTCTAAGTGCCCGCTAGATAACAAACATAGTCAAAGTGCGCGATAGGTAACCTACATAGTCCAAGTGCCTTCTAGGGAGTGTACATAGTCCACGTGACCGCTAGGGAACCTACATAGTCCACGTGACCGCTAGGGAACCTACATAGTCCAAGTGCTCGCTAGGTAACCTACATACTCCAAATGCCCGCAAGGAAACCTACATAGTCTAAGTGCCCGCTAGGGAACCTACATAATCCAAGTGCCCGTTAGGTAACCTAGATAGTCCAAGTGCCCGTTAGCTAACCTAGATAGTCCAAGTGCCCGCTAGTTAACCTACATAGTCCAAGTGCCCGCCAGGTAACCTAGATAGTCCAAGTGCCCTTTCGCTAGCCTAGACAGTCCAAGTGCCCGCTAGGGAAACCACATAGTCCAGTGCCCGCTAGGGAATTTACATAGTCCAAGTGCCTGCTAGTTAACCTAGATAGTCCAAGTGCCCGTCTGTTAACCTAGACAGTCCAAGTGCCCGCTAGGGAAACCACATTGTCCAGTGCCCACTAGGGAACTTACATAGTCCAAGTGGCCGTTAGTTGACCTAGATAGTCCAAGTGCCCGTTCGTTAACCTAGACTGTCCAAGTGCCCGCTAGGGAACCCACATAGTCCAAGTGCCCGCTAGGGAACTTACATAGTCCAAGTGCCCGTTAGTAACCTATATAGTCCTAGTACCCGCTAGGTAACGTAGATAGTCCAAGTGCCCGCTAGGGTATGTACATAGACCAAGTGCCTGCTAGGTAACCTACATAGTCCAAGTGCCCGTTAGGGAGCCTAGATAGTCCAAGTGCCCGCTAGGGAACCTGCATCGTGCAAGTGCTGCTAGGTAACCTAGATAATCCAAGTGCCCGCTAGTTAACCTAGATAGTCCAAGTGCCCGCAAGTTAACCTAGAACCTCCAAGTGTCCGCTAGTTAACCTACATAGTCCAAGGGCCCGCTAGTTAACCTACATAGTCCAAGAACCTGCTAGTTAACCTAGATAGTCCAAGTTCCCGCTATGTTACCTACATAGTCCTAGTGCCCGCTAGGTAACCTAGATAGTCCAAGTTCCTGTTAGCTAACCTAGATAGTCCAAGTGCCCGCTAGGTAACCTAGATAGTCAAAGTGCCCGTTAGCTAACCTAGATAGTCCAAGTGCCCGCTATGTAACCTACATAGTCCAAGTTCCCGCTAGGTAACCTAGATAATCCAAGTGCCCGTTACCTAACCTAGATCGTCCAAATGCCCGCTAGGCGACCTACATAGTCGAAGAGCCCGTTCGTTAACCTAGAAGTCCTATTGCACCCTATGAAACCTAGAGAGTCCAAGTGCCCGTTAGGTAACCTAGATAGTCAAAGTGCCCGTTAGGTAACCTAGATAGTCCAAGTGCCCGTTCGTTAACCTAGACTGTCCAAGTGCCCGCTAGGGAACCCACATAGTCCAAGTGCCCGCTAGGGAACTTACATAGTCCAAGTGCCCGTTAGTAACCTATATAGTCCTAGTACCCGCTAGGTAACGTAGATAGTCCAAGTGCCCGCTAGGGTATGTACATAGACCAAGTGCCTGCTAGGTAACCTACATAGTCCAAGTGCCCGTTAGGGAGCCTAGATAGTCCAAGTGCCCGCTAGGGAACCTGCATCGTGCAAGTGCTGCTAGGTAACCTAGATAATCCAAGTGCCCGCTAGTTAACCTAGATAGTCCAAGTGCCCGCAAGTTAACCTAGAACCTCCAAGTGTCCGCTAGTTAACCTACATAGTCCAAGGGCCCGCTAGTTAACCTACATAGTCCAAGAACCTGCTAGTTAACCTAGATAGTCCAAGTTCCCGCTATGTTACCTACATAGTCCTAGTGCCCGCTAGGTAACCTAGATAGTCCAAGTTCCTGTTAGCTAACCTAGATAGTCCAAGTGCCCGCTAGGTAACCTAGATAGTCAAAGTGCCCGTTAGCTAACCTAGATAGTCCAAGTGCCCGCTATGTAACCTACATAGTCCAAGTTCCCGCTAGGTAACCTAGATAATCCAAGTGCCCGTTACCTAACCTAGATCGTCCAAATGCCCGCTAGGCGACCTACATAGTCGAAGAGCCCGTTCGTTAACCTAGAAGTCCTATTGCACCCTATGAAACCTAGAGAGTCCAAGTGCCCGTTAGGTAACCTAGATAGTCAAAGTGCCCGTTAGGTAACCTAGATAGTCCAAGTGCCCGCTAGGTAACCTAGATAGTCAAAGTGCCTGTTTGGTAACCTAGATAGTCCAAGTGCCCGCTAGGTAACCTACATTGTCCAAGTGCCCGTTACCTAACCTAGATAGTCCAAGTGCCCGCTAGGGAACCCACATCGACCAAGTGCCCGCTAGGGAACTTACATAGTCCAAGGGCCGCTAGGGAACCTACATCGTCCAAGTGCCCATTCGTTAACCTAGAAGTCCAAGTGCCCGCTATGTAACCTAGACAGTCCAAGTGCCGCCTAGGTTACCTGCATAGTCCAAGTGCCCGTTCGTTAACCTAGATAGTCCAAGTGCCCGCTAGGGAACCTATATAGTCTAAGTGCTATCTAGGTAACCTAGATAGTCCAAGGACCCGCTAGTTGACCTACATAGTCCAAGGGCTCGCTTGTTAACTTTGATAGTCCAAGTGCCCGCCTGTTAACCTAGATCGGCCAAGTGCCCGCTAGTTAACCTAGATCATCCAAGTGCCGGCTAGTTAATCTACATAGTCCAAGGGCCCACTTGTTAACCTAGATCGTCCAAGTGCCCTCTAGTTAACTTACATAGTCCAAGGGCCTGCTAGTTAACCTACATAGACCAAGTGCTCGCTAGTTAACCTACATAGTCCAAGTGCCCGCTAGGTAACCTAGACAGTCCAAGTGACCACTAGGTTACCTAGATAGTCAAAGTGCCCACTAGGTAACCTAGACAGTGCAATTGCCCGCTAGTTAACCTAGACAGTCCAAGTAAAAGCTAGGGAACCTACATAGTCAAAGTGCTCGCTAAGCAACCTACACAGTCCAAGTGCCCGTTAGTTAACCTAGATAGTCAAAGTGCCTGCTAGGTAACCTAGATAGTCCAAGTGCCCGCTAGGTAACCTACATACTCCAAATGCCCGCAAGGAAACCTACATAGTCTAAGTGCCCGCTAGGGAACCTACATAATCCAAGTGCCCGTTAGGTAACCTAGATAGTCCAAGTGCCCGTTAGCTAACCTAGATAGTCCAAGTGCCCGCTAGTTAACCTACATAGTCCAAGTGCCCGCCAGGTAACCTAGATAGTCCAAGTGCCCTTTCGCTAGCCTAGACAGTCCAAGTGCCCGCTAGGGAAACCACATAGTCCAGTGCCCGCTAGGGAATTTACATAGTCCAAGTGCCTGCTAGTTAACCTAGATAGTCCAAGTGCCCGTCTGTTAACCTAGACAGTCCAAGTGCCCGCTAGGGAAACCACATAGTCCAGTGCCCACTAGGGAACTTACATAGTCCAAGTGCCCGCTAGTTGACCTAGATAGTCCAAGTGCCCGTTCGTTTTCCTAGACTGTCCAAGTGCCCGCTAGGGAACCCACATAGTCCAAGTGCCCGCTAGGGAACTTACATAGTCCAAGTGCCCGTTAGTAACCTATATAGTCCTAGTACCCGCTAGGTAACGTAGATAGTCCAAGTGCCCGCTAGGGTATGTACATAGACCAAGTGCCTGCTAGGTAACCTACATAGTCCAAGTGCCCGTTAGGGAGCCTAGATAGTCCAAGTGCCCGCTAGGGAACCTGCATCGTGCAAGTGCTGCTAGGTAACCTAGATAATCCAAGTGCCCGCTAGTTAACCTAGATAGTCCAAGTGCCCGCAAGTTAACCTAGAACCTCCAAGTGTCCGCTAGTTAACCTACATAGTCCAAGGGCCCGCTAGTTAACCTACATAGTCCAAGAACCTGCTAGTTAACCTAGATAGTCCAAGTTCCCGCTATGTTACCTACATAGTCCTAGTGCCCGCTAGGTAACCTAGATAGTCCAAGTTCCTGTTAGCTAACCTAGATAGTCCAAGTGCCCGCTAGGTAACCTAGATAGTCAAAGTGCCCGTTAGCTAACCTAGATAGTCCAAGTGCCCGCTAGGTAACCTAGATAGTCAAAGTGCCTGTTTGGTAACCTCGATAGTCCAAGTGCCCGCTAGGTAACCTACATTGTCCAAGTGCCCGTTACCTAACCTAGATAGTCCAAGTGCCCGCTAGGGAACCCACATAGACCAAGTGCCCGCTAGGGAACTTACATAGTCCAAGGGCCGCTAGGGAACCTACATCGTCCAAGTGCCCATTCGTTAACCTAGAAGTCCAAGTGCCCGCTATGTAACCTAGACAGTCCAAGTGCCGCCTAGGTTACCTGCATAGTCCAAGTGCCCGTTCGTTAACCTAGATAGTCCAAGTGCCCGCTAGGGAACCTATATAGTCTAAGTGCTATCTAGGTAACCTAGATAGTCCAAGGACCCGCTAGTTGACCTACATAGTCCAAGGGCTCGCTTGTTAACTTTGATAGTCCAAGTGCCCGCCTGTTAACCTAGATCGGCCAAGTGCCCGCTAGTTAACCTAGATCATCCAAGTGCCGGCTAGTTAATCTACATAGTCCAAGGGCCCACTTGTTAACCTAGATCGTCCAAGTGCCCTCTAGTTAACTTACATAGTCCAAGGGCCTGCTAGTTAACCTACATAGACCAAGTGCTCGCTAGTTAACCTACATAGTCCAAGTGCCCGCTAGGTAACCTAGACAGTCCAAGTGACCACTAGGTTACCTAGATAGTCAAAGTGCCCACTAGGTAACCTAGACAGTGCAATTGCCCGCTAGTTAACCTAGACAGTCCAAGTAAAAGCTAGGGAACCTACATAGTCAAAGTGCTCGCTAAGCAACCTACACAGTCCAAGTGCCCGTTAGTTAACCTAGATAGTCAAAGTGCCTGCTAGGTAACCTAGATAGTCCAAGTGCCCGCTAGGTAACCTACATACTCCAAATGCCCGCAAGGAAACCTACATAGTCTAAGTGCCCGCTAGGGAACCTACATAATCCAAGTGCCCGTTAGGTAACCTAGATAGTCCAAGTGCCCGTTAGCTAACCTAGATAGTCCAAGTGCCCGCTAGTTAACCTACATAGTCCAAGTGCCCGCCAGGTAACCTAGATAGTCCAAGTGCCCTTTCGCTAGCCTAGACAGTCCAAGTGCCCGCTAGGGAAACCACATAGTCCAGTGCCCGCTAGGGAATTTACATAGTCCAAGTGCCTGCTAGTTAACCTAGATAGTCCAAGTGCCCGTCTGTTAACCTAGACAGTCCAAGTGCCCGCTAGGGAAACCACATAGTCCAGTGCCCACTAGGGAACTTACATAGTCCAAGTGCCCGCTAGTTGACCTAGATAGTCCAAGTGCCCGTTCGTTTTCCTAGACTGTCCAAGTGCCCGCTAGGGAACCCACATAGTCCAAGTGCCCGCTAGGGAACTTACATAGTCCAAGTGCCCGTTAGTAACCTATATAGTCCTAGTACCCGCTAGGTAACGTAGATAGTCCAAGTGCCCGCTAGGGTATGTACATAGACCAAGTGCCTGCTAGGTAACCTACATAGTCCAAGTGCCCGTTAGGGAGCCTAGATAGTCCAAGTGCCCGCTAGGGAACCTGCATCGTGCAAGTGCTGCTAGGTAACCTAGATAATCCAAGTGCCCGCTAGTTAACCTAGATAGTCCAAGTGCCCGCAAGTTAACCTAGAACCTCCAAGTGTCCGCTAGTTAACCTACATAGTCCAAGGGCCCGCTAGTTAACCTACATAGTCCAAGAACCTGCTAGTTAACCTAGATAGTCCAAGTTCCCGCTATGTTACCTACATAGTCCTAGTGCCCGCTAGGTAACCTAGATAGTCCAAGTTCCTGTTAGCTAACCTAGATAGTCCAAGTGCCCGCTAGGTAACCTAGATAGTCAAAGTGCCCGTTAGCTAACCTAGATAGTCCAAGTGCCCGCTAGGTAACCTAGATAGTCAAAGTGCCTGTTTGGTAACCTAGATAGTCCAAGTGCCCGCTAGGTAACCTACATTGTCCAAGTGCCCGTTACCTAACCTAGATAGTCCAAGTGCCCGCTAGGGAACCCACATAGACCAAGTGCCCGCTAGGGAACTTACATAGTCCAAGGGCCGCTAGGGAACCTACATCGTCCAAGTGCCCATTCGTTAACCTAGAAGTCCAAGTGCCCGCTATGTAACCTAGACAGTCCAAGTGCCGCCTAGGTTACCTGCATAGTCCAAGTGCCCGTTCGTTAACCTAGATAGTCCAAGTGCCCGCTAGGGAACCTATATAGTCTAAGTGCTATCTAGGTAACCTAGATAGTCCAAGGACCCGCTAGTTGACCTACATAGTCCAAGGGCTCGCTTGTTAACTTTGATAGTCCAAGTGCCCGCCTGTTAACCTAGATCGGCCAAGTGCCCGCTAGTTAACCTAGATCATCCAAGTGCCGGCTAGTTAATCTACATAGTCCAAGGGCCCACTTGTTAACCTAGATCGTCCAAGTGCCCTCTAGTTAACTTACATAGTCCAAGGGCCTGCTAGTTAACCTACATAGACCAAGTGCTCGCTAGTTAACCTACATAGTCCAAGTGCCCGCTAGGTAACCTAGACAGTCCAAGTGACCACTAGGTTACCTAGATAGTCAAAGTGCCCACTAGGTAACCTAGACAGTGCAATTGCCCGCTAGTTAACCTAGACAGTCCAAGTAAAAGCTAGGGAACCTACATAGTCAAAGTGCTCGCTAAGCAACCTACACAGTCCAAGTGCCCGTTAGTTAACCTAGATAGTCAAAGTGCCTGCTAGGTAACCTAGATAGTCCAAGTGCCCGCTAGGTAACCTACATACTCCAAATGCCCGCAAGGAAACCTACATAGTCTAAGTGCCCGCTAGGGAACCTACATAATCCAAGTGCCCGTTAGGTAACCTAGATAGTCCAAGTGCCCGTTAGCTAACCTAGATAGTCCAAGTGCCCGCTAGTTAACCTACATAGTCCAAGTGCCCGCCAGGTAACCTAGATAGTCCAAGTGCCCTTTCGCTAGCCTAGACAGTCCAAGTGCCCGCTAGGGAAATCACATAGTCCAGTGCCCGCTAGGGAATTTACATAGTCCAAGTGCCTGCTAGTTAACCTAGATAGTCCAAGTGCCCGTCTGTTAACCTAGACAGTCCAAGTGCCCGCTAGGGAAACCACATAGTCCAGTGCCCACTAGGGAACTTACATAGTCCAAGTGCCCGCTAGTTGACCTAGATAGTCCAAGTGCCCGTTCGTTTTCCTAGACTGTCCAAGTGCCCGCTAGGGAACCCACATAGTCCAAGTGCCCGCTAGGGAACTTACATAGTCCAAGTGCCCGTTAGTAACCTATATAGTCCTAGTACCCGCTAGGTAACGTAGATAGTCCAAGTGCCCGCTAGGGTATGTACATAGACCAAGTGCCTGCTAGGTAACCTACATAGTCCAAGTGCCCGTTAGGGAGCCTAGATAGTCCAAGTGCCCGCTAGGGAACCTGCATCGTGCAAGTGCTGCTAGGTAACCTAGATAATCCAAGTGCCCGCTAGTTAACCTAGATAGTCCAAGTGCCCGCAAGTTAACCTAGAACCTCCAAGTGTCCGCTAGTTAACCTACATAGTCCAAGGGCCCGCTAGTTAACCTACATAGTCCAAGAACCTGCTAGTTAACCTAGATAGTCCAAGTTCCCGCTATGTTACCTACATAGTCCTAGTGCCCGCTAGGTAACCTAGATAGTCCAAGTTCCTGTTAGCTAACCTAGATAGTCCAAGTGCCCGCTAGGTAACCTAGATAGTCAAAGTGCCCGTTAGCTAACCTAGATAGTCCAAGTGCCCGCTAGGTAACCTAGATAGTCAAAGTGCCTGTTTGGTAACCTAGATAGTCCAAGTGCCCGCTAGGTAACCTACATTGTCCAAGTGCCCGTTACCTAACCTAGATAGTCCAAGTGCCCGCTAGGGAACCCACATAGACCAAGTGCCCGCTAGGGAACTTACATAGTCCAAGGGCCGCTAGGGAACCTACATCGTCCAAGTGCCCATTCGTTAACCTAGAAGTCCAAGTGCCCGCTATGTAACCTAGACAGTCCAAGTGCCGCCTAGGTTACCTGCATAGTCCAAGTGCCCGTTCGTTAACCTAGATAGTCCAAGTGCCCGCTAGGGAACCTATATAGTCTAAGTGCTATCTAGGTAACCTAGATAGTCCAAGGACCCGCTAGTTGACCTACATAGTCCAAGGGCTCGCTTGTTAACTTTGATAGTCCAAGTGCCCGCCTGTTAACCTAGATCGTCCAAGTGCCCGCTAGTTAACCTAGATCATCCAAGTGCCGGCTAGTTAATCTACATAGTCCAAGGGCCCACTTGTTAACCTAGATCGTCCAAGTGCCCTCTAGTTAACTTACATAGTCCAAGGGCCTGCTAGTTAACCTACATAGACCAAGTGCTCGCTAGTTAACCTACATAGTCCAAGTGCCCGCTAGGTAACCTAGACAGTCCAAGTGACCACTAGGTTACCTAGATAGTCAAAGTGCCCACTAGGTAACCTAGACAGTGCAATTGCCCGCTAGTTAACCTAGACAGTCCAAGTAAAAGCTAGGGAACCTACATAGTCAAAGTGCTCGCTAAGCAACCTACACAGTCCAAGTGCCCGTTAGTTAACCTAGATAGTC
Organism: Tenrec ecaudatus; assembly: GCF_050624435.1. NCBI lineage: Eukaryota > Metazoa > Chordata > Mammalia > Afrosoricida > Tenrecidae > Tenrec > Tenrec ecaudatus. Next base: position 679,794 of record NW_027459400.1, on the reverse strand, counting down.
AAAGTGCCTGCTAGGTAACCTAGATAGTCCAAGTGCCCGCTAGGTAACCTACATAGTCAAAGTGCGCGCTAGGTAACCTAGATAGTCCAATTGCCCGTTAGCTAACCTAGATAGTCGAAGTGTCCGCTAGTTAACCTACATAGTCCAAGTGCCCGTTCGTTAACCTAGATAGTCCAAGTGCCCGCTAGGTAACCTAGACAGTCCAAGTGCCCGCTAGGTTACCTACATAGTCCAAGTGCACGTTCGTTAACATAGATAGTCCAAGTGCCCGCTGGTAACCTACATAGTCCAAGAACCTGCTAGGTATCCTTGAGAGTCCAAGTGCCTTCTAGTTAACCTACATAGTCCAAGTGCCCGCTAGGTAATCTAGATAGCCCAAGTGCCCGCTAGGTAACCTACGTAGTCCAAGTGCCCGCTAGGTAACCTAAATTATCCAAATGCCCGCTAGGGAAACTACATAGTCCAAGTGCCCGCTAGTTAACCTAGATAGTCCAAGTGCACGCCAGTAAACCTAGATAGTCCAAGGGCCCGCTAGTTAACCTAGATAGTCCAAGTGCCCGCTAGATAACCTAGATCGTCCAAGTGTCTGCTAGGTAACCTACATAGTCCAAGTGCCTTCTAGGTAACCTAGATAGTCCAAGTGCCTGTTAGCTAACCTACATAGTCCAAGTGCCCGTTCGTTAACCTAGATAGTCCATGTGCCCGCTATGTAACCTAGACAGTCCAAGTGCCCGCTAGGTTACCTACATAGTCCAAGTGTCCGTTCGTTAACCTAGATAGTCCAAGTGCCCGCTAGTAAACCTAGATAGTCCAAGGGCCCGCTAGTTAACCTAGATCGTCCAAGTGTCCGCTAGGTAACCTTCATAGTCCAAGTGCCTTGTAGGTAACCTAGATAGTCCAAGTGCCTGTTAGCTAACCTACATAGTCCAAGTGCCCGTTCGTTAACCTAGATAGTCCAAGTGCCCGCTATGTAACTTAGACAGTCCAAGTGCCCGCTAGGTTACCTACATAGTCCAAGTGTCCGTTCGTTAACCTAGATAGTCCAATTGCCCGTTTGGTAACCTACATAATCCAAGTGCCCGCTTTGTAACCTGGATAGTCTAAGTGCCCGCTAGATAACCAACATAGTCAAAGTGCGCGATAGGTAACCTACATAGTCCAAGTGCCTTCTAGGGAGCGTACATAGTCCACGTGACCGCTAGGGAACCTACATAGTCCAAGTGCCTGTTAGGGAACCTACATAGTCCAAGTGCTCGCTAGGTAACCTACATACTCCAAATGCCCGCAAGGAAACCTACATAGTCTAAGTGCCCGCTAGGGAACCTACATAATCCAAGTGCCCGTTAGGTAACCTAGATTGTCCAAGTGCCCGTTAGCTAACCTAGATAGTCCAAGTGCCCGCTAGTTAACCTACATAGTCCAAGTGCCCGCTAGGTAACCTAGATAGTCCAAGTGCCCGTCTGTTAACCCAGACAGTCCAAGTGCCCGCTATGGAAACCACATATTCCAGTGCCCGCTAGGGAATTTACATAGTCCAATTGCCTGCTAGTTAACCTAGATAGTCCAAGTGCCCGTCTGTTAACCTACACAGTCCAAGTGCCCGCTAGGGAAACCACATAGTCCAGTGCCCACTAGGGAACTTACATAGTCCTAGTGCCCGCTAGTTGACCTAGATAGTCCAAGTGCCCGTTCGTTAACCTAGACTGTCCAAGTGCCCGCTAGGGAACCCACATAGTCCAAGTGCCCGCTAGGGAACTTACATAGTCCAAGTGCCCGTTAGTAACCTATATAGTCCTAGTACCCGCTAGGTAACGTAGATAGTCCAAGTGCCCGCTAGGGTATGTACATAGACCAAGTGCCTGCTAGGTAACCTACATAGTCCAAGTGCCCGTTAGGGAGCCTAGATAGTCCAAGTGCCCGCTAGGGAACCTGCATCGTGCAAGTGCTGCTAGGTAACCTAGATAATCCAAGTGCCCGCTAGTTAACCTAGATAGTCCAAGTGCCCGCAAGTTAACCTAGAACCTCCAAGTGTCCGCTAGTTAACCTACATAGTCCAAGGGCCCGCTAGTTAACCTACATAGTCCAAGAACCTGCTAGTTAACCTAGATAGTCCAAGTTCCCGCTATGTTACCTACATAGTCCTAGTGCCCGCTAGGTAACCTAGATAGTCCAAGTTCCTGTTAGCTAACCTAGATAGTCCAAGTGCCCGCTAGGTAACCTAGATAGTCAAAGTGCCCGTTAGCTAACCTAGATAGTCCAAGTGCCCGCTAGGTAACCTAGATAGTCAAAGTGCCTGTTTGGTAACCTAGATAGTCCAAGTGCCCGCTAGGTAACCTACATTGTCCAAGTGCCCGTTACCTAACCTAGATAGTCCAAGTGCCCGCTAGGGAACCCACATAGACCAAGTGCCCGCTAGGGAACTTACATAGTCCAAGGGCCGCTAGGGAACCTACATCGTCCAAGTGCCCATTCGTTAACCTAGAAGTCCAAGTGCCCGCTATGTAACCTAGACAGTCCAAGTGCCGCCTAGGTTACCTGCATAGTCCAAGTGCCCGTTCGTTAACCTAGATAGTCCAAGTGCCCGCTAGGGAACCTATATAGTCTAAGTGCTATCTAGGTAACCTAGATAGTCCAAGGACCCGCTAGTTGACCTACATAGTCCAAGGGCTCGCTTGTTAACTTTGATAGTCCAAGTGCCCGCCTGTTAACCTAGATCGTCCAAGTGCCCGCTAGTTAACCTAGATCATCCAAGTGCCGGCTAGTTAATCTACATAGTCCAAGGGCCCACTTGTTAACCTAGATCGTCCAAGTGCCCTCTAGTTAACTTACATAGTCCAAGGGCCTGCTAGTTAACCTACATAGACCAAGTGCTCGCTAGTTAACCTACATAGTCCAAGTGCCCGCTAGGTAACCTAGACAGTCCAAGTGACCACTAGGTTACCTAGATAGTCAAAGTGCCCACTAGGTAACCTAGACAGTGCAATTGCCCGCTAGTTAACCTAGACAGTCCAAGTAAAAGCTAGGGAACCTACATAGTCAAAGTGCTCGCTAAGCAACCTACAAAGTCCAAGTGCCCGTTAGTTAACCTAGATAGTCAAAGTGCCTGCTAGGTAACCTAGATAGTCCAAGTGCCCGCTAGGTAACCTACATAGTCAAAGTGCGCGCTAGGTAACCTAGATAGTCCAATTGCCCGTTAGCTAACCTAGATAGTCGAAGTGTCCGCTAGTTAACCTACATAGTCCAAGTGCCCGTTCGTTAACCTAGATAGTCCAAGTGCCCGCTAGGTAACCTAGACAGTCCAAGTGCCCGCTAGGTTACCTACATAGTCCAAGTGCACGTTCGTTAACATAGATAGTCCAAGTGCCCGCTGGTAACCTACATAGTCCAAGAACCTGCTAGGTATCCTTGAGAGTCCAAGTGCCTTCTAGTTAACCTACATAGTCCAAGTGCCCGCTAGGTAATCTAGATAGCCCAAGTGCCCGCTAGGTAACCTACGTAGTCCAAGTGCCCGCTAGGTAACCTAAATTATCCAAATGCCCGCTAGGGAAACTACATAGTCCAAGTGCCCGCTAGTTAACCTAGATAGTCCAAGTGCACGCCAGTAAACCTAGATAGTCCAAGGGCCCGCTAGTTAACCTAGATAGTCCAAGTGCCCGCTAGATAACCTAGATCGTCCAAGTGTCTGCTAGGTAACCTACATAGTCCAAGTGCCTTCTAGGTAACCTAGATAGTCCAAGTGCCTGTTAGCTAACCTACATAGTCCAAGTGCCCGTTCGTTAACCTAGATAGTCCATGTGCCCGCTATGTAACCTAGACAGTCCAAGTGCCCGCTAGGTTACCTACATAGTCCAAGTGTCCGTTCGTTAACCTAGATAGTCCAAGTGCCCGCTAGTAAACCTAGATAGTCCAAGGGCCCGCTAGTTAACCTAGATCGTCCAAGTGTCCGCTAGGTAACCTTCATAGTCCAAGTGCCTTGTAGGTAACCTAGATAGTCCAAGTGCCTGTTAGCTAACCTACATAGTCCAAGTGCCCGTTCGTTAACCTAGATAGTCCAAGTGCCCGCTATGTAACTTAGACAGTCCAAGTGCCCGCTAGGTTACCTACATAGTCCAAGTGTCCGTTCGTTAACCTAGATAGTCCAATTGCCCGTTTGGTAACCTACATAATCCAAGTGCCCGCTTTGTAACCTGGATAGTCTAAGTGCCCGCTAGATAACCAACATAGTCAAAGTGCGCGATAGGTAACCTACATAGTCCAAGTGCCTTCTAGGGAGCGTACATAGTCCACGTGACCGCTAGGGAACCTACATAGTCCAAGTGCCTGTTAGGGAACCTACATAGTCCAAGTGCTCGCTAGGTAACCTACATACTCCAAATGCCCGCAAGGAAACCTACATAGTCTAAGTGCCCGCTAGGGAACCTACATAATCCAAGTGCCCGTTAGGTAACCTAGATTGTCCAAGTGCCCGTTAGCTAACCTAGATAGTCCAAGTGCCCGCTAGTTAACCTACATAGTCCAAGTGCCCGCTAGGTAACCTAGATAGTCCAAGTGCCCGTCTGTTAACCCAGACAGTCCAAGTGCCCGCTATGGAAACCACATATTCCAGTGCCCGCTAGGGAATTTACATAGTCCAATTGCCTGCTAGTTAACCTAGATAGTCCAAGTGCCCGTCTGTTAACCTACACAGTCCAAGTGCCCGCTAGGGAAACCACATAGTCCAGTGCCCACTAGGGAACTTACATAGTCCTAGTGCCCGCTAGTTGACCTAGATAGTCCAAGTGCCCGTTCGTTAACCTAGACTGTCCAAGTGCCCGCTAGGGAACCCACATAGTCCAAGTGCCCGCTAGGGAACTTACATAGTCCAAGTGCCCGTTAGTAACCTATATAGTCCTAGTACCCGCTAGGTAACGTAGATAGTCCAAGTGCCCGCTAGGGTATGTACATAGACCAAGTGCCTGCTAGGTAACCTACATAGTCCAAGTGCCCGTTAGGGAGCCTAGATAGTCCAAGTGCCCGCTAGGGAACCTGCATCGTGCAAGTGCTGCTAGGTAACCTAGATAATCCAAGTGCCCGCTAGTTAACCTAGATAGTCCAAGTGCCCGCAAGTTAACCTAGAACCTCCAAGTGTCCGCTAGTTAACCTACATAGTCCAAGGGCCCGCTAGTTAACCTACATAGTCCAAGAACCTGCTAGTTAACCTAGATAGTCCAAGTTCCCGCTATGTTACCTACATAGTCCTAGTGCCCGCTAGGTAACCTAGATAGTCCAAGTTCCTGTTAGCTAACCTAGATAGTCCAAGTGCCCGCTAGGTAACCTAGATAGTCAAAGTGCCCGTTAGCTAACCTAGATAGTCCAAGTGCCCGCTAGGTAACCTAGATAGTCAAAGTGCCTGTTTGGTAACCTAGATAGTCCAAGTGCCCGCTAGGTAACCTACATTGTCCAAGTGCCCGTTACCTAACCTAGATAGTCCAAGTGCCCGCTAGGGAACCCACATAGACCAAGTGCCCGCTAGGGAACTTACATAGTCCAAGGGCCGCTAGGGAACCTACATCGTCCAAGTGCCCATTCGTTAACCTAGAAGTCCAAGTGCCCGCTATGTAACCTAGACAGTCCAAGTGCCGCCTAGGTTACCTGCATAGTCCAAGTGCCCGTTCGTTAACCTAGATAGTCCAAGTGCCCGCTAGGGAACCTATATAGTCTAAGTGCTATCTAGGTAACCTAGATAGTCCAAGGACCCGCTAGTTGACCTACATAGTCCAAGGGCTCGCTTGTTAACTTTGATAGTCCAAGTGCCCGCCTGTTAACCTAGATCGTCCAAGTGCCCGCTAGTTAACCTAGATCATCCAAGTGCCGGCTAGTTAATCTACATAGTCCAAGGGCCCACTTGTTAACCTAGATCGTCCAAGTGCCCTCTAGTTAACTTACATAGTCCAAGGGCCTGCTAGTTAACCTACATAGACCAAGTGCTCGCTAGTTAACCTACATAGTCCAAGTGCCCGCTAGGTAACCTAGACAGTCCAAGTGACCACTAGGTTACCTAGATAGTCAAAGTGCCCACTAGGTAACCTAGACAGTGCAATTGCCCGCTAGTTAACCTAGACAGTCCAAGTAAAAGCTAGGGAACCTACATAGTCAAAGTGCTCGCTAAGCAACCTACACAGTCCAAGTGCCCGTTAGTTAACCTAGATAGTCAAAGTGCCTGCTAGGTAACCTAGATAGTCCAATTGCCCGTTAGCTAACCTAGATAGTCGAAGTGTCCGCTAGTTAACCTACATAGTCCAAGTGCCCGTTCGTTAACCTAGATAGTCCAAGTGCCCGCTAGGTAACCTAGACAGTCCAAGTGCCCGCTAGGTTACCTACATAGTCCAAGTGCACGTTCGTTAACATAGATAGTCCAAGTGCCCGCTGGTAACCTACATAGTCCAAGAACCTGCTAGGTATCCTTGAGAGTCCAAGTGCCTTCTAGTTAACCTACATAGTCCAAGTGCCCGCTAGGTAATCTAGATAGCCCAAGTGCCCGCTAGGTAACCTACGTAGTCCAAGTGCCCGCTAGGTAACCTAAATTATCCAAATGCCCGCTAGGGAAACTACATAGTCCAAGTGCCCGCTAGTTAACCTAGATAGTCCAAGTGCACGCCAGTAAACCTAGATAGTCCAAGGGCCCGCTAGTTAACCTAGATAGTCCAAGTGCCCGCTAGATAACCTAGATCGTCCAAGTGTCTGCTAGGTAACCTACATAGTCCAAGTGCCTTCTAGGTAACCTAGATAGTCCAAGTGCCTGTTAGCTAACCTACATAGTCCAAGTGCCCGTTCGTTAACCTAGATAGTCCATGTGCCCGCTATGTAACCTAGACAGTCCAAGTGCCCGCTAGGTTACCTACATAGTCCAAGTGTCCGTTCGTTAACCTAGATAGTCCAAGTGCCCGCTAGTAAACCTAGATAGTCCAAGGGCCCGCTAGTTAACCTAGATCGTCCAAGTGTCCGCTAGGTAACCTTCATAGTCCAAGTGCCTTGTAGGTAACCTAGATAGTCCAAGTGCCTGTTAGCTAACCTACATAGTCCAAGTGCCCGTTCGTTAACCTAGATAGTCCAAGTGCCCGCTATGTAACTTAGACAGTCCAAGTGCCCGCTAGGTTACCTACATAGTCCAAGTGTCCGTTCGTTAACCTAGATAGTCCAATTGCCCGTTTGGTAACCTACATAATCCAAGTGCCCGCTTTGTAACCTGGATAGTCTAAGTGCCCGCTAGATAACCAACATAGTCAAAGTGCGCGATAGGTAACCTACATAGTCCAAGTGCCTTCTAGGGAGCGTACATAGTCCACGTGACCGCTAGGGAACCTACATAGTCCAAGTGCCTGTTAGGGAACCTACATAGTCCAAGTGCTCGCTAGGTAACCTACATACTCCAAATGCCCGCAAGGAAACCTACATAGTCTAAGTGCCCGCTAGGGAACCTACATAATCCAAGTGCCCGTTAGGTAACCTAGATTGTCCAAGTGCCCGTTAGCTAACCTAGATAGTCCAAGTGCCCGCTAGTTAACCTACATAGTCCAAGTGCCCGCTAGGTAACCTAGATAGTCCAAGTGCCCGTCTGTTAACCCAGACAGTCCAAGTGCCCGCTATGGAAACCACATATTCCAGTGCCCGCTAGGGAATTTACATAGTCCAATTGCCTGCTAGTTAACCTAGATAGTCCAAGTGCCCGTCTGTTAACCTACACAGTCCAAGTGCCCGCTAGGGAAACCACATAGTCCAGTGCCCACTAGGGAACTTACATAGTCCTAGTGCCCGCTAGTTGACCTAGATAGTCCAAGTGCCCGTTCGTTAACCTAGACTGTCCAAGTGCCCGCTAGGGAACCCACATAGTCCAAGTGCCCGCTAGGGAACTTACATAGTCCAAGTGCCCGTTAGTAACCTATATAGTCCTAGTACCCGCTAGGTAACGTAGATAGTCCAAGTGCCCGCTAGGGTATGTACATAGACCAAGTGCCTGCTAGGTAACCTACATAGTCCAAGTGCCCGTTAGGGAGCCTAGATAGTCCAAGTGCCCGCTAGGGAACCTGCATCGTGCAAGTGCTGCTAGGTAACCTAGATAATCCAAGTGCCCGCTAGTTAACCTAGATAGTCCAAGTGCCCGCAAGTTAACCTAGAACCTCCAAGTGTCCGCTAGTTAACCTACATAGTCCAAGGGCCCGCTAGTTAACCTACATAGTCCAAGAACCTGCTAGTTAACCTAGATAGTCCAAGTTCCCGCTATGTTACCTACATAGTCCTAGTGCCCGCTAGGTAACCTAGATAGTCCAAGTTCCTGTTAGCTAACCTAGATAGTCCAAGTGCCCGCTAGGTAACCTAGATAGTCAAAGTGCCCGTTAGCTAACCTAGATAGTCCAAGTGCCCGCTAGGTAACCTAGATAGTCAAAGTGCCTGTTTGGTAACCTAGATAGTCCAAGTGCCCGCTAGGTAACCTACATTGTCCAAGTGCCCGTTACCTAACCTAGATAGTCCAAGTGCCCGCTAGGGAACCCACATAGACCAAGTGCCCGCTAGGGAACTTACATAGTCCAAGGGCCGCTAGGGAACCTACATCGTCCAAGTGCCCATTCGTTAACCTAGAAGTCCAAGTGCCCGCTATGTAACCTAGACAGTCCAAGTGCCGCCTAGGTTACCTGCATAGTCCAAGTGCCCGTTCGTTAACCTAGATAGTCCAAGTGCCCGCTAGGGAACCTATATAGTCTAAGTGCTATCTAGGTAACCTAGATAGTCCAAGGACCCGCTAGTTGACCTACATAGTCCAAGGGCTCGCTTGTTAACTTTGATAGTCCAAGTGCCCGCCTGTTAACCTAGATCGTCCAAGTGCCCGCTAGTTAACCTAGATCATCCAAGTGCCGGCTAGTTAATCTACATAGTCCAAGGGCCCACTTGTTAACCTAGATCGTCCAAGTGCCCTCTAGTTAACTTACATAGTCCAAGGGCCTGCTAGTTAACCTACATAGACCAAGTGCTCGCTAGTTAACCTACATAGTCCAAGTGCCCGCTAGGTAACCTAGACAGTCCAAGTGACCACTAGGTTACCTAGATAGTCAAAGTGCCCACTAGGTAACCTAGACAGTGCAATTGCCCGCTAGTTAACCTAGACAGTCCAAGTAAAAGCTAGGGAACCTACATAGTCAAAGTGCTCGCTAAGCAACCTACACAGTCCAAGTGCCCGTTAGTTAACCTAGATAGTCAAAGTGCCTGCTAGGTAACCTAGATAGTCCAAGTGCCCGCTAGGTAACCTACATACTCCAAATGCCCGCAAGGAAACCTACATAGTCTAAGTGCCCGCTAGGGAACCTACATAATCCAAGTGCCCGTTAGGTAACCTAGATAGTCCAAGTGCCCGCTATGTTACCTACATAGTCCTAGTGCCCGCTAGGTAACCTAGATAGTCCAAGTTCCTGTTAGCTAACCTAGATAGTCCAAGTGCCCGCTAGGTAACCTAGATAGTCAAAGTGCCCGTTAGCTAACCTAGATAGTCCAAGTGCCCGCTATGTAACCTACATAGTCCAAGTTCCCGCTAGGTAACCTAGATAATCCAAGTGCCCGTTACCTAACCTAGATCGTCCAAATGCCCGCTAGGCGACCTACATAGTCGAAGAGCCCGTTCGTTAACCTAGAAGTCCTATTGCACCCTATGAAACCTAGACAGTCCAAGTGCCCGTTAGGTAACCTAGATAGTCAAAGTGCCCGTTAGGTAACCTAGATAGTCCAAGTGCCCGCTAGGTAACCTAGATAGTCAAAGTGCCTGTTTGGTAACCTAGATAGTCCAAGTGCCCGCTAGGTAACCTACATTGTCCAAGTGCCCGTTACCTAACCTAGATAGTCCAAGTGCCCGCTAGGGAACCCACATCGACCAAGTGCCCGCTAGGGAACTTACATAGTCCAAGGGCCGCTAGGGAACCTACATCGTCCAAGTGCCCATTCGTTAACCTAGAAGTCCAAGTGCCCGCTATGTAACCTAGACAGTCCAAGTGCCGCCTAGGTTACCTGCATAGTCCAAGTGCCCGTTCGTTAACCTAGATAGTCCAAGTGCCCGCTAGGGAACCTATATAGTCTAAGTGCTATCTAGGTAACCTAGATAGTCCAAGGACCCGCTAGTTGACCTACATAGTCCAAGGGCTCGCTTGTTAACTTTGATAGTCCAAGTGCCCGCCTGTTAACCTAGATCGTCCAAGTGCCCGCTAGTTAACCTAGATCATCCAAGTGCCGGCTAGTTAATCTACATAGTCCAAGGGCCCACTTGTTAACCTAGATCGTCCAAGTGCCCTCTAGTTAACTTACATAGTCCAAGGGCCTGCTAGTTAACCTACATAGACCAAGTGCTCGCTAGTTAACCTACATAGTCCAAGTGCCCGCTAGGTAACCTAGACAGTCCAAGTGACCACTAGGTTACCTAGATAGTCAAAGTGCCCACTAGGTAACCTAGACAGTGCAATTGCCCGCTAGTTAACCTAGACAGTCCAAGTAAAAGCTAGGGAACCTACATAGTCAAAGTGCTCGCTAAGCAACCTACACAGTCCAAGTGCCCGTTAGTTAACCTAGATAGTCAAAGTGCCTGCTAGGTAACCTAGATAGTCCAAGTGCCCGCTAGGTAACCTACATAGTCAAAGTGCGCGCTAGGTAACCTAGATAGTCCAATTGCCCGTTAGCTAACCTAGATAGTCGAAGTGTCCGCTAGTTAACCTACATAGTCCAAGTGCCCGTTCGTTAACCTAGATAGTCCAAGTGCCCGCTAGGTAACCTAGACAGTCCAAGTGCCCGCTAGGTTACCTACATAGTCCAAGTGCACGTTCGTTAACATAGATAGTCCAAGTGCCCGCTGGTAACCTACATAGTCCAAGAACCTGCTAGGTATCCTTGAGAGTCCAAGTGCCTTCTAGTTAACCTACATAGTCCAAGTGCCCGCTAGGTAATCTAGATAGCCCAAGTGCCCGCTAGGTAACCTACGTAGTCCAAGTGCCCGCTAGGTAACCTAAATTATCCAAATGCCCGCTAGGGAAACTACATAGTCCAAGTGCCCGCTAGTTAACCTAGATAGTCCAAGTGCACGCCAGTAAACCTAGATAGTCCAAGGGCCCGCTAGTTAACCTAGATAGTCCAAGTGCCCGCTAGATAACCTAGATCGTCCAAGTGTCTGCTAGGTAACCTACATAGTCCAAGTGCCTTCTAGGTAACCTAGATAGTCCAAGTGCCTGTTAGCTAACCTACATAGTCCAAGTGCCCGTTCGTTAACCTAGATAGTCCATGTGCCCGCTATGTAACCTAGACAGTCCAAGTGCCCGCTAGGTTACCTACATAGTCCAAGTGTCCGTTCGTTAACCTAGATAGTCCAAGTGCCCGCTAGTAAACCTAGATAGTCCAAGGGCCCGCTAGTTAACCTAGATCGTCCAAGTGTCCGCTAGGTAACCTTCATAGTCCAAGTGCCTTGTAGGTAACCTAGATAGTCCAAGTGCCTGTTAGCTAACCTACATAGTCCAAGTGCCCGTTCGTTAACCTAGATAGTCCAAGTGCCCGCTAGGTTACCTACATAGTCCAAGTGTCCGTTCGTTAACCTAGATAGTCCAATTGCCCGTTTGGTAACCTACATAATCCAAGTGCCCGCTTCGTAACCTGGATAGTCTAAGTGCCCGCTAGATAACCAACATAGTCAAAGTGCGCGATAGGTAACCTACATAGTCCAAGTGCCTTCTAGGGAGCGTACATAGTCCACGTGACCGCTAGGGAACCTACATAGTCCAAGTGCCTGTTAGGGAACCTACATAGTCCAAGTGCTCGCTAGGTAACCTAGATAGTCCAAGTGCCCGTTAGCTAACCTAGATAGTCCAAGTGCCCGCTAGTTAACCTACATAGTCCAAGTGCCCGCCAGGTAACCTAGATAGTCCAAGTGCCCTTTCGCTAGCCTAGACAGTCCAAGTGCCCGCTAGGGAAACCACATAGTCCAGTGCCCGCTAGGGAATTTACATAGTCCAAGTGCCTGCTAGTTAACCTAGATAGTCCAAGTGCCCGTCTGTTAACCTAGACAGTCCAAGTGCCCGCTAGGGAAACCACATAGTCCAGTGCCCACTAGGGAACTTACATAGTCCAAGTGCCCGCTAGTTGACCTAGATAGTCCAAGTGCCCGTTCGTTAACCTAGACTGTCCAAGTGCCCGCTAGGGAACCCACATAGTCCAAGTGCCCGCTAGGGAACTTACATAGTCCAAGTGCCCGTTAGTAACCTATATAGTCCTAGTACCCGCTAGGTAACGTAGATAGTCCAAGTGCCCGCTAGGGTATGTACATAGACCAAGTGCCTGCTAGGTAACCTACATAGTCCAAGTGCCCGTTAGGGAGCCTAGATAGTCCAAGTGCCCGCTAGGGAACCTGCATCGTGCAAGTGCTGCTAGGTAACCTAGATAATCCAAGTGCCCGCTAGTTAACCTAGATAGTCCAAGTGCCCGCAAGTTAACCTAGAACCTCCAAGTGTCCGCTAGTTAACCTACATAGTCCAAGGGCCCGCTAGTTAACCTACATAGTCCAAGAACCTGCTAGTTAACCTAGATAGTCCAAGTTCCCGCTATGTTACCTACATAGTCCTAGTGCCCGCTAGGTAACCTAGATAGTCCAAGTTCCTGTTAGCTAACCTAGATAGTCCAAGTGCCCGCTAGGTAACCTAGATAGTCAAAGTGCCCGTTAGCTAACCTAGATAGTCCAAGTGCCCGCTATGTAACCTACATAGTCCAAGTTCCCGCTAGGTAACCTAGATAATCCAAGTGCCCGTTACCTAACCTAGATCGTCCAAATGCCCGCTAGGCGACCTACATAGTCGAAGAGCCCGTTCGTTAACCTAGAAGTCCTATTGCACCCTATGAAACCTAGACAGTCCAAGTGCCCGTTAGGTAACCTAGATAGTCAAAGTGCCCGTTAGGTAACCTAGATAGTCCAAGTGCCCGCTAGGTAACCTAGATAGTCAAAGTGCCTGTTTGGTAACCTAGATAGTCCAAGTGCCCGCTAGGTAACCTACATTGTCCAAGTGCCCGTTACCTAACCTAGATAGTCCAAGTGCCCGCTAGGGAACCCACATCGACCAAGTGCCCGCTAGGGAACTTACATAGTCCAAGGGCCGCTAGGGAACCTACATCGTCCAAGTGCCCATTCGTTAACCTAGAAGTCCAAGTGCCCGCTATGTAACCTAGACAGTCCAAGTGCCGCCTAGGTTACCTGCATAGTCCAAGTGCCCGTTCGTTAACCTAGATAGTCCAAGTGCCCGCTAGGGAACCTATATAGTCTAAGTGCTATCTAGGTAACCTAGATAGTCCAAGGACCCGCTAGTTGACCTACATAGTCCAAGGGCTCGCTTGTTAACTTTGATAGTCCAAGTGCCCGCCTGTTAACCTAGATCGTCCAAGTGCCCGCTAGTTAACCTAGATCATCCAAGTGCCGGCTAGTTAATCTACATAGTCCAAGGGCCCACTTGTTAACCTAGATCGTCCAAGTGCCCTCTAGTTAACTTACATAGTCCAAGGGCCTGCTAGTTAACCTACATAGACCAAGTGCTCGCTAGTTAACCTACATAGTCCAAGTGCCCGCTAGGTAACCTAGACAGTCCAAGTGACCACTAGGTTACCTAGATAGTCAAAGTGCCCACTAGGTAACCTAGACAGTGCAATTGCCCGCTAGTTAACCTAGACAGTCCAAGTAAAAGCTAGGGAACCTACATAGTCAAAGTGCTCGCTAAGCAACCTACACAGTCCAAGTGCCCGTTAGTTAACCTAGATAGTCAAAGTGCCTGCTAGGTAACCTAGATAGTCCAAGTGCCCGCTAGGTAACCTACATAGTCAAAGTGCGCGCTAGGTAACCTAGATAGTCCAATTGCCCGTTAGCTAACCTAGATAGTCGAAGTGTCCGCTAGTTAACCTACATAGTCCAAGTGCCCGTTCGTTAACCTAGATAGTCCAAGTGCCCGCTAGGTAACCTAGACAGTCCAAGTGCCCGCTAGGTTACCTACATAGTCCAAGTGCACGTTCGTTAACATAGATAGTCCAAGTGCCCGCTGGTAACCTACATAGTCCAAGAACCTGCTAGGTATCCTTGAGAGTCCAAGTGCCTTCTAGTTAACCTACATAGTCCAAGTGCCCGCTAGGTAATCTAGATAGCCCAAGTGCCCGCTAGGTAACCTACGTAGTCCAAGTGCCCGCTAGGTAACCTAAATTATCCAAATGCCCGCTAGGGAAACTACATAGTCCAAGTGCCCGCTAGTTAACCTAGATAGTCCAAGTGCACGCCAGTAAACCTAGATAGTCCAAGGGCCCGCTAGTTAACCTAGATAGTCCAAGTGCCCGCTAGATAACCTAGATCGTCCAAGTGTCTGCTAGGTAACCTACATAGTCCAAGTGCCTTCTAGGTAACCTAGATAGTCCAAGTGCCTGTTAGCTAACCTACATAGTCCAAGTGCCCGTTCGTTAACCTAGATAGTCCATGTGCCCGCTATGTAACCTAGACAGTCCAAGTGCCCGCTAGGTTACCTACATAGTCCAAGTGTCCGTTCGTTAACCTAGATAGTCCAAGTGCCCATTTGGTAACCTACATAATCCAAGTGCCCGCTTCGTAACCTGGATAGTCTAAGTGCCCGCTAGATAACCAACATAGTCAAAGTGCGCGATAGGTAACCTACATAGTCCAAGTGCCTTCCAGGGAGCCTATATAGTCCACGTGACCGCTAGGGAACCTACATAGTCCAAGTGCCCGTTAGGCAACCTACATAGTCCAAAAGCTCGCTAGGTAACCTACATACTCCAAATGCCCGCAAGGAAACCTATATAGTCTAAGTGCCCGCTAGGGAACGTACATAATCCAAGTGCCCATTAGGTAACCTAGATTGTCCAAGTGCCCGTTAGCTAGCCTAGATAGTCCAAGTGCCCGCTAGTTAACCTACATAGTCCAAGTGCCCGCTAGGTAACCTAGATAGTCCAAGTACCCGATAGCTACCCTAGATAGTCCAAGTGCCCACTAGGTAACCTACATAGTCAAATTGCCCGCTAGGTAACCTAGATAGTACAAGTTCCTGTTAGCTAACCTAGATAGTCCAAGTGTCCCCTAGGTAACCTACATTGTCCAAGGGCCCGCTCGTTAACCTAGTTCGTCCAAGTGTCCGCTAATTAACCTACATAGTCCAAGTGCCCGCTAGGTAACCAAGATAGTCAAAGTGGCCGCTAGGTAACCTACATAGTCCAAGTGCCGCTAGGGTATGTACATAGACCAAGTGCCCGCTAGGTAACCTACATAGTCCAAGTGCCCGTTAGGGAGCCTAGATAGTCCAAGTGCCCGCTAGGGAACCTACATAGCCCTACTGCCCGCCAGTTATCCAACATTGTCCAAGTGCCCGATACAGAACCTACATAGTCCAAGTGCCCGTTAGGTAACCTACATAGTCCAAATGCCCGTCTAGGTAACCTACATAGTCCAAGTGCCCGATAGGGAGCCTAGATAGTCCAAGTGCCGCTAGGGTATGTACATAGACCAAGTGCCCGCTAGGTAACCTACATAGTCCAAGTGCCCGTTAGGGAGCCTAGATAGTCCAAGTGCCCGCTAGGGAACCTGCATCGTGCAAGTGCTGCTAGGTAACCTAGATAATCGAAGTGGCCGCTAGTTAACCTAGATAGTCCAAGTGCCCGCAAGTTAACCTAGAACCTCCAAGTGTCCGCTAGTTAACCTACATAGTCCAAGGGCCCGCTAGTTAACCTAGATAGTCCAAGGGCCCGCTATGTTACCTACATAGTCCTAGTGCCCGCTAGGTAACCTAGATAGTCCAAGTTCCTGTTAGCTAACCTAGATAGTCCAAGTGCCCGCTAGGTAACCTAGATAGTCAAAGTGCCCGTTTGCTAACCTAGATAGTCCAAGTGCCCGCTATGTAACCTACATAGTCCAAGTTCCAGCTAGGTAACCTAGATAATCCAAGTGCCCGTTACCTAACCTAGATCGTCCAAATGCCCGCTAGGCGACCTACATAGTCCAAGAGCCCGTTCGTTAACCTAGAAGTCCTATTGCCCGCTATGAAACCTAGACAGTCCAAGTGCCCGCTAGGTTACCTGCATAATCCAAGTGCCCGTTAGGTAACCTAGATAGTCCAAGTGCCCGCTAGGTTACCTACATAGTCCAAGTGCACGTTCGTTAAGCTAGATAGTCCAAGTGTCCGCTGGTGACCTACATAGTCCAAGAGCCTGCTAGGTATCCTTGATAGTCCAAGTGCCTTCTAGTTAACCTACATAGTCCAAGTGCCCGCTAGGTAACCTAGATAGCCCAAGTGCCCGCTAGGTAACCTACATAGTCCAAGTGCCCACGAGGTAACCTAAATTATCCAAATGCCCGCTAGGGAAACTACATAGTCCAAGTGCCCGCTAGTTAACCTAGATAGTCCGAGTGCCCGCTAGTAAACCTAGATAGTCCAAGGGCCCGCTAGTTAACCTAGATCGTCCAATTGTCCGCTAGGTAACTTTCACAGTCCAAGTGCCTTGTAGGTAACCTAGATAGTCCAAGTGCCTGTTAGCTACCTACATAGTCCAAGTGCCCGTTCGTTAACCTAGATAGTCCAAGTGCCCGCTATGTAACTTAGACAGTCCAAGTGCCCGCTAGGTTACCTACATAGTCCAAGTGTCCGTTCGTTAACCTAGATAGTCCAAGTGCCCGTTTGGTAACCTACATAATCCAAGTGCCCGCTTCGAAACCTGGATAGTCTAAGTGCCCGCTAGATAACCAACATAGTCAAAGTGCGCGATAGGTAACCTACATAGTCCAAGTGCCTTCTAGGGAGCCTACATAGTCCACGTGACCGCTAGGGAACCTACATAGTCCAAGTGTCTGTTAGGAAACCTACATAGTCCAAGTGCTCGCTAGGTAACCTACATACTCCAAATGCCCGCAAGGAAACCTACATAGTCTAAGTGCCCGCTAGGGAACCTACATAATCCAAGTGCCCGTTAGGTAACCTAGATAGTCCAAGTGCCCGTTAGCTAACCTAGATAGTCCAAGTGCCCGCTAGTTAACCTACATAGTCCATGTGCCCGCTAGGTAACCTAGATAGTCCAAGTGCCCTTTCGCTAGCCTAGACAGTCCAAGTGCCCGCTAGGGAAACCACATAGTCCAGTGCCCGCTAGGGAATTTACATAGTCCAAGTGCCTGCTAGTTAACCTAGATAGTCCAAGTGCCCGTCTGTTAACCTAGACAATCCAAGTGCCCGCTAGGGAACCCACATAGTCCAAGTGCCCGCTAGGGAACTTACATAGTTCAAGTGCCCGTTAGTAACCTATATAGTCCTAGTACCCGCTAGGTAACGTAGATAGTCCAAGTGCCCGCTAGGGTATGTACATAGACCAAGTGCCCGCTAGGTAACCTACATAGTCCAAGTGCCCGTTAGGGAGCCTAGGTAGTCCAAGTGCCCGCAAGGGAACTTGCATCGTGCAAGTGCTGCTAGGTTACCTAGATAATCCAAGTGCCCGCTAGTTAACCTAGATAGTCCAAGTGCCCGCAAGTTAACCTAGAACCTCCAAGTGTCCGCTAGTTAACCTACATAGTCCAAGGGCCCGCTAGTTAACCTACATAGTCAAGAACCCGCTAGTTAACCTAGATAGTCCAAGGGCCCGGTATGTTACCTACATATTCCTAGTGCCCGCTAGGTAACCTAGATATTCCAAGTTCCTATTAGCTAACCTAGATAGTCCAAGTGCCCGCTAGGTAACCTAGATAGTCAAAGTGCCCGTTAGCTAACCTAGATAGTCCAAGTGCCCGCTATGTAACCTACATAGTCCAAGTTCCCGCTAGGTAACCTAGATAATCCAAGTGCCCGTTACCTAACCTAGATCGTCCAAATGCCCGCTAGGCGACCTACATAGTCCAAGAGCCCATTCGTTAACCTAGAAGTCCTATTGCACGCTATGAAACCTAGACAGTCCAAGTGCCCGCTAGGTAACCTAGATAGTCAAAGTGCCCGTTAGGTAACCTAGATAGTCCAAGTGCCCGCTAGGTAACCTACATTGTCCAAGTTCCCGCAAGGTAACCTAGATAGTCCAAGTGCCCGTTACCTAACCTAGATAGTCCAAGTGCCCGCTAGATAACCTAGATCGTCCAAGTGTCTGCTAGGTAACCTACATAGTCCAAGTGCCTTCTAGGTAACCTAGATAGTCCAAGTGCCTGTTAGCTAACCTACATAGTCCAAGTGCCCGTTCGTTAACCTAGATAGTCCATGTGCCCGCTATGTAACCTAGACAGTCCAAGTGCCCGCTAGGTTACCTACATAGTCCAAGTGTCCGTTCGTTAACCTAGATAGTCCAAGTGCCCGTTTGGTAACCTACATAATCCAAGTGCCCGCTTCGTAACCTGGATAGTCTAAGTGCCCGCTAGATAAAAAACATAGTCAAAGTGCGCGATAGGTAACCTACATAGTCCAAGTGCCTTCTAGGGAGCGTACATAGTCCACGTGACCGCTAGGGAACCTACATAGTCCAAGTGCCTGTTAGGGAACCTACATAGTCCAAGTGCTCGCTAGGTAACCTACATACTCCAAAAGCCCGCAAGGAAACCTACATAGTCTAAGTGCCCGCTAGGGAACCTACATAATCCAAGTGCCCGTTAGGTAACCTAGATAGTCCAAGTGCCCGTTAGCTAACCTAGATAGTCCAAGTGCCCGCTAGTTAACCTACATAGTCCATGTGCCCGCTAGGTAACCTAGATAGTCCAAGTGCCCTTTCGCTAGCCTAGACAGTCCAAGTGCCCGCTAGGGAAACCACATAGTCCAGTGCCCGCTAGGGAATTTACATAGTCCAAGTGCCTGCTAGTTAACCTAGATAGTCCAAGTGCCCGTCTGTTAACCTAGACAATCCAAGTGCCCGCTAGGGAACCCACATAGTCCAAGTGCCCGCTAGGGAACTTACATAGTTCAAGTGCCCGTTAGTAACCTATATAGTCCTAGTACCCGCTAGGTAACGTAGATAGTCCAAGTGCCCGCTAGGGTATGTACATAGACCAAGTGCCCGCTAGGTAACCTACATAGTCCAAGTGCCCGTTAGGGAGCCTAGGTAGTCCAAGTGCCCGCAAGGGAACTTGCATCGTGCAAGTGCTGCTAGGTTACCTAGATAATCCAAGTGCCCGCTAGTTAACCTAGATAGTCCAAGTGCCCGCAAGTTAACCTAGAACCTCCAAGTGTCCGCTAGTTAACCTACATAGTCCAAGGGCCCGCTAGTTAACCTACATAGTCAAGAACCCGCTAGTTAACCTAGATAGTCCAAGGGCCCGGTATGTTACCTACATATTCCTAGTGCCCGCTAGGTAACCTAGATATTCCAAGTTCCTATTAGCTAACCTAGATAGTCCAAGTGCCCGCTAGGTAACCTAGATAGTCAAAGTGCCCGTTAGCTAACCTAGATAGTCCAAGTGCCCGCTATGTAACCTACATAGTCCAAGTTCCCGCTAGGTAACCTAGATAATCCAAGTGCCCGTTACCTAACCTAGATCGTCCAAATGCCCGCTAGGCGACCTACATAGTCCAAGAGCCCATTCGTTAACCTAGAAGTCCTATTGCACGCTATGAAACCTAGACAGTCCAAGTGCCCGCTAGGTAACCTAGATAGTCAAAGTGCCCGTTAGGTAACCTAGATAGTCCAAGTGCCCGCTAGGTAACCTACATTGTCCAAGTTCCCGCAAGGTAACCTAGATAGTCCAAGTGCCCGTTACCTAACCTAGATAGTCCAAGTGCCCGCTAGATAACCTAGATCGTCCAAGTGTCTGCTAGGTAACCTACATAGTCCAAGTGCCTTCTAGGTAACCTAGATAGTCCAAGTGCCTGTTAGCTAACCTACATAGTCCAAGTGCCCGTTCGTTAACCTAGATAGTCCATGTGCCCGCTATGTAACCTAGACAGTCCAAGTGCCCGCTAGGTTACCTACATAGTCCAAGTGTCCGTTCGTTAACCTAGATAGTCCAAGTGCCCGTTTGGTAACCTACATAATCCAAGTGCCCGCTTCGTAACCTGGATAGTCTAAGTGCCCGCTAGATAACCAACATAGTCAAAGTGCGCGATAGGTAACCTACATAGTCCAAGTGCCTTCCAGGGAGCCTATATAGTCCACGTGACCGCTAGGGAACCTACATAGTCCAAGTGCCCGTTAGGCAACCTACATAGTCCAAAAGCTCGCTAGGTAACCTACATACTCCAAATGCCCGCAAGGAAACCTATATAGTCTAAGTGCCCGCTAGGGAACGTACATAATCCAAGTGCCCATTAGGTAACCTAGATTGTCCAAGTGCCCGTTAGCTAGCCTAGATAGTCCAAGTGCCCGCTAGTTAACCTACATAGTCCAAGTGCCCGCTAGGTAACCTAGATAGTCCAAGTACCCGTTAGCTACCCTAGATAGTCCAAGTGCCCACTAGGTAACCTACATAGTCAAATTGCCCGCTAGGTAACCTAGATAGTACAAGTTCCTGTTAGCTAACCTAGATAGTCCAAGTGTCCCCTAGGTAACCTACATTGTCCAAGGGCCCGCTCGTTAACCTAGTTCGTCCAAGTGTCCGCTAATTAACCTACATAGTCCAAGTGCCCGCTAGGTAACCAAGATAGTCAAAGTGGCCGCTAGGTAACCTACATAGTCCAAGTGCCGCTAGGGTATGTACATAGACCAAGTGCCCGCTAGGTAACCTACATAGTCCAAGTGCCCGTTAGGGAGCCTAGATAGTCCAAGTGCCCACTAGGGAACCTACATAGCCCTACTGCCCGCCAGTTATCCAACATTGTCCAAGTGCCCGATACAGAACCTACATAGTCCAAGTGCCCGTTAGGTAACCTACATAGTCCAAATGCCCGTCTAGGTAACCTACATAGTCCAAGTGCCCGATAGGGAGCCTAGATAGTCCAAGTGCCGCTAGGGTATGTACATAGACCAAGTGCCCGCTAGGTAACCTACATAGTCCAAGTGCCCGTTAGGGAGCCTAGATAGTCCAAGTGCCCGCTAGGGAACCTGCATCGTGCAAGTGCTGCTAGGTAACCTAGATAATCCAAGTGGCCGCTAGTTAACCTAGATAGTCCAAGTGCCCGCAAGTTAACCTAGAACCTCCAAGTGTCCGCTAGTTAACCTACATAGACCAAGGGCCCGCTAGTTAACCTAGATAGTCCAAGGGCCCGCTATGTTACCTACATAGTCCTAGTGCCCGCTAGGTAACCTAGATAGTCCAAGTTCCTGTTAGCTAACCTAGATAGTCCAAGTGCCCGCTAGGTAACCTAGATAGTCAAAGTGCCCGTTTGCTAACCTAGATAGTCCAAGTGCCCGCTATGTAACCTACATAGTCCAAGTTCCCGCTAGGTAACCTAGATAATCCAAGTGCCCGTTACCTAACCTAGATCGTCCAAATGCCCGCTAGGCGACCTACATAGTCCAAGAGCACGTTCGTTAACCTAGAAGTCCTATTGCCTGCTATGAAACCTAGACAGTCCAAGTGCCCGCTAGGTTACCTGCATAATCCAAGTGCCCGTTAGGTAACCTAGATAGTCCAAGTGCCCGCTAGGTTACCTACATAGTCCAAGTGCACGTTCGTTAAGCTAGATAGTCCAAGTGTCCGCTGGTAACCTACATAGTCCAAGAGCCTGCTAGGTATCCTTGATAGTCCAAGTGCCTTCTAGTTAACCTACATAGTCCAAGTGCCCGCTAGGTAACCTAGATAGCCCAAGTGCCCGCTAGGTAACCTACATAGTCCAAGTGCCCACGAGGTAACCTAAATTATCCAAATGCCCGCTAGGGAAACTACATAGTCCAAGTGCCCGCTAGTTAACCTAGATAGTCCGAGTGCCCGCTAGTAAACCTAGATAGTCCAAGGGCCCGCTAGTTTACCTAGATCGTCCAATTGTCCGCTAGGTAACTTTCATAGTCCAAGTGCCTTGTAGGTAACCTAGATAGTCCAAGTGCCTGTTAGCTACCTACATAGTCCAAGTGCCCGTTCGTTAACCTAGATAGTCCAAGTGCCCGCTATGTAACTTAGACAGTCCAAGTGCCCGCTAGGTTACCTACATAGTCGAAGTGTCCGTTCGTTAACCTAGATAGTCCAAGTGCCCGTTTGGTAACCTACATAATCCAAGTGCCCGCTTCGAAACCTGGATAGTCTAAGTGCCCGCTAGATAACCAACATAGTCAAAGTGCGCGATAGGTAACCTACATAGTCCAAGTGCCTTCTAGGGAGCCTACATAGTCCACGTGACCGCTAGGGAACCTACATAGTCCAAGTGTCTGTTAGGGAACCTACATAGTCCAAGTGCTCGCTAGGTAACCTACATACTCCAAAGGCCCGCAAGGAAACCTACATAGTCTAAGTGCCCGCTAGGGAACCTACATAATCCAAGTACCCGTTAGGTAACCTAGATAGTCCAAGTGCCCGTTAGCTAACCTAGATAGTCCAAGTGCCCGCTAGTTAACCTACATAGTCCAAGTGCCCGCTAGGTAACCTAGATAGTCCAAGTGCCCTTTTGCTAGCCTAGACAGTCCAAGTGCCCGCTAGGGAAACCACATAGTCCAGTGCCCGCTAGGGAATTTACATAGTCCAAGTGCCTGCTAGTTAACCTAGATAGTCCAAGTGCCCGTCTGTTAACCTAGACAATCCAAGTGCCCGCTAGGGAACCCACATAGTCCAAGTGCCCGCTAGGGAACTTACATAGTTCAAGTGCCCGTTAGTAACCTATATAGTCCTAGTACCCGCTAGGTAACGTAGATAGTCCAAGTGCCCGCTAGGGTATGTACATAGACCAAGTGCCCGCTAGGTAACCTACATAGTCCAAGTGCCCGTTAGGGAGCCTAGATAGTCCAAGTGCCCGCAAGGGAACCTGCATCGTGCAAGTGCTGCTAGGTAACCTAGAGAATCCAAGTGCCCGCTAGTTAACCTAGATAGTCCAAGTGCCCGCAAGTTAACCTAGAACCTCCAAGTGTCCGCTAGTTAACCTACATAGTCCAAGGGCCCGCTAGTTAACCTACATAGTCAAGAACCCGCTAGTTAACCTAGATAGTCCAAGGGCCCGGTATGTTACCTACATATTCCTAGTGCCCGCTAGGTAACCTAGATATTCCAAGTTCCTATTAGCTAACCTAGATAGTCCAAGTGCCCGCTAGGTAACCTAGATAGTCAAAGTGCCCGTTAGCTAACCTAGATAGTCCAAGTGCCCGCTATGTAACCTACATAGTCCAAGTTCCCGCTAGGTAACCTAGATAATCCAAGTGCCCGTTACCTAACCTAGATCGTCCAAATGCCCGCTAGGCGACCTACATAGTCCAAGAGCCCATTCGTTAACCTAGAAGTCCTATTGCACGCTATGAAACCTAGACAGTCCAAGTGCCCGCTAGGTAACCTAGATAGTCAAAGTGCCCGTTAGGTAACCTAGATAGTCCAAGTGCCCGCTAGGTAACCTACATTGTCCAAGTTCCCGCAAGGTAACCTAGATAGTCCAAGTGCCCGTTACCTAACCTAGATAGTCCAAGTGCCCGCTAGGGAACCCACATAGACCAAGTGCCCGCTAGGGAACTTACATAGTCCTAGAGCCGCTAGGGAACCTACATAGTCCAAGTGCCCATTCATTAACCTAGAAGTCCAAGTGCCCGCTATGTAACCTAGACAGTCCAAGTGCCGCCTAGGTTACCTGCATAGTCCAAGTGCCCGTTCGTTAACCTAGATAGTCCAAGTGCCCGCTAGGGAACCTATATAGTCCAAATGCTATCTAGGTAACCTAGATAGTCCAAGGACCCGCTAGTTGACCTACATAGTCCAAGGGCTCGCTTGTTAACTTTGATAGTCCAAGTGCCCGCCTGTTAACCTAGATCGTCCAAGTGCCCGCTAGTTAACCTAGATCATCCAAGTGCCGGCTAGTTAATCTACATAGTCCAAGGGCCCACTTGTTAACCTAGATCGTCCAAGTGCCCTCTAGTTAACTTACATAGTCCAAGGGCCTGCTAGTTAACCTACATAGACCAAGTGCTCGCTAGTTAACCTACATAGTCCAAGTGCCCGCTGGGTAACCTAGACAGTCCAAGTGACCACTAGGTTAACTACATAGTCCAAGTGCCCGCTAGGGAACCTACATAGTCCAAGTGCCCGCTAGGTAACCTAGATAGTCAAAGTGCCCACTAGGTAACCTAGACAGTGCAATTGCCCGCTAGTTAACCTAGACAGTCCAAGTAACCGCTGGGGAACCTACATAGTCAAAGTGCTCGCTAAGCAACCTACACAGTCCAAGTGCCCGTTAGTTAACCTAGATAGTCAAAGTGCCTGCTAGGTAACCTAGATAGTCCAAGTGCCCGCTAGGTAACCTACATAGTCAAAGTGCGCGCTAGGTAACCTAGATAGTCCAATTGCCCGTTATCTAACCTAGATAGTCGAAGTGTCCCCTACTTAACCTACATAGTCCAAGTGCCCGTTCGTTAACCTAGATAGTCCAAGTGCCCGCTAGGTAACTTAGACAGTCCAAGTGCCCGCTAGGTTACCTACAAAGTCCAAGTGCACATTCGTTAACCTAGATAGTCCAAGTGTCCGCTGGTAACCTACATAGTCCAAGAGCCTGCTAGGTATCCTTGATAGTCCAAGTGCCTTCTAGTTAACCTACATAGTCCAAGTGCCCGCTAGGTAACCTAGATAGCCCAAGTGCCCGCTAGGTAACCTACATAGTCCAAGTGCCCACTAGGTAACCTAAATTATCCAAATGCCCGCTAAGGAAACTACATAGTCCAAGTGCCCGCTAGTTAACCTAGATAGTCTGAGTGCCCGCTAGTAAACCTAGATAGTCCAAGGGCCCGCTAGTTAACCTAGATCGTCCAAGTGTACGCTAGGTAACTTTCATAGTCCAAGTGCCTTGTAGGTAACCTAGATAGTCCAAGTGCCTGTTAGCTAGCTACATAGTCCAAGTGCCCGTTCGTTAACCTAGATAGTCCAAGTGCCCGCTATGTAACTTAGACAGTCCAAGTGCCCGCTAGGTTACCTACATAGTCCAAGTGTCCGTTCGTTAACCTAGATAGTCCAAGTGCCCGTTTGGTAACCTACATAATCCAAGTGCCCGCTTCGAAACCTGGATAGTCTAAGTGCCCGCTAGATAACCAACATAGTCAAAGTGCGCGATAGGTAACCTACATAGTCCAAGTGCCTTCTAGGGAGCCTACATAGTCCACGTGACCGCTAGGGAACCTACATAGTCCAAGTGCCTGTTAGGGAACCTACATAGTCCAAGTGCTCGCTAGGTAACCTACATACTCCAAATGCCCGCAAGGAAACCTACATAGTCTAAGTGCCCGCTAGGGAACCTACATAATCCAAGTGCCCGTTAGGTAACCTAGATAGTCCAAGTGCCCGTTAGCTAACCTAGATAGTCCAAGTGCCCGCTAGTTAACCTACATAGTCCAAGTGCCCGCTAGGTAACCTAGATAGTCCAAGTGCCCTTTCGCTAGCCTAGACAGTCCAAGTGCCCGCTAGGGAAACCACATAGTCCAGTGCCCGCTAGGGAATTTACATAGTCCAAGTGCCTGCTAGTTAACCTAGATAGTCCAAGTGCCCGTCTGTTAACGTAGACAGTCCAAGTGCCTGCTAGGGAAACCACATATTCCAGTGCCCGCTAGGGAATTTTCATAGTCCAAGTGCCTGCTAGTTAACCTATATAGTCCAAGTGCCCGTCTGTTAACCTAGACAATCCAAGTGCCCGCTAGGGAACCCACATAGTCCACGTGCCCGCTAGGGAACTTACATAGTTCAAGTGCCCGTTAGTAACCTATATAGTCCTAGTACCCGCTAGGTAACGTAGATAGTCCAAGTGCCCGCTAGGGTATGTACATAGACCAAGTGCCCGCTAGGTAACCTACATAGTCCAAGTGCCCGTTAGGGAGCCTAGATAGTCCAAGTGCCCGCAAGGGAACCTGCATCGTGCAAGTGCTGCTAGGTAACCTAGAGAATCCAAGTGCCCGCTAGTTAACCTAGATAGTCCAAGTGCCCGCAAGTTAACCTAGAACCTCCAAGTGTCCGCTAGTTAACCTACATAGTCCAAGGGCCCGCTAGTTAACCTACATAGTCAAGAACCCGCTAGTTAACCTAGATAGTCCAAGGGCCCGGTATGTTACCTACATATTCCTAGTGCCCGCTAGGTAACCTAGATATTCCAAGTTCCTGTTAGCTAACCTAGATAGTCCAAGTGCCCGCTAGGTAACCTAGATAGTCAAAGTGCCCGTTAGCTAACCTAGATAGTCCAAGTGCCCGCTATGTAACCTACATAGTCCAAGTTCCCGCTAGGTAACCTAGATAATCCAAGTGCCCGTTACCTAACCTAGATCGTCCAAATGCCCGCTAGGCGACCTACATAGTCCAAGAGCCCGTTCGTTAACCTAGAAGTCCTATTGCACGCTATGAAACCTAGACAGTCCAAGTGCCCGCTAGGTAACATAGATAGTCAAAGTGCCCGTTAGGTAACCTAGATAGTCCAAGTGCCCGCTAGGTAACCTACATTGTCCAAGTTCCCGGAAGGTAACCTAGATAGTCCAAGTGCCCGTTACCTAACCTAGATAGTCCAAGTGCCCGCTAGGGAACCCACATCGACCAAGTGCCCGCTAGGGAACTTACATAGACCTAGAGCCGCTAGGGAACCTACATAGTCCAAGTGCCCATTCATTAACTTAGAAGTCCAAGTGCCCGCTATGTAACCTAGACAGTCCAAGTGCCGGCTAGGTTACCTGCATAGTCCAAGTGTCCGTTCGTTAACCTAGATAGTCCAAGTGCCCGCTAGGGAACCTATATAGTCCAAATGCTATCTAGGTAACCTAGATAGTCCAAGGACCCGCTAGTTGACCTACATAGTCCAAGGGCTCGCTTGTTAACTTTGATAGTCCAAGTGCCCGCCTGTTAACCTAGATCGTCCAAGTGCCCGCTAGTTAACCTAGATCATCCAAGTGCCGGCTAGTTAATCTACATAGTCCAAGGGCCCACTTGTTAACCTAGATCGTCCAAGTGCCCTCTAGTTAACTTACATAGTCCAAGGGCCTGCTAGTTAACCTACATAGACCAAGTGCTCGCTAGTTAACCTACATAGTCCAAGTGCCCGCTAGGTAACCTAGACAGTCCAAGTGACCACTAGGTTACCTACATAGACCAAGTGCCCGCTAGGGAACCTACATAGTCCAAGTGCCCGCTAGGTAACCTAGATAGTCAAAGTGCCCACTATGTAACCTAGACAGTGCAATTGACGCTAGTTAACCTTGACAGTCCAAGTAACCGCTGGGGAACCTACATAGTCAAAGTGCTCGCTAAGCAACCTACACAGTCCAAGTGCCCGTTAGTTAACCTAGATAGTCAAAGTGCCTGCTAGGTAACCTAGATAGTCCAAGTGCCCGCTAGGTAACCTACATAGTCAAAGTGCCCGCTAGGTAACCTAGATAGTCCAATTGCCCGTTATCTAACCTAGATAGTCGAAGTGTCCCCTACTTAACCTACATAGTCCAAGTGCCCGTTCGTTAACCTAGATAGTCCAAGTGCCCGCTAGGTAACCTAGACAGTCCAAGTGCCCGCTAGGTTACCTACATAGTTCAAGTGCACGTTCCTTAACATAGATAGTCCAAGTGCCCGCTGGTAACCTACATAGTCCAAGAGCCTGCTAGGTATCCTTGATAGTCCAAGTGCCTTCTAGTTAACCTACATAGTCCATGTGCCCGCTAGGTAACCTAGATAGCCCAAGTGCCCGCTAGGTAACCTACGTAGTCCAAGTGCCCGCTAGTTAACCTAAATTATCCAAATGCCCGCTAGGGAAACTACATAGTCCAAGTGCCTGCTAGTTAACCTAGATAGTCCAAGTGCCCGCCAGTAAACCTAGATAGTCCAAGGGCCCGCTAGTTAACCTAGATAGTCCAAGTGCCCGCTAGTTAACCTAGATCGTCCAAGTGTCCGCTAGGTAACCTACATAGTCCAAGTGCCTTCTAGGTAACCTAGATAGTCCAAGTGCCTGTTAGCTAACCTACATAGTCCAAGTGCCCGTTCGTTAACCTAGATAGTCCAAGTGCCCGTTTGGTAACCTACATAATCCAAGTGCCCGCTTCGAAACCTGGATAGTCTAAGTGCCCGTTAGATAACCAACATAGTCAAAGTGCGCGATAGGTAACCTACATAGTCCAAGTGCCTTCTAGGGAGCCTACATAGTCCACGTGACCGCTAGGGAACCTACATAGTCCAATTGCCCGTTAGGGAACCTACATAGTCCAAGTGCTCGCTAGGTAACCTACATACTCCAAATGCCCGCAAGGAAACCTACATAGTCTAAGTGCCCGCTAGGGAACGTACATAATCCAAGTGCCCGTTAGGTAACCTAGATTGTCCAAGTGCCCGTTAGCTAACCTAGATAGTCCACGTGCCCGCTAGTTAACCTAGATAGTGCAAGTGCCCGCTAGGTAACCTAGATAGTCCAAGTAACCGTTAGCTACCCTAGATAGTCCAAGTGCCCGTTTGGTAACCTACATAATCCAAGTGCCCGCTTCGTAACCTGGATAGTCTAAGTGCCCGCTAGATAACCAACATAGTCAAAGTGCGCGATAGGTAACCTACATAGTCCAAGTGCCTTCTAGGGAGCCTACATAGTCCACGTGACCGCTAGGGAACCTACATAGTCCAAGTGCCCGTTAGGGAACCTACATAGTCCAAGTGCTCGCTAGGTAACCTACATACTCCAAATGCCCGCAAGGAAACCTACATAGTCTAAGTGCCCGCTAGGGAACGTACATAATCCAAGTGCCCGTTAGGTAACCTAGATTGTCCAAGTGCCCGTTAGCTAACCTAGATAGTCCAAGTGCCCGCTAGTTAACCTACATAGTCCAAGTGCCTGCTAGGTAACCTAGATAGTCCAAGTACCCGTTAGAGACCCTAGATAGTCCAAGTGCCCACTAGGTAACCTACATAGTCAAAGTGCCCGCTAGGTAACCTAGATAGTCCAAGTTCCTGTTCGCTAACCTAGATAGTCCAAGTGTCCGCTAGGTAACCTACATAGTCCAAGGGCCCGCTCGTTAACCTAGTTCGTCCAAGTGTCCGCTAATTAACCTACATAGTCCAAGTGCCCGCTAGGTAACCAAGATAGTCAAAGTGGCCGCTAGGTAACCTACATAGTCCAAGTTCCCACTAGGTAACCTAGATAGTCTAAGTGCCCGCAAGTTAATCTAGAACCTCCAAGTGCCCGTTAGGTAACCTACATAGTCCTAGTGCCCGCTAGTTATCCAACATTGTCCAAGTGCCCGATACAGAACCTACATAGTCCAAGTGCCCGTTAGGTAACCTACATAGTCCAAATGCCCGCTAGTAACCTACATAGTCCAAGTGCCCGATAGGGAACTCACATAATTCAATGCCCGCTAGGGAACTTACATAGTCCAAGTACCCGTTAGGTAACCTAGATAGTCCAAATGCCCACTAGGGAACCCACATAGTCCAAGTGCCCGCTAGGGAACTTACATAGTCCAAGTGCCCGTTAGTTAACTTAGATACTCCAAGTGCTCGCTAGTTAACCTAGATAATCCAAGTACCCGCTAGGTAACATAGATAGTGCAAGTGCCCACTAGGGGACGTACATAGTCAAGTGCCCGCTAAGTAACCTAGATAGTCCAAGTGCCCGCTAGGTTATGTACATAGACCAAGTGCCCGCTGGTAACCTACATAGTCCAAGTGCCCAATAGGGAACCTACATAGTTCAAGTGCCCGTTAGGGAGCCTAGATAGTCCAAGTGCCCGCTAGGGAACCTGCATCGTGCAAGTGTCTGCTAGGTAAGCTAGATAGTCCAAGTGCACGCTAGTTAACCTAGAAGTTCCAAGTGTCCGCTAGTTAACCTACATAGTCCAAGGGCCTGCTACTTAACCTTCATAGTCCAAGAACCCGCTAGTTAACCTAGATTGTCCAAGTGCCCGCTAGGTAACCTGCAGGGTCCTTGTGCCAGCTAGGTAACCTAGATAGTCCAAGTTCCTGTTAGCTAACCTAGATAGTCCAAGTGCCCGCTAGGCAACCTACATAGTCCAAGTGCCCGTTCGTTAACCTAGAAGTCCAAGTTCCCGCTAGGTAACCTGTATAGTCCAAGTGGCCGTTAGGTAACCTAGATAGTACAAGTGCCCGCTAGGTAACCTAGATAGTCAAAGTGCCCGCTAGGCAACCTACATAGTCCAAGTGCCCATTCGTTAACCTAGAAGTCTAAGTGCCCGCTATGTAACCTAGAGAGTCCAAGTGCCGGTTAGGTTACCTGCATAGTCCAAGAACCCGTTAGTTAACCTAGATAGTCAAAGTGCCTGCTAGGTAACCTAG
The DNA here is from genome assembly GCF_050624435.1 of Tenrec ecaudatus. Lineage (NCBI taxonomy): Eukaryota > Metazoa > Chordata > Mammalia > Afrosoricida > Tenrecidae > Tenrec > Tenrec ecaudatus. The sequence goes on along the minus strand of NW_027459400.1, from coordinate 649,457 downwards.
AAAGTCCAAGTGCCCGCTAGGTAACCTACATAGTCAAAGTGCGCGCTAGGTAACCTAGATAGTCAAAGTGGCCGCTAGGTTATGTACATAGACCAAGTGCCCGCTGGTAACCTACATAGACCAAGTGCCCGATAGGGAACATACATAGTTCAAGTGCCCGCTAGGGAACCTATATAGCCCAAATGCTATCTAGGTAACCTAGATAGTCCAAGGGCCCGCTAGTTAATCTACATAGTCCAAGTGCCCGCTAGGTAACCTAAATTATCCAAATGCCCGCTAGGGAAACTACATAGTCCAAGTGCCCGGTAGTTAACCTAGATAGTCCAAGTGCCCGCCAGTAAACCTAGTAAACATAGTCCAAGTGCCTTCTAGGTAACCTAGATAGTCCAAGTGCCTGTTAGCTAACCTACATAGTCCAAGTGCCCGTTCGTTAACCTAGATAGTCCAAGTTCCCGCTAAGTAACTTAGACAGTCCAAGTGCCCCCTAGGTTACCTACATAGTCCAAGTGTCCGTTCGTTAACCTAGATAGTCCAAGTGCCCGTTTGGTAACCTACATAATCCAAGTGCCCGCTTCGAAACCTGGATAGTCTAAGTGCCCGCTAGATAACCAACATAGTCAAAGTGCGCGATAGGTAACCTACATAGTCCAAGTGCCTTCTAGGGAGCCTACATAGTCCACGTGACCGCTAGGGAACCTACATAGTCCAAGTGTCCGTTAGGGAACCTACATAGTCCAAGTGCTCGCTAGGTAACCTACATACTCCAAATGCCCGCAAGGAAACCTACATAGTCTAAGTGCCCGCTAGGGAACCTACATAATCCAAGTGCCCGTTAGGTAACCTAGATTGTCCAAGTGCCCGTTAGCTAACCTAGATAGTCCAAGTGCCCGCTAGTTAACCTACATAGTCCAAGTGCCCGCTAGGTAACCTAGATAGTCCAAGTGCCCTTTCGTTAGCCTAGACAGTCCAAGTGCCCGCTAGAGAAACCACATAGTCCAGTGCCCGCTAGGGAATTTACATAGTCCAAGTGCCTGCTAGTTAACCTAGATAGTCCAAGTGCCCGTCTGTTAACCTACACAGTCCAAGTGCCCGCTAGGGAAACCACATAGTCCAGTGCCCACTAGGGAACTTACATAGTCCTAGTGCCCGCTAGTTGACCTAGATAGTCCAAGTGCCCGTTCGTTAACCTAGACTGTCCAAGTGCCCGCTAGGGAACCCACATAGTCCAAGTGCCCGCTAGGGAACTTACATAGTCCAAGTGCCCGTTAGTAACCTATATAGTCCTAGTACCCGCTAGGTAACGTAGATAGTCCAAGTGCCCGCTAGGGTATGTACATAGACCAAGTGCCAGCTAGGTAACCTACATAGTCCAAGTGCCCGTTAGAAAGCCTAGATAGTCCAAGTGCCCGCTAGGGAACCTGCATCGTGCAAGTGCTGCTAGGTAACCTAGATAATCCAAGTGCCCGCTAGTTAACCTAGATTGTCCAAGTGCCCGCAAGTTAACCTAGAACCTCCAAGTGTCCGCTAGTTAACCTACATAGTCCAAGGGCCCGCTAGTTAACCTACATAGTCCAAGAACCCGCTAGTTAACCTAGATAGTCCAAGGGGCCGCTATGTTACCTACATAGTCCTAGTGCCCGCTAGGTAACCTAGATAGTCCAAGTTCCTGTTAGCTAACCTAGATAGTCCAAGTGCCCGCTAGGTAACCTAGATAGTCAAAGTGCCCGTTAGCTAACCTAGATAGTCCAAGTGCCCGCTATGTAACCTACATAGTCCAAGTTCCCGCTAGGTAACCTAGATAATCCAAGTGCCCGTTACCTAACCTAGATCGTGCAAGTGCCCGCTAGGCGAACTACATTGTCCAAGAGCCCGTTCGTTAACCTAGAAGTCCTATTGCCCGCTATGAAACTTAGACAGTCCAAGTGCCCGCTAGGTTACCTACATAGTCCAAGTGCACGCTAGGTAACCTACATACTCCAAATGCCCGCAAGGAAACCTACATAGTCTAAGTGCCCGCTAGGGAACGTACATAATCCAAGTGCCCGTTAGGTAACCTAGATTGTCCAAGTGCCCGTTAGCTAACCTAGATAGTCCAAGTGCCCGCTAGTTAACCTACATAGTCCAAGTGCCTGCTAGGTAACCTAGATAGTCCAAGTACCCGTTAGAGACCCTAGATAGTCCAAGTGCCCACTAGGTAACCTACATAGTCAAAGTGCCCACTAGGTAACCTAGATAGTCCAAGTTCCTGTTCGCTAACCTAGATAGTCCAAGTGTCCGCTAGGTAACCTACATAATCCAAGGGCCCGCTCGTTAACCTAGTTCGTCCAAGTGTCCGCTAATTAACCTACATAGTCCAAGTGCCCGCTAGGTAACCAAGATAGTCAAAGTGGCCGCTAGGTAACCTACATAGTCCAAGTTCCCACTAGGTAACCTAGATAGTCTATGTGCCCGCAAGTTAATCTAGAACCTCCAAGTGCCCGTTAGGTAACCTACATAGTCCTAGTGCCCGCTAGTTATCCAACATTGTCCAAGTGCCCGATACAGAACCTACATAGTCCAAGTGCCCGTTAGGTAACCTACATAGTCCAAATGCCCGCTAGTAACCTACATAGTCCAAGTGCCCGATAGGGAACTCACATAATTCAATGCCCGCTAGGGAACTTACATAGTCCAAGTACCCGTTAGGTAACCTAGATAGTCCAAATGCCCACTAGGGAACCCACATAGTCCAAGTGCCCGCTAGGGAACTTACATAGTCCAAGTGCCCGTTAGTTAACTTAGATACTCCAAGTGCTCGCTAGTTAACCTAGATAATCCAAGTACCCGCTAGGTAACATAGATAGTGCAAGTGCCCACTAGGGGACGTACATAGTCAAGTGCCCGCTAAGTAACCTAGATAGTCCAAGTGCCCGCTAGGTTATGTACATAGACCAAGTGCCCGCTGGTAACCTACATAGTCCAAGTGCCCAATAGGGAACCTACATAGTTCAAGTGCCCGTTAGGGAGCCTAGATAGTCCAAGTGCCCGCTAGGGAACCTGCATCGTGCAAGTGTCTGCTAGGTAAGCTAGATAGTCCAAGTGCACGCTAGTTAACCTAGAAGTTCCAAGTGTCCGCTAGTTAACCTACATAGTCCAAGGGCCTGCTACTTAACCTTCATAGTCCAAGAACCCGCTAGTTAACCTAGATTGTCCAAGTGCCCGCTAGGTAACCTGCAGGGTCCTTGTGCCAGCTAGGTAACCTAGATAGTCCAAGTTCCTGTTAGCTAACCTAGATAGTCCAAGTGCCCGCTAGGCAACCTACATAGTCCAAGTGCCCGTTCGTTAACCTAGAAGTCCAAGTTCCCGCTAGGTAACCTGTATAGTCCAAGTGGCCGTTAGGTAACCTAGATAGTACAAGTGCCCGCTAGGTAACCTAGATAGTCAAAGTGCCCGCTAGGCAACCTACATAGTCCAAGTGCCCATTCGTTAACCTAGAAGTCTAAGTGCCCGCTATGTAACCTAGAGAGTCCAAGTGCCGGTTAGGTTACCTGCATAGTCCAAGTACCCGTTAGTTAACCTAGATAGTCAAAGTGCCTGCTAGGTAACCTAGAAAGTCCAAGTGCCCGCTAGGTAACCTACATAGTCAAAGTGCGCGCTAGGTAACCTAGATAGTCCACGTGCCCGCTAGTTAACCTAGATAGTGCAAGTGCCCGCTAGGTAACCTAGATAGTCCAAGTATCCGTTAGCTACCCTAGATAGTCCAAGTGCCCGTTTGGTAACCTACATAATCCAAGTGCCCGCTTCGTAACCTGGATAGGCTAAGTGCCCGCTAGATAACCAACATAGTCAAAGTGCGCGATAGGTAACCTACATAGTCCAAGTGCCTTCTAGGGAGCCTACATAGTCCACGTGACCGCTAGGGAACCTACATAGTCCAAGTGCCCGTTAGGGAACCTACATAGTCCAAGTGCTCGCTAGGTAACCTACATACTCCAAATGCCCGCAAGGAAACCTACATAGTCTAAGTGCCCGCTAGGGAACGTACACAATCCAAGTGCCCGTTAGGTAACCTAGATTGTCCAAGTGCCCGTTAGCTAACCTAGATAGTCCAAGTGCCCGCTAGTTAACCTACATAGTCCAAGTGCCTGCTAGGTAACCTAGATAGTCCAAGTACCCGTTAGAGACCCTAGATAGTCCAAGTGCCCACTAGGTAACCTACATAGTCAAAGTGCCCGCTAGGTAACCTAGATAGTCCAAGTTCCTGTTCGCTAACCTAGATAGTCCAAGTGTCCGCTAGGTAACCTACATAATCCAAGGGCCCGCTCGTTAACCTAGTTCGTCCAAGTGTCCGCTAATTAACCTACATAGTCCAAGTGCCCGCTAGGTAACCAAGATAGTCAAAGTGGCCGCTAGGTAACCTACATAGTCCAAGTTCCCACTAGGTAACCTAGATAGTCTATGTGCCCGCAAGTTAATCTAGAACCTCCAAGTGCCCGTTAGGTAACCTACATAGTCCTAGTGCCCGCTAGTTATCCAACATTGTCCAAGTGCCCGATACAGAACCTACATAGTCCAAGTGCCCGTTAGGTAACCTACATAGTCCAAATGCCCGCTAGTAACCTACATAGTCCAAGTGCCCGATAGGGAACTCACATAATTCAATGCCCGCTAGGGAACTTACATAGTCCAAGTACCCGTTAGGTAACCTAGATAGTCCAAATGCCCACTAGGGAACCCACATAGTCCAAGTGCCCGCTAGGGAACTTACATAGTCCAAGTGCCCGTTAGTTAACTTAGATACTCCAAGTGCTCGCTAGTTAACCTAGATAATCCAAGTACCCGCTAGGTAACATAGATAGTGCAAGTGCCCACTAGGGGACGTACATAGTCAAGTGCCCGCTAAGTAACCTAGATAGTCCAAGTGCCCGCTAGGTTATGTACATAGACCAAGTGCCCGCTGGTAACCTACATAGTCCAAGTGCCCAATAGGGAACCTACATAGTTCAAGTGCCCGTTAGGGAGCCTAGATAGTCCAAGTGCCCGCTAGGGAACCTGCATCGTGCAAGTGTCTGCTAGGTAAGCTAGATAGTCCAAGTGCACGCTAGTTAACCTAGAAGTTCCAAGTGTCCGCTAGTTAACCTACATAGTCCAAGGGCCTGCTACTTAACCTTCATAGTCCAAGAACCCGCTAGTTAACCTAGATTGTCCAAGTGCCCGCTAGGTAACCTGCAGGGTCCTTGTGCCAGCTAGGTAACCTAGATAGTCCAAGTTCCTGTTAGCTAACCTAGATAGTCCAAGTGCCCGCTAGGCAACCTACATAGTCCAAGTGCCCGTTCGTTAACCTAGAAGTCCAAGTTCCCGCTAGGTAACCTGTATAGTCCAAGTGGCCGTTAGGTAACCTAGATAGTACAAGTGCCCGCTAGGTAACCTAGATAGTCAAAGTGCCCGCTAGGCAACCTACATAGTCCAAGTGCCCATTCGTTAACCTAGAAGTCTAAGTGCCCGCTATGTAACCTAGAGAGTCCAAGTGCCGGTTAGGTTACCTGCATAGTCCAAGTACCCGTTAGTTAACCTAGATAGTCAAAGTGCCTGCTAGGTAACCTAGAAAGTCCAAGTGCCCGCTAGGTAACCTACATAGTCAAAGTGCGCGCTAGGTAACCTAGATAGTCAAAGTGGCCGCTAGGTTATGTACATAGACCAAGTGCCCGCTGGTAACCTACATAGACCAAGTGCCCGATAGGGAACATACATAGTTCAAGTGCCCGCTAGGGAACCTATATAGCCCAAATGCTATCTAGGTAACCTAGATAGTCCAAGGGCCCGCTAGTTAATCTACATAGTCCAAGTGCCCGCTAGGTAACCTAAATTATCCAAATGCCCGCTAGGGAAACTACATAGTCCAAGTGCCCGGTAGTTAACCTAGATAGTCCAAGTGCCCGCCAGTAAACCTAGTAAACATAGTCCAAGTGCCTTCTAGGTAACCTAGATAGTCCAAGTGCCTGTTAGCTAACCTACATAGTCCAAGTGCCCGTTCGTTAACCTAGATAGTCCAAGTTCCCGCTAAGTAACTTAGACAGTCCAAGTGCCCCCTAGGTTACCTACATAGTCCAAGTGTCCGTTCGTTAACCTAGATAGTCCAAGTGCCCGTTTGGTAACCTACATAATCCAAGTGCCCGCTTCGAAACCTGGATAGTCTAAGTGCCCGCTAGATAACCAACATAGTCAAAGTGCGCGATAGGTAACCTACATAGTCCAAGTGCCTTCTAGGGAGCCTACATAGTCCACGTGACCGCTAGGGAACCTACATAGTCCAAGTGTCCGTTAGGGAACCTACATAGTCCAAGTGCTCGCTAGGTAACCTACATACTCCAAATGCCCACAAGGAAACCTACATAGTCTAAGTGCCCGCTAGGGAACCTACATAATCCAAGTGCCCGTTAGGTAACCTAGATTGTCCAAGTGCCCGTTAGCTAACCTAGATAGTCCAAGTGCCCGCTAGTTAACCTACATAGTCCAAGTGCCCGCTAGGTAACCTAGATAGTCCAAGTGCCCTTTCGTTAGCCTAGACAATCCAAGTGCCCGCTAGAGAAACCACATAGTCCAGTGCCCGCTAGGGAATTTACATAGTCCAAGTGCCTGCTAGTTAACCTAGATAGTCCAAGTGCCCGTCTGTTAACCTACACAGTCCAAGTGCCCGCTAGGGAAACCACATAGTCCAGTGCCCACTAGGGAACTTACATAGTCCTAGTGCCCGCTAGTTGACCTAGATAGTCCAAGTGCCCGTTCGTTAACCTAGACTGTCCAAGTGCCCGCTAGGGAACCCACATAGTCCAAGTGCCCGCTAGGGAACTTACATAGTCCAAGTGCCCGTTAGTAACCTATATAGTCCTAGTACCCGCTAGGTAACGTAGATAGTCCAAGTGCCCGCTAGGGTATGTACATAGACCAAGTGCCAGCTAGGTAACCTACATAGTCCAAGTGCCCGTTAGAAAGCCTAGATAGTCCAAGTGCCCGCTAGGGAACCTGCATCGTGCAAGTGCTGCTAGGTAACCTAGATAATCCAAGTGCCCGCTAGTTAACCTAGATTGTCCAAGTGCCCGCAAGTTAACCTAGAACCTCCAAGTGTCCGCTAGTTAACCTACATAGTCCAAGGGCCCGCTAGTTAACCTACATAGTCCAAGAACCCGCTAGTTAACCTAGATAGTCCAAGGGGCCGCTATGTTACCTACATAGTCCTAGTGCCCGCTAGGTAACCTAGATAGTCCAAGTTCCTGTTAGCTAACCTAGATAGTCCAAGTGCCCGCTAGGTAACCTAGATAGTCAAAGTGCCCGTTAGCTAACCTAGATAGTCCAAGTGCCCGCTATGTAACCTACATAGTCCAAGTTCCCGCTAGGTAACCTAGATAATCCAAGTGCCCGTTACCTAACCTAGATCGTCCAAGTGCCCGCTAGGCGACCTACATTGTCCAAGAGCCCGTTCGTTAACCTAGAAGTCCTATTGCCCGCTATGAAACCTAGACAGTCCAAGTGCCCGCTAGGTTACCTACATAGTCCAAGTGCACGCTAGGTAACCTACATACTCCAAATGCCCGCAAGGAAACCTACATAGTCTAAGTGCCCGCTAGGGAACGTACATAATCCAAGTGCCCGTTAGGTAACCTAGATTGTCCAAGTGCCCGTTAGCTAACCTAGATAGTCCAAGTGCCCGCTAGTTAACCTACATAGTCCAAGTGCCTGCTAGGTAACCTAGATAGTCCAAGTACCCGTTAGAGACCCTAGATAGTCCAAGTGCCCACTAGGTAACCTACATAGTCAAAGTGCCCGCTAGGTAACCTAGATAGTCCAAGTTCCTGTTCGCTAACCTAGATAGTCCAAGTGTCCGCTAGGTAACCTACATAATCCAAGGGCCCGCTCGTTAACCTAGTTCGTCCAAGTGTCCGCTAATTAACCTACATAGTCCAAGTGCCCGCTAGGTAACCAAGATAGTCAAAGTGGCCGCTAGGTAACCTACATAGTCCAAGTTCCCACTAGGTAACCTAGATAGTCTATGTGCCCGCAAGTTAATCTAGAACCTCCAAGTGCCCGTTAGGTAACCTACATAGTCCTAGTGCCCGCTAGTTATCCAACATTGTCCAAGTGCCCGATACAGAACCTACATAGTCCAAGTGCCCGTTAGGTAACCTACATAGTCCAAATGCCCGCTAGTAACCTACATAGTCCAAGTGCCCGATAGGGAACTCACATAATTCAATGCCCGCTAGGGAACTTACATAGTCCAAGTACCCGTTAGGTAACCTAGATAGTCCAAATGCCCACTAGGGAACCCACATAGTCCAAGTGCCCGCTAGGGAACTTACATAGTCCAAGTGCCCGTTAGTTAACTTAGATACTCCAAGTGCTCGCTAGTTAACCTAGATAATCCAAGTACCCGCTAGGTAACATAGATAGTGCAAGTGCCCACTAGGGGACGTACATAGTCAAGTGCCCGCTAAGTAACCTAGATAGTCCAAGTGCCCGCTAGGTTATGTACATAGACCAAGTGCCCGCTGGTAACCTACATAGTCCAAGTGCCCAATAGGGAACCTACATAGTTCAAGTGCCCGTTAGGGAGCCTAGATAGTCCAAGTGCCCGCTAGGGAACCTGCATCGTGCAAGTGTCTGCTAGGTAAGCTAGATAGTCCAAGTGCACGCTAGTTAACCTAGAAGTTCCAAGTGTCCGCTAGTTAACCTACATAGTCCAAGGGCCTGCTACTTAACCTTCATAGTCCAAGAACCCGCTAGTTAACCTAGATTGTCCAAGTGCCCGCTAGGTAACCTGCAGGGTCCTTGTGCCAGCTAGGTAACCTAGATAGTCCAAGTTCCTGTTAGCTAACCTAGATAGTCCAAGTGCCCGCTAGGCAACCTACATAGTCCAAGTGCCCGTTCGTTAACCTAGAAGTCCAAGTTCCCGCTAGGTAACCTGTATAGTCCAAGTGGCCGTTAGGTAACCTAGATAGTACAAGTGCCCGCTAGGTAACCTAGATAGTCAAAGTGCCCGCTAGGCAACCTACATAGTCCAAGTGCCCATTCGTTAACCTAGAAGTCTAAGTGCCCGCTATGTAACCTAGAGAGTCCAAGTGCCGGTTAGGTTACCTGCATAGTCCAAGTACCCGTTAGTTAACCTAGATAGTCAAAGTGCCTGCTAGGTAACCTAGAAAGTCCAAGTGCCCGCTAGGTAACCTACATAGTCAAAGTGCGCGGTAGGTAACCTAGATAGTCAAAGTGGCCGCTAGGTTATGTACATAGACCAAGTGCCCGCTGGTAACCTACATAGACCAAGTGCCCGATAGGGAACATACATAGTTCAAGTGCCCGTTAGGGAACCTATATAGCCCAAATGCTATCTAGGTAACCTAGATAGTCCAAGGGCCCGCTAGTTAATCTACATAGTCCAAGTGCCCGCTAGGTAACCTAAATTATCCAAATGCCCGCTAGGGAAACTACATAGTCCAAGTGCCCGGTAGTTAACCTAGATAGTCCAAGTGCCCGCCAGTAAACCTAGTAAACATAGTCCAAGTGCCTTCTAGGTAACCTAGATAGTCCAAGTGCCTGTTAGCTAACCTACATAGTCCAAGTGCCCGTTCGTTAACCTAGATAGTCCAAGTTCCCGCTAAGTAACTTAGACAGTCCAAGTGCCCCCTAGGTTACCTACATAGTCCAAGTGTCCGTTCGTTAACCTAGATAGTCCAAGTGCCCGTTTGGTAACCTACATAATCCAAGTGCCCGCTTCGAAACCTGGATAGTCTAAGTGCCCGCTAGATAACCAACATAGTCAAAGTGCGCGATAGGTAACCTACATAGTCCAAGTGCCTTCTAGGGAGCCTACATAGTCCACGTGACCGCTAGGGAACCTACATAGTCCAAGTGTCCGTTAGGGAACCTACATAGTCCAAGTGCTCGCTAGGTAACCTACATACTCCAAATGCCCGCAAGGAAACCTACTTAGTCTAAGTGCCCGCTAGGGAACCTACATAATCCAAGTGCCCGTTAGGTAACCTAGATTGTCCAAGTGCCCGTTAGCTAACCTAGATAGTCCAAGTGCCCGCTAGTTAACCTACATAGTCCAAGTGCCCGCTAGGTAACCTAGATAGTCCAAGTGCCCTTTCGTTAGCCTAGACAGTCCAAGTGCCCGCTAGAGAAACCACATAGTCCAGTGCCCGCTAGGGAATTTACATAGTCCAAGTGCCTGCTAGTTAACCTAGATAGTCCAAGTGCCCGTCTGTTAACCTAGACAGTCCAAGTGCCCGCTATGGAAACCACATATTCCAGTGCCCGCTAGGGAATTTACATAGTCCAATTGCCTGCTAGTTAACCTAGATAGTCCAAGTGCCCGTCTGTTAACCTACACAGTCCAAGTGCCCGCTAGGGAAACCACATAGTCCAGTGCCCACTAGGGAACTTACATAGTCCTAGTGCCCGCTAGTTGACCTAGATAGTCCAAGTGCCCGTTCGTTAACCTAGACTGTCCAAGTGCCCGCTAGGGAACCCACATAGTCCAAGTGCCCGCTAGGGAACTTACATAGTCCAAGTGCCCGTTAGTAACCTATATAGTCCTAGTACCCGCTAGGTAACGTAGATAGTCCAAGTGCCCGCTAGGGTATGTACATAGACCAAGTGCCCGCTAGGTAACCTACATAGTCCAAGTGCCCGTTAGAAAGCCTAGATAGTCCAAGTGCCCGCTAGGGAACCTGCATCGTGCAAGTGCTGCTAGGTAACCTAGATAATCCAAGTGCCCGCTAGTTAACCTAGATTGTCCAAGTGCCCGCAAGTTAACCTAGAACCTCCAAGTGTCCGCTAGTTAACCTACATAGTCCAAGGGCCCGCTAGTTAACCTACATAGTCCAAGAACCCGCTAGTTAACCTAGATAGTCCAAGGGGCCGCTATGTTACCTACATAGTCCTAGTGCCCGCTAGCTAACCTAGATAGTCCAAGTTCCTGTTAGCTAACCTAGATAGTCCAAGTGCCCGCTAGGTAACCTAGATAGTCAAAGTGCCCGTTAGCTAACCTAGATAGTCCAAGTGCCCGCTATGTAACCTACATAGTCCAAGTTCCCGCTAGGTAACCTAGATAATCCAAGTGCCCGTTACCTAACCTAGATCGTCCAAGTGCCCGCTAGGCGACCTACATTGTCCAAGAGCCCGTTCGTTAACCTAGAAGTCCTATTGCCCGCTATGAAACCTAGACAGTCCAAGTGCCCGCTAGGTTACCTACATAGTCCAAGTGCACGCTAGGTAACCTACATACTCCAAATGCCCGCAAGGAAACCTACATAGTCTAAGTGCCCGCTAGGGAACGTACATAATCCAAGTGCCCGTTAGGTAACCTAGATTGTCCAAGTGCCCGTTAGCTAACCTAGATAGTCCAAGAACCCGCTAGTTAACCTACATAGTCCAAGTGCCTGCTAGGTAACCTAGATAGTCCAAGTACCCGTAAGAGACCCTAGATAGTCCAAGTGCCCACTAGGTAACCTACATAGTCAAAGTGCCCGCTAGGTAACCTAGATAGTCCAAGTTCCTGTTCGCTAACCTAGATAGTCCAAGTGTCCGCTAGGTAACCTACATAGTCCAAGGGCCCGCTCGTTAACCTAGTTCGTCCAAGTGTCCGCTAATTAACCTACATAGTCCAAGTGCCCGCTAGGTAACCAAGATAGTCAAAGTGGCCGCTAGGTAACCTACATAGTCCAAGTTCCCACTAGGTAACCTAGATATTCTAAGTGCCCGCAAGTTAATCTAGAACCTCCAAGTGCCCGTTAGGTAACCTACATAGTCCTAGTGCCCGCTAGTTATCCAACATTGTCCAAGTGCCCGATACAGAACCTACATAGTCCAAGTGCCCGTTAGGTAACCTACATAGTCCAAATGCCCGCTAGTAACCTACATAGTCCAAGTGCCCGATAGGGAACTCACATAATTCAAGTGCCCGCTAGGGAACTTACATAGTCCAAGTACCCGTTAGGTAACCTAGATAGTCCAAATGCCCGCTAGGGAACCCACATAGTCCAAGTGCCCGCTAGGGAACTTACATAGTCCAAGTGCCCGTTAGTTAACTTAGATACTCCAAGTGCTCGCTAGTTAACCTAGATAATCCAAGTACCCGCTAGGTAACATAGATAGTGCAAGTGCCCACTAGGGGACGTACATAGTCAAGTGCCCGCTAAGTAACCTAGATAGTCCAAGTGCCCGCTAGGTTATGTACATAGACCAAGTGCCCGCTGGTAACCTACATAGTCCAAGTGCCCAATAGGGAACCTACATAGTTCAAGTGCCCGTTAGGGGGCCTAGATAGTCCAAGTGCCCGCTAGGGAACCTGCATCGTGCAAGTGTCTGCTAGGTAAGCTAGATAGTCCAAGTGCACGCTAGTTAACCTAGAAGTTCCAAGTGTCCGCTAGTTAACCTACATAGTCCAAGGGCCTGCTACTTAACCTTCATAGTCCAAGAACCCGCTAGTTAACCTAGATTGTCCAAGTGCCCGCTAGGTAACCTGCAGGGTCCTAGTGCCAGCTAGGTAACCTAGATAGTCCAAGTTCCTGTTAGCTAACCTAGATAGTCCAAGTGCCCGCTAGGCAACCTACATAGTCCAAGTGCCCGTTCGTTAACCTAGAAGTCCAAGTTCCCGCTAGGTAACCTGTATAGTCCAAGTGGCCGTTAGGTAACCTAGATAGTACAAGTGCCCGCTAGGTAACCTAGATAGTCAAAGTGCCCGCTAGGCAACCTACATAGTCCAAGTGCCCATTCGTTAACCTAGAAGTCTAAGTGCCCGCTATGTAACCTAGAGAGTCCAAGTGCCGGTTAGGTTACCTGCATAGTCCAAGTACCCGTTAGTTAACCTAGATAGTCAAAGTGCCTGCTAGGTAACCTAGAAAGTCCAAGTGCCCGCTAGGTAACCTACATAGTCAAAGTGCGCGCTAGGTAACCTAGATAGTCAAAGTGGCCGCTAGGTTATGTACATAGACCAAGTGCCCGCTGGTAACCTACATAGACCAAGTGCCCGATAGGGAACATACATAGTTCAAGTGCCCGCTAGGGAACCTATATAGCCCAAATGCTATCTAGGTAACCTAGATAGTCCAAGGGCCCGCTAGTTAATCTACATAGTCCAAGTGCCCGCTAGGTAACCTAAATTATCCAAATGCCCGCTAGGGAAACTACATAGTCCAAGTGCCCGGTAGTTAACCTAGATAGTCCAAGTGCCCGCCAGTAAACCTAGTAAACATAGTCCAAGTGCCTTCTAGGTAACCTAGATAGTCCAAGTGCCTGTTAGCTAACCTACATAGTCCAAGTGCCCGTTCGTTAACCTAGATAGTCCAAGTTCCCGCTAAGTAACTTAGACAGTCCAAGTGCCCCCTAGGTTACCTACATAGTCCAAGTGTCCGTTCATTAACCTAGATAGTCCAAGTGCCCGTTTGGTAACCTACATAATCCAAGTGCCCGCTTCGAAACCTGGATAGTCTAAGTGCCCGCTAGATAACCAACATAGTCAAAGTGCGCGATAGGTAACCTACATAGTCCAAGTGCCTTCTAGGGAGCCTACATAGTCCACGTGACCGCTAGGGAACCTACATAGTCCAAGTGTCCGTTAGGGAACCTACATAGTCCAAGTGCTCGCTAGGTAACCTACATACTCCAAATGCCCGCAAGGAAACCTACATAGTCTAAGTGCCCGCTAGGGAACCTACATAATCCAAGTGCCCGTTAGGTAACCTAGATTGTCCAAGTGCCCGTTAGCTAACCTAGATAGTCCAAGTGCCCGCTAGTTAACCTACATAGTCCAAGTGCCCGCTAGGTAACCTAGATAGTCCAAGTGCCCTTTCGTTAGCCTAGACAGTCCAAGTGCCCGGTAGAGAAACCACATAGTCCAGTGCCCGCTAGGGAATTTACATAGTCCAAGTGCCTGCTAGTTAACCTAGATAGTCCAAGTGCCCGTCTGTTAACCTAGACAGTCCAAGTGCCCGCTATGGAAACCACATATTCCAGTGCCCGCTAGGGAATTTACATAGTCCAATTGCCTGCTAGTTAACCTAGATAGTCCAAGTGCCCGTCTGTTAACCTACACAGTCCAAGTGCCCGCTAGGGAAACCACATAGTCCAGTGCCCACTAGGGAACTTACATAGTCCTAGTGCCCGCTAGTTGACCTAGATAGTCCAAGTGCCCGTTCGTTAACCTAGACTGTCCAAGTGCCCGCTAGGGAACCCACATAGTCCAAGTGCCCGCTAGGGAACTTACATAGTCCAAGTGCCCGTTAGTAACCTATATAGTCCTAGTACCCGCTAGGTAACGTAGATAGTCCAAGTGCCCGCTAGGGTATGTACATAGACCAAGTGCCCGCTAGGTAACCTACATAGTCCAAGTGCCCGTTAGAAAGCCTAGATAGTCCAAGTGCCCGCTAGGGAACCTGCATCGTGCAAGTGCTGCTAGGTAACCTAGATAATCCAAGTGCCCGCTAGTTAACCTAGATTGTCCAAGTGCCCGCAAGTTAACCTAGAACCTCCAAGTGTCCGCTAGTTAACCTACATAGTCCAAGGGCCCGCTAGTTAACCTACATAGTCCAAGAACCCGCTAGTTAACCTAGATTGTCCAAGGGGCCGCTATGTTACCTACATAGTCCTAGTGCCCGCTAGGTAACCTAGATAGTCCAAGTTCCTGTTAGCTAACCTAGATAGTCCAAGTGCCCGCTAGGTAACCTAGATAGTCAAAGTGCCCGTTAGCTAACCTAGGTAGTCCAAGTGCCCGCTATGTAACCTACATAGTCCAAGTTCCCGCTAGGTAACCTAGATAATCCAAGTGCCCGTTACCTAACCTAGATCGTCCAAGTGCCCGCTAGGCGACCTACATTGTCCAAGAGCCCGTTCGTTAACTTAGAAGTCCTATTGCCCGCTATGAAACCTAGACAGTCCAAGTGCCCGCTAGGTTACCTGCATAATACAAGTGCCCGTTAGGTAACCTAGATAGTCCAAGTGCCCGCTAGTTAACCTACTTAGTCCAAGTGCCCGCTATGTAACCTAGATAGTCCAAGTGCCCGTTAGGTAACCTAGATAGTCCAAGTGCCCGTTACCTAACCTAGATAGTCCAAGTGCCCGCTAGGGAACCCACATCGACCAAGTGCCCGCTAGGGAACTTACATAGTCCAAGGGCCGCTAGGGAACCTACATAGTCCAAGTGCCCATTCGTTAACCTAGAAGTCCAAGTGCCTGCTATGTAACCTAGACAGTCCAAGTGCTGGCTAGGTTACCTGCATAGTCCAAGTGCCCGTTCGTTAACCTAGATAATCCAAGTGCCCGCTAGGGAACCTATATAGTCCAAGTGCTATCTAGGTAACCTAGATAGTCCAAGTGCCCGCTAGGTAACCTACATAGTCAAAGTGCGCGCTAGGTAACCTAGATAGTCCAATTGCCCGTTAGCTAACCTAGATAGTCGAAGTGTCCGCTAGTTAACCTACATAGTCCAAGTGCCCGTTCGTTAACCTAGATAGTCCAAGTGCCCGCTAGGTAACCTAGACAGTCCAAGTGCCCGCTAGGTTACCTACATAGTCCAAGTGCACGTTCGTTAACCTAGATAGTCCAAGTGCCCGCTGGTAACCTACATAGTCCAAGAGCCTGCTAGGTATCCTTGATAGTCCAAGTGCCTTCTAGTTAACCTACATAGTCCAAGTGCCCGCTAGGTAACCTAGATAGCCCAAGTGCCCGCTAGGTAACCTACGTAGTCCAAGTGCCCGCTAGTTAACCTAAATTATCCAAATGCCCGCTAGGGAAACTACATAGTCCAAGGGCCCGCTAGTTAACCTAGATAGTCCAAGTGCCTGCCAGTAAACCTACATAGTCCAAGGGCCCACTAGTTAACCTAGATAGTCCAAGTGCCCGCTAGTTAACCTAGATCGTCCAAGTGTCCGCTAGGTAACCTACATAGTGCAAGTGCCTTCTAGGTAACCTAGATAGTCCAAGTGCCTGTTAGCTAACCTACATAGTCCAACTGCCCGTTCGTTAACCTAGATAGTCCATGTGCCCGCTATGTAACCTAGACAGTCCAAGTGCCCGCTAGGTTACCTACATAGTCCAAGTGTCCGTTCGTTAACCTAGATAGTCCAAGTGCCCGTTTGGTAACCTACATAATCCAAGTGCCCGCTTCGTAACCTGGATAGTCTAAGTGCCCGCTAGATAACCAACATAGTCAAAGTGCGCGATAGGTAACCTACATAGTCCAAGTGCCTTCTAGGGAGCCTACATAGTCCACGTGACCGCTAGGGAACCTACATAGTCCAAGTGCCCGTTAGGGAACCTACATAGTCCAAGTGCTCGCTAGGTAACCTACATACTCCAAATGCCCGCAAGGAAACCTACATAGTCTAAGTGCCCGCTAGGGAACGTACATAATCCAAGTGCCCGTTAGGTAACCTAGATTGTCCAAGTGCCCGTTAGCTAACCTAGATAGTCCAAGTGCCCGCTAGTTAACCTACATAGTCCAAGTGCCTGCTAGGTAACCTAGATAGTCCAAGTACCCATTAGAGACCCTAGATAGTCCAAGTGCCCACTAGGTAACCTACATAGTCTAAGTGCCCGCTAGGTAACCTAGATAGTCCAAGTTCCTGTTCGCTAACCTAGATAGTCCAAGTGTCCGCTAGGTAACCTACATAGTCCAAGGGCCCGCTCGTTAACCTAGTTCGTCCAAGTGTCCGCTAATTAACCTACATAGTCCAAGTGCCCGCTAGGTAACCAAGATAGTCAAAGTGGCCGCTAGGTAACCTACATAGTCCAAGTTCCCACTAGGTAACCTAGATAGTCTAAGTGCCCGCAAGTTAATCTAGAACCTCCAAGTGCCCGCTAGGTAACCTACATAGTCCTAGTGCCCGCTAGTTATCCAACATTGTCCAAGTGCCCGATACAGAACCTACATAGGCCAAGTGCCCGTTAGGTAACCTACATAGTCCAAATGCCCGCTAGTAACCTACATAGTCCAAGTGCCCGATAGGGAACTCACATAATTCAAGTGCCCGCTAGGGAACTTACATAGTCCAAGTACCCGTTAGGTAACCTAGATAGTCCAAATGCCCGCTAGGGAACCCACATAGTCCAAGTGCCCGCTAGGGAACTTACATAGTCCAAGTGCCCGTTAGTTAACTTAGATACTCCAAGTGCTCGCTAGTTAACCTAGATAATCCAAGTACCCGCTAGGTAACGTAGATAGTCCAAGTGCCCACTAGGGGACGTACATAGTCAAGTGCCCGCTAAGTAACCTAGATAGTCCAAGTGCCCGCTAGGTTATGTACATAGACCAAGTGCCCGCTGGTAACCTACATAGTCCAAGTGCCCAATAGGGAACCTATATAGTTCAAGTGCCCGTTAGGGAGCCTAGATAGTCCAAGTGCCCGCTAGGGAACCTGCATCGTGCAAGTGTCTGCTAGGTAAGCTAGATAGTCCAAGTGCACGCTAGTTAACCTAGAAGTTCCAAGTGTCCGCTAGTTAACCTACATAGTCCAAGGGCCTGCTACTTAACCTTCATAGTCCAAGAACCCGCTAGTTAACCTAGATTGTCTAAGTGCCCGCTAGGTAACCTACAGGGTCCTAGTGCCAGCTAGGTAACCTAGATAGTCCAAGTTCCTGTTAGCTAACCTAGATAGTCCAAGTGCCCGCTAGGCAACCTACATAGTCCAAGTGCCCGTTCGTTAACCTAGAAGTCCTATTGCACGCTATGAAACCTAGACAGTCCAAGTGCCCGCTAGGTAACCTAGATAGTCAAAGTGCCCGTTAGGTATCCTAGATAGTCCAAGTGCCCGCTAGGTAACCTACATTGTCCAAGTTCCCGCAAGGTAACCTAGATAGTCCAAGTGCCCGTTACCTAACCTAGATAGTCCAAGTGCCCGCTAGGGAACCCACATAGACCAAGTGCCCGCTAGGGAACTTACATAGTCCTAGAGCCGCTAGGGAACCTACATAGTCCAAGTGCCCATTCATTAACCTAGAAGTCCAAGTGCCCGCTATGTAACCTAGACAGTCCAAGTGCCGGCTAGGTTACCTGCATAGTCCAAGTGCCCGTTCGTTAACCTAGATAGTCCAAGTGCCCGCTAGGGAACCTATATAGTCCAAATGCTATCTAGGTAACCTAGATAGTCCAAGGACCCGCTAGTTGACCTACATAGTCCAAGGGCTCGCTTGTTAACTTTGATAGTCCAAGTGCCCGCCTGTTAACCTAGATCGTCCAAGTGCCCACTTGTTAACCTAGATCGTCCAAGTGCCCTCTAGTTAACTTACATAGTCCAAGGGCCTGCTAGTTAACCTACATAGACCAAGTGCTCGCTAGTTAACCTACATAGTCCAAGTGCCCTCTAGGTAACCTAGACAGTCCAAGTGACCACTAGGTTACCTACATAGTCCAAGTGCCCGCTAGGGAACCTACATAGTCCAAGTGCCCGCTAGGTAACCTAGATAGTCAAAGTGCCCACTATGTAACCTAGACAGTGCAATTGACGCTAGTTAACCTTGACAGTCCAAGTAACCGCTGGGGAACCTACATAGTCAAAGTGCTCGCTAAGCAACCTACACAGTCCAAGTGCCCGTTAGTTAACCTAGATAGTCAAAGTGCCTGCTAGGTAACCTAGATAGTCCAAGTGCCCGCTAGGTAACCTACATAGTCAAAGTGCCCGCTAGGTAACCTAGATAGTCCAATTGCCCGTTATCTAACCTAGATAGTCGAAGTGTCCCCTACTTAACCTACATAGTCCAAGTGCCCGTTCGTTAACCTAGATAGTCCAAGTGCCCGCTAGGTAACCTAGACAGTCCAAGTGCCCGCTAGGTTACCTACATAGTTCAAGTGCACGTTCCTTAACATAGATAGTCCAAGTGCCCGCTGGTAACCTACATAGTCCAAGAGCCTGCTAGGTATCCTTGATAGTCCAAGTGCCTTCTAGTTAACCTACATAGTCCAAGTGCCCGCTAGGTAACCTAGATAGCCCAAGTGCCCGCTAGGTAACCTACGTAGTCCAAGTGCCCGCTAGTTAACCTAAATTATCCAAATGCCCGCTAGGGAAACTACATAGTCCAAGTGCCTGCTAGTTAACCTAGATAGTCCAAGTGCCCGCCAGTAAACCTAGATAGTCGAAGGGCCCGCTAGTTAACCTAGATAGTCCAAGTGCCCGCTAGTTAACCTAGATCGTCCAAGTGTCCGCTAGGTAACCTACATAGTCCAAGTGCCTTCTAGGTAACCTAGATAGTCCAAGTGCCTGTTAGCTAACCTACATAGTCCAAGTGCCCGTTCGTTAACCTAGATAGTCCATGTGCCCGCTATGTAACCTAGACAGTCCAAGTGCCCGCTAGGTTACCTACATAGTCCAAGTGTCCGTTCGTTAACCTAGATAGTCCAAGTGCCCGTTTGGTAACCTACATAATCCAAGTGCCCGCTTCGTAACCTGGATAGTCTAAGTGCCCGTTAGATAACCAACATAGTCAAAGTGCGCGATAGGTAACCTACATAGTCCAAGTGCCTTCTAGGGAGCCTACATAGTCCACGTGACCGCTAGGGAACCTACATAGTCCAATTGCCCGTTAGGGAACCTACATAGTCCAAGTGCTCGCTAGGTAACCTACATACTCCAAATGCCCGCAAGGAAACCTACATAGTCTAAGTGCCCGCTAGGGAACGTACATAATCCAAGTGCCCGTTAGGTAACCTAGATTGTCCAAGTGCCCGTTAGCTAACCTAGATAGTCCACGTGCCCGCTAGTTCACCTACATAGTCCAAGTGCCCGATAGGTAAACTAGATAGTCCAAGTAACCGTTAGCTACCCTAGATAGTCCAAGTGCCCGTTTGGTAACCTACATAATCCAAGTGCCCGCTTCGTAACCTGGATAGTCTAAGTGCCCGCTAGATAACCAACATAGTCAAAGTGCGCGATAGGTAACCTACATAGTCCAAGTGCCTTCTAGGGAGCCTACATAGTCCACGTGACCGCTAGGGAACCTACATAGTCCAAGTGCCCGTTAGGGAACCTACATAGTCCAAGTGCTCGCTAGGTAACCTACATACTCCAAATGCCCGCAAGGAAACCTACATAGTCTAAGTGCCCGCTAGGGAACGTACATAATCCAAGTGCCCGTTAGGTAACCTAGATTGTCCAAGTGCCCGTTAGCTAACCTAGATAGTCCAAGTGCCCGCTAGTTAACCTACATAGTCCAAGTGCCTGCTAGGTAACCTAGATAGTCCAAGTACCCGTTAGAGACCCTAGATAGTCCAAGTGCCCACTAGGTAACCTACATAGTCAAAGTGCCCGCTAGGTAACCTAGATAGTCCAAGTTCCTGTTCGCTAACCTAGATAGTCCAAGTGTCCGCTAGGTAACCTACATAGTCCAAGGGCCCGCTCGTTAACCTAGTTCGTCCAAGTGTCCGCTAATTAACCTACATAGTCCAAGTGCCCGCTAGGTAACCAAGATAGTCAAAGTGGCCGCTAGGTAACCTACATAGTCCAAGTTCCCACTAGGTAACCTAGATAGTCTAAGTGCCCGCAAGTTAATCTAGAACCTCCAAGTGCCCGTTAGGTAACCTACATAGTCCAAATGCCCGCTAGTAACCTACATAGTCCAAGTGCCCGATAGGGAACTCACATAATTCAAGTGCCCGCTAGGGAACTTACATAGTCCAAGTACCCGTTAGGTAACCTAGATAGTCCAAATGCCCGCTAGGGAACCCACATAGTCCAAGTGCCCGCTAGGGAACTTACATAGTCCAAGTGCCCGTTAGTTAACTTAGATACTCCAAGTGCTCGCTAGTTAACCTAGATAATCCAAGTACCCGCTAGGTAACATAGATAGTGCAAGTGCCCACTAGGGGACGTACATAGTCAAGTGCCCGCTAAGTAACCTAGATAGTCCAAGTGCCCGCTAGGTTATGTACATAGACCAAGTGCCCGCTGGTAACCTACATAGTCCAAGTGCCCAATAGGGAACCTACATAGTTCAAGTGCCCGTTAGGGAGCCTAGATAGTCCAAGTGCCCGCTAGGGAACCTGCATCGTGCAAGTGTCTGCTAGGTAAGCTAGATAGTCCAAGTGCACGCTAGTTAACCTAGAAGTTCCAAGTGTCCGCTAGTTAACCTACATAGTCCAAGGGCCTGCTACTTAACCTTCATAGTCCAAGAACCCGCTAGTTAACCTAGATTGTCCAAGTGCCCGCTAGGTAACCTACAGGGTCCTAGTGCCAGCTAGGTAACCTAGATAGTCCAAGTTCCTGTTAGCTAACCTAGATAGTCCAAGTGCCCGCTAGGCAACCTACATAGTCCAAGTGCCCGTTCGTTAACCTAGAAGTCCAAGTTCCCGCTAGGTAACCTGTATAGTCCAAGTGGCCGTTAGGTAACCTAGATAGTACAAGTGCCCGCTAGGTAACCTAGATAGTCAAAGTGCCCGCTAGGCAACCTACATAGTCCAAGTGCCCATTCGTTAACCTAGAAGTCTAAGTGCCCGCTATGTAACCTAGAGAGTCCAAGTGCCGGTTAGGTTACCTGCATAGTCCAAGTACCCGTTAGTTAACCTAGATAGTCAAAGTGCCTGCTAGGTAACCTAGAAAGTCCAAGTGCCCGCTAGGTAACCTACATAGTCAAAGTGCACGCTAGGTAACCTAGATTGTCAAAGTGGCCGCTAGGTTATGTACATAGACCAAGTGCCCGCTGGTAACCTACATAGACCAAGTGCCCGATAGGGAACATACATAGTTCAAGTGCCCGCTAGGGAACCTATATAGCCCAAATGCTATCTAGGTAACCTAGATAGTCCAAGGGCCCGCTAGTTAATCTACATAGTCCAAGTGCCCGCTAGGTAACCTAAATTATCCAAATGCCCGCTAGGGAAACTACATAGTCCAAGTGCCCGGTAGTTAACCTAGATAGTCCAAGTGCCCGCCAGTAAACCTAGTAAACATAGTCCAAGTGCCTTCTAGGTAACCTAGATAGTCCAAGTGCCTGTTAGCTAACCTACATAGTCCAAGTGCCCGTTCGTTAACCTAGATAGTCCAAGTTCCCGCTAAGTAACTTAGACAGTCCAAGTGCCCCCTAGGTTACCTACATAGTCCAAGTGTCCGTTCGTTAACCTAGATAGTCCAAGTGCCCGTTTGGTAACCTACATAATCCAAGTGCCCGCTTCGAAACCTGGATAGTCTAAGTGCCCGCTAGATAACCAACATAGTCAAAGTGCGCGATAGGTAACCTACATAGTCCAAGTGCCTTCTAGGGAGCCTACATAGTCCACGTGACCGCTAGGGAACCTACATAGTCCAAGTGTCCGTTAGGGAACCTACATAGTCCAAGTGCTCGCTAGGTAACCTACATACTCCAAATGCCCGCAAGGAAACCTACATAGTCTAAGTGCCCGCTAGGGAACCTACATAATCCAAGTGCCCGTTAGGTAACCTAGATTGTCCAAGTGCCCGTTAGCTAACCTAGATAGTCCAAGTGCCCGCTAGTTAACCTACATAGTCCAAGT
Source organism: Tenrec ecaudatus (assembly GCF_050624435.1). Classification (NCBI taxonomy): domain Eukaryota; kingdom Metazoa; phylum Chordata; class Mammalia; order Afrosoricida; family Tenrecidae; genus Tenrec; species Tenrec ecaudatus. Next base: position 626,983 of record NW_027459400.1, on the reverse strand, counting down.
GCCCGCTAGGTAACCTAGATAGTCCAAGTGCCCTTTCGTTAGCCTAGACAGTCCAAGTGCCCGCTAGAGAAACCACATAGTCCAGTGCCCGCTAGGGAATTTACATAGTCCAAGTGCCTGCTAGTTAACCTAGATAGTCCAAGTGCCCGTCTGTTAACCTAGACAGTCCAAGTGCCCGCTATGGAAACCACATATTCCAGTGCCCGCTAGGGAATTTACATAGTCCAATTGCCTGCTAGTTAACCTAGATAGTCCAAGTGCCCGTCTGTTAACCTACACAGTCCAAGTGCCCGCTAGGGAAACCACATAGTCCAGTGCCCACTAGGGAACTTACATAGTCCTAGTGCCCGCTAGTTGACCTAGATAGTCCAAGTGCCCGTTCGTTAACCTAGACTGTCCAAGTGCCCGCTAGGGAACCCACATAGTCCAAGTGCCCGCTAGGGAACTTACATAGTCCAAGTGCCCGTTAGTAACCTATATAGTCCTAGTACCCGCTAGGTAACGTAGATAGTCCAAGTGCCCGCTAGGGTATGTACATAGACCAAGTGCCCGCTAGGTAACCTACATAGTCCAAGTGCCCGTTAGAAAGCCTAGATAGTCCAAGTGCCCGCTAGGGAACCTGCATCGTGCAAGTGCTGCTAGGTAACCTAGATAATCCAAGTGCCCGCTAGTTAACCTAGATTGTCCAAGTGCCCGCAAGTTTACCTAGAACCTCCAAGTGTCCGCTAGTTAACCTACATAGTCCAAGGGCCCGCTAGTTAACCTACATAGTCCAAGAACCCGCTAGTTAACCTAGATAGTCCAAGGGGCCGCTATGTTACCTACATAGTCCTAGTGCCCGCTAGGTAACCTAGATAGTCCAAGTTCCTGTTAGCTAACCTAGATAGTCCAAGTGCCCGCTAGGTAACCTAGATAGTCAAAGTGCCCGTTAGCTAACCTAGATAGTCCAAGTGCCCGCTATGTAACCTACATAGTCCAAGTTCCCGCTAGGTAACCTAGATAATCCAAGTGCCCGTTACCTAACCTAGATCGTCCAAGTGCCCGCTAGGCGACCTACATTGTCCAAGAGCCCGTTCGTTAACCTAGAAGTCCTATTGCCCGCTATGAAACCTAGACAGTCCAAGTGCCCGCTAGGTTACCTGCATAATACAAGTGCCCGTTAGGTAACCTAGATAGTCCAAGTGCCCGCTAGTTAACCTACTTAGTCCAAGTGCCCGCTATGTAACCTAGATAGTCCAAGTGCCCGTTAGGTAACCTAGATAGTCCAAGTGCCCGTTACCTAACCTAGATAGTCCAAGTGCCCGCTAGGGAACCCACATCGACCAAGTGCCCGCTAGGGAACTTACATAGTCCAAGGGCCGCTAGGGAACCTACATAGTCCAAGTGCCCATTCGTTAACCTAGAAGTCCAAGTGCCTGCTATGTAACCTAGACAGTCCAAGTGCTGGCTAGGTTACCTGCATAGTCCAAGTGCCCGTTCGTTAACCTAGATAATCCAAGTGCCCGCTAGGGAACCTATATAGTCCAAGTGCTATCTAGGTAACCTAGATAGTCCAAGTGCCCGCTAGGTAACCTACATAGTCAAAGTGCGCGCTAGGTAACCTAGATAGTCCAATTGCCCGTTAGCTAACCTAGATAGTCGAAGTGTCCGCTAGTTAACCTACATAGTCCAAGTGCCCGTTCGTTAACCTAGATAGTCCAAGTGCCCGCTAGGTAACCTAGACAGTCCAAGTGCCCGCTAGGTTACCTACATAGTCCAAGTGCACGTTCGTTAACCTAGATAGTCCAAGTGCCCGCTGGTAACCTACATAGTCCAAGAGCCTGCTAGGTATCCTTGATAGTCCAAGTGCCTTCTAGTTAACCTACATAGTCCAAGTGCCCGCTAGGTAACCTAGATAGCCCAAGTGCCCGCTAGGTAACCTACGTAGTCCAAGTGCCCGCTAGTTAACCTAAATTATCCAAATGCCCGCTAGGGAAACTACATAGTCCAAGTGCCCGCTAGTTAACCTAGATAGTCCAAGTGCCTGCCAGTAAACCTACATAGTCCAAGGGCCCACTAGTTAACCTAGATAGTCCAAGTGCCCGCTAGTTAACCTAGATCGTCCAAGTGTCCGCTAGGTAACCTACATAGTGCAAGTGCCTTCTAGGTAACCTAGATAGTCCAAGTGCCTGTTAGCTAACCTACATAGTCCAACTGCCCGTTCGTTAACCTAGATAGTCCATGTGCCCGCTATGTAACCTAGACAGTCCAAGTGCCCGCTAGGTTACCTACATAGTCCAAGTGTCCGTTCGTTAACCTAGATAGTCCAAGTGCCCGTTTGGTAACCTACATAATCCAAGTTCCCGCTTCGTAACCTGGATAGTCTAAGTGCCCGCTAGATAACCAACATAGTCAAAGTGCGCGATAGGTAACCTACATAGTCCAAGTGCCTTCTAGGGAGCCTACATAGTCCACGTGACCGCTAGGGAACCTACATAGTCCAAGTGCCCGTTAGGGAACCTACATAGTCCAAGTGCTCGCTAGGTAACCTACATACTCCAAATGCCCGCAAGGAAACCTACATAGTCTAAGTGCCCGCTAGGGAACGTACATAATCCAAGTGCCCGTTAGGTAACCTAGATTGTCCAAGTGCCCGTTAGCTAACCTAGATAGTCCAAGTGCCCGCTAGTTAACCTACATAGTCCAAGTGCCTGCTAGGTAACCTAGATAGTCCAAGTACCCATTAGAGACCCTAGATAGTCCAAGTGCCCACTAGGTAACCTACATAGTCAAAGTGCCCGCTAGGTAACCTAGATAGTCCAAGTTCCTGTTCGCTAACCTAGATAGTCCAAGTGTCCGCTAGGTAACCTACATAGTCCAAGGGCCCGCTCGTTAACCTAGTTCGTCCAAGTGTCCGCTAATTAACCTACATAGTCCAAGTGCCCGCTAGGTAACCAAAATAGTCAAAGTGGCCGCTAGGTAACCTACATAGTCCAAGTTCCCACTAGGTAACCTAGATAGTCTAAGTGCCCGCAAGTTAATCTAGAACCTCCAAGTGCCCGCTAGGTAACCTACATAGTCCTAGTGCCCGCTAGTTATCCAACATTGTCCAAGTGCCCGATACAGAACCTACATAGGCCAAGTGCCCGTTAGGTAACCTACATAGTCCAAATGCCCGCTAGTAACCTACATAGTCCAAGTGCCCGAGAGGGAACTCACATAATTCAAGTGCCCGCTAGGGAACTTACATAGTCCAAGTACCCGTTAGGTAACCTAGATAGTCCAAATGCCCGCTAGGGAACCCACATAGTCCAAGTGCCCGCTAGGGAACTTACATAGTCCAAGTGCCCGTTAGTTAACTTAGATACTCCAAGTGCTCGCTAGTTAACCTAGATAATCCAAGTACCCGCTAGGTAACGTAGATAGTCCAAGTGCCCACTAGGGGACGTACATAGTCAAGTGCCCGCTAAGTAACCTAGATAGTCCAAGTGCCCGCTAGGTTATGTACATAGACCAAGTGCCCGCTGGTAACCTACATAGTCCAAGTGCCCAATAGGGAACCTACATAGTTCAAGTGCCCGTTAGGGAGCCTAGATAGTCCAAGTGCCCGCTAGGGAACCTGCATCGTGCAAGTGTCTGCTAGGTAAGCTAGATAGTCCAAGTGCACGCTAGTTAACCTAGAAGTTCCAAGTGTCCGCTAGTTAACCTACATAGTCCAAGGGCCTGCTACTTAACCTTCATAGTCCAAGAACCCGCTAGTTAACCTAGATTGTCCAAGTGCCCGCTAGGTAACCTACAGGGTCCTAGTGCCAGCTAGGTAACCTAGATAGTCCAAGTTCCTGTTAGCTAACCTAGATAGTCCAAGTGCCCGCTAGGCAACCTACATAGTCCAAGTGCCCGTTGGTTAACCTAGAAGTCCAAGTTCCCGCTAGGTAACCTGTATAGTCCAAGTGGCCGTTAGGTAACCTAGATAGTACAAGTGCCCGCTAGGTAACCTAGATAGTCAAAGTGCCCGCTAGGCAACCTACATAGTCCAAGTGCCCATTCGTTAACCTAGAAGTCTAAGTGCCCGCTATGTAACCTAGACAGTCCAAGTGCCGGTTAGGTTACCTGCATAGTCCAAGTACCCGTTAGTTAACCTAGATAGTCAAAGTGCCTGCTAGGTAACCTAGAAAGTCCAAGTGCCCGCTAGGTAACCTACATAGTCAAAGTGCGCGCTAGGTAACCTAGATAGTCAAAGTGGCCGCTAGGTTATGTACATAGAACAAGTGCCCGCTGGTAATCTACATAGTCCAAGTGCCCAATAGGGAACATCATAGTTCAAGTGCCCGCTAGGGAACCTATATAGCCCAAGTGCTATCTAGGTAACCTAGATAGTCAAAGGGCCCGCTAGTTAACCTACATAGTCCAAGTGCCCGCTAGGTAACCTAAATTATCCAAATGCCCGCTAGGGAAACTACATAGTCCAAGTGCCCGGTAGTTAACCTAGATAGTCCAAGTGCCCGCCAGTAAACCTAGATCGTCCAAGTGTCCGCTAGGTAACCTACATAGTCCAAGTGCCTTCTAGGTAACCTAGATAGTCCAAGTGCCTGTTAGCTAACCTACATAGTCCAAGTGTCCGTTCGTTAACCTAGATAGTCCAAGTGCCCGTTTGGTAACCTACATAATCCAAGTGCCCGCTTCGAAACCTGGATAGTCTAAGTGCCCGCTAGATAACCAACATAGTCAAAGTGCGCGATAGGTAACCTACATAGTCCAAGTGCCTTCTAGGGAGCCTACATAGTCCACGTGACCGCTAGGGAACCTACATAGTCCAAGTGCCCGTTAGGGAACCTACATAGTCCAAGTGCTCGCTAGGTAACCTACATACTCCAAATGCCCGCAAGGAAACCTACATAGTCTAAGTGCCCGCTAGGGAACCTACATAATCCAAGTGCCCGTTAGGTAACCTAGATTGTCCAAGTGCCCGTTAGCTAACCTAGATAGTCCAAGTGCCCGCTAGTTAACCTACATAGTCCAAGTGCCCGCTAGGTAACCTAGATAGTCCAAGTGCCCGTCTGTTAACCTAGACAGTCCAAGTGCCCACTATGGAAACCACATATTCCAGTGCCCGCTAGGGAATTTACATAGTCCAATTGCCTGCTAGTTAACCTAGATAGTCCAAGTGCCCGTCTGTTAACCTACACAGTCCAAGTGCCCGCTAGGGAAACCACATAGTCCAGTGCCCACTAGGGAACTTACATAGTCCTAGTGCCCGCTAGTTGACCTAGATAGTCCAAGTGCCCGTTCGTTAACCTAGACTGTCCAAGTGCCCGCTAGGGAACCCACATAGTCCAAGTGCCCGTTAGTAACCTATATAGTCCTAGTACCCGCTAGGTAACGTAGATAGTCCAAGTGCCCGCTAGGGTATGTACATAGACCAAGTGCCCGCTAGGTAACCTACATAGTCCAAGTGCCCGTTAGAAAGCCTAGATAGTCCAAGTGCCCGCTAGGGAACCTGCATCGTGCAAGTGCTGCTAGGTAACCTAGATAATCCAAGTGCCCGCTAGTTAACCTAGATTGTCCAAGAGCCCGCAAGTTAACCTAGAACCTCCAAGTGTCCGCTAGTTAACCTACATAGTCCAAGGGCCCGCTAGTTAACCTACATAGTCCAAGAACCCGCTAGTTAACCTAGATAGTCTAAGGGGCCGCTATGTTACCTACATAGTCCTAGTGCCCGCTAGGTAACCTAGATAGTCCAAGTTCCTGTTAGCTAACCTAGATAGTCCAAGTGCCCGCTAGGTAACCTAGATAGTCAAAGTGCCCATTAGCTAACCTAGATAGTCCAAGTGCCCGCTATGTAACCTACATAGTCCAAGTTCCCGCTAGGTAACCTAGATAATCCAAGTGCCCGTTACCTAACCTAGATCGTCCAAGTGCCCGCTAGGCGACCTACATAGTCCAAGAGCCCGTTCGTTAACCTAGAAGTCCTATTGCCCGCTATGAAACCTAGACAGTCCAAGTGCCCGCTAGGTTACCTGCATAATCCAAGTGCCCGTTAGGTAAACTAGATAGTCCAAGTGCCCGCTAGTTAACCTACTTAGTCCAAGTGCCCGCTATGTAACCTAGATAGTCCAAGTGCCCGTTAGGTAACCTAGATAGTCCAAGTGCCCGTTACCTAACCTAGATAGTCCAAGTGCCCGCTAGGGAACCCACATCGACCAAGTGCCCGCTAGGGAACTTACATAGTCCAAGGGCCGCTAGGGAACCTACATAGTCCAAGTGCCCATTCGTTAACCTAGAAGTCCAAGTGCCTGCTATGTAACCTAGACAGTCCAAGTGCTGGCTAGGTTACCTGCATAGTCCAAGTGCCCGTTCGTTAACCTAGATAATCCAAGTGCCCGCTAGGGAACCTATATAGTCCAAGTGCTATCTAGGTAACCTAGATAGTCCAAGGGCCCACTAGTTGACATACATAGTCCAAGGGCTCGCTTGTTAACTTTGATAGTCCAAGTGCCCGCCTGTTAACCTAGATCGTCCAAGTGCCCGCTAGTTAACCTAGATCATCCAAGAGCCGGCTAGTTAATCTACATAGTCCAAGGGCCCACTTGTTAACTTAGATCGTCCAAGTGCCCTCTAGTTAACTTACATAGTCCAAGGGCCTGCTAGTTAACCTACATAGACCAAGTGCTCGCTAGTTAACCTACATAGTCCAAGTGCCCGCTAGGTAACCTAGACAGTCCAAGTGACCACTAGGTTACCTATATAGTCCAAGTGCCCGCTAGGGAACCTACATAGTCCATGTGCCCGCTAGGGAACCTACATAGTCCAAGTGCCCGCTAGGTAACCTACATAGTCAAAGTGCGCGCTAGGTAACCTAGATAGTCCAATTGCCCGTTAGCTAACCTAGATAGTCGAAGTGTCCGCTAGTTAACCTACATAGTCCAAGTGCCCGTTCGTTAACCTAGATAGTCCAAGTGCCCGCTAGGTAACCTAGACAGTCCAAGTGCCCGCTAGGTAACCTAAATTATCCAAATGCCCGCTAGGGAAACTACATAGTCCAAGTGCCCGCTAGTTAACCTAGATCGTCCAAGTGTCCGCTAGGTAACCTACATAATCCAAGTGCCTTCTAGGTAACCTAGATAGTCCAAGTGCCTGTTAGCTAACCTACATAGTCCAAGTGCCCGTTCGTTAACCTAGATAGTCCAAGTGCCCGCTATGTAACTTAGACAGTCCAAGTGCCCGCTAAGTTACCTACATAGTCCAAGTGTCCGTTCGTAAACCTAGATAGTCCAAGTGCCCGTTTGGTAACCTACATAATCCAAGTGCCCGCTTCGAAACCTGGATAGTCAAAGTGCCCGCTAGATAACCAACATAGTCAAAGTGCGCGATAGGTAACCTACATAGTCCAAGTGCCTTCTAGGGAGCCTACATAGTCCACGTGACCGCTAGGGAACCTACATAGTCCAAGTGCCCGTTAGGGAACCTACATAGTCCAAGTGCTCGCTAGGTAACCTACATAGTCCAAATGCCCGCAAGGAAACCTACATAGTCTAAGTGCCCGCTAGGGAACGTACATAATCCAAGTGCCCGTTAGGTAACCTAGATAGTCCAAGTGCCCGTTAGCTAACCTAGATAGTCCAAGTGCCCGCTAGTTAACCTACATAGTCCAAGTGCCTGCTAGGTAACCTAGATAGTTCAAGTGCCCTTTCGTTAGCCTAGACAGTCCAAGTGCCCGCTAGGGAAACCACATAGTCCAGTGCCCACTAGGGAATTTACATAGTCCAAGTGCCTGCTAGTTAACCTAGATAGTCCAAGTGCTCGTCTGTTAACCTAGACAGTCCAAGTGCCCCCTATGGAAACCACATATTCCAGTGCCCGCTAGGGAATTTACATAGTCCAATTGCCTGCTAGTTAACCTAGATATTCCAAGTGCCCGTCTTTTAACCTAGACAGTCCAAGTGCCCGCTAGGGAAACCACATAGTCCAGTGCCCACTAGGGAACTTACATAGTCCAAGTGCCCGCTATTTGACCTAGATAGTCCAAGTGCCCGTTCCTTAACCTAGACTGTCCAAGTGCCCGCTAGGGAACCCACATAGTCCAAGTGCCCGCTAGGGAACTTACATAGTCCAAGTGCCCGTTAGTAACCTATATAGTCCTAGTACCCGCTAGGTAACGTAGATAGTCCAAGTGCCCGCTAGGGTATGTACATAGACAAAGTGCCCGCTAGGTAACCTACATAGTCCAAGTGCCCGGTAGTGAGCCTAGATAGTCCAAGTGCCCGCTAGGGAACCTGCATCGTGCAAGTGCTGCCAGGTAACCTAGATAATCCAAGTGCCCGCTAGTTAACCTAGATAGTCCAAGTGCCCGCAAGTTAACCTAGAACCTCCAAGTGTCCGCTAGTTAACCTACATAGTCCAAGGGCCCGCTAGTTAACCTACATAGTCCAAGAACCCGCTAGTTAACCTAGATAGTCCAAGTTCCCGCTATGTTACCTACATAATCCTAGTGCCCGCTAGGTAACCTAGATAGTCCAAGTTCCTGTTGGCTAACCTAGATAGTCCAAGTGCCCGCTAGGTAACCTAGATAGTCAAAGTGCCCATTAGCTAACCTAGGTAGTCCAAGTGACCGCTATGTAACCTACATAGTCCAAGTTCCCGCTAGGTAACCTAGATAATCCAAGTGCCCGTTACCTAACCTAGATCGTCCAAGTGCCCGCTAGGCGACCTACAGAGTCCAAGAGCCCGTTCGTTAACCTAGAAGTCCTATTGCCCGCTATGAAACCTAGACAGTCCAAGTGCCCGCTAGGTTACCTGCATAATCCAAGTGCCCGTTAGGTAACCTAGATAGTCCAAGTGCCCGCTAGTTAACCTACTTAGTCCAAGTGCCCGCTATGTAACCTAGATAGTCCAAGTGCCCGTTAGGTAACCTAGATAGTCCAAGTGACCGTTACCTAACCTAGATAGTCCAAGTGCCCGCTAGGGAACCCACATCGACCAAGTGCCCGCTAGGGAACTTACATAGTCCAAGGGCCGCTAGGGAACCTACATAGTCCAAGTGCCCATTCGTTAACCTAGAAGTCCAAGTGCCTGCTATGTAACCTAGACAGTCCAAGTGCTGGCTAGGTTACCTGCATAGTCCAAGTGCCCGTTTGTTAACCTAGATAGTCCAAGTGCCCGCTAGGGAACCTATATAGTCCAAGTGCTATCTAGGTAACCTAGATAGTCCAAGGGCCCGCTAGTTGACCTACATAGTCCAAGGGCTCGCTTGTTAACTTTGATAGTCCAAGTGCCCGCCTGTTAACCTAGATCGTCCAAGTGCCCGCTAGTTAAACTAGATCATCCAAGTGCCGGCTAGTTAATCTACATAGTCCAAGGGCCCACTTGTTAACCCAAATCGTCCAAGTGCCCTCTAGTTAACTTACATAGTCCAAGGGCCTGCTAGTTAACCTACATAGACCAAGTGCTCGCTAGTTAACCTACATAGTCCAAGTGCCCGCTAGGTAACCTAGACAGTCCAAGTGACCACTAGGTTACCTACATAGTCCAAGTGCCCGCTAGGGAACCTACATAGTCCAAGTGCCCGCTAGGGAACCTAGATAGTCAAAGTGCCTACTAGGTAACCTAGACAGTGCAATTGCCCGCTAGTTAACCTAGACAGTCCAAGTAACCGCTAGGGAACCTACATAGTCCAAGTGCTCGCTAAGCAACCTACAAAGTCCAAGTGCCCGTTAGTTAACCTAGATAGTGAAAGTGCCTGCTAGGTAACCTAGATAGTCCAAGTGCCCGCTAGGTAACCTACATAGTCAAAGTGCGCGCTAGGTAACCTAGATCGTCCAATTGCCCGTTAGCTAACCTAGATAGTCGAAGTGTCCGCTAGATAACCTACATAGTCCAAGTGCCCGTTCCTTAACCTAGATAGTCCAAGTGCCCGCTAGGTAACCTAGACAGTCCAAGTGCCCGCTAGGTTACCTACATAGTCCAAGTACACGTTCGTTAACCTAGATAGTCCAAGTGCCCGCTGGTAACCTACATAGTCCAAGAGCCTGCTAGGTATCCTTGATAGTCCAAGTGCCTTCTAGTTAACCTACATAGTCCAAGTGCCCGCTAGGTAACCTAGATAGCCCAAGTGCCCGCTAGGTAACCTACGTAATCCAAGTGCCCGCTAGGTAACCTAAATTATCCAAATGCCCGCTAGGGAAACTACATAGTCCAAGTGCCCGCTAGTTAACCTAGATAGTCCAAGTGCCCGCCAGTAAACCTAGATAGTCCAAGGGCCCGCTAGTTAACCTAGATAGTCCAAGTGCCCGCTAGTTAACCTAGATCGTCCAAGTGTCCGCTAGGTAACCTACATAGTCCAAGTGCCTTCTAGGTAACCTAGATAGTCCAAGTGCCTGTTAGCTAACCTACATAGTCCAAGTGTCCGTTCGTTAACCTAGATAGTCCAAGTGCCCGTTTGGTAATCTACATAATCCAAGTGCCCGCTTCGTAACCTGGATAGTCTAAGTGCCCGATAGATAACCAACATAGTCAAAGTGCGCGATAGGTAACCTACATAGTCCAAGTGCCTTCTAGGGAGCCTACATAGTCCACGTGACCGCTAGGGAACCTACATAGTCCAAGTGCCCATTAGGGAACCTACATAGTCCAAGTGCTCGCTAGGTAACCTACATACTCCAAGTGCCCGCAAGGAAACCTACATAGTCTAAGTGCCCACAAGGGAACCTATATAATCCAAGTGCCCGTTAGGTAACCTAGATTGTCCAAGTGCCCGTTACCTAACCTAGATAGTCCAAGTGCCCGCTAGGTAACCTACATAGTCCTAGTGCCCGCTAGTTATCCAACATTGTCCAAGTGCCCGATACAGAACCTACATAGTCCAAGTGCCCGTTAGGTAACCTACATAGTCCAAATGCCCGCTAGTAACCTACATAGTCCAAGTGCCCGATAGGGAACTCACATAATTCAAGTGCCCGCTAGGGAACTTACATAGTCCAAGTACCCGTTAGGTAAACTAGATAGTCCAAATGCCCGCTAGGGAACCCACATAGTCCAAGTGCCCGCTAGGGAAATTACATAGTCCAAGTGCCAGTTAGTTAACCTAGATAGTCCAAGTGCTCGCTAGTTAACCTAGATAATCCAAGTACCCGCTAGGTAACGTAGATAGTCCAAGTGCCCACTAGGGGATGTACATAGTCAAGTGCCCGCTAAGTAACCTATATAGTCCAAGTGCCCGCTAGGTTATGTACATAGACCAAGTGCCCGCTGGTAACCTACATAGTCCAAGTGCCCGATAGGGAACCTATATAGTTCAAGTGCCCGTTAGGGAGCCTAGATAGTCCAAGTGCCCGCTAGGAAACCTGCATCGTGCAAGTGCCTGCTAGGTAAGCTAGATAGTCCAAGTGCACGCTAGTTAACCTAGAACTTCCAAGTGTCCCCTAGTTAACCTACATAGTCCAAGGGCCTGCTACTTAACCTTCATAGTCCAAGAACCCGCTAGTTAACCTAGATTGTCCAAGTGCCCGCTAGGTAACCTACAGGGTCCTAGTGCCAGCTAGGTAACCTAGATAGTCCAAGTTCCTGTTAGCTAACCTAGATAGTCCAAGTGCCCGCTAGGCAACCTACATAGTCCAAGTGCCCGTTCGTTAACCTAGAAGTCCAAGTTCCCGCTAGGAAACCAGTATAGTCCAAGTGGCCGTTAGGTAACCTAGATAGTACAAGTGCCCGCTAGGTAACCTAGATAGTCAAAGTGCCCGCTAGGCAACCTACATAGTCCAAGTGCCCATTCGTTAACCTAGAAGTCTAAGTGCCCGCTATGTAACCTAGACAGTCCAAGTGCCGGTTAGGTTACCTGCATAGTCCAAGTACCCGTTCGTTAACCTAGATAGTCCAAGTGCCTGCTAGGGAACCTATATAGCCCAAGTGCTATCTAGGTAACCTAGATAGTCCAAGGGCCCGCTAGTTAACCTACATCGTCCAAGGGCTCGCTTGTTAACTTTGATAGTCCAATTGCCCGCTGGTTAACCATGATCGTCCAAGTGTCCGCTAGTTAACCTAGATCGTCCAAGTGCCGGCTAGTTAACCTACATAGTCCAAGGGCCTACTTGTTAACCTAGATCGTCCAAGTGTCCTCTAGTTAACCTACATAGTCCAAGTGCCTGCTAGGTAACCTACATAGTGCAAGTGTCCGCTAGGTAACCTACATAGTCCAAGTGCCCGTTATTTAACATTGATAGTCCAAGTGCCCGCTAGGGAAGGTACATAGTCCAAGTGCCCGCTAGTTAACCTACATAGTCCAAGTGCCTGCTAGGTAACCTAGATAGTCCAAGGGCCTGCTAGTTAACCTACATAGTCCAAGTGCCCACTATGTAACCTACATAGTGCAAGTGTCCGCTAGTTAAACTACATAGTCCAAAGGCCCGCTAGTTAACCTAGATAGTCCAAGTGCCCGATAGGTAACCTACATAGTGCAAGTGTCTGCTAGTTAAGCTACGTACTCCAAGGGACCGCTAGTTAACCTAGATCGTCCATGTGCACTAGTTAACCTACATAGTCCAAGTGCCTTATATGGAACCTAGATAGTCCAAGTGCACGCTAGGGAACCTACATAGTCCAATTGCCCGCTCTGGAACATACATAGTCCAAGTGCCTGTTAGTTAACCTAGATAATGCAAATGCCCGTTACTTAACCTACATAGTCCAAGTGCCCGCTAGATAACCTACATAGTCCAAGTGCCCGCTAGGTTACCTGCATAATCCAAGTGCCCGTTAGGTAACCTAGATTGTCCAAGTGCCCGCTAGTTAACCTACATAATCCAAGTGCCTGCTAGGTAACCTAGATAGTCAAAGTGCCCGTTTGGTAACCTAGATAGTCCAAGTGCCCGCTCTGGAACATACATAGTCCAAGTGCCTGTTAGTTAACCTAGATAATGCAAGTGCCCGTTACTTAACCTACATAGTCCAAGTGCCCGCTAGATAACCTACATAGTCCAAGTGCCCGCTAGGTTACCTGCATAATCCAAGTGCCCGTTAGGTAACCTAGATTGTCCAAGTGCCCGCTAGTTAACCTACATAGTCCAAGTGCCTGCTAGGTAACCTAGATAGTCCAAGTGCCCGTTACCTAACCTAGATAGTCCAAGTGCCCGCTAGGGAACCCACATAGACCAAGTGCCCGCTAGGGAACTTACATAGTCCAAAGGCCGCTAGGGAACCTACATAGTTCAAGTGCCCATTCGTTAACCTAGAAGTCCAAGTGCCCGCTATGTAACCTAGACATTCCAAGTGCCGGCTAGGTTACCTGCATAGTCCAAGTGCCCGTTCGTTAACCTAGATAGTCCAAGTGCCCGCTAGGGAACCTATATAGTCCAAGTGCTATCTAGGTAACCTAGATAGTCCAAGGGCCCGCTAGTTGACCTACATAGTCCAAGGGCTCGCTTGATAACTTTGATAGTCCAAGTGCCCGCCTGTTAACCTAGATCGTCCAAGTGCCCGCTAGTTAACCTAGATCATCCAAGTGCCGGCTAGTTAATCTACATAGTCCAAGGGCCCACTTTTAACCTAGATCGTCCAAGTGCCCTCTAGTTAACTTACATAGTCCAAGGGCCTGCTAGTTAACCTACATAGACCAAGTGCTCGCTAGTTAACCTACATAGTCCAAGTGCCCGCTAGGTAACCTAGACAGTCCAAGTGACCACTAGGTTACCTACATAGTCCAAGTGCCCGCTAGGGAACCTACATAGTCCAAGTGCCTGCTAGGTAACCTAGATAGTCAAAGTGCCCACTAGGTAACCTAGACAGTGCAATTGCCCGCTAGTTAACCTAGACAGTCCAAGTAACCGCTAGGGAACCTACATAGTCCAAGTGCTCGCTAAGCAACCTACACAGTCCAAGTGCCCGTTAGTTAACCTAGATAGTGAAAGTGCCTGCTAGGTTACCTAGATAGTCCAAGGGCCCGCTAGGTAACCTACATAGTCAAAGTGCGCGCTCGGTAACCTAGATAGTCTAATTGCCCGTTAGCTAACCTAGATAGTCGAAGTGTCCGCTAGTTAACCTACATAGTCCAAGTGCCCGTTCGTTAACATAGATAGTCCAAGTGCCCGCTAGGTAACCTAGACAGTCCAAGTGCACGCTAGATTACCTACATGGTCCAAGTGCACGTTCGTTAACCTAGATAGTCCAAGTGCCCGCTGGTAACCTACATAGTCCAAGAGCCTGCTAGGTATCCTTGATAGTCCAAGTGCCTTCTAGTTAACCTACTTAGTCCAAGTGCCCGCTAGGTAACCTAGAAAGCCCAAGTGCCCGCTAGGTAACCTACATAGTCCAAGTGCCCGCTAATTAACCTAAATTATCCAAATGCCCGCTAGGGAAACTACATAGTCCAAGTGCCCGCTAGTTAACCTAGATAGTCCAAGTGCCCGCTAGTAAACCTAGATAGTCCAAGGGCCCGCTAGTTAACCTAGATAGTCCAAGTGCCCGCTAGTTAACCTAGATCGTCCAAGTGTCCGCTAGGTAACCTACATCGTCCAAGTGCCTTCTAGGTAACCTAGATAGTCCAAGTGCCTCTTAGCTAACCTACATAGTCCAAGTGCCCGTTCGTTAACCTAGATAGTCCAAGTGCCCGCTATGTAACCTAGACAGTCCAAGTGCCCTCTAGGTTACCTATATAGTCCAAGTGTCCTTTCGTTAACCTAGATAGTCCAAGTGCCCGTTTGGTAACCTACATAATCCAAGTGCCCGCTTCGTAACCTGGATAGTCTAAGTGCCCGCTAGATAACCAACATAGTCAAAGTGCGCGATAGGTAACCTACATAGTCCAAGTGCCTTCTAGGGATCCTACATAGTCCACGTGACCGCTAGGGAACCTACATAGTCCAAGTGCTCGCTAGGTACCCTACATACTCCAAATGCCCGCAAGGAAACCTACATAGTCTAAGTGCCCGCTAGGGAACCTACATAATCCAAGTGCCCGTTAGGTAACCTAGATTGTCCAAGTGCCCGTTAGCTAACCTAGATAGTCCAAGTGCCCGCTAGTTAACCTAGATAGTCCAAGTACCCTTTAGCTACCCTAGATAGTCCAAGTGCCCACTAGGTAACCTACATAGTCAAAGTGCCCGCTAGGTAACCTAGATAGTCCAAGTTCCTGTTAGTTAACCTAGATAGTCCAAGTGTCCGCTAGTTAACCTACATAGTCCAAGGGCCTGCTGCTTAACCTTCATAGTCCACGAACCCGCTAGTTATCCTAGATTGTCCAAGAGCCCGCTAGGTAACCTGCAGGGTCCTAGTGCCAGCTAGGTAACCTAGATAGTCCAAGTTCCTGTTAGCTAACCTAGATAGTCCAAGTGCCCGCTAGGCAACCTACATAGTCCAAGTGCCCGTTCGTTAACATAGAAGTCCAAGTTCCCGCAAGGTAACCTGTATAGTCCAAGTGGCCGTTAGGTAACCTAGATAGTACAAGTGCCCGCTAGGTAATCTAGATAGTCAAAGTGCCCGCTAGGCAACCTACATAGTCCAAGTGCCCATTCGTTAACCTAGAAGTCTAAGTGCCCGCTATGTAACCTAGACAGTCCAAGTGCCGTTTAGGTTACCTGCATAGTCCAAGTGCCCGTTCGTTATCCAAGATAGTCCAAGTGCCCGCTAGGGAACCTATATAGCCCTAGTGCTATCTAGGTAACCTAGATAGTCCAAGGGCCCGCTAGTTAACCTACATAGTCCATGGGCTCGCTTGTTAACTTTGATAGTCCAAGTGCCGGCTGGTTAACCTAGATCGTCCAAGTGCCGGCTAGTTAACCTACATAGTCGAAGGGCCTACTTGTTAACCTAGATCGTCCAAGTGTCCTCTAGTTAACCTACATAGTCCAAGTGCCTGCTAGGTAACCTACATAGTGCAAGTGTCCGCGAGGTAACCTACATAGTCCAAGTGCCCGCTAGTTAACATAGATAGTCCAAGTGCCCGCTAGGGAAGGTACATAGTCCAAGTGCCCGCTAGGTAACTTAAAGAGTGCAAGTGCCCGCTAGTTAACCTACATAGTCCAAGTGCCTGCTAGGTAACTTCGATAGTCCAAGGGCCTGCTAGTTAACCTACATAGAACAAGTGCCCACTGTTAACCTACATAGTCCAAGTTCCCGATAGGGAGCCTACATAGTTCAAGTGCCCGTTAGGGAGCCTAGATAGTCCAAGTGCCCTCTAGGGAACCTGCATCGTGCAAGTGCCTGCTAGGTAAGCTAGATAGTCCAAGTGCACGCTAGTTAACCTAGAACTTCCAAGTGTCCGCTAGTTAACCTACATAGTCCAAGGGCCTGCTACTTAACTTTCATAGTCCAAGAACCCGCTAGTTAACCTAGATTGTCCAAGTGCCCGCTAGGTAACCTACAGGGTCCTAGTGCCAGCTAGGTAGCCTAGATAGTCCAAGTTCCTGTTAGCTAACCTAGATAGTCCAAGTGCCCGCTAGGCAACCTACATAGTCCAAGTGCCCGTTCTTTAACCTAGAAGTCCAAGTTCCCCCTAGGAAACCTGTATAGTCCAAGTGGCCGTTAGGTAACCTAGATAGTACAAGTGCCGGCTAGGTAACCTAGATAGTCAAAGTGCCTGCTAAGCAACCTACATAGTCCAAGTGCCCATTAGTTAACCTAGAAGTCTAAGTGCCCGCTATGTAACCTAGACAGTCCAAGTGCCGGTTAGGTTACCTGCATAGTCCAAGTACCCATTCGTTAACCTAGATAGTCCAAGTGCCCGCTAGGGAACCTATATAGCCCAAGTGCTATCTAGGTAACCTAGATAGTCCAACGGCCCGCTAGTTAACCTACATAGTCCAAGGGCTCGCTTGTTAACTTTGATAGTCCAAGTGCCCGCTGGTTAACCAAGATCGTCCAAGTGTCCGCTAGTTAACCTAGATCATCCAAGTGCCGGCTAGTTAACCTACATAGTCCAAGGGCCTACTTGTTAACCTAGATCGTCCAAGTGTCCTCTAGTTAACCTACATAGTCCAAGTGCCTGCTAAGTAACCTACATAGTGCAAGTGTCCGATAGGTAACCTACATAGTCCAAGTGCCTGCTAGTTAACATAGATAGTCCACGTTCCCGCTAGGGAAGGTACATAGTCCAAGTGCCCGCTAGTTAACCTACATAGTCGAAGTGCCTGCTAGGTAACCTAGATAGTCCAAGTGCCTGCTAGTTAACCTACATAGTCCAAGTGCCCGCTAGGTAACCTACATAGAGCAAGTGTCCGCTAGTTAAACTACATAGTCCAAAGGCCCGCTAGTTAACCTAGATAGTCCAAGTGCCCGATAGGTAACCTACATAGTGCAAGTGTCTGCTAGTTAACCTACGTACTCCAAGGGACCGCTAGTTAACCTAGATCGTCCAATTGTCCACTAGTTAACCTACATAGTCCAAGTGCCTTATATGGAACCTAAATGGTCCAAGTGCATGCTAGGGAACCTACATAGTCCAATTGCCCGCTCTGGAACATACATAGTCCAAGTGCCTGTTAGTTAACCTAGATAATGCAAGTGCCCGTTACTTAACCTACATAGTCCAAGTGCCCGCTAGATAACCTACATAGTCCAAGTGCCCGCTAGGTTACCTGCATAATCCAAGTGCCCGTTAGGTAACCTAGATTGTCCAAGTGCCCGCTAGTTAACCTACATAGTCCAAGTGCCTGCTAGGTAACCTAGATTGTCCAAGTGCCCGTTACCTAACCTAGATAGTCCAAGTGCGCGCTAGGGAACCCACATAGACCAAGTGCCCGCTAGGGAACTTACATAGTCCAAAGGCCGCTAGGGAACCTACATAGTTCAAGTGCCCATTCGTTAACCTAGAAGTCCAAGTGCCCGCTATGTAACCTAGACATTCCAAGTGCCGGTTAGGTTACCTGCATAGTCCAAGTGCCCGTTCGTTAACCTAGATAGTCCAAGTGCCCGCTAGGGAACCTATATAGTCCAAGTGCTATCTAGGTAACCTAGATAGTCCAAGGGCCCGCTAGTTAACCTACATAGTCCATGGGCCGCTTGTTAACTTTGATAGTCCAAGTGCCGGCTGGTTAACCTAGATCGTCCAAGTGCCGGCTAGTTAACCTACATAGTCGAAGGGCCTACTTGTTAACCTAGATCGTCCAAGTGTCCTCTAGTTAACCTACATAGTCCAAGTGCCTGCTAGGTAACCTACATAGTGCAAGTGTCCGCGAGGTAACCTACATAGTCCAAGTGCCCGCTAGTTAACATAGATAGTCCAAGTGCCCGCTAGGGAAGGTACATAGTCCAAGTGCCCGCTAGGTAACTTAAAGAGTGCAAGTGCCCGCTAGTTAACCTACATAGTCCAAGTGCCTGCTAGGTAACTTCGATAGTCCAAGGGCCTGCTAGTTAACCTACATAGACCAAGTGCCCACTGTTAACCTACATAGTCCAAGTTCCCGATAGGGAGCCTACATAGTTCAAGTGCCCGTTAGGGAGCCTAGATAGTCCAAGTGCCCTCTAGGGAACCTGCATCGTGCAAGTGCCTGCTAGGTAAGCAAGATAGTCCAAGTGCACGCTAGTTAACCTAGAACTTCCAAGTGTCCGCTAGTTAACCTACATAGTCCAAGGGCCTGCTACTTAACTTTCATAGTCCAAGAACCCGCTAGTTAACCTAGATTGTCCAAGTGCCCGCTAGGTAACCTACAGGGTCCTAGTGCCAGCTAGGTAGCCTAGATAGTCCAAGTTCCTGTTAGCTAACCTAGATAGTCCAAGTGCCCGCTAGGCAACCTACATAGTCCAAGTGCCCGTTCGTTAACCTAGAAGTCCAAGTTCCCCCTAGGAAACCTGTATAGTCCAAGTGGCCGTTAGGTAACCTAGATAGTACAAGTGCCGGCTAGGTAACCTAGATAGTCAAAGTGCCCGCTAAGCAACCTACATAGTCCAAGTGCCCATTCGTTAACCTAGAAGTCTAAGTGCCCGCTACGTAACCTAGACAGTCCAAGTGCCGGTTAGGTTACCTGCATAGTCCAAGTACCCGTTCGTTAACCTAGATAGTCCAAGTGCCCGCTAGGGAACCTATATAGCCCAAGTGCTATCTAGGTAACCTAGATAGTCCAACGGCCCGCTAGTTAACCTACATAGTCCAAGGGCTCGCTTGTTAACTTTGATAGTCCAAGTGCCCGCTGGTTAACCCAGATCGTCCAAGTGTCCGCTAGTTAACCTAGATCATCCAAGTGCCGTCTAGTTAACCTACATAGTCCAAGGGCCTACTTGTTAACCTAGATCGTCCAAGTGTCCTCTAGTTAACCTACATAGTCCAAGTGCCTGCTAAGTAACCTACATAGTGCAAGTGTCCGATAGGTAACCTACATAGTCCAAGTGCCCGCTAGTTAACATAGATAGTCCACGTGCCCGCTAGGGAAGGTACATAGTCCAAGTGCCCGCTAGTTAACCTACATAGTCCAAGTGCCTGCTAGGTAACCTAGATAGTCCAAGTGCCTGCTAGTTAACCTACATAGTCCAAGTGCCCGCTAGGTAACCTACATAGAGCATGTGTCCGCTAGTTAAACTACATAGTCCAAAGGCCCGCTAGTTAACCTAGATAGTCCAAGTGCCCGATAGGTAACCTACATAGTGCAAGTGTCTGCTAGCTAACCTACGTACTCCAAGGGACCGCTAGTTAACCTAGATCGTCCAATTGTCCACTAGTTAACCTACATAGTCCAAGTGCCTTATATGGAACCTAGATGGTCCAAGTGCATGCTAGGGAACCTACATAGTCCAATTGCCCGCTCTGGAACATACATAGTCCAAGTGCCTGTTAGTTAACCTAGATAATGCAAGTGCCCGTTACTTAACCTACATAGTCCAAGTGCCCGCTAGATAACCTACATAGTCCAAGTGCCCGCTAGGTTACCTGCATAATCCAAGTGCCCGTTAGGTAACCTAGATTGTCCAAGTGCCCGCTAGTTAACCTACATAGTCCAAGTGCCTGCTAGGTAACCTAGATAGTCCAAGTGCCCGTTACCTAACCTAGATAGTCCAAGTACCCGCTAGGGAACCCACATAGACCAAGTGCCCGCTAGGGAACTTACATAGTCCAAAGGCCGCTAGGGAACCTACATAGTTCAAGTGCCCATTCGTTAACCTAGAAGTCCAAGTGCCCGCTATGTAACCTAGACATTCCAAGTGCCGGCTAGGTTACCTGCATAGTCCAAGTGCCCGTTCGTTAACCTAGATAGTCCAAGTGCCCGCTAGGGAACCTATATAGTCCAAGTGCTATCTAAGTAACCTAGATAGTCCAAGGGCCCGCTAGTTGACCTACATAGTCCAAGGGCTCGCTTGATAACTTTGATAGTCCAAGTGCCCGCCTGTTAACCTAGATCGTCCAAGTGCCCGCTTGTTAACCTAGATCATCCAAGTGCCAGTTAGTTAATCTACATAGTCCAAGGGCCCACTTTTAACCTAGATCGTCCAAGTGCCCTCTAGTTAACTTACATAGTCCAAGGGCCTGCTAGTTAACCTACATAGACCAAGTGCTCGCTAGTTAACCTACATAGTCCAAGTGCCCGCTAGGTAACCTAGACAGTCCAAGTGACCACTAGGTTACCTACATAGTCCAAGTGCCCGCTAGGGAACCTACATAGTCCAAGTGCCTGCTAGGTAACCTAGATAGTCAAAGTGCCCACTAGGTAACCTAGACAGTGCAATTGCCCGCTAGTTAACCTAGACAGTCCAAGTAACCGCTAGGGAACCTACATAGTCCAAGTGCTCGCTAAGCAACCTACACAGTCCAAGTGCCCGTTAGTTAACCTAGATATTCAAAGTGCCTGCTAGGTTACCTAGATAGTCCAAGGGCCCGCTAGGTAACCTACATAGTCAAAGTGCGCGCTCGGTAACCTAGATAGTCTAATTGCCCGTTAGCTAACCTAGATAGTCGAAGTGTCCGCTAGTTAACCTACATAGTCCAAGTGCCCGTTCGTTAACATAGATAGTCCAAGTGCCCGCTAGGTAACCTAGACAGTCCAAGTGCCCGCTAGATTACCTACATGGTCCAAGTTCACGTTCGTTAACCTAGATAGTCCAAGTGCCCGCTGGTAACCTACATAGTCCAAGAGCCTGCTAGGTATCCTTGATAGTCCAAGTGCCTTCTAGTTAACCTACTTAGTCCAAGTGCCCGCTAGGTAACCTAGAAAGCCCAAGTGCCCGCTAGGTAACCTACATAGTCCAAGTGCCCGCTAATTAACCTAAATTATCCAAATGCCCGCCAGGGAAATTACATAGTCCAAGTGCCCGCTAGTTAACCTAGATAGTCCAAGTGCCTGCTAGTTAACATAGATAGTCCAAGGGCCCGCTAGTTAACCTAGATAGTCCAAGTGCCCGCTAGTTAACCTAGATCGTCCAAGTGTCCGCTAGGTAACCTACATCGTCCAAGTGCCTTCTAGGTAACCTAGATAGTCCAAGTGCCTCTTAGCTAACCTACATAGTCCAAGTGCCCGTTCGTTAACCTAGATAGTCCAAGTGCCCGCTATGTAACCTAGACAGTCCAAGTGCCCTCTAGGTTACCTATATAGTCCAAGTGTCCTTTCGTTAACCTAGATAGTCCAAGTGCCCGTTTGGTAACCTACATAATCCAAGTGCCCGCTTCGTAACCTGGATAGTCTAAGTGCCCGCTAGATAACCAACATAGTCAAAGTGCGCGATAGGTAACCTACATAGTCCAAGTGCCTTCTAGGGATCCTACATAGTCCACGTGACCGCTAGGGAACCTACATAGTCCAAGTGCTCGCTAGGTACCCTACATACTCCAAATACCCGCAAGGAAACCTACATAGTCTAAGTGCCCGCTAGGGAACCTACATAATCCAAGTGCCAGTTAGGTAACCTAGATTGTCCAAGTGCCCGTTAGCTAACCTACATAGTCCAAGTGCCCGCTAGTTAACCTAGATAGTCCAAGTACCCTTTAGCTACCCTAGATAGTCCAAGTGCCCACTAGGTAACCTACATAGTCAAAGTGCCCGCTAGGTAACCTAGATAGTCCAAGTTCCTGTTAGTTAACCTAGATAGTCCAAGTGTCCGCTAGTTAACCTACATAGTCCAAGGGCCTGCGGCTTAACCTTCATAGTCCACGAACCCGCTAGTTATCCTAGATTGTCCAAGAGCCCGCTAGGTAACCTGCAGGGTCCTAGTGCCAGCTAGGTAACCTAGATAGTCCAAGTTCCTGTTAGCTAACCTAGATAGTCCAAGTGCCCGCTAGGCAACCTACATAGTCCAAGTGCCCGTTCGTTAACATAGAAGTCCAAGTTCCCGCAAGGTAACCTGTATAGTCCAAGTGGCCGTTAGGTAACCTAGATAGTACAAGTGCCCGCTAGGTAATCTAGATAGTCAAAGTGCCCGCTAGGCAACCTACATAGTCCAAGTGCCCATTCGTTAACCTAGAAGTCTAAGTGCCCGCTATGTAACCTAGACAGTCCAAGTGCCGTTTAGGTTACCTGCATAGTCCAAGTGCCCGTTCGTTATCCAAGATAGTCCAAGTGCCCGCTAGGGAACCTATATAGCCCTAGTGCTATCTAGGTAACCTAGATAGTCCAAGGGCCCGCTAGTTAACCTACATAGTCCATGGGCTCGCTTGTTAACTTTGATAGTCCAAGTGCTGGCTGGTTAACCTAGATCGTCCAAGTGCCGGCTAGTTAACCTACATAGTCGAAGGGCCTACTTGTTAACCTAGATCGTCCAAGTGTCCTCTAGTTAACCTACATAGTCCAAGTGCCTGCTAGGTAACCTACATAGTGCAAGTGTCCGCGAGGTAACCTACATAGTCCAAGTGCCCGCTAGTTAACATAGATAGTCCAAGTGCCCGCTAGGGAAGGTACATAGTCCAAGTGCCCGCTAGGTAACTTAAAGAGTGCAAGTGCCCGCTAGTTAACCTACATAGTCCAAGTGCCTGCTAGGTAACTTCGATAGTCCAAGGGCCTGCTAGTTAACCTACATAGAACAAGTGCCCACTGTTAACCTACATAGTCCAAGTTCCCGATAGGGAGCCTACATAGTTCAAGTGCCCGTTAGGGAGCCTAGATAGTCCAAGTGCCCTCTAGGGAACCTGCATCGTGCAAGTGCCTGCTAGGTAAGCTAGATAGTCCAAGTGCACGCTAGTTAACCTAGAACTTCCAAGTGTCCGCTAGTTAACCTACATAGTCCAAGGGCCTGCTACTTAACTTTCATAGTCCAAGAACCCGCTAGTTAACCTAGATTGTCCAAGTGCCCGCTAGGTAACCTACAGGGTCCTAGTGCCAGCTAGGTAGCCTAGATAGTCCAAGTTCCTGTTAGCTAACCTAGATAGTCCAAGTGCCCGCTAGGCAACCTACATAGTCCAAGTGCCCGTTCGTTAACCTAGAAGTCCAAGTTCCCCCTAGGAAACCTGTATAGTCCAAGTGGCCGTTAGGTAACCTAGATAGTACAAGTGCCGGCTAGGTAACCTAGATAGTCAAAGTGCCCGCTAAGCAACCTACATAGTCCAAGTGCCCATTCGTTAACCTAGAAGTCTAAGTGCCCGCTATGTAACCTAGACAGTCCAAGTGCCGGTTAGGTTACCTGCATAGTCCAAGTACCCGTTCGTTAACCTAGATAGTCCAAGTGCCCGCTAGCGAACCTATATAGCCCAAGTGCTATCTAGGTAACCTAGATAGTCCAACGGCCCGCTAGTTAACCTACATAGTCCAAGGGCTCGCTTGTTAACTTTGATAGTCCAAGTGCCCGCTGGTTAACCAAGATCGTCCAAGTGTCCGCTAGTTAACCTAGATCATCCAAGTGCCGGCTAGTTAACCTACATAGTCCAAGGGCCTACTTGTTAACCTAGATCGTCCAAGTGTCCTCTAGTTAACCTACATAGTCCAAGTGCCTGCTAAGTAACCTACATAGTGCAAGTGTCCGATAGGTAACCTACATAGTCCAAGTGCCCGCTAGTTAACATAGATAGTCCACGTGCCCGCTAGGGAAGGTACATAGTCCAAGTGCCCGCTAGTTAACCTACATAGTCCAAGTGCCTGCTAGGTAACCTAGATAGTCCAAGTGCCTGCTAGTTAACCTACATAGTCCAAGTGCCCGCTAGGTAACCTACATAGAGCAAGTGTCCGCTAGTTAAACTACATAGTCCAAAGGCCTGCTAGTTAACCTAGATAGTCCAAGTGCCCGATAGGTAACCTACATAGTGCAAGTGTCTGCTAGTTAACCTACGTACTCCAAGGGACCGCTAGTTAACCTAGATCGTCCAATTGTCCACTAGTTAACCTACATAGTCCAAGTGCCTTATATGGAACCTAGATGGTCCAAGTGCATGCTAGGGAACCTACATAGTCCAATTGCCCGCTCTGGAACATACATAGTCCAAGTGCCTGTTAGTTAACCTAGATATTGCAAGGGCCCGTTACTTAACCTAGATAGTCCAAGTGCCCGCTAGGTTACCTGCATAATCCAAGTGCCCGTTAGGTAACCTATATTGTCCAAGTGCCCGCTAGTTAACCTACATAGTCCAAGTGCCCGCTAGGTAACCTAGATAGTCAAAGTGCCCGTTTGGTAACCTAGATAGTCCAAGTGCCCGCTAGGTAACCTACATTGTCCAAGTTCCCGCAAGGTAACCTACATAGTCCAAGTGCCCGTTACCTAACCTAGATAGTCCAAGTGCCCGCTAGGGAACCCACATAGACCAAGTGCCCGCTAGGGAACTTACATAGTCCAAGGGCCGCTAGGGAACCTACATAGTTCAAGTGCCCATTCGTTAACCTAGAAGTCCAAGTGCCCGCTATGTAACCTAGAGAGTCCAAGTGCCGGCTAGGTTACCTGCATAGTCCAAGTGCCCGTTCGTTAACCTAGATAGTCCAAATGCCCGCTAGGGAACCTATATAGTCCAAGTGCTATCTAGGTAACCTAGATAGTCCAAGGGCCCGCTAGTTGACCTACATAGTCCAAGGGCTCGCTTGTTAACTTTGATCGTCCAAGTGCCCGCCTGTTAACCTAGATCGTCCAAGTGCCCGCTAGTTAACCTAGATCATCCAAGTGCCGGCTAGTTAATCTACATAGTCCAAGGGCCCACTTGTTAACCTAGATCGTCCAAGTGCCCTCTAGTTAACTTACATAGTCCAAGGGCCTGCTAGTTAACCTACATAGACCAAGTGCTCGCTAGTTAACCTACATAGTCCAAGTGCCCGCTAGGTAACCTAGACAGTCCAAGTGACCAGTAGGTTACCTACATAGTCCAAGTGCCCGCTAGGGAACCTACATAGTCCAAGTGCCCGCTAGGAAACCTAGATAGTCAAAGTGCCCAGTAGGTAACCTAGACAGTGCAATTGCCCGCTAGTTAACCTAGACAGTCCAAGTAACCGCTAGGGAACCTACACAGTCCATGTGCCCGTTAGTTAACCTAGATAGTCAAAGTGCCTGCTAGGTAACCTAGATAGTCCAAGTGCCCGCTAGGTAACCTACATAGTCAAAGTGCGCGCTAGGTAACCTAGATAGTCCAATGCCCTTTAGCTAACCTAGATAGTCGAAGTGTCCGCTAGTTAACCTACATAATCCAAGTGCCCGTTCGTTAACCTAGATAGTCCAAGTGCCCGCTAGGTAACCTAGACAGTCCAAGTGCCCGCTAGGTTACCTACATAGTCCAAGTGCACGTTCATTAACCTAGATAGTCCAAGTGCCCGCTGGTAACCTACATAGTCCAAGAGCCTGCTAGGTATCCTTGATAGTCCAAGTGCCTTCTAGTTAACCTACATAGTCCAAGTGCCCGCTAGGTAACCTAGATAGCCCAAGTGCCCGCTAGGTAACCTACGTAGTCCAAGTGCCCGCTAGGTAACCTAAATTATCCAAATCCCCGCCAGGGAAACTACATAGTCCAAGTGCCCACTAGTTAAACTAGATAGTCCAAGTGCCCGCCAGTAAACCTAGATAGTCCAAGGGCCCGCTAGTTAACCTAGATAGTCCAAGTGCCCGCTAGTTAACCTAGATCGTCCAAGTGTCCGCTAGGTAACCTTCATAGTCCAAGTGCCTTCTAGGTAACCTAGATAGTCCAAGTGCCTGTTAGCTAACCTACATAGTCCAAGTGTCCGTTCGTTAACCTAGATAGTCCAAGTGCCCGTTTGGTAACCTACATAATCCAAGTGCCCGCTTCGTAACCTGGATAGTCTAAGTGCCCGATAGATAACCAACATAGTCAAAGTGCGCGATAGGTAACCTACATAGTCCAAGTGCCTTCTAGGGAGCCTACATAGTCCACGTGACCGCTAGGGAACCTACATAGTCCAAGTGCCCGTTAGGGAACCTACATAGTCTAAGTGCCCGCAAGGGAACCTATATAATCCAAGTGCCCGTTAGGTAACCTAGATTGTCCAAGTGCCCGTTACCTAACCTAGATAGTCCAAGTGCCCGCTAGGTAACCTACATAGTCCTAGTGCCCGCTAGTTATCCAACATTGTCCAAGTGCCCGATACAGAACCTACATAGTCCAAGTGCCCGTTAGGTAACCTACATAGTCCAAATGCCCGCTAGTAACCTACATAGTCCAAGTGCCCGATAGGGAACTCACATAATTCAAGTGCCCGCTAGGGAACTTACATAGTCCAAGTACCCATTAGGTAACCTAGATAATCCAAATGCCCGCTAGGGAACCCACATAGTCCAAGTGCCCGCTAGGGAACTTACATATTCCAAGTGCCAGTTAGTTAACCTAGATAGTCCAAGTGCTCGCTAGTTAACCTAGATAATCCAAGTACCCGCTAGGTAACGTAGATAGTCCAAGTGCCCACTAGGTGATGTACATAGTCAAGTGCCCGCTAAGTAACCTAGATAGTCCAAGTGCCCGCTAGGTTATGTACATAGACCAAGTGCCCGCTGGTAACCTACATAGTCCAAGTGCCCGATAGGGAACCTACATAGTTCAAGTGCCCGTTAGGGAGCCTAGATAGTCCAAGTGCCCGCTAGGGAACCTGCATCGTGCAAGTGCCTGCTAGGTAAGCTAGATAGTCCAAGTGCACGCTAGTTAACCTAGAACTTCCAAGTGTCCGCTAGTTAACCTACATAGTCCAAGGGCCTGCTACTTAACCTTCATAGTCCAAGAACCCTCTAGTTAACCTAGATAGTCCAAGTGCCCGCTAGGTAACCTACAGGGTCCTAGTGCCAGCTAGGTAACCTAGATAGTCCAAGTTCCTGTTAGCTAACCTAGATAGTCCAAGTGCCCGCTAGGCAACCTACATAGTCCAAGTGCCCGTTCGTTAACCTAGAAGTCCAAGTTCCCGCTAGGAAACCAGTATAGTCCAAGTGGCCGTTAGGTAACCTAGATAGTACAAGTGGCCGCTAGGTAACCTAGATTGTCAAAGTGCCCGCTAGGCAACCTACATAGTCCAAGTGCCCATTCGTTAACCTTGAAGTCTAAGTGCCCGCTATGTAACCTAGACAGTCCAAGTGCCGGTTAGGTTACCTGCATAGTCCAAATACCCGTTCGTTAACCTAGATAGTCCAAGTACCTGCTAGGGAACCTATATAGCCCAAGTGCTATCTAGGTAACCTAGATAGTCCAAGGGCCCGCTAGTTAACCTACATCGTCCAAGGGCTCGCTTGTTAACTTTGATAGTCCAAGTGGCTGCTGGTTAACCATGATCGTCCAAGTGTCCGCTAGTTAACCTAGATCGTCCAATGCCGGCTAGTTAACCTGCATAGTCCAAGGGCCTACTTGTTAACCTAGATCGTCCAAGTGTCCTCTAGTTAACCTACATAGTCCAAGTGCCTGCTAGGTAACCTACATAGTGCAAGTGTCCGCTAGGTAACCTACATAGTCCAAGTGCCCGCTAGTTAACATAGATAGTCCAAGTGCCCGCTAGGGAAGGTACATAGCCCAAGTGCCCGCTAGTTAACCTACATAGTCCAAGTGCCTGCTTGGTAACCTAGATAGTCCAAGGGCCTGCTAGTTAACCTACATAGTCCAAGTGCCCACTAGGTAACCTACATAGTGCAAGTGTCCGCTAGTTAAACTACATAGTCCAAAGGCCCGCTAGTTAACCTAGATAGTCCAAGTGCCCGATAGGTAACCTACATAGTGCAAGTGTCTGCTAGTTAATCTACGTACTCCAAGGGACCGCTAGTTAACCTAGATCGTCCAATTGCCCACTAGTTAACCTACATAGTCCAAGTGCCTTATATGGAACCTAGATAATCCAAGTGCACGCTAGGGAACCTACATAGTCCAATTGCCCGCTCTGGAACATACATAGTCCAAGTGCCTGTTAGTTAACCTAGATAATGCAAGTGCCCGTTACTTAACCTACATAGTCCAAGTGCCCGCTAGATAACCTACATAGTCCAAGTGCCCGCTAGGTTACCTGCATAATCCAAGTGCCCGTTAGGTAACCTAGATTGTCCAAGTGCCCGCTAGTTAACCTACATAGTCCAAGTGCCTGCTAGGTAACCTAGATAGTCAAAGTGCCCGTTTGGTAACCTAGATAGTCCAAGTGCCCGCTAGGTAACCTACATTGTCCAAGTTCCTGCAAGGTAACCTAGATAGTCCAAGTGCCCGTTACCTAACCTAGATAGTCCAAGTGCCCGCTAGGGAACCCACATAGACCAAGTGCCCACTAGGGAACTTACATAGTCCAAAGGCCGCTAGGGAACCTACATAGTTCAAGTGCCCATTCGTTAACCTAGAAGTCCAAGTGCCCGCTATGTAACCTAGACAGTCCAAGTGCCGGCTAGGTTACCTGCATAGTCCAAGTGCCCGTTCGTTAACCTAGATAGTCCAAGTGCCCGCGAGGGAACCTATATAGTCCAAGTGCTATCTAGGTAACCTAGATAGTCCAAGGGCCCGCTAGTTGACCTACATAGTCCAAGGGCTCGCTTGTTAACTTTGATCGTCCAAGTGCCCGCCTGTTAACCTAGATCGTCCAAGTGCCCGCTAGTTAACCTAGATCATCCAAGTGCCGGCTAGTTAATCTACATAGTCCAAGGGCCCACTTTTAACCTAGATCGTCCAAGTGCACTCTAGTTAACCTACATAGTCAAAGGGCCTGCTAGTTAACCTACATAGACCAAGTGCTCGCTAGTTAACCTACATAGTCCAAGTGCCCGCTAGGTAACCTAGACAGTCCAAGTGACCACTAGGTTACCTACATAGTCCAAGTGCCCGCTAGGGAACCTACATAGTCCAAGTGCCCGCTAGGTAACCTAGATAGTCAAAGTGCCCACTAGGTAACCTAGACAGTGCAATTGCCCGCTAGTTAACCTAGACAGTCCAAGTAACCGCTAGGGAACCTACATAGTCCAAGTGCTCGCTAAGCAACCTACACAGTCCAAGTGCCTGTTAGTTAAGCTAGATAGTCAAAGTGCCTGCTAGGTAACCTAGATAGTCCAAGTGCCCGCTAGGTAACCTACATAGTCAAAGTGCGCGCTCGGTAACCTAGATAGTCTAATTGCCCGTTAGCTAACCTAGATAGTCGAAGTGTCCGCTAGTTAACCTACATAGTCCAAGTGCCCGCTGGTAACCTACATAGTCCAAGAGCCTGCTAGGTATCCTTGATAGTCCAAGTGCCTTCTAGTTAACCTACTTAGTCCAAGTGCCCGCTAGGTAACCTAGATAGCCCAAGTGCCCGCTAGGTAACCTACATAGTCCAAGTGCCCGCTAGTTAACCAAAATTATCCAATGCCCGCTAGGGAAACTACATAGTCCAAGTGCCCGCTAGTTAACCTAGATAGTCCAAGTGCCCGCTAGTAAACCTAGATAGTCCAAGGGCCCGCTAGTTAACCTAGATAGTCCAAGTGCCCGCTAGTTAACCTAGATCGTCCAAGTGTCCGCTAGGTAACCTGCATCGTCCAAGTGCCTTCTAGGTAACCAAGATAGTCCAAGTGCCTCTTAGCTAACC
Organism: Tenrec ecaudatus; assembly: GCF_050624435.1. Lineage (NCBI taxonomy): Eukaryota > Metazoa > Chordata > Mammalia > Afrosoricida > Tenrecidae > Tenrec > Tenrec ecaudatus. The sequence continues at coordinate 597,176 of NW_027459400.1, read as the reverse complement.
TACATAGTCCAAGTGCCCGTTCGTTAACCTAGATAGTCCAAGTGCCCGCTATGTAACCTAGACAGTCCAAGTGCCCTCTAGGTTACCTATATAGTCCAAGTGTCCGTTCGTTAACCTAGATAGTCCAAGTGCCCGTTTGGTAACCTACATAATCCAAGTGCCCGCTTCGTAACCTGGATAGTCTAAGTGCCCGCTAGATAACCAACATAGTCAACGTGCGCGATAGGTAACCTACATAGTCCAAGTGCCTTCTAGGGAGCCTACATAGTCCACGTGACCGCTAGGGAACCTACATAGTCCAAGTGCTCGCTAGGTACCCTACATACTCCAAATGCCCGCAAGGAAACCTACATAGTCTAAGTGCCCGCTAGGGAACCTACATAATCCAAGTGCCCGTTAGGTAACCTAGATTGTCCAAGTGCCCGTTAGCTAACCTAGATAGTCCAAGTGCCCGCTAGTTAACCTAGATAGTCCAAGTACCCGTTAGCTACCCTAGATAGTCCAAGTGCCCACTAGGTAACCTACATAGTCAAAGTGCCCGCTAGGTAACCTAGATAGTCCAAGTTCCTGTTAGCTAACCTACATAGTCCAAGTGTCTGCTAGTTAACCTACATAGTCCAAGGGCCTGCTGCTTAACCTTCATAGTCCACGAACCCGCTAGTTATCCTAGATTGTCCAAGAGCCCGCTAGGAAACCTACAGGGTCCTAGTGCCAGCTAGGTAACCTAGATAGTCCAAGTTCCTGTTAGCTAACCTAGATAGTCCAAGTGCCCGCTAGGCAACCTACATAGTCCAAGTGCCCGTTCGTTAACCTAGAAGTCCAAGTTCCCGCAAGGTAACCTGTATAGTCCAAGTGGCCGTTAGGTAACCTAGATAGTACAAGTGCCCGCTAGGTAACCTAGATAGTCAAAGTGCCCGCTAGGCAACCTACATAGTCCAAGTGCCCATTCGTTAACCTAGAAGTCTAAGTGCCCGCTATGTAACCTAGACAGTCCAAGTGCCGTTTAGGTTACCTGCATAGTCCAAGTGCCCATTCGTTATCCAAGATAGTCCAAGTGCCCGCTAGGGAACCTATATAGCCCTAGTGCTATCTAGGTAACCTAGATAGTCCAAGGGCCCGCTAGTTAACCTACATAGTCCAAGGGCTCGCTTGTTAACTTTGATAGTCCAAGTGCCGGCTGGTTAACCTAGATCGTCCAAGTGCCGGCTAGTTAACCTACATAGTCGAAGGGCCTACTTGTTAACCTAGATCGTCCAAGTGTCCTCTAGTTAACCTACATAGTCCAAGTGCCTGCTAGGTAACCTACATATTGCAAGTGTCCGCGAGGTAACCTACATAGTCCAAGTGCCCGCTAGTTAACTTAGATAGTCCAAGTGCCCGCTAGGGAAGGTACATAGTCCAAGTGCCCGCTAGGTAACTTAAAGAGTGCAGGTGCCCGCTAGTTAACCTACATAGTCCAAGTGCCTGCTAGGTAACCTCGATAGTCCAAGGGCCTGCTAGTTAACCTACATAGACCAAGTGTCCGCTGGTAACCTACATAGTCCAAGTGCCCGATAGGGAACCTACATAGTTCAAGTGCCCATTCGTTAACCTAGAAGTCTAAGTGCCCGCTATGTAACCTAGACAGTCCAAGTGCCGTTTAGGTTACCTGCATAGTCCAAGTGCCCGTTCGTTATCCAAGATAGTCCAAGTGCCCGCTAGGGAACCTATATAGCCCTAGTGCTATCTAGGTAACCTAGATAGTCCAAGGGCCCGCTAGTTAACCTACATAGTCCAAGGGCTCGCTTGTTAACTTTGATAGTCCAAGTGCCGGCTGGTTAACCTAGATCGTCCAAGTGCCGGCTAGTTAACCTACATAGTCGAAGGGCCTACTTGTTAACCTAGATCGTCCAAGTGTCCTCTAGTTAACCTACATAGTCCAAGTGCCTGCTAGGTAAAGTACATATTGCAAGTGTCCGCGAGGTAACCTACATAGTCCAAGTGCCCGCTAGTTAACTTAGATAGTCCAAGTGCCCGCTAGGGAAGGTACATAGTCCAAGTGCCCGCTAGGTAACTTAAAGAGTGCAAGTGCCCGCTAGTTAACCTACATAGTCCAAGTGCCTGCTAGGTAACCTCGATAGTCCAAGGGCCTGCTAGTTAACCTACATAGACCAAGTGTCCGCTGGTAACCTACATAGTCCAAGTGCCCGATAGGGAACCTACATAGTTCAAGTGCCCGTTAGGGAGCCTAGATAATCCAAGTGCCCGCTAGGGAACCTGCATTGTGCAAGTGCCTGCTAGGTAAGCTAGATAGTCCAAGTGCCCGCTAGTTAACCTAGAACTTCCAAGTGTCCGCTACTTAACCTCCATAGTCCAAGGGCCTGCTACTTAACCTTCATAGTCCAAGAACCCGCTAGTTAACCTAGATTGTCCAAGAGCCCGCTAGGTAAACTACAGGGTCCTAGTGCCAGCTAGGTAACCTAGATAGTCCAAGTTCCTGTTAGCTAACCTAGATAGTCCAAGTGCCCGCTAGGCAACCTACATAGTCCAAGTGCCCGTTCGTTAACCTAGAAGTCCAAGTTCCCGCTAGGTAACCTGTATAGTCCAAGTGGCCGTTAGGTAACCTAGATTGTACAAGTGCCCGCTAGGTAACCTAGATAGTCAAAGTGCCCGCTAGGCAACCTACATAGTCCAAGTGCCCATTCGTTAACCTAGAAGTCTAAGTGCCCGCTATGTAACCTAGACAGTCCAAGTACCGGTTAGGTTACCTGCATAGTCCAAGTGCCCGTTCGTTAACCAAGATAGTCCAAGTGCCCTCTAGGGAACCTATATAGCCCAAGTGCTATCTAGGTAACCTAGATAGTCCAAGGGCCCGCTAGTTAACCTACATAGTCCAAGGGCTCGCTTGTTTACTTTGATAGTCCAAGTGCCGGCTGGTTAACCTAGATCGTCCAAGTGCCGGCTAGTTAACCTACATAGTCGAAGGGCCTACTTGTTAACCTAGATCGTCCAAGTGTCCTCTAGTTAACCTACATAGTCCTAGTGCCTGCTAGGTAACCTACATAGTGCAAGTGTCTGCGAGGTAACCTACATAGTCCAAGTGCCCGCTAGTTAACATAGATAGTCCAAGTGACCCCTAGGGAAGGTACATAGTCCAAGTGCCCACTAGGTAACTTAGAGAGTGCAAGTGCCCGCTAGTTAACCTACATAGTCCAAGTGCCTGCTAGGTAACCTAGATAGTCCAAGGGCCTGCTAGTTAACCTACATAGTCCAAGTGCTCGCTAGGTAACCTACAAAGTGCAAGTGTCCGCTAGTTAAACAACATAGTCCAAAGGCCCGCTAGTTAACCTAGAGAGTCCAAGTGCCCGCTAGGTAACCAACATAGTGCAAGTGTCCGCTAGATAACCTACGTAATCCAAGGGACCGCTAGTTAACCTAGATCGTCCAATTGTCCACTAGTTTACCTACATAGTCCAAGTGCCCTATATGGAACCTCGATAGTCCAAGTGCACGCTAGGGAACCTACATAGCCCAATTGCCCGCTCTGGAACATACATAGTCCAAGTGCCTGTTAGTTAACCTAGAAAATGCAAGTGCCGGTTAGTTAACCTACATAGTCCAAGTGCCCGCTAGATAACCTACATAGTCCAAGTGCCCGCTAGGTTACCTGCATAATCCAAGTGCCCGTTAGGTAACCTAGATAGTCCAAGTGCCGGCTAGTTAACCTAGATCGTCCTATTGTCCGCTAGTTAACCTACATAGTCCATGTGCCCTTTATGGAACCTAGATAGTCCAAGTGCCCGCTAGGGAACCTACATAGTCCAATTGCCCATCTGGAACATACATAGTCCAAGTGCCTGTTAGTTAACCTAGATAATCCAACTGCCCGCTAGTTAACCTACATAGTCCAAGTGCCCGCTAGGTAACCTACATAGTCCAAGTACCCGCTAGGTAACCTATATAGTCCAAATGCCCGCTAGAGAACCTATATAGTCCAAGTTCCCGCTAGGTAACATAGATAGTCCAAGTGCACGCTAGTTAACCTAGATAGTCAAAGTGCCCGCTAGTTAACCAGGATCGTCCAAGTGCCCTCTAGTTAACTTACATAGTCCAAGGGCCTGCTAGTTAACCTACATAGACCAAGTGCTCGCTAGTTAACCTACATAGTCCAAGTGCCCGCTAGGTAACCTAGACAGTCCAAGTGACCACTAGGTTACCTTCATAGTCCAAGTGCCCGCTAGGGAACCTACATAGTCCAAGTGCCCTCTAGGTAACCTAGATAGTCAAAGTGCACGCTAGTTAACCTATATAATCCAAGTGCCTGCTAGGTAAACTACATAGTCCAAGTGCCACTAGGTAACCTAGACAGTGCAATTGCCCGCTAGTTAACCTAGACAGTCCAAGTACCCACTAGGGAACCTACATAGTCCAAATGCCCGTTAGGGAACCTACATAGTCCCAGTGCTCGCTAGGTAACCTACATACTCCAAATGCCCGCAAGGAAACCTACATAGTCTAAGTGTCCGCTAGGGAACCTACATACTCCAAGTGCCCGTTAGGTAACCTAGATTGTCCAAGTGCCCGTTAGCTAACCTAGATAGTCCAAGTACCCGTTAGCTACCCTAGATAGTCCAAGTGACCACTAGGTAACCTACATAGTCCTAGGGCCCGCTCGTTAACCTAGGTCGTCCAAGTGTACGCCAATTAACCTACATAGTCCAAGTGCCCGCTAGGTAACCAAATAGTCAAAGTGGTCGCTAGGTAACCTACATAGTCCAAGTTCACACTAAGTAACCTAGATATTCCAAGTGCCCGTTACCTAACCTAGATAGTCCAAGTGCCCACTAGGTAACCTACATAGTCCTAGTGCCCGCTAGTTATCCAACATTGTCCAAGTGCCCGATAAGGAACCTACATAGTCCAAGTGCCCGTTAGGTAACCTACATAGTCCAAATGCCCGCTAGTAACCTACATAGTCCAAGTGCCCGATAGGGAACTCACATAATTCAAGTTACCGCTAGGGAACTTACATAGTCCAAGTACCCGTTAGGTAACCTAGATAGTCCAAATGCCCGCTAGGGAACCCACATAGTCCAAGTGCCCACTAGGGAACTTACATTGTCCAAGTGCCCGTTAGTTAACCTAGATAGTCCAAGAGCTAGCTAGTTAACCTAGATAATCCAAGTACCTGGTAGGTAACGTAGAGAGTACAAGTGCCCACTAGGGGACGTACATAGTCCAAGTGCCCGCTAAGTAACCCAGATAGTCCAAGTGCCCGCTAGGTTATGTATATAGACCAAGTACCCGCTGGTAACCTACATAGTCCAAGTGCCCGATAGGGAACCTACATAGTTCAAGAGCCCGTTAGGGAGCCTAGATAGTCCAAGTGCCCGCTAGGGAACCTGCATCGTGCAAGTGCCTGCTAGGTAAGCTAGATAGTCCAAGTGCCCGCTAGTTAACCTAGAACTTCCAAGTGTCCGCTACTTAACCTCCATAGTCCAAGGGCCTGCTACTTAACCTTCATAGTCCAAGAACCCGCTAGTTAACCTAGATTGTCCAAGTGCTCGCTAGGTAACCTACATACTCCAAATGCCCGCAAGGAAACCTACATAGTCTAAGTGCCCGCTAGGGAACCTACATAATCCAAGTGCCCGTTAGGTAACCTAGATTGTCCAAGTGCCCGTTAGCTAACCTAGATAGTCCAAGTGCCCGCTAGTTAACCTACATAGTCCAAGTGCCCGCTAGGTAACCTAGATAGTCCAAGTACCCGTTAGCTACCCTAGATAGTCCAAGTGCCCACTAGGTAACCTACATAGTCAAAGTGCACGCTAGGTAACCTAGATAGTCCAAGTTACTGTTAGCTAACCTAGATAGTCCAAGTGCCCGCTAGGCAACCTACATAGTCCAAGTGCCCGTTCGTTAACCTAGAAGTCCAAGTGCCCGCTAGGTATCCTGCATAGTCCAAGTGGCCGTTAGGTAACCTAGATAGTCCATGTGCCCGCTAGGTAACCTAGATAGTCCAAGTGCCCGTTACCTAACCTAGATAGTCCAAGTGCTCGCTAGGCAACCTACATTGTCCAAGTGCCCATTCGTTAACCTAGAAGTCTAAGTGTCCACTATGTAACCTAGACAGTCCATGTGCCGACTAGGTTACCTGCATAGTCCAAGTGCCCATTTGTTAACCTAGATAGTCCAAGTGCCCGCTAGGGAACATATATAGTCCAAGTGCTATCTAGGTAACCTAGATAATCGAAGGGCTCGCTTGTTAACTTTGATAGTCCAAGTGCCCGCTGGTTAAACTGGATCGTCCAAGTGCCCGCTAGTTAACCTAGATCGTCCAAGTGCCGGCTAGTTAACCTACATAGTCGAAGGGCCTACTTGTTAACCTAGATCATCCAAGTGTCCTCTAGTTAACCTACATAGTGCAAGTGCCCGCTAGGTAACCTACATAGTGCAAGTGTCCGCTAGGTAACCTACATTGTCCAAGTGCCCGCTAGTTAACATAGATAGTCCAAGTGCCCGCTAGGGAAGGTACATAGTCCAAGTGCCCGCTAGGTAACTTAGAGAGTGCAAGTGCCCGCTAGTTAACCTACATAGTCCAAGTGCTTGCTAGGTAACCTAGATAGTCCAAGGGCCTGCTAGTTAACCTACATAGTCCAATTGCCCGCTAGGTAACCTACATAGTGCAAGTGTCCGCTAGTTAAACAACATAGTCCAAAGGCCCGCTAGTTAACCTAGATAGTCCAAGTGCCCGCTAGGTAACCTACATACTGCAAGTGTCCGCTAGTTAACCTACGTAGTCCAAGGGACCGCTAGTTAACCTAGGTCGTCCAATTGTCCACTAGTTAACCTACATAGTCCAAGTGCCCTATATGGAACCTAGATAGTCCAAGTGCACGCTACGGAACCTACATAGTCCAATTGCCCATCTGGAACATATATAGTCCAAGTGCCTGTTAGTTAACTTAGATAATGCAAGTGCCCGTTAGTTACCCTACATAGTCCAAGTGCCCGCTAGATAACCTACATAGTCCAAATGCCCGCTAGGTAACCTATATAGTCCAAATGCCCGCTAGGGAACCTACATAGTCCAAGTGTCTGCTAGGTAAACTACATAGTCCAAGTGCCCACTAGTTAACCTAGACAGTACAAGTAACCCTAGGGAACCTACATAGTCCAAGTGCCCGCTAGTTAACCTAGATAGTCCAAGTGCCCGCTAGTTAACCAGGATCGTCCAAGTGCCCTCTAGTTAACTTACATAGTCCAAGGGCCTGCTAGTTAACCTACATAGACCAAGGGCCCGCTAGTTAACCTAGATAGTCCAAGTGCCCGCTAGTTAACCTACATAGTCCAAGTGCCCGCTAGGTAACCTAGACAGGCCAAGTGACCACTAGGTTACCTACATAGTCCAAGTGCCCGTTCGTTAACCTACATAGTCCAAGTGCCCGCTAGGTAACGTAGATAGCCCAATTGCCCGCTAAGGAACGTACATAGTCCAAGTGCCCGCTAGGTAACCTAGATAGTCCAAGTGCCCGCTAGTTAACCTACATAGTCCAAGTGCCTGATAGGTAAACTACATAGTCCAAGTGCCCACTAGGTAACCTAGACAGTCCAATTGCCCACTAGTTAACCTATACAGTCCAAGTAACCGCTAGGGAACCTACATAGTACAAGTGCCCATTAGGGAACCTACATAGTCCAAGTGCTCGCTAGGCAACCTACATAGTCCAAGTGCCCGTTAGTTAACCTAGAGAGTCAAAGTGCCTGCTAGGTAACCTAGATCGTCCAAGTGCCCGCTAGGTAACCTACATAGTCAAAGTGCGTGCTAGTTAACCTAGATAGTCCAATTGCCCGTTAGCTAACCTAGATAGTCCAAGTGTCCGCTAGGTAACCTACATAGTCCAAGTGCCCGATAGTAAACCTAGATAGTCCAAGTGCCCGCTATTAAACCTAGATAGTCCAAGGGCCCGCTAGTTAACCTAGATAGTCCAAGTGCCCGCTAGTTAACCTAAATGGTCCAAGTGTCCGCTAGGTAACCTACATCGTCCAAGTGCCTGCTAGGTAACCTAGGTAGTCCAAGTGCCTGTCAGCTAACCTACATAGTCCAAGTGCCCGTTCGTTAACCTAGATAGTCCAAATGCCCGCTATGTAACCTAGACAGTCCAAGTGCCTGCTAGGTTATCTACATAGTCCAAGTGTCCGTTCGTTAACCTAGATAGTCCAAGTGCCCGTTTGGTAACCTACATAGGCCAAGTGCCCATACGTAACCTATATAGTCCAAATGCCCGCTAGAGAACCTATATAGTCCAAGTTCCCGCTAGGTAACATAGATAGTCCAAGTGCACGCTAGTTAACCTAGATAGTCAAAGTGCCCGCTAGTTAACCAGGATCGTCCAAGTGCCCTCTAGTTAACTTACATAGTCCAAGGGCCTGCTAGTTAACCTACATAGACCAAGTGCTCGCTAGTTAACCTACATAGTCCAAGTGCCCGCTAGGTAACCTAGACAGTCCAAGTGACCACTAGGTTACCTTCATAGTCCAAGTGCCCGCTAGGGAACCTACATAGTCCAAGTGCCCTCTAGGTAACCTAGATAGTCAAAGTGCACGTTAGTTAACCTATATAATCCAAGTGCCTGCTAGGTAAACTACATAGTCCAAGTGCCACTAGGTAACCTAGACAGTGCAATTGCCCGCTAGTTAACCTAGACAGTCCAAGTACCCACTAGGGAACCTACATAGTCCAAATGCCCGTTAGGGAACCTACATAGTCCCAGTGCTCGCTAGGTAACCTACATACTCCAAATGCCCGCAAGGAAACCTACATAGTCTAAGTGTCCGCTAGGGAACCTACATACTCCAAGTGCCCGTTAGGTAACCTAGATTGTCCAAGTGCCCGTTAGCTAACCTAGATAGTCCAAGTACCCGTTAGCTACCCTAGATAGTCCAAGTGACCACTAGGTAACCTACATAGTCCTAGGGCCCGCTCGTTAACCTAGGTCGTCCAAGTGTACGCCAATTAACCTACATAGTCCAAGTGCCCGCTAGGTAACCAAATAGTCAAAGTGGTCGCTAGGTAACCTACATAGTCCAAGTTCACACTAAGTAACCTAGATATTCCAAGTGCCCGTTACCTAACCTAGATAGTCCAAGTGCCCACTAGGTAACCTACATAGTCCTAGTGCCCGCTAGTTATCCAACATTGTCCAAGTGCCCGATAAGGAACCTACATAGTCCAAGTGCCCGTTAGGTAACCTACATAGTCCAAATGCCCGCTAGTAACCTACATAGTCCAAGTGCCCGATAGGGAACTCACATAATTCAAGTTACCGCTAGGGAACTTACATAGTCCAAGTACCCGTTAGGTAACCTAGATAGTCCAAATGCCCGCTAGGGAACCCACATAGTCCAAGTGCCCACTAGGGAACTTACATTGTCCAAGTGCCCGTTAGTTAACCTAGATAGTCCAAGAGCTAGCTAGTTAACCTAGATAATCCAAGTACCTGGTAGGTAACGTAGAGAGTACAAGTGCCCACTAGGGGACGTACATAGTCCAAGTGCCCGCTAAGTAACCCAGATAGTCCAAGTGCCCGCTAGGTTATGTATATAGACCAAGTACCCGCTGGTAACCTACATAGTCCAAGTGCCCGATAGGGAACCTACATAGTTCAAGAGCCCGTTAGGGAGCCTAGATAGTCCAAGTGCCCGCTAGGGAACCTGCATCGTGCAAGTGCCTGCTAGGTAAGCTAGATAGTCCAAGTGCCCGCTAGTTAACCTAGAACTTCCAAGTGTCCGCTACTTAACCTCCATAGTCCAAGGGCCTGCTACTTAACCTTCATAGTCCAAGAACCCGCTAGTTAACCTAGATTGTCCAAGTGCTCGCTAGGTAACCTACATACTCCAAATGCCCGCAAGGAAACCTACATAGTCTAAGTGCCCGCTAGGGAACCTACATAATCCAAGTGCCCGTTAGGTAACCTAGATTGTCCAAGTGCCCGTTAGCTAACCTAGATAGTCCAAGTGCCCGCTAGTTAACCTACATAGTCCAAGTGCCCGCTAGGTAACCTAGATAGTCCAAGTACCCGTTAGCTACCCTAGATAGTCCAAGTGCCCACTAGGTAACCTACATAGTCAAAGTGCACGCTAGGTAACCTAGATAGTCCAAGTTACTGTTAGCTAACCTAGATAGCCCAAGTGCCCGCTAGGCAACCTACATAGTCCAAGTGCCCGTTCGTTAACCTAGAAGTCCAAGTGCCCGCTAGGTATCCTGCATAGTCCAAGTGGCCGTTAGGTAACCTAGATAGTCCATGTGCCCGCTAGGTAACCTAGATAGTCCAAGTGCCCGTTACCTAACCTAGATAGTCCAAGTGCTCGCTAGGCAACCTACATTGTCCAAGTGCCCATTCGTTAACCTAGAAGTCTAAGTGTCCACTATGTAACCTAGACAGTCCATGTGCCGACTAGGTTACCTGCATAGTCCAAGTGCCCATTTGTTAACCTAGATAGTCCAAGTGCCCGCTAGGGAACATATATAGTCCAAGTGCTATCTAGGTAACCTAGATAATCGAAGGGCTCGCTTGTTAACTTTGATAGTCCAAGTGCCCGCTGGTTAAACTGGATCGTCCAAGTGCCCGCTAGTTAACCTAGATCGTCCAAGTGCCGGCTAGTTAACCTACATAGTCGAAGGGCCTACTTGTTAACCTAGATCATCCAAGTGTCCTCTAGTTAACCTACATAGTGCAAGTGCCCGCTAGGTAACCTACATAGTGCAAGTGTCCGCTAGGTAACCTACATTGTCCAAGTGCCCGCTAGTTAACATAGATAGTCCAAGTGCCCGCTAGGGAAGGTACATAGTCCAAGTGCCCGCTAGGTAACTTAGAGAGTGCAAGTGCCCGCTAGTTAACCTACATAGTCCAAGTGCTTGCTAGGTAACCTAGATAGTCCAAGGGCCTGCTAGTTAACCTACATAGTCCAATTGCCCGCTAGGTAACCTACATAGTGCAAGTGTCCGCTAGTTAAACAACATAGTCCAAAGGCCCGCTAGTTAACCTAGATAGTCCAAGTGCCCGCTAGGTAACCTACATACTGCAAGTGTCCGCTAGTTAACCTACGTAGTCCAAGGGACCGCTAGTTAACCTAGGTCGTCCAATTGTCCACTAGTTAACCTACATAGTCCAAGTGCCCTATATGGAACCTAGATAGTCCAAGTGCACGCTACGGAACCTACATAGTCCAATTGCCCATCTGGAACATATATAGTCCAAGTGCCTGTTAGTTAACTTAGATAATGCAAGTGCCCGTTAGTTACCCTACATAGTCCAAGTGCCCGCTAGATAACCTACATAGTCCAAATGCCCGCTAGGTAACCTATATAGTCCAAATGCCCGCTAGGGAACCTACATAGTCCAAGTGTCTGCTAGGTAAACTACATAGTCCAAGTGCCCACTAGTTAACCTAGACAGTACAAGTAACCCTAGGGAACCTACATAGTCCAAGTGCCCGCTAGTTAACCTAGATAGTCCAAGTGCCCGCTAGTTAACCAGGATCGTCCAAGTGCCCTCTAGTTAACTTACATAGTCCAAGGGCCTGCTAGTTAACCTACATAGACCAAGGGCCCGCTAGTTAACCTAGATAGTCCAAGTGCCCGCTAGTTAACCTACATAGTCCAAGTGCCCGCTAGGTAACCTAGACAGGCCAAGTGACCACTAGGTTACCTACATAGTCCAAGTGCCCGTTCGTTAACCTACATAGTCCAAGTGCCCGCTAGGTAACGTAGATAGCCCAATTGCCCGCTAAGGAACGTACATAGTCCAAGTGCCCGCTAGGTAACCTAGATAGTCCAAGTGCCCGCTAGTTAACCTACATAGTCCAAGTGCCTGATAGGTAAACTACATAGTCCAAGTGCCCACTAGGTAACCTAGACAGTCCAATTGCCCACTAGTTAACCTAGACAGTCCAAGTAACCGCTAGGGAACCTACATAGTACAAGTGCCCATTAGGGAACCTACATAGTCCAAGTGCTCGCTAGGCAACCTACATAGTCCAAGTGCCCGTTAGTTAACCTAGAGAGTCAAAGTGCCTGCTAGGTAACCTAGATCGTCCAAGTGCCCGCTAGGTAACCTACATAGTCAAAGTGCGTGCTAGTTAACCTAGATAGTCCAATTGCCCGTTAGCTAACCTAGATAGTCCAAGTGTCCGCTAGGTAACCTACATAGTCCAAGTGCCCGATAGTAAACCTAGATAGTCCAAGTTCCCGCTATTAAACCTAGATAGTCCAAGGGCCCGCTAGTTAACCTAGATAGTCCAAGTGCCCGCTAGTTAACCTAAATGGTCCAAGTGTCCGCTAGGTAACCTACATCGTCCAAGTGCCTGCTAGGTAACCTAGGTAGTCCAAGTGCCTGTCAGCTAACCTACATAGTCCAAGTGCCCGTTCGTTAACCTAGATAGTCCAAGTGCCCGCTATGTAACCTAGACAGTCCAAGTGCCTGCTAGGTTATCTACATAGTCCAAGTGTCCGTTCGTTAACCTAGATAGTCCAAGTGCCCGTTTGGTAACCTACATAGGCCAAGTGCCCATACGTAACCTGGATAGTCCAAGTGCCCGCTAGATAACCAACATAGTCAAAGTTCGCGATAGGTAACCTACATAGTCCACGTGCCTTCTAGGGATCCTACATAGTCCACGTGACCGCTAGGGAACCTACATAGTCCAAGTGCCCGTTAGGGAACCTACATAGTCCAAGTGCCCGCAAGGAAACCTACATAGTCTAAGTGCCCGCTAGGGAACCTACATAATCCAAGTGCCCGTTAGGTAACCTAGATAGTCCAAGTGCCCGTTAGCTAACCTAGATAGTCCAATGGCCCGCTAGTTGACCTACATAGTCCAATTGCCCGCTAGTTAACCTACATAGTCCAAGTGACCGCTAGGTAACCTACATAGTCAAAGTGCCCACTAGTTAACCTAGATAGTCCAAGTTCCTGTTAGCTAACCTAGATAGTCCAAGTGTCCGCTAGGTAACCTACATAGTCCAAGGGCCCGCTCGTTAACCTTGTTCCTCCAAGTGTCCGCTAATTAACCTATATAGTCCAAGTGCCCCCTAGGTAACCAAGATAGTCAAAGTGGCCAATAGGTAACCAACATAGTCCAAGTTCCCACTAGGTAACCTAGATAGTCCAAGTGCCCGTTACCTAACCTAGATTGTCCAAGTGCCTGTTAGCTAACCTACATAGTCCAAGTGCCCGTTCATTAACCTAGATAATCCAAGTGCCCGCTATGTAACCTAGACAGTCCAAGTGCCCGCTACGTTACATACATAGTCCAAGTGTCCCTCCGTTAACCTCGATAGTCCAATTGTCCGCTTCGTAACCTGGATAGTCCACGTGCCCGCTAGTTAACCTACATAGTCAAAGTGCCCGATAGGTAACCTACATAGTCCAAGTGCCTTCTAGAGAGCGTACATAGTCCACGTGACCGCTAGGGAACCTACATAATCCAATTGCCCGTTAGGGAACCTACATAGTCCAAGTGCTCGCTAGGTAACCTACATAGTCCAAATGCCCTCAAGGAAACCTACATAGTCTAAGTGCCCGCTAGGGAACCTACATAATCCAAGTGCCCGTTAGGTAACCTAGATAGTCCAAGTGCCCGTTAGCTAACCTAGATAGTCCAAGTGCCCGTTCGTTAACCTACATAGTCCAAGTGCCCGCTAGGTAACGTAGATAGCCCAATTGCCCGCTAGGGAACGTACATAGTCCAAGTACCCGCTAGTTAACCTACATAGTCCAAGTGCCTGCTAGGTAAACTACATAGTCCAAGTGCCCACTAGGTAACCTAGACAGTCCAATTGCCCACTAGTTAACCTAGACAGTCCAAGTAACCGCTAGGGAACCTACATAGTCCAAGTGCCCGCTAGGGAACCTACATAGTCCAAGTGCTCGCTTGGCAACCTCCATAGTCCAAGTGCCCGTTAGTTAACCTAGAGAGTCAAAGTGCCTGCTAGGTAACCTAGATCGTCCAAGTGCCCGCTAGGTAACCTACATAGTCAAAGTGCGTGCTAGGTAACCTAGACAGTCCAATTGCCCGTTAGCTAACCTAGATAGTCCAAGTGTCCGCTAGGTAACCTACATAGTCCATGTGACCGCTAGGTAACGTACATAGTCCAAGTGCCCGATAGTTAACCTAGATAGTCCAAGTGCCCGCTAGTAAACCTAGATAGTCCAAGGGCCCGCTAGTTAACCTAGATATTCCAAGTGCCCGCTAGTTAACCTAAATGGTCCAAGTGTCCGCTAGGTAACCTACATCGTCCAAGTGCCTGCTAGGTAACCTAGGTAGTCCAAGTGCCTGTTAGCTAACCTACATAGTCCAAGTGCCCGTTCGTTAACCTAGATAGTCCAAGTGCCTGCTATGTAACCTAGACAGTCCAAGTGCCCGCTAGGTTACCTACATAGTCCAAGTGTCCGTTCGTTAACCTAGATAGTCCAAGTGCCCGTTTGGTAACCTACATATTCCAAGTGCCCATACGTAACCTGGATAGTCCAAGTGCCCGCTAGATAACCAACATAGTCAAAGTGCGCGATAGGTAACCTACATAGTCCACGTGCCTTCTAAGGATCCTACATAGTACACGTGACCGCTAGGGAACCTACATAGTCCAAGTGCCCGTTAAGGAACCTACATAGTCCAAGTGCCCGCAAGGAAACCTACATAGACTAAGTGCCCGCTAGGGAACCTACATAATCCAAGTGCCCGTTAGGTAACCTAGATAGTCCAAGTGCCCGTTAGTTAACCTAGATAGTCCAATGGCCCGCTAGTTGACCTACATAGTCCAAGTGCCCGCTAGTTAACCTACATAGTCCAAGTGCCCGCTAGGTAACCTAGATAGCCCAAGTACCCGTTAGCTACCCTAGATAGTCCAAGTGACCGCTAGGTAACCTACATAGTCAAAGTGCCCACTAGGTAACCTAGATAGTCCAAGTTCCTGTTAGCTAACCTAGATAGTCCAAGTGTCCGCTAGGTAACCTACATAGTCCAAGGGCCCGCTCGTTAACCTTGTTCGTCCAATTGTCCGCTAATTAACCTACATAGTCCAAGTGCCCGCTAGGTAACCAAGATAGTCAAAGTGGCTGCTAGGTAACCAACATAGTCCAAGTTCCCACTAGGTAACCTAGATAGTCCAACTGCCCGTTACCTAACCTAGATTGTCCAAGTGCCTGTTAGCTAACCTACATAGTCCAAGTGCCCGTTCGTTAACCTAGATAATCCAAGTGCCCGCTATGTAACCTAGACAGTCCAAGTGCCCGCTAGGTTACCTACATAGTCCAAGTGTCCGTCCGTTAACCTCGATAGTCCAATTGTCCGCTTCGTAACCTGGATAATCCACGTGCCCGCTAGTTAACCTACATAGTCAAAGTGCCCTATAGGTAACCTACATAGTCCAAGTGCCTTCTAGAGAGCGTACATAGTCCACGTGACCGCTAGGGAACCTACATAGTCCAATTGCCCGTTAGGGTACCTACATAGTCCAAGTGCTCGCTAGGTAACCTACATAGTCCAAATGCCCGCAAGGAAACCTACATAGTCTAAGTGCCCGCTAGGGAACCTACATAATCCAAGTGCCCGTTAGGTAACCTAGATAGTCCAAATGCCCGTTAGCTAACCTAGATAGTCCAAGGGCCCGCTAGTTGACCTACATAGTCCAAGTGCCAGCTAGGTAACCTAGATAGTACAAGTGCCCGCTAGGGAACCTAGATAGTCCAAGTGCCTGTTAGCTAACCTAGATAGTCCAAGTGACGGCTATGTAACCTACATAGTCCAAGAGCCCGTTCGTTAACCTAGATAATCCAAGTGCCCGCTAGGTAACCTAGACAGTCCTAGTGCCCGCTAGTTAACCTACATAGTCCAAGTGCCCGTTAGTTAACCTACATAATCCAAGTGCCCGTTAGCTAACCTAGATAGTCCAAGGGCCCGCTAGTTGACCTACATAGTCCAAGTGCCCGCTATGTAACCTAGATAGACCTAGTGCCCGCTAGTTAAACAAGATAGTCCTAGTGTCCTTTAGTTAACCTAGATAGTCCAAGTGCCCTCTAGGGGACATACATAGTCCAAGTGCCCGCTAAGTTATGTACATAGACAAAGTGCCCGCTAGGTAACCTAGATAGTCCAAGGGCCTGCCAGTTAACCTACATAGTCCAAGTGCCCGCTAGGTAACCTACATAGTGCAACTGTCCGCTAGTTTAACTACATAGTCCAAAGGCCCGCTAGTTAACCTAGATAGTCCAAGTGCCCGCTAGGTAACCTACATAGTGCAAGTGTCCGCTAGTCAACCTACGTAGTCCAAGGGACCGCTAGTTAACCTAGATCGTCCAATTGTCCACTAGTTAACCTACATAGTCCAAGTGC
Source organism: Tenrec ecaudatus (assembly GCF_050624435.1). Taxonomy (NCBI): domain Eukaryota; kingdom Metazoa; phylum Chordata; class Mammalia; order Afrosoricida; family Tenrecidae; genus Tenrec; species Tenrec ecaudatus. Next base: position 580,802 of record NW_027459400.1, on the reverse strand, counting down.
CCTATATGGAACCTAGATAGCCAAAGTGCACGCTAGGTAACCTACATAGTCCAATTGCCCGCTCTTGAACATACATAGTCCAAGTGCCTGTTAGTTAACCTAGATAATGCAAGTGCCCGTTAGTTAACCTACATAGTCCAAGTGCCCGCTAGATAACCTACATAGTCCAAATGCCCGCTAGGTAACCTATATAGTCCAAATGCCCGCTAGGGAACCTACATAGTCCAAGTGCCTGCTAGGTAAACTACATAGTCCAAGTGCCCACTAGTTAACCTAGACAGTACAAGTAACCCTAGGGAACCTACATAGTCCAAGTGCCCGCTAGTTAACCAAGATAGTCCAAGTGCCCGCTAGTTAACCAGGATCGTCCAAGTGCCCTCTAGTTAACTTACATAGTCCAAGGGCATGCTAGTTAACCTACATAGACCAAGGGCCCACTAGTTAACCTAGATAGTCCAAGTGCCCTCTATTTAACCTACATAGTCCAAGTGCCCGCTAGGTAACCTAGACAGGCCAAGTGACCACTACGTTACCTACATAGTCCAAGTGCCCGTTCGTTAACCTACATAGTCCAAGTGCCCGCTAGGTAACGTAGATAGCCCAATTGCCCGCTAGGGAACGTACATAGTCCAAGTACCCGCTAGTTAACCTACATAGTCCAAGTGCCTGCTAGGTAAACTACATAGTCCAAGTGCCCACTAGGTAACCTAGACAGTCCAATTGCCCACTAGTTAACCTAGACAGTCCAAGTAACCGCTAGGGAACCTACATAGTCCAAGTGCCCGCTAGGGAACCTACATAGTCCAAGTGCTCGCTTGGCAACCTCCATAGTCCAAGTGCCCGTTAGTTAACCTAGAGAGTCAAAGTGCCTGCTAGGTAACCTAGATCGTCCAAGTGCCCGCTAGGTAACCTACATAGTCAAAGTGCGTGCTAGGTAACCTAGATAGTCCAATTGCCCGTTAGCTAACCTAGATAGTCCAAGTGTCCGCTAGGTAACCTACATAGTCCATGTGACCGCTAGGTAACCTAGACAGGAAAAGTGACCACTAGGTTACCCACATAGTCCAAGTGCCCGTTCGTTAACCTACATAGTCCAAGTGCCCGCTAGGTAACGTAGATAGCCCAATTGCCCGCTAGGGAACGTACATAGTCCAAGCGCCCGCTAGTTAACCTACATAGTCCAAGTGCCTGCTAGGTAAACTACATAGTCCAAGTGCCCACTAGGTAACCTAGACAGTCCAATTGCCCACTAGTTAACCTAGAGAGTCCAAGTAACCGCTAGGGAACCTACATAGTCCAAGTGCCCGCTAGGGAACCTACATAGTCCAAGTGCTCGCTTGGCAACCTCCATAGTCCAAGTGCCCGTTAGTTAACCTAGAGAGTCAAAGTGCCTGCTAGGTAACCTAGATCGTCCAATTGCCCGTTAGCTAACCTAGATAGTCCAAGTGTCCGCTAGGTAACCTACATAGTCCATGTGACCGCTAGGTAACGTACATAGTCCAAGTGCCCGATAGTTAACCTAGATAGTCCAAGTGCCCGCTAGTAAACCTAGATAGTCCAAGGGCCCGCTAGTTAACCTAGATATTCCAAGTGCCCGCTAGTTAACCTAAATGGTCCAAGTGTCCGCTAGGTAACCTACATCGTCCAAGTGCCTGCTAGGTAACCTAGGTAGTCCAAGTGACTGTTAGCTAACCTACATAGTCCAAGTGGCCGTTCGTTAACCTAGATAGTCCAAGTGCCCGCTATGTAACCTAGACAGTCCAAGTGCCCACTAGGTTACCTACATAGTCCAAGTGTCCGTTTGTTAACCTAGATAGTCCAAGTGCCCGTTTGGTAACCTACATAGTCCAAGTGCCCATACGTAACCTGGATAGTCCAAGTGCCCGCTAGATAACCAACATAGTCAAAGTGCGCGATAGGTAACCTACATAGTCCACGTGCCTTCTAGGGATCCTACATAGTACACGTGACCGCTAGGGAACCTACATAGTCCAAGTGCCCGTTAGGGAACCTACATAGTCCAAGTGCCCGCAAGGAAACCTACATAGACTAAGTGCCCGCTAGGGAACCTACATAATCCAAGTGCCCATTAGGTAACCTAGATAGTCCAAGTGCCCGTTAGCTAACCTAGATAGTCCAATGGCCCGCTAGTTGACCTACATAGTCCAAGTGCCCGCTAGTTAACCTACATAGTCCAAGTGCCCGCTAGGTAACCTAGATAGCCCAAGTACCCGTTAGCTACCCTAGATAGTCCAAGTGACCGCTAGGTAACCTACATAGTCAAAGTGCCCACTAGGTAACCTAGATAGTCCAAGTTCCGGTTAGCTAACCTAGATAGTCCAAGTGTCCGCTAGGTAACCTAGACAGTCCAAGTGCCCGCTAGGTTACCTACATAGTCCAAGTGTCCGTCCGTTAACCTCGATAGTCCAATTGTCCGCTTCGTAACCTGGATAGTCCACGTGCCCGCTAGTTAACCTACATAGTCAAAGTGCCCGATAGGTAACCTACATAGTCCAAGTGCCTTCTAGAGAGCGTACATAGTCCACGTGAACGCTAGGGAACCTACATAGTCCAATTGCCCGTTAGGGAACCTACATAGTCCAAGTGCTCGCTAGGTAACCTACATAGTCCAAATGCCCGCAAGGAAACATACATAGTCTAAGTGCCCGCTAGGGAACCTACATAATCCAAGTGCCCGTTAGGTAACCTAGATAGTCCAAGTGCCCGTTAGCTAACCTAGATAGTCCAAGGGCCCGCTAGTTGACCTACATAGTCCAAGTGCCAGCTAGGTAACCTCGATAGTACAAGTGCCCGCTAGGGAACCTAGATAGTCCAAGTGCCTGTTAGCTAACCTAGATAGTCCAAGTGACGGCTATGTAACCTACATAGTCCAAGAGCCCGTTCGTTAACCTAGATAATCCAAGTGCCCGCTAGGTAACCTAGACAGTCCTAGTGCCCGCTAGTTAACCTACATAGTCCAAGTGCCCGTTAGTTAACCTACATAATCCAAGTGCCCGTTAGCTAACCTAGATAGTCCAAGGGCCCGCTAGTTGACCTACATAGTCCAAGTGCCCGCTATGTAACCTAGATAGACCTAGTGCCCGCTAGTTAAACAAGATAGTCCTAGTGTCCTTTAGTTAACCTAGATAGTCCAAGTGCCCTCTAGGGGACATACATAGTCCAAGTGCCCGCTAGGTTATGTACATAGACCAAGTGTCCGCTAGGTAACCTAGATAGTCCAAGGGCCTGCTAGTTAACCTACATAGTCCAAGTGCCCGCTAGGTAACCTACATAGTGCAACTGTCCGCTAGTTTAACTACATAGTCCAAAGGCCCGCTAGTTAACCTAGATAGTCCAAGTGCCCGCTAGGTAACCTACATAGTGAAAGTGTCCGCTAGTCAACCTACGTAGTCCAAGGGACCGCTAGTTAACCTAGATCGTCCAATTGTCCACTAGTTAACCTACATAGTCCAAGTGCCCTATATGGAACCTAGATAGCCAAAGTGCACGCTAGGGAACCTACATAGTCCAATTGCCCGCTCTCGAACATACATAGTCCAAGTGCCTGTTAGTTAACCTAGATAATGCAAGTGCCCGTTAGTTAACCTACATAGTCCAAGTGCCCGCTAGATAACCTACATAGTCCAAATGCCCGCTAGGTAACCTATATAGTCCAAATGCCCGCTAGGGAACCTACATAGTCCAAGTGCCTGCTAGGTAAACTACATAGTCCAAGTGCCCACTAGTTAACCTAGACAGTACAAGTAACCCTAGGGAACCTACATAGTCCAAGTGCCCGCTAGTTAACCTAGATAGTCCAAGTGCCCGCTAGTTAACCAGGATCGTCCAAGTGCCCTCTAGTTAACTTACATAGTCCAAGGGCCTGCTAGTTAACCTACATAGACCAAGGGCCCACTAGTTAACCTAGATAGTCCAAGTGCCCTCTAGTTAACCTACATAGTCCAAGTGCCCGCTAGGTAACCTAGACAGGCCAAGTGACCACTACGTTACGTACATAGTCCAAGTGCCCGTTCGTTAACCTACATAGTCCAAGTGCCCGCTAGGTAACGTAGATAGCCCAATTGCCCGCTAGGGAACGTACTTAGTCCAAGTACCCGCTAGTTAACCTACATAGTCCAAGTGCCTGCTAGGTAAACTACATAGTCCAAGTGCCCACTAGGTAACCTAGACAGTCCAATTGCCCACTAGTTAACCTAGACAGTCCAAGTAACCGCTAGGGAACCTACATAGTCCAAGTGCCCGCTAGGGAACCTACATAGTCCAAGTGCTCGCTTGGCAACCTCCATAGTCCAAGTGCCCGTTAGTTAACCTAGAGAGTCAAAGTGCCTGCTAGGTAACCTAGATCGTCCAAGTGCCCGCTAGGTAACCTACATAGTCAAAGTGCGTGCTAGGTAACCTAGATAGTCCAATTGCCCGTTAGCTAACCTAGATAGTCCAAGTGTCCGCTAGGTAACCTACATAGTCCATGTGACCGCTAGGTAACGTACATAGTCCAAGTGCCCGATAGTTAACCTAGATAGTCCAAGTGCCCGCTAGTAAACCTAGATAGTCCAAGGGCCCGCTAGTTAACCTAGATATTCCAAGTGCCTGTTAGCTAACCTACATAGTCCAAGTGCCCGTTCGTTAACCTAGATAGTCCAAGTGCCCGCTATGTAACCTAGACAGTCCAAGTGCCCACTAGGTTACCTACATAGTACAAGTGTCCGTTCGTTAACCTAGATAGTCCAAGTGCCCGTTTGGTAACCTACATAGTCCAAGTGCCCATACGTAACCTGGATAGTCCAAGTGCCCGCTAGATAACCAACATAGTCAAAGTGCACGATAGGTAACCTACATAGTCCACGTGACCGCTAGGGAACCTACATAGTCCAAGTGCCCGTTAGGGAACCTACATAGTCCAAGTGCCCGCAAGGAAACCTACATAGACTAAGTGCCCGCTAGGGAACCTACATAATCCAAGTGCCCGTTAGGTAACCTAGATAGTCCAAGTGCCCGTTAGCTAACCTAGATAGTCCAATGGCCCGCTAGTTGACCTACATAGTCCAAGTGCCCGCTAGTTAACCTACATAGTCCAAGTGCCCGCTAGGTAACCTAGTAAGCCCAAGTACCCGTTAGCTACCCTAGATAGTCCAAGTGACCGCTAGGTAACCTACATAGTCAAAGTGCCCACTAGGTAACCTAGATAGTCCAAGTTCCTGTTAGCTAACCTAGATAGTCCAAGTGTCCGCTAGGTAACCTAGACAGTCCAAGTGCCCGCTAGGTTACCTACATAGTCCAAGTGTCCGTCCGTTAACCTCGATAGTCCAATTGTCCGCTTCGTAACCTGGATAGTCCACGTGCCCGCTAGTTAACCTACATAGTCAAAGTGCCCGATAGGTAACCTACATAGTCCAAGTGCCTTCTAGAGAGCGTACATAGTCCACGTGACCGCTAGGGAACCTACATAGTCCAATTGCCCATTAGGGAACCTACATAGTCCAAGTGCTCGCTAGGTAACCTACATAGTCCAAATGCCCGCAAGGAAACCTACATAGTCTAAGTGCCCGCTAGGGAACCTACATAATCCAAGTGCCCGTTAGGTAACCTAGATAGTCCAAGTGCCCGTTAGCTAACCTAGATAGTCCAAGGGCCCGCTAGTTGACCTACATAGTCCAAGTGCCAGCTAGGTAACCTAGATAGTACAAGTGCCCGCTAGGGAACCTAGATAGTCCAAGTGCCTGTTAGCTAACCTAGATAGTCCAAGTGACGGCTATGTAACCTACATAGTCCAAGAGCCCGTTCGTTAACCTAGATAATCCAAGTGCCCGCTAGGTAACCTAGACAGTCCTAGTGCCCGCTAGTTAACCTACATAATCCAAGTGCCCGTTAGCTAACCTAGATAGTCCAAGGGCCCGCTAGTTGACCTACATAGTCCAAGTGCCCGCTATGTAACCTAGATAGACCTAGTGCCCGCTAGTTAAACAAGATAGTCCTAGTGTCCTTTAGTTAACCTAGATAGTCCAAGTGCCCTCTAGGGGACATACATAGTCCAAGTGCCCGCTAGGTTATGTACATAGACCAAGTGCCCGCTAGGTAACCTACATAGTGCAAGTGTCCGCTAGTTTAACTACATAGTCCAAAGGCCCGCTAGTTAACCTAGATAGTCCAAGTGCCCGCTAGGTAACCTACATAGTGCAAGTGTCCGCTAGTCAACCTACGTAGTCCAAGGGACCGCTAGTTAACCTAGATCGTCCAATTGTCCACTAGTTAACCTACATAGTCCAAGTGCCCTATATGGAACCTAGATAGCCAAAGTGCACGCTAGGGACCCTACATAGTCCAATTGCCCGCTCTCGAACATACATAGTCCAAGTGCCTGTTAGTTAACCTAGATAATGCAAGTGCCCGTTAGTTAACCTACATAGTCCAAGTGCCCGCTAGATAACCTACATAGTCCAAATGCCCGCTAGGTAACCTATATAGTCCAAATGCCCGCTAGGGAACCTACATAGTCCAATTGCCCGCTCTCGAACATACATAGTCCAAGTGCCTGTTAGTTAACCTAGATAATGCAAGTGCCCGTTAGTTAACCTACATAGTCCAAGTGCCCGCTAGATAACCTACATAGTCCAAATGCCCGCTAGGTAACCTATATAGTCCAAATGCCCGCTAGGGAACCTACATAGTCCAAGTGCCTGCTAGGTAAACTACATAGTCCAAGTGCCCACTAGTTAACCTAGACAGTACAAGTAACCCTAGGGAACCTACATATTCCAAGTGCCCGCTAGTTAACCTAGATAGTCCAAGTGCCCGCTAGTTAACCAGGATCGTCCAAGTGCCCTCTAGTTAACTTACATAGTCCAAGGGCCTGCTAGTTAACCTATATAGACCAAGGGCCCACTAGTTAACCTAGATAGTCCAAGTGCCCTCTAGTTAACCTACATAGTCCAAGTGCCCGCTAGGTAACCTAGACAGGACAAGTGACCACTAGGTTACCCACATAGTCCAAGTGCCCGTTCGTTAACCTACATAGTCCAAGTGCCCGCTAGGTAACGTAGATAGCCCAATTGCCCGCTAGGGAACGTACATAGTCTAAGCGCCCGCTAGTTAACCTACATAGTCCAAGTGCCTGCTAGGTAAACTACATAGTCCAAGTGCCCACTAGGTAACCTAGACAGTCCAATTGCCCACTAGTTAACCTAGAGAGTCCAAGTAACCGCTAGGGAACCTACATAGTCCAAGTGCCCGCTAGGGAACCTACATAGTCCAAGTGCTCGCTTGGCAACCTCCATAGTCCAAGTGCCCGTTAGTTAACCTAGAGAGTCAAAGTGCCTGCTAGGTAACCTAGATCGTCCAATTGCCCGTTAGCTAACCTAGATAGTCCAAGTGTCCGCTAGGTAACCTACATAGTCCATGTGACCGCTAGGTAACGTACATAGTCCAAGTGCCCGATAGTTAACCTAGATAGTCCAAGTGCCCGCTAGTAAACCTAGATAGTCCAAGGGCCCGCTAGTTAACCTAGATATTCCAAGTGCCCGCTAGTTAACCTAAATGGTCCAAGTGTCCGCTAGGTAACCTACATCGTCCAAGTGCCTGCTAGGTAACCTAGGTAGTCCAAGTGCTTGTTAGCTAACCTACATAGTCCAAGTGCCCGTTCGTTAACCTAGATAGTCCAAGTGCCCGCTATGTAACCTAGACAGTCCAAGTGCCCGCTAGGTTACCTACATAGTCCAAGTGTCCGTTCGTTAACCTAGATAGTCCAAGTACCCGTTTGGTAACCTACATAGTCCAAGTGCCCATACGTAACCTGGATAGTCCAAGTGCCCGCTAGATAACCAACATAGTCAAAGTGCGCGATAGGTAACCTACATAGTCCACGTGCCTTCTAGGGATCCTACATAGTACACGTGACCGCTAGGGAACCTACATAGTCCAAGTGCCCGTTAGGGAACCTACATAGTCCAAGTGCCCGCAAGGAAACCTACATAGACTAAGTGCCCGCTAGGGAACCTACATAATCCAAGTGCCCATTCGGTAACCTAGATAGTCCAAGTGCCCGTTAGCTAACCTAGATAGTCCAATGGCCCGCTAGTTGACCTACATAGTCCAAGTGCCCGCTAGTTAACCTACATAGTCCAAGTGCCCGCTAGGTAACCTAGATAGCCCAAGTACCCGTTAGCTACCCTAGATAGTCCAAGTGACCGCTAGGTTACCTACATAGTCCAAGTGTCCGTCCGTTAACCTCGATAGTCCAATTGTCCACTTCGTAACCTGGATAGTCCACGTGCCCGCTAGTTAACCTACATAGTCAAAGTGCCCGATAGGTAACCTACATAGTCCAAGTGCCTTCTAGAGAGCGTACATAGTCCACGTGACCGCTAGGGAACCTACATAGTCCAATTGCCCGTTAGGGAACCTACATAGTCCAAGTGCTTGCTAGGTAACCTACATAGTCCAAATGGCCGCAAGGAAACCTACATAGTCTAAGTGCCCGCTAGGGAACCTACATAATCCAAGTGCCCGTTAGGTAACCTAGATAGTCCAAATGCCCGTTAGCTAACCTAGATAGTCCAAGGGCCCGCTAGTTGACCTACATAGTCCAAGTGCCAGCTAGGTAACCTAGATAGTACAAGTGTCCGCTAGGGAACCTAGATAGTCCAAGTGCCTGTTAGCTAACCTAGATAGTCCAAGTGACGGCTATGTAACCTACATAGTCCAAGAGCCCGTTCGTTAACCTAGATAATCCAAGTGCCCGCTAGGTAACTTAGACAGTCCTAGTGCCCGCTAGTTAACCTACATAGTCCAAGTGCCCGTTAGTTAACCTACATAATCCAAGTGCCCGTTAGCTAACCTAGATAGTCCAAGGGCCCGCTAGTTGACCTACATAGTCCAAGTGCCCGCTATGTAACCTAGATAGACCTAGTGCCCGCTAGTTAAACAAGATAGTCCTAGTGTCCTTTAGTTAACCTAGATAGTCCAAGTGCCCTCTAGGGGACATACATAGTCCAAGTGCCCACTAGGTTATGTACATAGACCAAGTGCCCGCTAGGTAACCTAGATAGTCCAAGGGCCTGCTAGTTAACCTACATAGTCCAAGGGCCCGCTAGTTGACCTACATAGTCCAAGTGCCCGCTATGTAACCTAGATAGACCTAGTGCCCGCTAGTTAAACAAGATAGTCCTAGTGTCCTTTAGTTAACCTAGATAGTCCAAGTGCCCTCTAGGGGACATACATAGTCCAAGTGCCCGCTAGGTTATGTACATAGACCAAGTGCCCGCTAGGTAACCTACATAGTGCAAGTGTCCGCTAGTTTAACTACATAGTCCAAAGGCCCGCTAGTTAACCTAGATAGTCCAAGTGCCCGCTAGGTAACCTACATAGTGCAAGTGTCCGCTAGTCAACCTACGTAGTCCAAGGGACCGCTAGTTAACCTAGATCGTCCAATTGTCCACTAGTTAACCTACATAGTCCAAGTGCCCTATATGGAACCTAGATAGCCAAAGTGCACGCTAGGGACCCTACATAGTCCAATTGCCCGCTCTCGAACATACATAGTCCAAGTGCCTGTTAGTTAACCTAGATAATGCAAGTGCCCGTTAGTTAACCTACATAGTCCAAGTGCCGCTAGATAACCTACATAGTCCAAATGCCCGCTAGGTAACCTATATAGTCCAAATGCCCGCTAGGGAACCTACATAGTCCAAGTGCCTGCTAGGTAAACTACATAGTCCAAGTGCCCACTAGTTAACCTAGACAGTACAAGTAACCCTAGGGAACCTACATATTCCAAGTGCCCGCTAGTTAACCTAGATAGTCCAAGTGCCCGCTAGTAAACCAGGATCGTCCAAGTGCCCTCTAGTTAACTTACATAGTCCAAGGGCCTGCTAGTTAACCTACATAGACCAAGGGCCCACTAGTTAACCTAGATAGTCCAAGTGCCCTCTAGTTAACCTACATAGTCCAAGTGCCCGCTAGGTAACCTAGACAGGCCAAGTGACCACTACGTTACCTACATAGTCCAAGTGCCCGTTCGTTAACCTACATAGTCCAAGTGCCCGCTAGGTAACGTAGATAGCCCAATTGCCCGCTAGGGAACGTACTTAGTCCAAGTACCCGCTAGTTAACCTACATAGTCCAAGTGCCTGCTAGGTAAACTACATAGTCCAAGTGCCCACTAGGTAACCTAGACAGTCCAATTGCCCACTAGTTAACCTAGACAGTCCAAGTAACCGCTAGGGAACCTACATAGTCCAAGTGGCCCGCTAGGGAACCTACATAGTCCAAGTGCTCGCTTGGCAACCTCCATAGTCCAAGTGCCCGTTAGTTAACCTAGAGAGTCAAAGTGCCTGCTAGGTAACCTAGATCGTCCAAGTGCCCGCTAGGTAACCTACATAGTCAAAGTGCGTGCTAGGTAACCTAGATAGTCCAATTGCCCGTTAGCTAACCTAGATAGTCCAAGTGTCGCTAGGTAACCTACATAGTCCATGTGACCGCTAGGTAACGTACATAGTCCAAGTGCCCGATAGTTAACCTAGATAGTCCAAGTGCCCGCTAGTAAACCTAGATAGTCCAAGGGCCCGCTAGTTAACCTAGATATTCCAAGTGCCCGCTAGTTAACCTAAATGGTCCAAGTGTCCGCTAGGTAACCTACATCGTCCAAGTGCCTGCTAGGTAACCTAGGTAGTCCAAGTGCCTGTTAGCTAACCTACATAGTCCAAGTGCCCGTTCGTTAACCTAGATAGTCCAAGTGCCCGCTATGTAACCTAGACAGTCCAAGTGCCCACTAGGTTACCTACATAGTCCAAGTGTCCGTTCGTTAACCTACATAGTCCAAGTGCCCATACGTAACCTGGATAGTCCAAGTGTCCGCTAGATAACCAACATAGTCAAAGTGCGCGATAGGTAACCTACATAGTCCACGTGACCGCTAGGGAACCTACATAGTCCAAGTGCCCGTTAGGGAACCTACATAGTCCAAGTGCCCGCAAGGAAACCTACATAGACTAAGTGCCCGCTAGGGAACCTACATAATCCAAGTGCCCGTTAGGTAACCTAGATAGTCCAAGTGCCCGTTAGCTAACCTAGATAGTCCAATGGCCCGCTAGTTGACCTACATAGTCCAAGTGCCCGCTAGTTAACCTACATAGTCCAAGTGCCCGCTAGGTAACCTAGATAGCCCAAGTACCCGTTAGCTACCCTAGATAGTCCAAGTGACCGCTAGGTAACCTACATAGTCAAAGTGCCCACTAGGTAACCTAGATAGTCCAAGTTCCTGTTAGCTAACCTAGATAGTCCAAGTGTCCGCTAGGTAACCTAGACAGTCCAAGTGCCCGCTAGGTTAACTACATAGTCCAAGTGTCCGTCCGTTAACCTCGATAGTCCAATTGTCCGCTTCGTAACCTGGATAGTCCACGTGCCCGCTAGTTAACCTACATAGTCAAAGTGCCCGATAGGTAACCTACATAGTCCAAGTGCCTTCTAGAGAGCGTACATAGTCCACGTGACCGCTAGGGAACCTACATAGTCCAATTGCCCATTAGGGAACCTACATAGTCCAAGTGCTCGCTAGGTAACCTACATAGTCCAAATGCCCGCAAGGAAACCTACATAGTCTAAGTGCCCGCTAGGGAACCTACATAATCCAAGTGCCCGTTAGGTAACCTAGATAGTCCAAGTGCCCGTTAGCTAACCTAGATAGTCCAAGGGCCCGCTAGTTGACCTACATAGTCCAAGTGCCAGCTAGGTAACCTCGATAGTACAAGTGCCCGCTAGGGAACCTAGATAGTCCAAGTGCCTGTTAGCTAACCTAGATAGTCCAAGTGACGGCTATGTAACCTACATAGTCCAAGAGCCCGTTCGTTAACCTAGATAATCCAAGTGCCCGCTAGGTAACCTAGACAGTCCTAGTGCCCGCTAGTTAACCTACATAATCCAAGTGCCCGTTAGCTAACCTAGATAGTCCAAGGGCCCGTTAGTTGACCTACATAGTCCAAGTGCCCGCTATGTAACCTAGATAGACCTAGTGCCCGCTAGTTAAACAAGATAGTCCTAGTGTCCTTTAGTTAACCTAGATAGTCCAAGTGCCCTCTAGGGGACATACATAGTCCAAGTGCCCGCTAGGTTATGTACATAGACCAAGTGCCCGCTAGGTAACCTACATAGTGCAAGTGTCCGCTAGTTTAACTACATAGTCCAAAGGCCCGCTAGTTAACCTAGATAGTCCAAGTGCCCGCTAGGTAACCTACATAGTGCAAGTGTCCGCTAGTCAACCTACGTAGTCCAAGGGACCGCTAGTTAACCTAGATCGTCCAATTGTCCACTAGTTAACCTACATAGTCCAAGTGCCCTATATGGAACCTAGATAGCCAAAGTGCACGCTAGGGACCCTACATAGTCCAATTGCCCGCTCTCGAACATACATAGTCCAAGTGCCTGTTAGTTAACCTAGATAATGCAAGTGCCCGTTAGTTAACCTACATAGTCCAAGTGCCCGCTAGATAACCTACATAGTCCAAATGCCCGCTAGGTAACCTATATAGTCCAAATGCCCGCTAGGGAACCTACATAGTCCAAGTGCCTGCTAGGTAAACTACATAGTCCAAGTGCCCACTAGTTAACCTAGACAGTACAAGTAACCCTAGGGAACCTACATATTCCAAGTGCCCGCTAGTTAACCTAGATAGTCCAAGTGCCCGCTAGTTAACCAGGATCGTCCAAGTGCCCTCTAGTTAACTTACATAGTCCAAGGGCCTGCTAGTTAACCTACATAGACCAAGGGCCCACTAGTTAACCTAGATAGTCCAAGTGCCCTCTAGTTAACCTACATAGTCCAAGTGCCCGCTAGGTAACCTAGACAGGACAAGTGACCACTAGGTTACCCACATAGTCCAAGTGCCCGTTCGTTAACCTACATAGTCCAAGTGCCCGCTAGGTAACGTAGATAGCCCAATTGCCCGCTAGGGAACGTACATAGTCCAAGCGCCCGCTAGTTAACCTACATAGTCCAAGTGCCTGCTAGGTAAACTACATAGTCCAAGTGCCCACTAGGTAACCTAGACAGTCCAATTGCCCACTAGTTAACCTAGAGAGTCCAAGTAACCGCTAGGGAACCTACATAGTCCAAGTGCCCGCTAGGGAACCTACATAGTCCAAGTGCTCGCTTGGCAACCTCCATAGTCCAAGTGCCCGTTAGTTAACCTAGAGAGTCAAAGTGCCTGCTAGGTAACCTAGATCGTCCAATTGCCCGTTAGCTAACCTAGATAGTCCAAGTGTCCGCTAGGTAACCTACATAGTCCATGTGACCGCTAGGTAACGTACATAGTCCAAGTGCCCGATAGTTAACCTAGATAGTCCAAGTGCCCGCTAGTAAACCTAGATAGTCCAAGGGCCCGCTAGTTAACCTAGATATTCCAAGTGCCCGCTAGTTAACCTAAATGGTCCAAGTGTCCGCTAGGTAACCTACATCGTCCAAGTGCCTGCTAGGTAACCTAGGTAGTCCAAGTGCTTGTTAGCTAACCTACATAGTCCAAGTGCCCGTTCGTTAACCTAGATAGTCCAAGTGCCCGCTATGTAACCTAGACAGTCCAAGTGCCCGCTAGGTTACCTACATAGTCCAAGTGTCCGTTCGTTAACCTAGATAGTCCAAGTACCCGTTTGGTAACCTACATAGTCCAAGTGCCCATACGTAACCTGGATAGTCCAAGTGCCCGCTAGATAACCAACATAGTCAAAGTGCGCGATAGGTAACCTACATAGTCCACGTGCCTTCTAGGGATCCTACATAGTACACGTGACCGCTAGGGAACCTACATAGTCCAAGTGCCCGTTAGGGAACCTACATAGTCCAAGTGCCCGCAAGGAAACCTACATAGACTAAGTGCCCGCTAGGGAACCTACATAATCCAAGTGCCCATTCGGTAACCTAGATAGTCCAAGTGCCCGTTAGCTAACCTAGATAGTCCAATGGCCCGCTAGTTGACCTACATAGTCCAAGTGCCCGCTAGTTAACCTACATAGTCCAAGTGCCCGCTAGGTAACCTAGATAGCTCAAGTACCCGTTAGCTACCCTAGATAGTCCAAGTGACCGCTAGGTAACCTACATAGTCAAAGTGCCCACTAGGTAACCTAGATAATCCAAGTTCCGGTTAGCTAACCTAGATAGTCCAAGTGTCCGCTAGGTAACCTAGACAGTCCAAGTGCCCGCTAGGTTACCTACATAGTCCAAGTGTCCGTCCGTTAACCTCGATAGTCCAATTGTCCACTTCGTAACCTGGATAGTCCACGTGCCCGCTAGTTAACCTACATAGTCAAAGTGCCCGATAGGTAACCTACATAGTCCAAGTGCCTTCTAGAGAGCGTACATAGTCCACGTGACCGCTAGGGAACCTACATAGTCCAATTGCCCGTTAGGGAACCTACATAGTCCAAGTGCTCGCTAGGTAACCTACATAGTCCAAATGCCCGCAAGGAAACCTACATAGTCTAAGTGCCCGCTAGGGAACCTACATAATCCAAGTGCCCGTTAGGTAACCTAGATAGTCCAAATGCCCGTTAGCTAACCTAGATAGTCCAAGGGCCCGCTAGTTGACCTACATAGTCCAAGTGCCAGCTAGGTAACCTAGATAGTACAAGTGCCCGCTAGGGAACCTAGATAGTCCAAGTGCCTGTTAGCTAACCTAGATAGTCCAAGTGACGGCTATGTAACCTACATAGTCCAAGAGCCCGTTCGTTAACCTAGATAATCCAAGTGCCCGCTAGGTAACTTAGACAGTCCTAGTGCCCGCTAGTTAACCTACATAGTCCAAGTGCCCGTTAGTTAACCTACATAATCCAAGTGCCCGTTAGCTAACCTAGATAGTCCAAGGGCCCGCTAGTTGACCTACATAGTCCAAGTGCCCGCTATGTAACCTAGATAGACCTAGTGCCCGCTAGTTAAACAAGATAGTCCTATTGTCCTTTAGTTAACCTAGATAGTCCAAGTGCCTTCTAGGGGACATACATAGTCCAAGTGCCCGCTAGGTTATGTACATAGACCAAGTGCCCGCTAGGTAACCTAGATAGTCCAAGGGCCTGCTAGTTAACCTACATAGTCCAAGTGCCCGCTAGTTAACCTACATAGTGCAAGTGTCCGCTAGTTTAACTACATAGTCCAAAGGCCCGCTAGTTAACCTAGATAGTCCAAGTGCCCGCTAGGTAACCTACATAGTGCAAGTGTCCGCTAATCAACCTACGTAGTCCAAGGGACCGCTAGTTAACCTAGATCGTCCAATTGTCCACTAGTTAACCTACATAGTCCAAGTGCCCTATATGGAACCTAGATAGCCAAAGTGCACGCTAGGGAACCTACATAGTCCAATTGCCCGCTCTCGAACATACATAGTCCAAGTGCCTGTTAGTTAACCTAGATAATGCAAGTGCCCGTTAGTTAACCTACATAGTCCAAGTGCCCGCTAGATAACCTACATAGTCCAAATGCCCACTAGGTAACCTATATAGTCCAAATGCCCGCTAGGGAACCTACATAGTCCAAGTGCCTGCTAGGTAAACTACATAGTCCAAGTGCCCACTAGTTAACCTAGACAGTACAAGTAACCCTAGGGAACCTACATATTCCAAGTGCCCGCTAGTTAACCTAGACAGTACAAGTAACCCTAGGGAACCTACATAGTCCAAGTGCCCGCTAGTTAACCTAGATAGTCCAAGTGCCCGCTAGTTAACCAGGATCGTCCAAGTGCCCTCTAGTTAACTTACATAGTCCAAGGGCCTGCTAGTTAACCTACATAGACCAAGGGCCCACTAGTTAACCTAGATAGTCCAAGTGCCCTCTAGTTAACCTACATAGTCCAAGTGCCCGCTAGGTAACCTAGACAGGCCAAGTGACCACTACGTTACCTACATAGTCCAAGTGCCCGTTCGTTAACCTACATAGTCCAAGTGCCCGCTAGGTAACGTAGATAGCCCAATTGCCCGCTAGGGAACGTACTTAGTCCAAGTACCCGCTAGTTAACCTACATAGTCCAAGTGCCTGCTAGGTAAACTACATAGTCCAAGTGCCCACTAGGTAACCTAGACAGTCCAATTGCCCACTAGTTAACCTAGACAGTCCAAGTAACCGCTAGGGAACCTACATAGTCCAAGTGCCCGCTAGGGAACCTACATAGTCCAAGTGCTCGCTTGGCAACCTCCATAGTCCAAGTGCCCGTTAGTTAACCTAGAGAGTCAAAGTGCCTGCTAGGTAACCTAGATCGTCCAAGTGCCCGCTAGGTAACCTACATAGTCAAAGTGCGTGCTAGGTAACCTAGATAGTCCAATTGCCCGTTAGCTAACCTAGATAGTCCAAGTGTCCGCTAGGTAACCTACATAGTCCATGTGACCGCTCGGTAACGTACATAGTCCAAGTGCCCGATAGTTAACCTAGATAGTCCAAGTGCCCGCTAGTAAACCTAGATAGTCCAAGGGCCCGCTAGTTAACCTAGATATTCCAAGTGCCCGCTAGTTAACCTAAATGGTCCAAGTGTCCGCTAGGTAACCTACATCGTCCAAGTGCCTGCTAGGTAACCTAGGTAGTCCAAGTGCCTGTTAGCTAACCTACATAGTCCAAGTGCCCGTTCGTTAACCTAGATAGTCCAAGTGCCCGCTATGTAACCTAGACAGTCCAAGTGCCCACTAGGTTACCTACATAGTCCAAGTGTCCGTTCGTTAACCTACATAGTCCAAGTGCCCATACGTAACCTGGATAGTCCAAGTGTCCGCTAGATAACCAACATAGTCAAAGTGCGCGATAGGTAACCTACATAGTCCACGTGACCGCTAGGGAACCTACATAGTCCAAGTGCTCGCTATGTAACCTACATAGTCCAAATGCCCGCAAGGAAACCTACATAGACTAAGTGCCCGCTAGGGAACCTACATAATCCAAGTGCCCGTTAGGTAACCTAGATAGTCCAAGTGCCCGTTAGCTAACCTAGATAGTCCAATGGCCCGCTAGTTGACCTACATAGTCCAAGTGCCCGCTAGTTAACCTACATAGTCCAAGTGCCCGCTAGGTAACCTAGATAGCCCAAGTACCCGTTAGCTACCCTAGATAGTCCAAGTGACCGCTAGGTAACCTACATAGTCAAAGTGCCCACTAGGTAACCTAGATAGTCCAAGTTCCTGTTAGCTAACCTAGATAGTCCAAGTGTCCGCTAGGTAACCTAGACAGTCCAAGTGCCCGCTAGGTTAACTACATAGTCCAAGTGTCCGTCCGTTAACCTCGATAGTCCAATTGTCCGCTTCGTAACCTGGATAGTCCACGTGCCCGCTAGTTAACCTACATAGTCAAAGTGCCCGATAGGTAACCTACATAGTCCAAGTGCCTTCTAGAGAGCGTACATAGTCCACGTGACCGCTAGGGAACCTACATAGTCCAATTGCCCGTTAGGGAACCTACATAGTCCAAGTGCTCGCTAGGTAACCTACATAGTCCAAATGCCCGCAAGGAAACCTACATAGTCTAAGTGCCCGCTAGGGAACCTACATAATCCAAGTGCCCGTTAGGTAACCTAGATAGTCCAAGTGCCCGTTAGCTAACCTAGATAGTCCAAGGGCCCGCTAGTTGACCTACATAGTCCAAGTGCCAGCTAGGTAACCTCGATAGTACAAGTGCCCGATAGGGAACCTAGATAGTCCAAGTGCCTGTTAGCTAACCTAGATAGTCCAAGTGACGGCTATGTAACCTACATAGTCCAAGAGCCCGTTCGTTAACCTAGATAATCCAAGTGCCCGCTAGGTAACCTAGACAGTCCTAGTGCCCGCTAGTTAACCTACATAATCCAAGTGCCCATTAGCTAACCTAGATAGTCCAAGGGCCCGCTAGTTGACCTACATAGTCCAAGTGCCCGCTATGTAACCTAGATAGACCTAGTGCCCGCTAGTTAAACAAGATAGTCCTAGTGTCCTTTAGTTAACCTAGATAGTCCAAGTGCCCTCTAGGGGACATACATAGTCCAAGTGCCCACTAGGTTATGTACATAGACCAAGTGCCCGCTAGGTAACCTACATAGTGCAAGTGTCCGCTAGTTTAACTACATAGTCCAAAGGCCCGCTACTTAACCTAGATAGTCCAAGTGCCCGCTAGGTAACCTACATAGTGCAAGTGTCCGCTAGTCAACCTACGTAGTCCAAGGGACCGCTAGTTAACCTAGATCGTCCAATTGTCCACTAGTTAACCTACATAGTCCAAGTGCCCTATATGGAACCTAGATAGCCAAAGTGCACGCTAGGGACCCTACATAGTCCAATTGCCCGCTCTCGAACATACATAGTCCAAGTGCCTGTTAGTTAACCTAGATAATGCAAGTGCCCGTTAGTTAACCTACATAGTCCAAGTGCCCGCTAGATAACCTACATAGTCCAAATGCCCACTAGGTAACCTATATAGTCCAAATGCCCGCTAGGGAACCTACATAGTCCAAGTGCCTGCTAGGTAAACTACATAGTCCAAGTGCCCACTAGTTAACCTAGACAGTACAAGTAACCCTAGGGAACCTACATATTCCAAGTGCCCACTAGTTAACCTAGATAGTCCAAGTGCCCGCTAGTTAACCAGGATCGTCCAAGTGCCCTCTAGTTAACTTACATAGTCCAAGGGCCTGCTAGTTAACCTACATAGACCAAGGGCCCACTAGTTAACCTAGATAGTCCAAGTGCCCTCTAGTTAACCTACATAGTCCAAGTGCCCGCTAGGTAACCTAGACAGGACAAGTGACCACTAGGTTACCCACATAGTCCAAGTGCCCGTTCGTTAACCTACATAGTCCAAGTGCCCGCTAGGTAACGTAGATAGCCCAATTGCCCGCTAGGGAACGTACATAGTCCAAGCGCCCGCTAGTTAACCTACATAGTCCAAGTGCCTGATAGGTAAACTACATAGTCCAAGTGCCCACTAGGTAACCTAGACAGTCCAATTGCCCACTAGTTAACCTAGAGAGTCCATGTAACCGCTAGGGAACCTACATAGTCCAAGTGCCCGCTAGGGAAACTACATAGTCCAAGTGCTCGCTTGGCAACCTCCATAGTCCAAGTGCCCGTTAGTTAACCTAGAGAGTCAAAGTGCCTGCTAGGTAACCTAGATCGTCCAATTGCCCGTTAGCTAACCTAGATAGTCCAAGTGTCCGCTAGGTAACCTACATAGTCCATGTGACCGCTAGGTAACGTACATAGTCCAAGTGCCCGATAGTTAACCTAGATAGTCCAAGTGCCCGCTAGTAAACCTAGATAGTCCAAGGGCCCGCTAGTTAACCTAGATATTCCAAGTGCCCGCTAGTTAACCTAAATGGTCCAAGTGTCCGCTAGGTAACCTACATCGTCCAAGTGCCTGCTAGGTAACCTAGGTAGTCCAAGTGCTTGTTAGATAACCTACATAGTCCAAGTGCCCGTTCGTTATTCTAGATAGTCCAAGTGCCCGCTATGTAACCTAGACAGTCCAAGTGCCCGCTAGGTTACCTACATAGTCCAAGTGTCCGTTCGTTAACCTAGATAGTCCAAGTGCCCGTTTGGTAACCTACATAGTCCAAGTGCCCATACGTAACCTGGATAGTCCAAGTGCCCGCTAGATAACCAACATAGTCAAAGTGCGCGATAGGTAACCTACATAGTCCACGTGCCTTCTAGGGATCCTACATAGTCCACGTGACCGCTAGGGAACCTACATAGTCCAAGTGCCCGTTAGGGAACCTACATAGTCCAAGTGCCCGCAAGGAAACCTACATAGACTAAGTGCCCGCTAGGGAACCTACATAATCCAAGTGCCCGTTAGGTAACCTAGATAGTCCAAGTGCCCGTTAGCTAACCTAGATAGTCCAATGGCCCGCTAGTTGACCTACATAGTCCAAGTGCCCGCTAGTTAACCTACATAGTCCAAGTGCCCGCTAGGTAACCTAGATAGCCCAAGTACCCGTTAGCTACCCTAGATAGTCCAAGTGACCGCTAGGTAACCTACATAGTCAAAGTGCCCACTAGGTAACCTAGATAGTCCAAGTTCCTGTTAGCTAACCTAGATAGTCCAAGTGTCCGCTAGGTAACCTAGACAGTCCAAGTGTCCGCTAGGTAACCTACATCGTCCACGTGCCTGCTAGGTAACCTAGGTAGTCCAAGTGCCTGTTAGCTAACCTACATAGTCCAAGTGCCCGTTCGTTAACCTAGATAGTCCACGTGCCCGCTAGTTAACCTACATAGTCAAAGTGCCCGATAGGTAACCTACATAGTCCAAGTGCCTTCTAGAGAGCGTACATAGTCCACGTGACCGCTAGGGAACCTACATAGTCCAATTGCCCGTTAGGGAACCTACATAGTCCAAGTGCTCGCTAGGTAACCTACATAGTCCAAATGCCCGCAAGGAAACCAACATAGTCTAAGTGCCCGCTAGGGAACCTACATAATCCAAGTGCCCGTTAGGTAACCTAGATAGTCCAAGTGCCCGTTAGCTAACCTAGATAGTCCAAGGGCCCGCTAGTTGACCTACATAGTCCAAGTGCCAGCTAGGTAACCTAGATAGTTCAAGTGCCCGCTAGGGAACCTAGATAGTCCAAGTGCCTGTTAGCTAACCTAGATAGTCCAAGTGACGGCTATGTAACCTACATAGTCCAAGAGCCCGTTCGTTAACCTAGATAATCCAAGTGCCCGCTAGGTAACCTAGACAGTCCTAGTGCCCGCTAGTTAACCTACATAGTCCAAGTGCCCGTTAGTTAACCTACATAATCTAAGTGCCTGTTAGCTAACCTAGATAGTCCAAGGGCCCGCTTGTTGACCTACCTAGTCCAAGTGCCCGCTATGTAACCTAGATAGACCTAGTGCCCGCTAGTTAAAAAAGATAGTCCTAGTGTCCTTTAGTTAACCTAGATAGTCCAAGTGCCTTCTAGGGGACATACATAGTCCAAGTGCCCGCTAGGTTATGTACATAGACCAAGTGCCCGCTAGGTAACCTAGATAGTCCAAGGGCCTGCTAGTTAACCTACATAGTCCAAGTGCCCGCTACGTAACCTACATAGTGCAAGTGTCCGCTAGTTAACCTACGTAGTCCAAGGGACCGCTAGTTAACCTAGATCGTCCAATTGTCCACTAGTTAACCTACATAGTCCATGTGCCCTATATGGAACCTAGATAGTCCAAGTGCACGCTAGGGAACCTACATAGTCCAATTGCCCGCTCTCGAACATACATAGTCCAAGTGCCTGTTAGTTAACCTAGTTAATGCAAGTGCCCTTTAGTTAACCTACATAGTCCAAGTGCCCGCTAGTTAACCTACATAGTCCAAGTGCCCGCTAGTTAACCTACATAGTCCAAGTGCCCGCTAGGTAACCTAGATAGCCCAAGTACCCGTTAGCTACCCTAGATAGTCCAAGTGACCGCTAGGTAACCTACATAGTCAAAGTGCCCACTAGGTAACCTAGATAGTCCAAGTTCCTGTTAGCTAACCTAGATAGTCCAAGTGTCCGCTAGGTAACCTAGACAGTCCAAGTGCCCGCTAGGTTACCTACATAGTCCAAGTGTCCGTCCGTTAACCTCGATAGTCCAATTGTCCGCTTCGTAACCTGGATAGTCCACGTGCCCGCTAGTTAACCTACATAGTCAAAGTGCCCGATAGGTAACCTACATAGTCCAAGTGCCTTCTAGAGAGCGTACATAGTCCACGTGAACGCTAGGGAACCTACATAGTCCAATTGCCCGTTAGGGAACCTACATAGTCCAAGTGCTCGCTAGGTAACCTACATAGTCCAAATGCCCGCAAGGAAACCTACATAGTCTAAGTGCCCGCTAGGGAACCTACATAATCCAAGTGCCCGTTAGGTAACCTAGATAGTCCAAATGCCCGTTAGCTAACCTAGATAGTCCAAGGGCCCGCTAGTTGACCTACATAGTCCAAGTGCCAGCTAGGTAACCTAGATAGTAAAAGTGCCCGCTAGGGAACCTAGATAGTCCAAGTGCCTGTTAGCTAACCTAGATAGTCCAAGTGACGGCTATGTAAACTACATAGTCCAAGAGCCCGTTCGTTAACCTAGATAATCCAAGTGCCCGCTAGGTAACCTAGACAGTCCTAGTGCCCGCTAGTTAACCTACATAGTCCAAGTGCCCGTTAGTTAACCTACATAATCCAAGTGCCCGTTAGCTAACCTAGATAGTCCAAGGGCCCGCTAGTTGACCTACATAGTCCAAGTGCCCGCTATGTAACCTAGATAGACCTAGTGCCCGCTAGTTAAACAAGATAGTCCTAGTGTCCTTTAGTTAACCTAGATAGTCCAAGTGCCCTCTAGGGGACATACATAGTCCAAGTGCCCGCTAGGTTATGTACATAGAACAAGTGCCCGCTAGGTAACCTACATAGTGCAAGTGTCCGCTAGGGAACCTACATAATCCAAGTGCCCGTTAGGTAACCTAGATAGTCCAAGTGCCCGTTAGCTAACCTAGATAGTCCAAGGGCCCGCTAGTTGACCTACATAGTCCAAGTGCCAGCTAGGTAACCTCGATAGTACAAGTGCCCGCTAGGGAACCTAGATAGTCCAAGTGCCTGTTAGCTAACCTAGATAGTCCAAGTGACGGCTATGTAACCTACATAGTCCAAGAGCCCGTTCGTTAACCTAGATAATCCAAGTGCCCGCTAGGTAACCTAGACAGTCCTAGTGCCCGCTAGTTAACCTACATAATCCAAGTGCCCGTTAGCTAACCTAGATAGTCCAAGGGCCCGCTAGTTGACCTACATAGTCCAAGTGCCCGCTATGTAACCTAGATAGACCTAGTGCCCGCTAGTTAAACAAGATAGTCCTAGTGTCCTTTAGTTAACCTAGATAGTCCAAATGCCCTCTAGGGGACATACATAGTCCAAGTGCCCGCTAGGTTATGTACATAGACCAAGTGCCCGCTAGGTAACCCACATAGTGCAAGTGTCCGCTAGTTTAACTACATAGTCCAAAGGCCCGCTAGTTAACCTAGATAGTCCAAGTGCCCGCTAGGTAACCTACATAGTGCAAGTGTCCGCTAGTCAACCTACGTAGTCCAAGGGACCGCTAGTTAACCTAGATCGTCCAATTGTCCACTAGTTAACCTACATAGTCCAAGTGCCCTATATGGAACCTAGATAGCCAAAGTGCACGCTAGGGACCCTACATAGTCCAATTGCCCGCTCTCGAACATACATAGTCCAAGTGCCTGTTAGTTAACCTAGATAATGCAAGTGCCCGTTAGTTAACCTACATAGTCCAAGTGCCCGCTAGATAACCTACATAGTCAAAATGCCCGCTAGGTAACCTATATAGTCCAAATGCCCGCTAGGGAACCTACATAGTCCAAGTGCCTGCTAGGTAAACTACATAGTCCAAGTGCCCACTAGTTAACCTAGACAGTACAAGTAACCCTAGGGAACCTACATATTCCAAGTGCCCGCTAGTTAACCTAGATAGTCCAAGTGCCCGCTAGTTAACCAGGATCGTCCAAGTGCCCTCTAGTTAACTTACATAGTCCAAGGGCCTGCTAGTTAACCTACATAGACCAAGGGCCCACTAGTTAACCTAGATAGTCCAAGTGCCCTCTAGTTAACCTACATAGTCCAAGTGCCCGCTAGGTAACCTAGACAGGACAAGTGACCACTAGGTTACCCACATAGTCCAAGTGCCCGTTCGTTAACCTACATAGTCCCAGTGCCCGCTAGGTTACGTAGATAGCCCAATTGCCCGCTAGGGAACATACATAGTCCAAGCGCCCGCTAGTTAACCTACATAGTCCAAGTGCCTGCTAGGTAAACTACATAGTCCAAGTGCCCACTAGGTAACCTAGACAGCCCAATTGCCCACTAGTTAACCTAGAGAGTCCATGTAACCGCTAGGGAACCTACATAGTCCAAGTGCCCGCTAGGGAACCTACATAGTCCAAGTGCTCGCTTGGCAACCTCCATAGTCCAAGTGCCCGTTAGTTAACCTAGAGAGTCAAAGTGCCTGCTAGGTAACCTAGATCGTCCAATTGCCCGTTAGCTAACCTAGATAGTCCAAGTGTCCGCTAGGTAACCTACATAGTCCATGTGACCGCTAGGTAACGTACATAGTCCAAGTGCCCGATAGTTAACCTAGATAGTCCAAGTGCCCGCTAGTAAACCTAGATAGTCCAAGGGCCCGCTAGTTAACCTAGATATTCCAAGTGCCCGCTAGTTAACCTAAATGGTCCAAGTGTCCGCTAGGTAACCTACATCGTCCAAGTGCCTGCTAGGTAACCTAGGTAGTCCAAGAGCTTGTTAGATAACCTACATAGTCCAAGTGCCCGTTCGTTAACCTAGATAGTCCAAGTGCCCGCTATGTAACCTAGACAGTCCAAGTGCCCGCTAGGTTACCTACATAGTCCAAGTGTCCGTTCGTTAACCTAGATAGTCCAAGTGCCCGTTTGGTAACCTACATAATCCAAGTGCCCATACGTAACCTGGATAGTCCAAGTGCCCGCTAGATAACCAACATAGTCAAAGTGCGCGATAGGTAACCTACATAGTCCACGTGCCTTCTAGGGATCCTACATAGTCCACGTGACCGCTAGGGAACCTACATAGTCCAAGTGCCCGTTAGGGAACCTACATAGTCCAAGTGCCCGCAAGGAAACCTACATAGACTAAGTGCCCGCTAGGGAACCTACATAATCCAAGTGCCCGTTAGGTAACCTAGATAGTCCAAGTGCCCGTTAGCTAACCTAGATAGTCCAATGGCCCGCTAGTTGACCTACATAGTCCAAGTGCCCGCTAGTTAACCTACATAGTCCAAGTGCCCGCTAGGTAACCTAGATAGCCCAAGTACCCGTTAGCTACCCTAGATAGTCCAAGTGACCGCTAGGTAACCTACATAGTCAAAGTGCCCACTAGGTAACCTAGATAGTCCAAGTTCCTGTTAGCTAACCTAGATAGTCCAAGTGTCCGCTAGGTAACCTAGACAGTCCAAGTGTCCGCTAGGTAACCTACATCGTCCACGTGCCTGCTAGGTAACCTAGGTAGTCCAAGTGCCTGTTAGCTAACCTACATAGTCCAAGTGCCCGTTCGTTAACCTAGATAGTCCACGTGCCCGCTAGTTAACCTACATAGTCAAAGTGCCCGATAGGTAACCTACATAGTCCAAGTGCCTTCTAGAGAGCGTACATAGTCCACGTGACCGCTAGGGAACCTACATAGTCCAATTGCCCGTTAGGGAACCTACATAGTCCAAGTGCTCGCTAGGTAACCTACATAGTCCAAATGCCCGCAAGGAAACCAACATAGTCTAAGTGCCCGCTAGGGAACGTACATAATCCAAGTGCCCGTTAGGTAACCTAGATAGTCCAAGTGCCCGTTAGCTAACCTAGATAGTCCAAGGGCCCGCTAGTTGACCTACATAGTCCAAGTGCCAGCTAGGTAACCTAGATAGTTCAAGTGCCCGCTAGGGAACCTAGATAGTCCAAGTGCCTGTTAGCTAACCTAGATAGTCCAAGTGACGGCTATGTAACCTACATAGTCCAAGAGCCCGTTCGTTAACCTAGATAATCCAAGTGCCCGCTAGGTAACCTAGACAGTCCTAGTGCCCGCTAGTTAACCTACATAGTCCAAGTGCCCGTTAGTTAACCTACATAATCCAAGTGCCTGTTAGCTAACCTAGATAGTCCAAGGGCCCGCTAGTTGACCTACCTAGTCCAAGTGCCCGCTATGTAACTTAGATTGACCTAGTGCCCGCTAGTTAAAAAAGATAGTCCTAGTGTCCTTTAGTTAACCTACATAGTCCAAGTGCCTGCTAGGTAAACTACATAGTCCAAGTACCCACTAGGTAACCTAGACAGTCCAAGTAACCGCTAGGGAACCTACATAGTCCAAGTTCCCGCTAGGGAACTTACATATTCCAAGTGCCCGCTAGTTAACTTAGATAGTCCAAGTGCCCGCTAGTTAACCAGGATCGTCCAAGTGCCCTCTAGTTAACTTACATAGTCCAAGGGCCTGCTAGTTAACCTACATATTCCAAGTGCCCGCTAGGTAACCAACATTGTGCAAGTGTCCGCTAGTTAAACTACATAGTACAAAGGCCCGCTCATTAACCAAGATTTTCCAAGTGCCCGCTAGGTAACCTACATAGTGCAAGTGTCCGCTAGTTAACCTCCGTAGTCCAAGGGACCGCTAGTTAACCTAGATCGTCCAATTGTCCACTAGTTAACCTACATAGTCCAAGTGCCCTATATGGAACCTAGATAGTCCAAGTGCACACTAGGGAACCTACATAGTCCAATTGCCCGCTCTGGAACATACATAGTCCAAGAGCCTGTTAGTTAACCTAGATAATGAAAGTGCCCGTTAGTTAACCTACATAGTCCAAGTGCCCGATAGATAACCTACATAGTCCAAGTGCCCGCTCGGTAACCTATATACTCCAAATGCCCGCTAGGGAACCTACATAGTCCAAGTGCCTGCTAGGTAAACTACATACTCCAAGTGCCCACTAGGTAACCTAGACAGTCCAATTGCCCGCTAGTTAACCTAGACAGTCCAAGTAACCCTAGGGAACCTACATAGTCCAAGTTCCCGCTAGGGAACCTACATAATCCAAGTGCCCGCTAGTTAACCTAGATAGTCCAAGTGCCCGCTAGATAACCTACATAGTCCAAGTGCCCGCTAGGTAACCTATATAGTCCAAATGCCCGCTAGGGAACCTACATAGTCCAAGTGCCTGCTAGGTAAACTACATAGTCCAAGTGCCCGCTAGTTAACCTAGATAGTCCAAGTGCCCGCTAGTTAACCAGGATCGTCCAAGTGCCCTCTAGTTAACGTACATAGTCCAAGGGCCTGCTAGTTAACATACATAGACCAAGGGCCCGCTAGTTAACCTAGATAGTCCAAGTGCCCGCTAGTTAACCTACATAGTCCAGGTGCCCGCAAGGTAACCTATATAGTCCAAATGCCCGCTAGGGAACCTACATAGTCCAAGTGCATGCTAGGTAAACTAAATAGTCCAAGTGCCCACTAGGTAACCTAGACAGTCCAAGTAACCGCTAGGGAACCTACATAGTCCAAGTTCCCGCTAGGGAACTTACATATTCCAAGTGCCCGCTAGTTAACCTAGATAGTCCAAGTGCCCGCTAGTTAACCAGGATCGTCCAAGTGCCATCTAGTTAACTTACATAGTCCAAGGGCCTGCTAGTTAACCTACATATTCCAAGTGCCCGCTAGGTAACCTACATAGTGCAAGTGTCCGCTAGTTAAACTACATAGTACAAAGGCCCGCTCATTAACCAAGATTTTCCACGTGCCCGCTAGGTAACCTACATAGTGCAAGTGTCCGCTAGTTAACCTCCGTAGTCCAAGGGACCGCTAGTTAACCTAGATCGTCCAATTGTCCACTAGTTAACCTACATAGTCCAAGTGTCCTATATGGAACCTAGATAGTCCAAGTGCACACTAAGGAACCTACATAGTCCAATTGCCCGCTCTGGAAGATACATAGTCCAAGTGCCTGTTAGTTAACCTAGATAATGAAAGTGCCCGTTAGTTAACCTACATAGTCCAAGTGCCCGATAGATAACCTACATAGTCCAAGTGCCCGCTCGGTAACCTATATACTCCAAATGCCCGCTAGGGAACCTACATAGTCCAAGTGCCTGCTAGGTAAACTACATACTCCAAGTGCCCACTAGGTAACCTAGACAGTCCAATTGCCCGCTAGTTAACCTAGACAGTCCAAGTAACCCTAGGGAACCTACATAGTCCAAGTTCCCGCTAGGGAACCTACATAATCCAAGTGCCCGCTAGTTAACCTAGATAGTCCAAGTGCCCGCTAGATAACCTACATAGTCCAAGTGCCCGCTAGGTAACCTATATAGTCCAAATGCCCGCTAGGGAACCTACATAGTCCAAGTGCCTGCTAGGTAAACTACATAGTCCAAGTGCCCGCTAGTTAACCTAGATAGTCCAAGTGCCCGCTAGTTAACCAGGATCGTCCAAGTGCCCTCTAGTTAACTTACATAGTCCAAGGGCCTGCTAGTTAACCTACATAGACCAAGGGCCCGCTAGTTAACCTAGATAGTCCAAGTGCCCGCTAGTTAACCTACATAGTCCAAGTGCCCGCTAGGTAACCTAGACAGGCCAAGTGACCACTATGTTACCTACATAGTCCAAATGTCCGTTCGTTAACCTACATAGTCCAAGTGCCCGCTAGGTAACGTAGATAGCCCAATTGCCCGCTAGGGAACGTACATAGTCCAAGTGCCCGCTAGGTAACCTAGATAGTCCAAATGCCCGCTAGTTAACCTACATAGTCCAAGTGCCTGATAGGTAAACTACATAGTCCAAGTGCCCACTAGGTAACCTAGACAGTCTAATTGCCAACTAGTTAACCTAGACAGTCCAAGTGCCCACTTGGGAACCTATATAGTCCAAGTGCTCGCTAGGCAACCTACATAGTCCAAGTGCCCATTAATTAACCTAGAGTCAAATTGCCTGCTAGGTAACCTAGATAGTCCAAGTGCCCGTTAGGTAACCTTGATAGTCCAATTGCCCGTTAGCTAACCTAGATAGTCCATGTGTCCGCCAGGTAACCTACATAGTCCATGTGACCGCTAGGTAACCTACATAGTCCAAGTGCCCGATAGTTAACCTAGATAGTCCAAGTGCCCGCTAGTAAACCTAGATAGTCCAAGGGCCCGCTAGTTAACCTAGATAATCCAAGTACCAGCTAGTTAACCTAAATCGTCCAAGTGTCCGCTACGTAACCTACATCGGCCAAGTGCCTGCTAAGTAACCTAGGTAGTCCAAGTGCCTGTTAGCTAACCTACATTGTCCAAGTGCCCGTACGTTAATCTAGATAGTCCAAGTGCCCCCTATGTCACCTAGACAGTCCAAGTGCCCGCTAGGTTACCTACATAGTCCAAGTGTCCGTTCGTTAACCTAGATAGTCCAAGTGCCCGCTATGTAACATAGATAGACCTAGTGCCCGCTAGTGAAACAGGATAGTCCTAGTGCCCTTTAGTTAACCTATATAGTCCAAGTGCCCTCTAGGGGACATACATAGTCCAAGTGCCCGCTAGGTTATGTACATAGACCAAGTGCCTGCTAGGTAACCTAGATAGTCCAAGGGCTGCTAGTTAACCTACATAGTCCAAGTGCCCGCTAGGTAACCTAGATAGTCCAAGTGCCCGCTAGTTAACCTACATATTCCAAGTGCCTGCTAGGTAAACTACATAGTCCAAGTGCCCAGTAGGTAACCTAGACAGTCCAATTGCCCGTTAGTTAACCTAGGCAGTCCAAGTAACCGCTAGGGAACCTACATAGTCCATGTTCCCGCTAAGGAACTTACATATTCCAAGTGCCCGCTAGTTAACCTAGATAGTCCAAGTGCCCGCTAGTTAACCAGGATCGTCCAAGTGCCCTCTAGTTAACTTACATAGTCCAAGTGCCTGCTAGTTAACCTACATAGACCAAGGGCCCGCTAGTTAACCTAGATAGTCCAAGTGCCCGCTAGTTAACCTACATAGTCCAAGTGCCCACTAGGTAACCTCGACAGGGCAAGTGACCACTAGGTTAACTACATAGTCCAATTGCCCGTTCGTTAACCTACATAGTCCAAGTGCCCGCTAGGTAACGTAGACAGCCCAATTGCCCGCTAGGGAACGTACATAGTCCAAGTGCCCGCTAGGTAACCTAGATAGTCCAAGTGCCCGCTAGTTAACCTACATAGTCCAAGTGCCTGATAGGTAAACTACATAGTCCAAGTGCCCACTAGGTAACCTAGACAGTCCAATTGCCCACTAGTTAACCTAGACCGTCCAAGTAACCGCTAGGGAACCTACATAGTCCAAGTGCTCGCTAGGCAACCTACATAGTCCAAGTGCCCGTTAGTTAAGCTAGAGAGTCAAACTGACTGCTAGGTAACCTAGATAGTCCAAGTGCCCGCTAGGTAACCTAAAAAGTGCAAGTGTCCGCTAGTTAAACTACATAGTCCAAAGGCCCGCTAGTTAACCTAGATAGTCCAAGTGCCCGCTAGGTAACCTACATAGTGCAAGTGTCCGCTAGTTAACCTACGTAGTCCAAGGAACCGCTAGTTAACCTAGATCGTCCAATTGTCCACTAGTTAACCTACATAGTCCAAGTGCCCTATATGGAACCTAGATAGTCCAAGTGCACGCTAGGGAACCTATATAGTCCAATTGCCCGCTCTGGAACATACATAGTCCAAGTGCCTGTTAGTTAACCTAGATAATGCAAGTGCCCTTTAGTTAACCTACATAGTCCAATTGCCCGTTCGTTAACCTACATAGTCCAAGTGCCCGCTAGGTAACGTAGACAGCCCAATTGCCCGCTAGGGAACGTACATAGTCCAAGTACCCGCTAGGTAACCTAGATAGTCCAAGTGCCCGCTAGTTAACCTACATAGTCCAAGTGCCTGATAGGTAAACTACATAGTCCAAGGGCCCACTAGGTAACCTAGACAGTCCAAGTAACCCCTAGGGAACCTACATAGTCCAAGTGCCCGCTAGGGAACCTACATAGTCCAAGTGCTCGCTAGGCAACCTACATAGTCCAAGTGCCCATTAGTTAACCTAGAGAGTCAAAGTGCCCGCTAGTTAACCTAGATAGTCCAAGTGCCCGCTAGTTAACCTAAATCGTCCAAGTGCCTGCTAGGTAACCTAGATAGTCCAAGTGCCCGTTAGGTAACCTTGAAAGTCCAATTGCCCGTTAGCTAACCTAGATAGTCCAAGTGTCCGCTAGGTAACCTACATATTCCATGTGCTCGCTAGGTAACCTACATAGTCCAAATGCCCGCAAGGAAACCTACATAGTCCATGTGACCGCTAGATAACCTTCATAGTCCAAGTGCCCGATAGTTAACCTAGATAGTCCAAGTGCCCGCTAGTAAACCTAGATAGTCCAAGGGCCCGCTAGTTAACCTAGATAGTCCAAGTGCCCGCTAGTTAGCCTAAATCGTCCAAGTGCCTGCTAGGTAACCTAGGTAGTCCAAGTGCCTGTTAGCTAACCTACATAGTCCAAGTGCCCGTTCGTTATTCTATATAGTCCAAGTGCCCGCTATGTCACCTAGACAGTCCAAGTGCCCGCTAGGTTACCTACATAGTCCAAGTGTCCGTTCGTTAACCTAGATAGTCCAAGTGCCCGTTTGGTAACCTACATAGTCCAAGTGCCCACGTACCTGGATAGTCCAAGTGCCCGCTAGATAACCAACATAGTCAAAGTGCGCGATAGGTAACCTACATAGTCCACATGCCTTCTAGGGATTCTACATAGTCCACGTGACCACTAAGGATCCTACATAGTCCAAGTGCCCGTTAGGGAACCTACATAGTCCAAGTGTTCGCTAGGTAACCTACATAGTCCAAATGCCCGCAAGGAAACCTACATAGTCTAAGTGCCCGCTAGGGAACCTACATAATCCAAGTGCCCGTTAGGTAACCTAGATAGTCCAAGTGCCCGTTAGCTACCCTAGATAGTCCAATGGCCCGCTAGTTGTCCTACATAGTCAAAGTGCCCACTAGGTAACCTAGATAGTCAAAGTTCCTGTTAGCTAACCTAGATAGTCCAAGTGTCCGCTAGGTAACCTACATAGTCCACGGGCCCGCTCGTTAACCTAGTTCGTCCAAGTGTCCGCTAATTAACCTACCTAGTCCAAGTGCCCGCTAGGTAACCTAGATAGTCCAAATGCCCGCTAGTTAACCTACATAGTCCAAGAGCCTGATAGGTAAACTACATAGTCCAAGTGCCCACTAGGTAACCTAGACAGTCTAATTGCCCACTAGTTAACCTAGACAGTCCAAGTACCCGCTTGGGAACCTATATAGTCCAAGTGCTCGCTAGGCAACCTACATAGTCCAAGTGCCCATTAGTTAACCTAGAGAGTCAAAGTGCCTGCTAGGTAACCTAGATAGTCCAAGTGCCCGTTAGGTAACCTTGATAGTCCAATTGCCCGTTAGCTAACCTAGATAGTCCAAGTGTCCGCTAGGTAACCTACATAGTCCATGTGACCGCTAGGTAACCTACATAGTCCAAGTGCCCGATAGTTAACCTAGATAGTCCAAGTGCCCGCTAGTAAACCTAGATAGTCCAAGGGCCCGCTAGTTAACCTAGATAGTCCAAGCGCAGCTAGTTAACCTAAATCGTCCAAGTGTCCGCTACGTAACCTACATCGTCCAAGTGCCTGCTAGGTAACCTAGGTAGTCCAAGTGCCTGTTAGCTAACCTACATGGTCCAAGTGCCCGTTCGTTAATCGAGATAGTCCAAGTGCCCCCTATGTAACCTAGACAGTCCAAGTGCCCGCTAGGTTACCTACATAGTCCAAGTGTACGTTCGTTAACCTAGATAGTCCAAGAGCCCGTTTGGTAACCTACATAGTCCAAGTGCCCATTCGTAACCAGGATAGTCCAAGTGCCCGCTAGATAACCAACATAGTCAAAGTGCGCGATAGGTAACCTACATAGTCCACGTGCCTTCTAGGGATCCTACATAGTACACGTGACCGCTAGGGAACCTACATAGTCCAAGTGCCCGTTAGGGAACCTACATAGTCCAAGTGCTCGCTAGGTAACCTACATACTCCAAATGCCCGCAAGGAAACCTACATAGTCCATGTGACCGCTAGGTAACCTACATAGTCCAAGTGCCCGATAGTTAACCTAGATAGTCCAAGTGCCCGCTTGTAAACCTAGATAGTCCAAATGCCCGCTAGTTAACCTAAATCGTGCAAGTGTCCGCTAGGTAACCTGCATCGTCCAAGTGTCCGCTAGTTAACCTACATAGTCCAAGGGCCTGATAGGTAAACTACATAGTCCAAGTGCCCACTAGGTAACCTAGACAGTCCAAGTAACCCCTAGGGAACCTACATAGTCCAAGTGCCCGCTAGGGAACCTACATAGTCCAAGTGCTCGCTAGGCAACCTACATAGTCCAAGTGCCCATTAGTTAACCTAGAGAGTCAAAGTGCCTGCTAGGTAACCTAGATAGTCCAAGTGCCCGTTAGGTAACCTTGATAGTCCAATTGCCCGTTAGCTAACCTAGATAGTCCAAGTGTCCGCTAGGTAACCTACATAGTCCATGTGACCGCTAGGTAACCTACAGAGTCCAAATGCCCGCAAGGAAACCTACATAGTCCATGTGACCGCTAAGTAACCTTCATAGTCCAAGTGCCCGATAGTTAACCTAGATAGTCCAAGTGCCCGCTAGTAAACCTAGATAGTCCAAGGACCCGCTAGTTAACCTAGATACTCCAAGTGCCCGCTAGTTAACCTAAATCGTCCAAGTGTCCGCTAGGTAACCTACATCGTCCAAGTGCCTGCTAGGTAACCTAGGTAGTCCAAGTGCCTGTTAGCTAACCTACATAGTCCAAGTGCCCGTTCGTTATTCTAGATAGTCCAAGTGCCCGCTATGTCACCTAGACAGTCCAAGTGCCCGCTAGGTTACCTACATAGTCCAAGGGTCCGTTCGTTAACCTAGATAGTCCAAGTGCCCGTTTGGTAACCTACATAGTCCAAGTGCCCACGTAACCTGGATAGTCCATGTGCCCGCTAGATAACCAACATAGTCAAAGTGCGCGATAGGTAACCTACATAGTCCACGTGCCTTCTAGGGATTCTACATAGTCCACGTGACCGCTAGGGAACCCACATAGTCCAAGTGCCCATTAGGGATCCTACATAGTCCAAGTGCTCGCTCGGTAACCTACATTGTCCAAATGCCCGCAAGGAAACCTACATAGTCTAAGTGCCCGCTAGGGAACCTACATAATCCAAGTGCCCGTTAGGTAACCTAGATAGTCCAAGTGCCCGTTAGCTACCCTAGATAGTCCAATGGCCCGCTAGCTGACCTACATAGTCAAAGTGCCCACTAGGTAACCTAGATAGTCAAAGTTCCTGTTAGCTAACCTAGATAGTCCAAGTGTCCGCTAGGTAAACTACATAGTCCAAGGGCCCGCTCGTTAACCTAGTTCGTCCAACTGTCCGCTAATTAACCTACATAGTCCAAGTGCCCGCTAGGTAACCTAGATAGTCCAAATGCCCGCTAGTTAACCTACATAGTCCAAGTGCCTGATAGGTAAACTACATAGTCCAAGTGCCCACTAGGTAACCTAGACATTCTAATTGCCCACTAGTTAACCTAGACAGTCCAAGTGCCCGCTTGGGAACCTATATAGTCCAAGTGCTCGCTAGGCAACCTACATAGTCCAAGTGCCCATTAGTTAACCTAGAGTCAAAGTGCCTGCTAGGTAACCTAGATAGTCCATGTGCCCGTTAGGTAACCTTGATAGTCCAATTGCCCGTTAGCTAACCTAGATAGTCCAAGTGTCCGCTAGGTAACCTACATAGTCCATGTGACCGCTAGGTAACCTACATAGTCCAAGTGCCCGATAGTTAACCTAGATAGTCCAAGTGCCCGCTAGTAAACCAAGATAGTCCAAGGGCCCGCTAGTTAACCTAGATAGTCCAAGTGCCAGCTAGTTAACCTAAATCGTCCAAGTGTCCTCTACGTAACCTACATCGTCCAAGTGCCTGCTAGGTAACCTAGGTAGTCCAAGTGCCTGTTAGCTAACCTACATAGTCCAAGTGCCCGTTCGTTAATCTAGATAGTCCAAGTGCCCCCTATGTCACCTAGACAGTCCAAGTGCCCGCTAGGTTACCTACATAGTCCAAGTGTCCGTTCGTTAACCTAGATAGTCCAAGTGCCCGTTTGGTAACCTACATAGTCCAAGTGCCCATTCGTAACCAGGATAATCCAAGTGCCCGCTAGATAACCAACATAGTCAAAGTGCGCGATAGGTAACCTACATAGTCCACGTGCCTTCTAGGGATTCTACATAGTCCACGTGACCGCTAGGGAACCTACATAGTCCAAGTGCCCATTAGGGAACCTACATAGTCCATGTGCTCGCTAGGTAACCTACATACTCCAAATGCCCGCAAGGAAACCTACATAGTCCATGTGACCGCTAGGTAACCTACATAGTCCAAGTGCCCGATAGTTAACCTAGATAGTCCAAGTGCCCGCTAGTAAACCTAGATAGTCCAATGGCACGCTAGTTAACCTAGATAGTCCAAGTGCCCGCTAGTTAACCTAAATCGTCCAAGTGTCCGCTAGGTAACCTACATAGTCCAAGTGCCTGATAGGTAAACTACATAGTCCAAGTGCCCACTAGGTAACCTAGACAGTCTAATTGCCAACTAGTTAACCTAGACAGTCCAAGTGCCCACTTGGGAACCTATATAGTCCAAGTGCTCGCTAGGCAACCTACATAGTCCAAATGCCCATTAGTTAACCCAGAGAGTCAAAGTGCCTGCTAGGTAACCTAGATAGTCCAAGTGTCCATTAGGTAACCTTGATAGTCCAATTGCCCGTTAGCTAACCTAGATAGTCCAAGTGTCCACTAGGTAACCTACATAGTCCATGTGACCGCTAGGTAACCTACATAGTCCAAGTGCCCGATAGTTAACCTAGATAGTCCAAGTGCCCGCTAGTAAACCTAGATAGTCCAAGGGCCCGCTAGTTAACCTAGATAGTCCAATGCCCGCTAGTTAACCTAAATCGTCCAAGTGTCCGCTACGTAACCTACATCGGCCAAGTGCCTGCTAGGTAACCTAGGTAGTCCAAGTGCCTGTTAGCTAACCTACATAGTCCAAGTGCCCGTACGTTAATCTAGATAGTCCAAGTGCCCCCTATGTCACCTAGACAGTCCAAGTGCCCGCTAGGTTACCTACATAGTCCAAGTGTCCGTTCGTTAACCTAGATAGTCCAAGTGCCCGCTATGTAACCTAGATAGACCTAGTGCCCGCTAGTTAAACAAGGTAGTCCTAGTGCCCTTTAGTTAACCTAGATAGTCCAAGTGCCCTCTAGGGGACATACATAGTCCAATTGCCCGCTAGGTTATGTACATAGACCAAGTGCCTGCTAGGTAACCTAGATAGTCCAAGGGCTGCTAGTTAACCTACATAGTCCAAGTGCCCGCTAGGTAACCTAGATAGTCCAAGTGCCCGCTAGTTAACCTACATAGTCCAAGTGCCTGCTAGGTAAACTACATAGTCCAAGTGCCCACTAGGTAACCTAGACAGTCCAATTGCCCGTTAGTTAACCTAGACAGTCCAAGTAACCGCTAGGGAACCTACATAGTCCAAGTTCCCGCTAAGGAACTTACATATTCCAAGTACCCGCTAGTTAACCTAGATAGTCCAAGTGCCCGCTAGTTAACCAGGATCGTCCAAGTGCCCTCTAGTTAACTTACATAGTCCAAGTGCCTGCTAGTTAACCTACATAGACCAAGGGCCCGCTAGTTAACCTAGATAGTCAAAGTGCCCGCTAGTTAACCTACATAGTCCAAGTGCCCACTAGGTAACCTAGACAGGGCAAGTGACCACTAGGTTAACTACATAGTCCAATTGCCCGTTCGTTAACCTACATAGTCCAAGTGCCCGCTAGGTAACGTAGACAGCCCAATTGCCCGCTAGAGAACGTACATAGTCCAAGTGCCCGCTAGGTAACCTAGATAGTCCAAGTGCCCGCTAGTTAACCTACATAGTCTAAGTGCCTGATAGGTAAACTACATAGTCCAAGTGCCCACTAGGTAACCTAGACAGTCCAATTGCCCACTAGTTAACCTAGACAGTCCAAGTAACCGCTAGGGAACCTACATACTCCAAGTGCTCGCTAGGCAACCTACATAGTCCATGTTCCCGTTAGTTAAGCTAGAGGGTCAAAGTGCCTGCTAGGTAACCTAGATAGTCCAAGGGCCCGCTAGGTAACCTACATAGTGCAAGTGTCCGCTAGTTAAACTACATAGTCCAAAGGCCCGCTAGTTAACCTAGATAGTCCAAGTGCCCGCTAGTTAACCTACATAGTCCAAGTGCCCACTAGGTTACCTAGACAGGCCAAGTGACCACTAGGTTACCTACATAGTCCAAGTGCCCGTTCGTTAACCTACATAGTCCAAGTGCCCGCTAGGTAACGTAGATAGCCCAATTGCCCGCTAGGGAACGTACATAGTCCAAGTGCCCGCTAGGTAACCTAGACAGTCTAATTGCCAACTAGTTAACCTAGACAGTCCAAGTGCCCGCTTGGGAACCTATATAGTCCAAGTGCTCGCTAGGCAACCTACATAGTCCAAGTGCCCATTAGTTAACCTAGAGTCAAAGTGCCTGCTAGGTAACCTAGATAGTCCAAGTGCGCGTTAGGTAACCTTGATAGTCCAATTGCCCGTTAGCTAACCAAGATAGTCCATGTGTCCGCTAGGTAACCTACAAAGTCCAAGTGCCCGATAGTTAACCTAGATAGTCCAAGTGCCCGCTAGTAAACCTAGATAGTCCAAGGGCCCGCTAGTTAACCTAGATAGTCCAAGTGCCAGCTAGTTAACCTAAATCGTCCAAGTGTCCGCTACGTAACCTACATCGTCCAAGTGCCTGCTAGGTAACCTAGGTAGTCCAAGTGCCTGTTAGCTAACCTACATAGTCCCAGTGCCCGTTCGTTAATCTAGATAGTCCAAGTGCCCCCTATGTCACCTAGACAGTCCGAGTGCCCGCTAGGTTACCTACATAGTCCAAGTGTCCGTTCGTTAACCTAGATTGTCCAAGTGCCCGCTATGTAACCTAGATAGACCTAGTGCCCGCTAGTTAAACAAGATAGTCCTAGTGCCCTTTAGTTAACCTAGATAGTCCAAGTGCCCTCTAGGGGACATACATAGTCCAAGTGCCCGCTAGGTTATGTACATAGACCAAGTGCCTGCTAGGTAACCTAGATAGTCCAAGTGCCCGCTAGTTAACCTACATAGTCCAAGTGCCTACTAGGTAAACTACATAGTCCAAGTGCCCACTAGGTAACCTAGACAGTCCAATTGCAAGTTAGTTAACCTAGACACTCCAAGTAACCGCTAGGGAACCTACATAGTCCAAGTTCCCGCTAAGGAACTTACATATTCCAAGTGCCCGCTAGTTAACCTTGATAGTCCAAGTGCCCGCTAGTTAACCAGGATCGTCCATGTGCCCTCTACTTAACTTACATAGTGCAAGTGCCTGCTAGTTAACCTACATAGACCAAGGGCCCGCTAGTTAACCTAGATAGTCCAAGTGCCCGCTAGTTAACCTACATAGTCCAAGTGCCCACTAGGTAACCTAGACAGGGCAAGTGACCACTAGGTTAACTACATAGTCCAATTGCCCGTTCGTTAACCTACATAGTCCAAGTGCCCGCTAGGTAACGTAGACAGCCCAATTGCCCGCTAGGGAACGTACATAGTCCAAGTGCCCGCTAGGTAACCTAGATAGTCCAAGTGCCCGCTAGTTAACCTACATAGTCCAAGTGCCTGATAGGTAAACTACATAGTCCAAGTGCCCACTAGGTAACCTAGACAGTCCAATTGCCCACTAGTTAACCTAGACCGTCCAAGTAACCGCTAGGGAACCTACATAGTCCAAGTGCTCGCTAGGCAACCTACATAGTCCAAGTGCCCGTTAGTTAAGCTAGAGAGTCAAACTGACTGCTAGGTAACCTAGATAGTCCAAGTGCCCGCTAGGTAACCTAAAAAGTGCAAGTGTCCGCTAGTTAAACTACATAGTCCAAAGGCCCGCTAGTTAATCTAGATAGTCCAAGTGCCCGCTAGGTAACCTACATAGTGCAAATGTCCGCTAGTTAACCTACGTAGTCCAAGGAACCGCTAGTTAACCTAGATCGTCCAATTGTCCACTAGTTAACCTACATAGTCCAAGTGCCCTATATGGAACCTAGATAGTCCAAGTGCACGCTAGGGAACCTACATAGTCCAATTGCCCGCTCGGGAACATACATAGTCCAAGTGCCTGTTAGTTAACCTAGATAATGCAAGTGCCCTTTAGTTAACCTACATAGCCCAAGTGCCCGCTAGATAACCTACATAGTCCAAGTGCCCGCTAGGTAACCTATATAGTCCAAATGCCCGCTAGGGAACCTACATAGTCCAAGTGCCTGCTAGGTAAACTACATAGTCCAAGTGCCCACTAGGTAACCTAGACAGTCCAATTGCCCACTAGTTAACCTAGACAGTCCAAGTGCCCGCTAGGTTACCTACATAGTCCAAGTGTCCGTTCGTTAACCTAGATAGTCCAAGTGCCCGTTTGGTAACCTACATAGTCAAAGTGCCCACGTAACCTGGATAGTCCAAGTGCCCGCTAGATAACCAACATAGTCAAAGTGTGCGATAGGTAACCTACATAGTCCACGTGCCTTCTAGGGATCCTACATAGTCCACGTGACCGCTAGGGAACCTACATAGTCCAAGTGCCCGTTAGGGATCCTACATAGTCCAAGTGCTCGCTAGGTAACCTACATAGTCCAAATGCCCGCAAGGAAACCTACATAGTCTAAGTGCCCGCTAGGGAACCTACATAATCCAAGTGCCCGTTAGGTAACCTAGATAGTCCAAGTGCCCGTTAGCTACCCTAGATAGTCCAATGGCCTGCTAGCTGGCCTACATAGTCAAAGTGACCACTATGTAACCTAGATAGTCAAAGTTCCTGTTAGCTAACCTAGATAGTCCAAGTGTCCGCTAGGTAAACTACATAGTCCAAGGGCCCGCTCATTAACCTAGTTCGTCCAACTGTCCGCTAATTAACCTACATAGTCCAAGTGCCCGCTAGGTAACCTAGATAGTCCAAATGCCCGCTAGTTAACCTACATAGTCCAAGTGCCTGATAGGTAAACTACATAGTCCAAGTGCCCACTAGGTAACCTAGACAGTCTAATTGCCCACTAGTTAACCTAGACAGTCCAAGTGTCCCCTTGGGAACCTATATAGTCCAAGTGCTCGCTAGGTAACCTAGATAGTCCAAGTGCCCGTTAGGTAACCTTGATAGTCCAATTGCCCGTTAGCTAACCTAGATAGTCCAAGTGTCCGCTAGGTAACCTACATAGTCCATGTGACCGCTAGGTAACCTACATAGTCCAAGTGCCCGATAGTTAACCTAGATAGTCCAAGTGCCCGCTAGTAAACCTAGATAGTCCAAGGGCCCGCTAGTTAACCTAGATAGTCCAAGTGCCAGCTAGTTAACCTAAATCGTCCAAGTGTCCTCTACGTAACCTACATCGTCCAAGTGCCTGCTAGGTAACCTAGGTAGTCCAAGTGCCTGTTAGCTAACCTACATAGTCCAAGTGCCCGTTCGTTAATCTAGATAGTCCAAGTGCCCCCTATGTCACCTAGACAGTCCAAGTGCCCGCTAGGTTACCTACATAGTCCAAGTGTCCGTTCGTTAACCTAGATAGTCCAAGTGCCCGTTTGGTAACCTACATAGTCCAAGTGCCCATTCGTAACCAGGATAATCCAAGTGCCAGCTAGATAACCAACATAGTCAAAGTGCGCGATAGGTAACCTACATAGTCCACGTGCCTTCTAGGGATTCTACATAGTCCACGTGACCGCTAGGGAACCTACATAGTCCAAGTGCCCATTAGGGAACCTACATAGTCCATGTGCTCGCTAGGTAACCTACATACTCCAAATGCCCGCAAGGAAACCTACATAGTCCATGTGACCGCTAGGTAACCTACATAGTCCAAGTGCCCGATAGTTAACCTAGATAGTCCAAGTGCCCGCTAGTAAACCTAGATAGTCCAATGGCACGCTAGTTAACCTAGATAGTCCAAGTGCCCGCTAGTTAACCTAAATCGTCCAAGTGTCCGCTAGGTAACCTACATCGTCCAAGTGTCCGCTAGTTAACCTACATAGTCCAAGTGCCTAATAGGTAAACTACATAGTCCAAGTGCCCACTAGGTAACCTAGACAGTCCAATTGCCTACTAGTTAACCTAGACAGTCCAAGTAACCGCTAGGCAACTTACATAGTCCAAGTGCTCGCTAGGCAACCTACATAGTCCAAGTGCCCATTAGTTAACCTAGAGAGTCAAAGTGCCTGCTAGGTAACCTAGATAGTCCAAGTGTCCGGTAGGTAACCTTGATAGTCCAATTGCCCGTTAGCTAACCTAGATAGTCCAAGTGTCCGCTAGGTAACCTACATAGTCCATGTGACCGCTAGGTAACCTACATAGTCCAAGTGCCCGATAGTTAACCTAGATAGTCCAAGTGCCCGCTAGTAAACCTAGATAGTCCAAGGGCCCGCTAGTTAACCTAGATAGTCCAAGTGCCCGCAAATTAACCTAAATCGTCCAAGTGTCCGCTAGGTAACCTACATCGTCCAAGTGCCTGCTAGGTAACCTAGGTAGTCCAAGTGCCTGTTAGCTAACCCACATAGTCCAAGTGCCCGTTCGTTATTCTAGATAGTCCAAGTGCCCGCTATGTCACCTAGACAGTCCAAGTGCCCGCTAGGTTACCTACATAGTCCAAGTGTCAGTTCGTTAACCTAGATAGTCCAAGTGCCCGTTTGGTAACCTACATAGACCAAGTGCCCATTCGTAACCTGGATAGTCCAAGTGCCCGCTAGATAACCAACATAGTCAAAGTGCGTGATAGGTAACCTACATAGTCCACGTGCCTTCTAGGGTTTCTACATAGTCCACGTGACCGCTAGGGAACCTACATAGTCCAAGTGCCCATTAGGGAACCTACATAGTCCATGTGCTCGCTAGGTAACCTACATACTCCAAATGCCCGCAAGGAAACCTACATAGTCCATGTGACCGCTAGGTAACCTACATAGTCCAAGTGCCCGATAGTTAACCTAGATAGTCCAAGTGCCCGCTAGTAAACCTAGATAGTCCAATGGCACGCTAGTTAACCTAGATAGTCCAAGTGCCCGCTAGTTAACCTAAATCTTCCAAGTGTCCGCTAGGTAACCTACATCGTCCAAGTGTCCGCTAGTTAACCTACATAGTCCAAGTGCCTAATAGGTAAACTACATAGTCCAAGTGCCCACTAGGTAACCTAGACAGTCCAATTGCCTACTAGTTAACCTAGACAGTCCAAGTAACCGCTAGGCAACTTACATAGTCCAAGTGCTCGCTAGGCAACCTACATAGTCCAAGTGCCCATTAGTTAACCTAGAGAGTCAAAGTGCCTGCTAGGTAACCTAGATAGTCCAAGTGTCCGTTAGGTAACCTTGATAGTCCAATTGCCCGTTAGCTAACCTAGATAGTCCAAGTGTCCGCTAGGTAACCTACATAGTCCATGTGACCGCTAGGTAACCTACATAGTCCAAGTGCCCGATAGTTAACCTAGATAGTCCAAGTGCCCGCTAGTAAACCTAGATAGTCCAAGGGCCCGCTAGTTAACCTAGATAGTCCAAGTGCCCGCAAATTAACCTAAATCGTCCAAGTGTCCGCTAGGTAACCTACATCGTCCAAGTGCCTGCTAGGTAACCTAGGTAGTCCAAGTGCCTGTTAGCTAACCCACATAGTCCAAGTGCCCGTTCGTTATTCTAGATAGTCCAAGTGCCCGCTATGTCACCTAGACAGTCCAAGTGCCCGCTAGGTTACCTACATAGTCCAAGTGTCAGTTCGTTAACCTAGATAGTCCAAGTGCCCGTTTGGTAACCTACATAGACCAAGTGCCCATTCGTAACCTGGATAGTCCAAGTGCCCGCTAGATAACCAACATAGTCAAAGTGCGTGATAGGTAACCTACATAGTCCACGTGCCTTCTAGGGATCCTACATAGTCCACGTGACCGCTAGGGAACCTACATAGTCCAAGTGCCCGTTATGGAACCTACATAGTCCAAGTGCTCGCTAGGTAACCTACATAGTCCAAATGCCCGCAAGGAAACCTACATAGTCTAAGTGCCCGCTTGGGAACCTACATAATCCAAGTGCCCGTTAGGTAACCTAGATAATCCTAGTGCCCGTTAGCTAACCTAGATAGTCCAATGGCCCGCTAGTTGACCTACATAGTCCAAGTGCCCGCTAGTTAACCTACATAGTCCAAGTGCCCGCCAGGTAACCTAGATAGCCCAAGTACCCGTTAGCTACCCTAGATAGTCCAAGTGACCGCTAGGTAACCTACATAGTCAAAGTGCCCACTAGGTAACCTAGATAGTCAAAGTTCCTGTTAGCTAACCTAGATAGTCCAAGTGTCCACTAGGTAGCCTACATAGTCCAAGGGCCCGCTCGTTAACCTAGTTCGTCCAAGTGTCCGCTAATTAACCTACATAGTCCAAGTGCCCGCTAGGTAACCAAGATAGTCAAAGTGGCCGCTAGGTAACCAACATAGTCCAAGTGCCCGCCAGGTAACCTAGATAACCCAAGTACCCGTTAGCTACCCTAGATAGTCCAAGTGACCGCTAGGTAACCTAAATAGTCAAAGTGCCCACTAGGTAACCTAGATAGTCCAAGTTCCTGTTAGCTAACCTAGATACTCCAAGTGTCCGCTAGGTAACCTACATAGTCCAAGGGCCCGCTCGTTAACCTAGTTCGTCCAAGTGTCCGCTAATTAACCTACATAGTCCAAGTGCCCGCTATGTAACTTAGACAGTCCAAGTGCCCACTAGGTTACCTACATAGTCCAAGTGTACGTTCGTTAACCTCGATAGTCCAATTGCCCGCTTCATAACCTGGATAGTCCATGTGCCCGCTAGTTAACCTACATAGTCAAAGTGCCCAATAGGTAACCTACATAGTCC
Organism: Tenrec ecaudatus; assembly: GCF_050624435.1. NCBI lineage: Eukaryota > Metazoa > Chordata > Mammalia > Afrosoricida > Tenrecidae > Tenrec > Tenrec ecaudatus. The sequence goes on along the minus strand of NW_027459400.1, from coordinate 537,266 downwards.
AAGTGCCTTCTAGGGAGCGTACATAGTCCACGTGACCCCTAGGGAACCTACATAGTCCAAGTGCCCGTTAGGGAACCTACATAGTCCAAGTGCTCGCTAGGTAACCTACATAGTCCAAATGCCCGCAAGGAAACCTACATAGTCTAAGTGCCCGCAAGGGAACCTACATAATCCAAGTGCCCGTTATCTAACCTAGATAGACCAAGGGCCCGCTAGTTGACCTACATAGTCCAAGTGCCAGCTAGGTAACCTAGATAGTACAAGTGCGCGCTAGGGAACCTAGATAGTGCAAGTGCCTGTTAGCTAACCTAGATAGTCCAAGTGGCGGCTATGTAACCTACATGGTCCAAGTGCCCGTTCGTTAACCTAGATAATCCAAGTGCCCGCTAGGTAACCTAGACAGTCCTAGTGCCCGCTAGTTAACCTACATAGTCCAAGTGCCCGTTAGCTAAACTAGATGGTCCAAGGGCCCGCTAGTTGACCTACATAGTCCAAGTGCCCGCTATGTAACCTAGATAGACCTAGTGCCCGCTAGTTAAACAAGATAGTCCTAGTGCCCTTTAGTTAACCTAGATAGTCCAAGTGCCCTCTAGGGGACATACATAGTCCAAGTGCCCGCTAGGTTATGTACATAGACCAAGTGACCGCTAGGTAACCTAGATAGTCCAAGTTCCCGCTAGGGAACTTACATATTCCAAGTGCCCGCTAGTTAACCTAGATAGTCCGAGTGCCCGCTAGTTACCCAGGATCGTCCAAGTGCCCTCTAGTTAACTTACATAGTCCAAGGGCCTGCTAGTTAACCTACATAGACCAAGGGCCCGCTAGGTAACCTAGATAGTCCAAGTGCCCGCTAGGTAACGTAGATAGGCCAATTGCCCGCTAGGGAACGTACATAGTCCAAGTGCCCGCTAGGTAACCTACATAGTCCAAATGCCCGCAAGGAAAACTACATAGTTTAAGTGCCCGCTAGGGAACCTACATAATCCAAGTGCCCGTTAGGTAACCTAGATAGTCCAAGTGCCCGTTAGCTAACCTAGATAGTCCAATGGCCCGCTAGTTGACCTACATAGTCCAGGTGCGCTCTAGTTAACCTACATAGTCCAAGTGCCCGCTAGGTAACCTAGATAGCCCAAGTACCCGTTAGCTACCCTAGATAGTCCAAGTGACCACTAGGTAACCTACATAGTCAAAGTGCCTACTAGGTAACCTAGATAGTCCAAGTTCCTGTTAGCTAACCTAGATAGTCCAAGTGCCCGTTAGTTAACCTACAAAGTCCAAGTGCCCGCTAAGTAACCTATATAGTCCAAATGCCTGCTAGGGAACCTACATAGTCCTAGTGCCTGCTAGGTAAACTACATAGTCCAAGTGCCCACTAGGTAACCTAGACAGTCCAATTGCCCGCTAGTTAACCTAGACAGTCCAAGTAACCGCTAGTTAACCTACATAGTCCAAGTGCCCGCTAGGTAACCTAGACAGGCCAAGTAACCACTAGGTTACCTACATAGTCCAAGTGCCCGTTCGTTAACCTACATAGTCCAAGTGCCCGCTAGTTAACGTAGATAGCCCAATTGCCCGCTACGGAACGTACATAGTCCAAGTGCCCGCTAGGTAACCTAGATAGTCCAAGTGCCCGCTAGTTAACCTACATAGTCCAAGTGCCTGATAGGTAAACTACATAGTCCAAGTGCCCACTAGGTAACCTAGACAGTCCAATTGCCCACTAGTTAACCTAGACAGTCCAAGTAACCGCTAGGGAACCTACATAGTCCAAGTGCTCGCTAGGCAACCTACATAGTCCAAGTGCCCGTTAGTTAACCTAGATAGTCAAAGTGCCTGCTAGGTTGTCTAGATAGTCCAAGTGCCCGCTAGGTAACCTACATAGTCCAAGTGCCCGTTAGGTAACCTTGATAGTCCAATTACCCGTTAGCTAACCTAGCTAGTCCAAGTGTCCCCTAGGTAACCTACATAGTCCATGTGACCGCTAGGTAACCTACATAGTCCAAGTGCCCGATAGTTAACCTAGATCGTCCAAGTACCCGCTAGTAAACCTAGATAGTCCAAGGGCCCGCTAGTTAACCTAGATTGTCCAAGTGCCCGCTAGTTAACATACAACATCCAAGTGCCTGCTAGGTAATCTAGGTAGTCCAAGTGCCTGTTAGCTAACCTATATAGTCCAAGTGCCCGTACGTTAACCTAGATAGTCCAAGTGCCCGTTTGGTAACCTACATAGTCCAAGTGCCCGCTTCATAACCTGGTTTGTCCAAGTGCCCGCTAGATAACCAACATAATCAAAGTGCGCAATAGGTAACCTACATAGTTCAAGTGCCTTCTAGGGAGCCTATATAGTCCATGTGACCGCTAGGTAACCTTCATAGTCCAAGTGCCCGATAGTTAACCTAGATAGTCCAAGTGCCTGCTAGTAAACCTAGATAGTCCAAGGGCCCGCTAGTTAACCTAGATAGTCCAAGTGCCCGCTAGTTAACCTAAATCGTCCAAGTGTCCACTAGGTAACCTACATCGTCCAAGTGCCTGCTAGGTAACCTAGGTAGTCCAAGTGCCTGTTAGCTAACCTACATAGTCCAAGTGGCCGTTGGGTATTCTAGATAGTCCAAGTGCCCGCTATGTCACCTAGACAGTCCAAGTGCCCGCTAGGTTACCTACATAGTCCAAGTGTCCGTTCGTTAACCTAGATAGTCCAAGTGCCCATTTGGTAACCTACATAGTCCAAGTGCCCATTCGTAACCTGGATAGTCCAAGTGCCCGCTAGATAACCAACATAGTCAAAGTGCGCGATAGGTAACCTACATAGTCCATGTGCCTTCTAGGGATCCTACATAGTCCACGTGACCGCTAGGGAACCTACATAGTCCAAGTGCCCTTTAGGGAACCTACATAGTCCAATTGCTCGCTAGGTAACCTACATAGTCCAAATGCCCACAAGGAAACCTACATAGTCTAAGTGCCCGCTAGGGAACCTACATAATCCAAGTGCCCGTTAGGTAACCTAGATAGTCCAAGTGCCCGTTAGCTAGCCTAGATAGTCCAATGGCCCGCTAGTTGACCTACATAGTCCAAGTGCCCGCCAGGTAACCAAGATAGCCCAAGTACCCGTTAGCTACCCTAGATAGTCCAATTGACCGCTAGGTAACCTACATAGTCAAAGTTCCTGTTAGCTAACCTAGATAGTCAAAGTTCCTGTTAGCTAACCTAGATAGTCCAAGTGTCCGCTAGGTAACCTACATAGTCCAAGGGCCCGCTCGTTAACCTAGTTCGTCCAAGTGTCCGCTAATTAACCTACATAGTCCAAGTGCCCGCTAGGTAACCAAGATAGTCAAAGTGGCCGCTAGGTAACCTTCATAGTCCAAGTGCCCGCCAGGTAACCTAGATAGCCCAAGTACCCGTTAGCTACCATAGATAGTCCAAGTGTCCGCTAGGTAACCTACATAGTCCAAGGGCCCGCTCGTTAACCTAGTTCGTCCAAGTGTCTGCTAATTAACCTACATAGTCCAAGTGACCGCTAGGTAACCAAGATAGTCAAAGTGGCCGCTAGGTAACCAACATAGTCCAAGTGCCCGTTCGTTAACCTAGATAATCCAAGTGCCCGCTCTGTAACCTAGACAGTCCAAGTGCCGACTAGGTTACCTACATAGTCCTAGTGTCCGTTCGTTAACCTCGATAGTCCAATTGCCCGCTTCGTAACCTGGATAGTCCATGTGCCCGCTAGTTAACCTACATAGTCAAAGTGCCTAATAGGTAACCTACATAGTCCAAGTGCCTTCTAGAGAGCGTACATAGTCCACGTATACCCCTAGGGAACCTACATAGTCCAAGTGCCCGTTAGGGAACCTACATAGTCCAAATGCTCGCTAGGTAACCTACATAGTCCAAATGCCCGCAAGGAAACCTACATAGTCTAAGTGCCCGCAAGGGAACCTACATAATCCAAGTGCCCGTTAGGTAACCTAGATAGTCCAAGTGCCCGTTATCTAACCTAGATAGTCCAAGGGCCCGCTAGTTGACCTACATAGTCCAAGTGCCAGCTAGGTAACCTAGATAGTACAAGTGCGCGCTAGGGAACCTAGATAGTCCAAGTGTCTGTTAGCTAACCTAGATAGTCCAAGTGGCGGCTATGTAACCTACATGGTCCAAGTGCCCGTTCGTTAACCTAGATAATCCAAGTGCCCGCTAGGTAACCTAGAGAGTCCTAGTGCCCGCTAGTTAACCTACATAGTCGAAGTGCCCGTTAGTTAATCTACATAATCCAAGTGCACGTTAGCTAACCTATATGGTCCAAGGGCCCGCTAGTTGACCTACATAGTCCAAGTGCCCGCTATGTAACCTAGATAGACCTAGTGCCCGCTAGTTAAACCAGATAGTCCTAGTTTCCTTTAGTTAACCTAGATAGTCCAAGTGCCCTCTAGGGGACATACATAGTCCACGTGCCCGCTAGGTTATGTACATAGACCAAGTGCCCGCTAGGTAACCTAGATAGTCCAAGTGCCCGCTAGTTAACCTACATAGTCCAAGTGCCTGCTAGGTAAACTACATAGTCCAAGTGCCCACTAGGTAACCTAGACAGTCCAATTGCCCGCTAGTTAACCTAGACAGTCCAAGTAACCGCTAGGGAACCAACATAGTCCAAGTTCCCGCTAGGGAACTTACATATTCCAAGTACCCGCTAGTTAACCTAGATAGTCCAAGTGCCCGCTAGTTAACCAGGATCGTCCAAGTGCCCTCTAGTTAACTTACATAGTCCAAGGGCCTGCTAGTTAACCTACATAGACCAAGGGCCCGCTAGTTAACCTAGATAGTCCAAGTGCCCGCTAGTTAACCTACATAGTCCAAGTGCCCGCTAGGTAACGTAGATAGCCCAATTGCCCGCTACGGAACGTACATAGTCCAAGTGCCTGCTAGGTAACCTAGATAGTCCAAGTGCCCGCTAGTTAAACTATATAGTCCAAGTGCCTGATAGGTAAACTACATAGTCCAAGTGCCCACTAGGTAACCTAGACAGTCCAATTGCCCACTAGTTAACCTAGACAGTCCAAGTAACCGCTAGGGAACCTACATAGTCCAATTGCTCGCTAGGCAACCTACATAGTCCAAGTGCCCGTTAGTTAACCTCGATAGTCAAAGTGCCTGCTAGGTAACTTACATAGTGCAAGTGTCCGCTAGTTAAACTACATAGTCCAAGGGACCGCTAGTTAACCTAGATCGTCCAATTGTCCACTAGTTAACCTACATAGTCCAAGTGCCCTATATGGAACCTAGATAGTCCAAGTGCACGCTAGGGAACCCTCATAGTCCAATTGCCCGCTCTGGAACATACATAGTCCAAGTGCCTGTTAGTTAACCTAGATAATGCAAGTGCCCTTTAGTTAACCTACATAGTCCAAGTGCCCGCTAGATAACCTACATAGTCCAAGTGCCCGCTAGGTAACCTATATAGTCCAAATGCCCGCGAGGGAACCTACATAGTCCAAGTGCCTGCTAGGTAAACTACATAGTCCAAGTGCCCACTAGGTAACCTAGACAGTCCAATTGCCCGCTAGTTAACCTAGACAGTCCAAGTGCCCGCTAGTTAACCTAGATAGTCCAAGTGCCCGCTAGTTAACCAGGATCGTCCAAGTGCCCTCTAGTTAACTTACATAGTCCAAGGGCCTGCTAGTTTACCTACATAGAACAAGGCCCGCTAGTTAACCTAGATAGTCCAAGTGCCCACTAGTTAACCTACATAGTCCAAGTGCCCGCTAGGTAACCTAGACAGGCCAAGTGACCACTAGGTTACCTACATAGTCCAAGTGCCCGTTCGTTAACCTACATAGTCCAAGTGCCCGCTAGGTAACGTAGATAGCCCAATTGCCCGCTAGGGAACGTACATAGTCCAAGTGCCTGCTAGGTAACCTAGATAGTCCAAATGTCCGCTAGTTAACCTACATAGTCCAAGTGCGTAATAGGTAAACTACATAGTCCAAGTGCCCACTAGGTAACCTAGACAGTCTAATTGCCCACTAGTTAACCTAGACAGTCCAAGTAACTGCTAGGGTACCTACATTGTCCAAGTGCTCGCTAGGCAACCTACATAGTCCAAGTGCCCGTTCGTTAACCTAGATAGTCAAAATGCCTGCTAGGTAACCTAGATAGTCCAAGTGCCCGCTAGGTAACCTACATAGTCCAAGTGCCTTCTAGGGAGCCTACATAGTCCACGTGACCGCTAAGGAACCTACATAGTCCAAATGCCCGTTAGGGAACCTACATAGTCCAAGTGCTCGCTAGGTATCCTACATAGTCCAAGTGCCCGCAAGGAAACCTACATAGTCTAAGTGCCCGCTAGGGAACCTACATAATCCAATTGCCTGTTAGGTATCCTAGATAGTCCAAGTGTCCGTTAGCTAGCCTAGATAGTCCAATGGCCCACTAGTTAACCTACATAGTCCAAGTGACCGCTAGGTAACCTAGATAGCCCAAGTACCCGTTAGCTACCCTAGATAGTCCAAGTGACCGATAGGTAACCTACATAGTCAAAGTGCCCACTAGGTAACCTAGATAGTCCAAGTTCCTGTTAGCTAACCTAGATAGTCCAAGTACCCGTTAGTTAACCTACATAGTCCAAGTGCCTGCTAGATAACCTACATAGTCCAAGTGCCCGCTAGGTAACCTATATAGTCCAAATGCCCGCTAGGGAACCTACATAGTCCAAGTGCCCACTAGGTAACCTAGACAGTCCAATTGCCCACTAGTTAACCTAGACAGTCCAAGTAACCGCTAGGGAACCTACATAGTCCAAGTGCTCGCTAGGCAACCTACATAGTCCAAGTGCCCGTTAGTTAACCTAGATAGTCAAAGTGCCTGCTAGGTAACCTAGATAGTCCAAGTGCCCGCTAGTTAACCTAGATAGTCCAAGTGCCCGCTAGGTAACCTAGATAGTCCAAGTGCCCGCTAGTTAACCTACATAGTCCAAGTGCCTGATAGGTAAACTACATAGTCCAAGTGCCCACTAGGTAACCTAGACAGTCCAATTGCCCACTAGTTAACTTAGACAGTCCAAGTAACCGCTAGGGAACCTACATAGTCCAAGTGCTCGCTAGGCAACCTACATAATCCAAGTGCCCGTTAGATAACCTAGATAGTCAAAGTGCCTGCTAGGTATCCTAGATAGTCCAAGTGCCCGCTAGGTAACCTACATAGTCCAAGTGCCCGTTAGGTAACCTTGATAGTCCAATTACCCGTTAGCTAACCTAGATCGTCCAAGGGCCCGCTAGTTAACCTAGATAGTCCAAGTGCCCGCTAGTTAACCTACAACGTCCAAGTGCCTGCTAGGTAACCTAGGTAGTCCAAGTGCCTGTTAGCTAACCTACATAGTCCAAGTGCCCGTTCGTTATCCTAGATAGTCCAAGTGCCCGCTATGTAACCTAGACAGTCCAAGTGCCCGCTAGGTTACATACATAGTCCAAGTGTCCGTTCGTTAACCTAGATAGTCCAAGTGCCCATTTGGTATCCTACATAGTCCAAATGCCCGCTTCGTAACCTGGATAGTCCAAGTGCCCGCTAGATAACTAACATAGTCAAAGTGCGCGATAGGTAACCTACATAGTTCAAGTGCCTTCTAGGGAGCCTACATAGTCCACGTGACCGTTAAGGAACCTACATAGTCCAAGTGCCCGTTAGGGAACGTACATAGTCCAAGTGCTCTCTAGGTAACCTACATAGTCCAAATGCCCGCAAGGAAAACTACATAGTTTAAGTGCCCGCTAGGGAACCTACATAATCCAAGTGCCCGTTAGGTAACCTAGATAGTCCAAGTGCCCGTTAGCTAACCTAGATAGTCCAATGGCCCGCTAGTTGACCTACATAGTCCAAGTGCCCGCTAGTTAACCTACATAGTCCAAGTGCCCGCTACGTAACCTAGATAGCCCAAATACCCGTTAGCTACACTAGATAGTCCAAGTGACCACTAGGTAACCTACATAGTCAAAGTGCCTACTAGGTAACCTAGATAGTCCAAGTGCCCGTTAGTTAACCTACATAGTCCAAGTGCCCGCTAGATAACCTACATAGTCCAAGTGCCCGCTACGTTACCTATATAGTCCAAATGCCCGCTAGGGAACCTACATAGTCCTAGTGCCTGCTAGGTAAACTACATAGTCCAAGTGACCACTAGGTAACCTAGACAGTCAAATTGCCCGCTAGTTAACCTAGACAGTCCAAGTAACCGCTAGTTAACCTACATAGTCCAAGTGCCCGCTAGGTAACCTAGACAGGCCAAGTGACCACTAGGTTACCTACATAGTCCAAGTGCCCATTCGTTAACCTACATAATCCAAGTGCCCGCTAGTTAATGTAGATAGCCCAATTGCCCGCTAGGGAACGTACATAGTCCAAGTGCCCGCTAGGTAACCTAGATAGTCCAAGTGCCCGCTAGTTAACCTACATAGTCTAAGTGCCTGATAGGTAAACTACATAGTCCAAGTGCCCACTAGGTAACCTAGACAGTCCAATTGCCCACTAGTTAACCTAGATAGTCCAAGTAATCGCTAGGGAACCTACATAGTCCAAGTGCTCGCTAGGCAACCTACATAGTCCAAGGGCCCGTTAGTAAACCTAGATAGTCAAAGTGCCTGCTAGGTAACCTAGATAGTCCATGTGCCCTCTAGGTAACCTACATATTCCAAGTTCCCGTTAGGTAACCTTGATAGTCCAATTACCCGTTAGCTAACCTAGATAGTCCAAGTGTCCGCTAGGTAACCTACATAGTCCATGTGACCGCTAGGTAACCTACATAGTCCAAGTGACCGATAGTTAACCTAGATCGTCCAAGTGCCCGCTAGTAAACCTAGATAGTCCAAGGGCCAGCTAGTTAACCTAGATTGTCCAAGTGCCCGCTAGTTAACCTGCAACGTCCACGTGCCTGCTAGGTAACCTAGGTAGTCCAAGTGCCTGTTAGCTGACCTATATAGTCCAAGTGCCCGTTCGTTAACTTAGATAGTCCAAGTGCCCGCTATGTAACCTAGACAGTCCTAGTGCCCGCTAGTTTACATACATAGTCCAAGTGTCCGTTCGTTAACCTAGATAGTCCAAGTGCCCATTTGGTAACCAACATAGTCTAAGTGCCCGCTTCGTAACCTGGACAATCCAAGTGCCCGCTAGATAACCAACATAGTCAAAGTGCGCGATAGGTAACCTACATAGTTAAAGTGCCTTCTAGGGAGCCTACATAGTCCACGTGACCGCTAAGGAACCTACATAGTCCAAATGCCCGATAGGGAACCTACATAGTCCAAGTGCTTGCTAGGTAACCTACATAGTCCAAATGCCCGCAAGGAAAACGACATAGTTTAAGTGCCCGCTAGGGATCCTACATAATCCAAGTGCCCGTTAGGTAACCTAGATAGTCCAAGTGCCCGTTAGCTAACCTAGATAGTCCAATAGCCCGCTAGTTGACCTACATAGTCCAAGTGCCCGCTAGTTAACCTACATAGTCCAAGTGCCCGCTAGGTAACCTAGATAGCCCAAGTACCCGTTAGCTACCCTAGATAGTCCAAGTGACCGATAGGTAACCTACATAGTCAAAGTGCCTACTAGGTAACCTAGATAGTCCAAGTTCCTGTTAGCTAACCTAGATAGTCCAAGTGCCCGTTAGTTAACCTACATAGTCCAAGGGCCCGCTAGATAACCTACATAGTCCATGTTCCCGCTAGGTAACCTATATAGTCCAAATGCCCGCTAGGGAACCTACATAGTCCTAGTGCCTGCTAGGTAAACTACATAGTCCAAGTGCCCACTAGGTAACCTAGACAGTCAAATTGCCCGCTAGTTAACCTAGACAGTCCAAGTAACCTCTAGTTAACCTACATAGTTCAAGTGCCCGCTAGGTAACCTAGACAGGCCAAGTGACCACTAGGTTACCTACATAGTACAAGTGCCCGTTCGTTAACCTACATAGTCCATGTGCCCGCTAGTTAACGTAGATAGCCCAATTGCCCGCTAGGGAACGTACATAGTCCAAGTGCCCGCTAGGTAACCTAGATAGTCCAAGTGCCCGCTAGTTAACCTACATAGTCCAAGTGCCTGATAGGTAAACTACATAGTCCAAGTGCCCCCTAGGTAACCTAGACAGTCCAATTGCCCACTAGTTAACCTAGACAGTCCAAGTAACCGCTAGGGAACCTACATAGTCCAAGTGCTCGCTAGGCAACCTACATAGTCCAAGTGCCCGTTAGTTAACCTTGATACTCAAAGTGCCTGCTAGGTAACCTAGATAGTCTAAGTGCCCGCTAGGTAACCTACATAGTCCAAGTGCCCGATAGTTAACCTAGATCGTCCAAGTGCCCGCTAGTAAACCTAGATAGTCCAAGGGCCCGCTAGTTAACCTAGATTGTCCAAGTGCCCGCTAGTTAACCTACAACGTCCAAGTGCCTGCTAGGTAACCTAGGTAGTCCAAGTGCCTGTTAGCTAACCTATATAGTCCAAGTGCCCGTTCGTTAACTTAGATAGTCCAAGTGCCCGCTATGTAACCTAGACAGTCCTAGTGCCCGCTAGGTTACATACATAGTCCAAGTGTCCGTTCGTTAACCTAGATAGTCCAAGTACCCGTTTGGTAACCTACATAGTCCAAGTGCCCGCTTCGTAACCTGGATAGTCCAAGTGCCCGCTAGATAAGCAACATAGTCAAAGTGCGCGATAGGTAACCTACATACTTCAAGTGCCTTCTAGGGAGCCTACATAGTCCACGTGAACGCTAAGGAACCTACATAGTCCAAGTGCCCGTTAGGGAACCTACATAGTCCAAGTGCTTGCTAGGTAACCTACATATGCCAAATGCCCGCAAGGAAAACTACATAGTTTAAGTGCCCGCTAGGGAATCTACATAATCCAAGTGCCCGTTAGGTAACCTAGATAGTCCAAGTGCCCGTTAGCTAACCTAGATAGTCCAATGGCCCGCTAGTTGACCTAAATAGTCCAAGTGCCCGCTAGTTAACCTACATAGTCCAAGTTCCCGCTAGGTAACCTAGATAGCCCAAGTACCCGTTAGCTACCCTAGATAGTCCAAGTGACCTATATGTAACCTACATAGTCAAAGTGCCTACTAGGTAACCTAGATAGTCCAAGTTCCTGTTAGCTAACCTAGATAGTCCAAGTGCCCGTTAGTTAACCTACATAGTCCAAGTGCCCGCTAGATAACCTACATAGTCCAAGTGCCCGCTAGGTAACCTATATAGTCCAAATGCTCGCTAGGGAACCTACATATTCCTAGTGCCTGCTAGGTAAACTACATAGTCCAAGTGCCCACTAGGTAACCTAGACAGTCCAATTGCCCGCTAGTTAACCTAGACAGTCCAAGTAACCGCTAGGGAACCTACATAGTCCAAGTTCCCGCTAGGGAATTTACATATTCCAAGTGCCCGCTAGTTAACCTAGATAGTCCAAGTGCCCGCTAGTTAACCAGGATCGTCCAAGTGCCCTCTAGTTAACTTAAATAGACCAAGGGCCCGCTAGTTAACCTAGATAGTCCAAGTGCCCGCTAGTTAACCTACATAGTCCAAGTGCCCGCTAGGTAACTGAGACAGGCCAAGTGACAACTAGGTTACCTACATAGTCCAAGTGCCCGTTCGTTAACCTACATAGTCCAAGTGCCTGCTAGGTAACGTAGATAGGCCAATTGCCCGCTAGGGAACGTACTTAGTCCAAGTGCCCGCTGGGTAACCTAGATAGTCCAAATGCCCTCTAGTTAACCTACATAGTCCAAGTGCCTGATAGGTAAACTACATAGTCCCAGTGCCCACTAGGTAACCTAGACAGTTTAATTGTCCACTAGTTAACCTAGACAGTCCAAGTAACCGCTAGGGAACCTACATAGTCCAAGTGCTCGCTAGGCAACCTACATAGTCCAAATGCCCGCAAGGAAAACTACATAGTCTAAGTGCCCGCTAGGGAACATACATAATCCAAGTTCACGTTAGTTATCCTAGATAGTCCAAGTGCCCGTTAGCTAGCCTAGATAGTCCAATGGCCCGCTAGTTGAACTACATAATCCAAGTGCCCGCTAGTTAACCTACATAGTACATGTGCCTGCTAGGTAACCTAGATAGCCCAAGTACCCGTTAGCTACCCTAGATAGTCCAAGTGACCGTTAGGTAACCTACAGAGTCAAAGTGCCCACTAGGTAACCTAGATAGTCCAAGTTCCTGTTAGCTAACCTAGATAGTCCAAGTGGCTGTTAGTTAACCTACATAGTCCAAGTGCCCGCTAGATAACCTACATAGTCGAAGTGCCCGCTTGGTAACCTATATAGTCCAAATGCCCGCTAGGGAACCTACATAGTCCAAGTGCCTGCTAGGTAAACTACATAGTCCAAGTGCCCACTAGGTAACCTAGACAGTCCAATTGCCCGCTAGTTAACCTAGACAGTCCAAGTAACCGCTAGGGAACCTACATAGTCCAAGTTCCCGCTAGGGAACTTACATATTCCAAGTGCCCGCTAGTTAACCTAGATAGTCCAAGGTCCCTCTAGTTAACCAGGATCATCCAAGTGCCCTCTAGTAAACTTACATAGTCCAAGGGCCTGCTAGTTAACCTACATAGACCAAGGGCCCGCTAGTTAATCTAGATAGTCCAAGTGCCCGCTAGTTAACCTACATAGTCCAAGTGCCCGCTAGGTAACCGAGACAGGCCAAGTGACCTCTAGGTTACCTACATAGTCCAAGTGCCCTTTCGTTAACCTACATAGTCCAAGTGCCCGCTAGGTAACGTAGATAGCCCAATTGCCCGCTAGGGAACGTACATAGTCCAAGTGCCCACTAGGTAACCTAGATAGTCCAAGTTCCTGTTAGCTAACCTAGATAGTCCAAGTGGCTGTTAGTTAACCTACATAGTCCAAGTGCCCGCTAGATAACCTACATAGTCGAAGTGCCCGCTTGGTAACCTATATAGTCCAAATGCCCGCTAGGGAACCTACATAGTCCAAGTGCCTGCTAGGTAAACTACATAGTCCAAGTGCCCACTAGGTAACCTAGACAGTCCAATTGCCCGCTAGTTAACCTAGACAGTCCAAGTAACCGCTAGGGAACCTACATAGTCCAAGTTCCCGCTAGGGAACTTACATATTCCAAGTGCCCGCAAGTTAACCTAGATAGTCCAAGGTCCCTCTAGTTAACCAGGATCATCCAAGTGCCCTCTAGTAAACTTACATAGTCCAAGGGCCTGCTAGTTAACCTACATAGACCAAGGGCCCGCTAGTTAATCTAGATAGTCCAAGTGCCCGCTAGTTAACCTACATAGTCCAAGTGCCCGCTAGGTAACCGAGACAGGCCAAGTGACCTCTAGGTTACCTACATAGTCCAAGTGCCCTTTCGTTAACCTACATAGTCCAAGTGCCCGCTAGGTAACGTAGATAGCCCAATTGCCCGCTAGGGAACGTACATAGTCCAAGTGCCCACTAGGTAACCTAGACAGTCCAATAGCCCACTAGTTAACCTAGACAGTCCAAGTAACCGCTAGGGAACCTACATTGTCCAAGTGCTCGCTAGGCAACCTACATAGTCCAAGTGCCCGTTCGTTAACCTAGATAGTCAAAATGCCTGCTAGGTAACCTAGATAGTCCAAGTGCCCGCTAGGTAACCTACATAGTCCAAGTGCCTTCTAGGGAGCCTACATAGTCCACGTGACCGCTAAGGAACCTACATAGTCCAAATGCCCGTTAGGGAACCTACATACTCCAAGTGCTCGCTAGGTATCCTACATAGTCCAAGTGCCCGCAAGGAAACCTACATAGTCTAAGTGCCCGCTAGGGAACCTACATAATCCAATTGCCTGTTAGGTATCCTAGATAGTCCAAGTGCCCGTTAGCTAGCCTAGATAGTCCAATGGCCCGCTAATTGACCTACATAGTCCAAGTGCCCGCTAGTTAACCTACATAGTCCAAGTGACCGCTAGGTAACCTAGATAGCCCAAGTACCCGTTAGCTACCCTAGATAGTCCAAGTGACCGATAGGTAACCTACATAGTCAAAGTGCCCACTAGGTAACCTAGATAGTCCAAGTTCCTGTTAGCTAACCTAGATAGTCCAAGTGCCCTTTAGTTAACCTACATAGTCCAAGTGCCTGCTAGATAACCTACATAGTCCAAGTGCCCGCTAGGTAACCTATATACTCCAAATGCCCGCTAGGGAACCTACATAGTCCAAGTGCCCACTAGGTAACCTAGACAGTCCAATTGCCCACTAGTTGACCTACATAGTCCAAGTGCCCGCTAGTTAACCTACATAGTCCAAGTGCCCGCTACGTAACCTAGATAGCCCAAATACCCGTTAGCTACACTAGATAGTCCAAGTGACCGCTAGGTAACCTACATAGTCAAAGTGCCTGCTAGGTAACCTAGATAGTCCAAGTGCCCGCTAGTTAACCTAGATAGTCCAAGTGCCCGCTAGGTAACCTAGATAGTCCAAGTGCCCGCTAGTTAACCTACATAGTCCAAGTGCCTGATAGGTAAACTACATAGTCCAAGTGCCCACTAGGTAACCTAGACAGTCCAATTGCCCACTAGTTAACCTAGACAGTCCAAGTAACCGCTAGGGAACCTACATAGTCCAAGTGCTCGCTAGGCAACCTACATAATCCAAGTGCCCGTTAGATAACCTAGATAGTCAAAGTGCCTGCTAGGTATCCTAGATAGTCCAAGTGCCCGCTAGGTAACCTACATAGTCCAAGTGCCCGTTAGGTAACCTTGATAGTCCAATTACCCGTTAGCTAACCTAGATCGTCCAAGGGCCCGCTAGTTAACCTAGATAGTCCAAGTGCCCGCTAGTTAACCTACAACGTCCAAGTGCCTGCTAGGTAACCTAGGTAGTCCAAGTGCCTGTTAGCTAACCTACATAGTCCAAGTGCCCGTTCGTTAACCTAGATAGTCCAAGTGCCCGCTATGTAACCTAGACAGTCCAAGTGCCCGCTAGGTTACATACATAGTCCAAGTGTCCGTTCGTTAACCTAGATAGTCCAAGTGCCCGTTTGGTATCCTACATAGTCCAAATGCCCGCTTCGTAACCTGGATAGTCCAAGTGCCCGCTAGATAACTAACATAGTCAAAGTGCGCGATAGGTAACCTACATAGTTCAAGTGCCTTCTAGGGAGCCTACATAGTCCACGTGACCGTTAAGGAACCTACATAGTCCAAGTGCCCGTTAGGGAACGTACATAGTCCAAGTGCTCTCTAGGTAACCTACATAGTCCAAATGCCCGCAAGGAAAACTACATAGTTTAAGTGCCCGCTAGGGAACCTACATAATCCAAGTGCCCGTTAGGTAACCTAGATAGTCCAATGGCCCGCTAGTTGACCTACATAGTCCAAGTGCCCGCTAGTTAACCTACATAGTCCAAGTGCCCGCTACGTAACCTAGATAGCCCAAATACCCGTTAGCTACACTAGATAGTCCAAGTGACCGCTAGGTAACCTACATAGTCAAAGTGCCTACTAGGTAACCTAGATAGTCCAAGTGCCCGTTAGTTAACCTACATAGTCCAAGTGCCCGCTAGATAACCTACATAGTCCAAGTGCCCGCTAGGTAACCTATATAGTCCAAATGCCCGCTAGGGAACCTACATAGTCCTAGTGCCTGCTAGGTAAACTACATAGTCCAAGTGACCACTAGGTAACCTAGACAGTCAAATTGCCCGCTAGTTAACCTAGACAGTCCAAGTAACCGCTAGTTAACCTACATAGTCCAAGTGCCCGCTAGGTAACCTATATAGTCCAAATGCCCGCTAGGGAACCTACATAGTCCTAGTGCCTGCTAGGTAAACTACATAGTCCAAGTGACCACTAGGTAACCTAGACAGTCAAATTGCCCGCTAGTTAACCTAGACAGGCCAAGTGACCACTAGGTTACCTACATAGTCCAAGTGCCCATTCGTTAACCTACATAATCCAAGTGCCCGCTAGTTAATGTAGATAGCCCAATTGCCCGCTAGGGAACGTACATAGTCCAAGTGCCCGCTAGGTAACCTAGATAGTCCAAGTGCGCGCTAGTTAACCTACATAGTCTAAGTGCCTGATAGGTAAACTACATAGTCCAAGTGCCCACTAGGTAACCTAGACAGTCCAATTGCCCACTAGTTAACCTAGACAGTCCAAGTAATCGCTAGGGAACCTACATAGTCCAAGTGCTCGCTAGGCAACCTACATAGTCCAAGTGCCCGTTAGTAAACCTAGATAGTCAAAGTGCCTGCTAGGTAACCTAGATAGTCCATGTGCCCGCTAGGTAACCTACATATTCCAAGTTCCCGTTAGGTAACCTTTATAGTCCAATTACCCGTTAGCTAACCTAGATAGTCCAAGTGTCCGCTAGGTAACCTACATAGTCCATGTGACCGCTAGGTAACCTACATAGTCCAAGTGCCCGATAGTTAACCTAGATCGTCCAAGTGCCCGCTAGTAAACCTAGATAGTCCAAGGGCCCGCTAGTTAACCTAGATTGTCCAAGTGCCCGCTAGTTAACCTGCAAAGTCCACGTGCCTGCTAGGTAACCTAGGTAGTCCAAGTGCCTGTTAGCTGACCTATAAGTCCAAGTGCCCGTTCGTTAACTTAGATAGTCCAAGTGCCCGCTATGTAACCTAGACAGTCCTAGTGCCCGCTAGTTTACATACATAGTCCAAGTGTCCGTTCGTTAACCTAGATAGTCCAAGTGCCCATTTGGTAACCAACATAGTCTAAGTGCCCGCTTCGTAACCTGGATAATCCAAGTGCCCGCTAGATAACCAACATAGTCAAAGTGCGCGATAGGTAACCTACATAGTTCAAGTGCCTTCTAGGGAGCCTACATAGTCCACGTGACCGCTAAGGAACCTACATAGTCCAAATGCCCGATAGGGAACCTACATAGTCCAAGTGCTTGCTAGGTAACCTACATATGCCAAATGCCCGCAAGGAAAACGACATAGTTTAAGTGCCCGCTAGGGAACCTACATAATCCAAGTGCCCGTTAGGTAACCTAGATAGTCCAAGTGCCCGTTAGCTAGCCTAGATAGTCCAATGGCCCGCTAGTTGACCTACATAGTCCAAGTGCCCGCTAGTTAACTTACATAGTCCAATTGCCCGCTAGGTAACCTAGATAGCCCAAGTACCCGTTAGCTACCCTAGATAGTCCAAGTGACCGATAGGTAACCTACATAGTCAAAGTGCCTACTAGGTAACCTAGATAGTCCAAGTTCCTGTTAGCTAACCTAGATAGTCCAAGTGCCCGTTAGTTAACCTACATAGTCCAAGTGCCCGCTAGATGACCTACATAGTCCATGTTCCCGCTAGGTAACCTATATAGTCCAAATGCCCGCTAGGGAACCTACATAGTCCTAGTGCCTGCTAGGTAAACTACATAGTCCAAGTGCCCTCTAGGTAACCTAGACAGTCAAATTGCCCGCTAGTTAACCTAGACAGTCCAATTAACCTCTAGTTAACCTACATAGACCAAGTGCCCGCTAGGTAACCTAGACAGGCCAAGTGACCACTAGGTTACCTACATAGTCCAAGTGCCCGTTCGTTAACCTACATAGTCCATGTGCCCGCTAGTTAACGTAGATAGCCAAATTGCCCGCTAGGGAACGTACATAGTCCAAGTGCCCGCTAGGTAACCTAGATAGTCCAAGTGCCCGCTAGTTAACCTACATAGTCCAAGTGCCTGATAGGTAAACTACATAGTCCAAGTGCCCACTAGGTAACCTAGACAGTCCAATTGCCCACTAGTTAACCTAGACAGTCCAAGTAACCGCTAGGGAACCTACATAGTCCAAGTGCTCGCTAGGCAACCTACATAGTCCAAGTGCCCGTTAGTTAACCTTGATACTCAAAGTGCCTGCTAGGTAACCTAGATAGTCTAAGTGCCCGCTAGGTAACCTACATAGTCCAAGTGCCCGATAGTTAACCTAGATCGTCCAAGTGCCCGCTAGTAAACCTAGATAGTCCAAGGGCCCGCTAGTTAACCTAGATTGTCCAAGTGCCCGCTAGTTAACCTACAACGTCCAAGTGCCTGCTAGGTAACCTAGGTAGTCCAAGTGCCTGTTAGCTAACCTATATAGTCCAAGTGCCCGTTCGTTAACTTAGATAGACCAAGTGCCCGCTATGTAACCAGGACAGTCCTAGTGCCCGCTAGGTTACATACATAGTCCAAGTGTCCGTTCGTTAACCTAGATAGTCCAAGTGCCCGTTTGGTAACCTACATAGGCCAAGTGCCCGCTTCGTAACCTGGATAGTCCAAGTGCCCGCTAGATAACCAACATAGTCAAAGTGCGCGATAGGTAACCTACATAGTTCAAGTGCCTTCTAGGGAGCCTACATAGTCCACGTGAACGCTAAGGAACCTACATAGTCCAAGTGCCCGTTAGGGAACCTACATAGTCCAAGTGCTTGCTAGGTAACCTACATATGCCAAATGCCCGCAAGGAAAACTACATAGTTTAAGTGCCCGCTAGGGAATCTACATAATCCAAGTGCCCGTTAGGTAACCTAGATAGTCCAAGTGCCCGTTAGCTAACCTAGATAGTCCAATGGCCCGCTAGTTGACCTAAATAGTCCAAGTGCCCGCTAGTTAACCTACATAGTCCAAGTTCCCGCTAGGTAACCTAGATAGCCCAAGTACCCGTTAGCTACCCTAGATAGTCCAAGTGACCGATATGTAACCTACATAGTCAAAGTGCCTACTAGGTAACCTAGATAGTCCAAGTTCCTGTTAGCTAACCTAGATAGTCCAAGTGCCCGTTAGTTAACCTACATAGTCCAAGTGCCCGCTAGATAACCTACATAGTCCAAGTGCCCGCTAGGTAACCTATATAGTCCAAATGCTCGCTAGGGAACCTACATATTCCTAGTGCCTGCTAGGTAAACTACATAGTCCAAGTGCCCACTAGGTAACCTAGACAGTCCAATTGCCCGCTAGTTACCCTAGACAGTCCACGTAACCGCTAGGGAACCTACATAGTCCAAGTTCCCGCTAGGGAACTTACATATTCCAAGTGCCCGCTAGTTAACCTAGATAGTCCAAGTGCCCGCTAGTTAACCAGGATCGTCCACGTGCCCTCTAGTTAACTTAAATAGACCAAGGGCCCGCTAGTTAACCTAGATAGTCCAAGTGCCCGCTAGTTAACCTACATAGTCCAAGTGCCCGCTAGGTAACCGAGACAGGCCAAGTGACCACTAGGTTACCTACATAGTCCAAGTGCCCGTTCGTTAACCTACATAGTCCAAGTGCCTGCTAGGTAACGTAGATAGGCCAATTGCCCGCTAGGGAACGTACTTAGTCCAAGTGCCCGCTGGGTAACCTAGATAGTCCAAATGCCCGCTAGTTAACCTACATAGTCCAAGTGCCTGATAGGTAAACTACATAGTCCCAGTGCCCACTAGGTAACCTAGACAGTTTAATTGTCCACTAGTTAACCTAGACAGTCCAAGTAACCGCTAGGGAACCTACATAGTCCAAGTGCTCGCTAGGCAACCTACATAGTCCAAATGCCCGCAAGGAAAACTACATAGTCTAAGTGCCCGCTAGGGAACATACATAATCCAAGTGCACGTTAGTTATCCTAGATAGTCCAAGTGCCCGTTAGCTAGCCTAGATAGTCCAATGGCCCGCTAGTTGAACTACATAGTCCAAGTGCCCGCTAGTTAACCTACATAGTCCATGTGCCTGCTAGGTAACCTAGATAGCCCAAGTACCCGTTAGCTACCCTAGATAGTCCAAGTGACCGTTAGGTAACCTACATAGTCAAAGTGCCCACTAGGTAACCTAGATAGTCCAAGTTCCTGTTAGCTAACCTAGATAGTCCAAGTGCCTGTTAGTTAACCTACATAGTCCAAGTGCCCGCTAGATAACCTACATAGTCGAAGTGCCCGCTTGGTAACCTATATAGTCTAAATGCCCGCTAGGGAACCTACATAGTCCAAGTGCCTGCTAGGTAAACTACATAGTCCATGTGCCCACTAGGTAACCTAGACAGTCCAATTGCCCGCTAGTTAACCTAGACAGTCCAAGTAACCGCTAGGGAACCTACATATTCCAAGTTCCCGTTAGGTAACCTTGATAGTCCAATTACCCGTTAGCTAACCTAGATAGTCCAAGTGTCCGCTAGGTAACCTACATAGTCCATGTGACCGCTAGGTAACCTACATAGTCCAAGTGCCCGATAGTTAACCTAGATCGTCCAAGTGCCCGCTAGTAAACCTAGATAGTCGAAGGGCCCGCTAGTTAACCTAGATTGTCCAAGTGCCCGCTAGTTAACCTGCAACGTCCACGTGCCTGCTAGGTAACCTAGGTAGTCCAAGTGCCTGTTAGCTGACCTATATAGTCCAAGTGCCCGTTCGTTAACTTAGATAGTCCAAGTGCCCGCTATGTAACCTAGACAGTCCTAGTGCCCGCTAGTTTACATACATAGTCCAAGTGTCCGTTCGTTAACCTAGATAGTCCAAGTGCCCATTTGGTAACCAACATAGTCTAAGTGCCCGCTTCGTAACCTGGATAATCCAAGTGCCCGCTAGATAACCAACATAGTCAAAGTGCGCGATAGTTAACCTACATAGTCCAAATGCCCGATAGGGAACCTACATAGTCCAAGTGCTTGCTAGGTAACCTACATATGCCAAATGCCCGCAAGGAAAACGATATAGTTTAAGTGCCCGCTAGGGAACCTACATAATCCAAGTGCCCGTCAGGTAACCTAGATAGTCCAAGTGCCCATTAGCTAACCTAGATAGTCCAATAGCCCGCTAGTTGACCTACATAGTCCAAGTGCCTGCTAGTTAACCTACATAGTCCAAGTGCCCGCTAGGTAACCTAGATAGCCCAAGTACCCGTTAGCTACCCTAGATAGTCCAAGTGACCGATAGGTAACCTACATAGTCAAAGTGCCTACTAGGTAACCTAGATAGTCCAAGTGCCCGTTAGTTAACCTACATAGTCCAAGTGCCCGCTAGATAACCTACATAGTCCATGTTCCCGCTAGGTAACCTATATAGTCCAAATGCCCGCTAGGGAACCTACATAGTCCTAGTGCCTGCTAGGTAAACTACATAGTCCAAGTGCCCACTAGGTAACCTAGACAGTCAAATTGCCCGCTAGTTAACCTAGACAGTCCAAGTAACCTCTAGTTAACCTACATAGTCCAAGTGCCCGCTAGGTAACCTAGACAGGCCAAGTGACCACGAGGTTACCTACATAGTCCAAGTGCCCGTTCGTTAACCTACATAGTCCATGTGCCCGCTAGTTAACGTAGATAGCCCAATTGCCCGCTAGGGAACGTACATAGTCCAAGTGCCCGCTAGGTAAGCTAGATAGTCCAAGTGCCCGCTAGTTAACCTACATAGTCCAAGTGCCTGATAGGTAAACTACATAGTCCAAGTGCCCACTAGGTAACCTAGACAGTCCAATTGCCCACTAGTTAACCTAGACAGTCCAAGTAACCGCTAGGGAACCTACATAGTCCAAGTGCTCGCTAGGCAACCTACATAGTCCAAGTGCCCGTTAGTTAACCTTGATACTCAAAGTGCCTGCTAGGTAACCTAGATAGTCTAAGTGCCCGCTAGGTAACCTACATAGTCCAAGTGCCCGATAGTTAACCTAGATCGTCCAAGTGCCCGCTAGTAAACCTAGATAGTCCAAGGGCCCGCTATATAACCTAGATTGTCCAAGTGCCCGCTAGTTAACCTACAACGTCCAAGTGCCTGCTAGGTAACCTAGGTAGTCCAAGTGCCTGTTAGCTAACCTATATAGTCCAAGTGCCCGTTCGTTAACTTAGATAGTCCAAGTGCCCGCTATGTAACCTAGACAGTCCTAGTGCCCGCTAGGTTACATACATAGTCCAAGTGTCCGTTCGTTAACCTAGATAGTCCAAGTGCCCGTTTGGTAACCTACATAGTCCAAGTGCCCGCTTCGTAACCTGGATAGTCCAAGTGCCCGCTAGATAACCAACATAGTCAAAGTGCGCGATAGGTAACCTACATACTTCAAGTGCCTTCTAGGGAGCCTACATAGTCCACGTGAACGCTAAGGAACCTACATAGTCCAAGTGCCCGTTAGGGAACCTACATAGTCCAAGTGCTTGCTAGGTAACCTACATATGCCAAATGCCCGCAAGGAAAACTACATAGTTTAAGTGCCCGCTAGGGAATCTACATAATCCAAGTGCCCGTTAGGTAACCTAGATAGTCCAAGTGCCCGTTAGCTAACCTAGATAGTCCAATGGCCCGCTAGTTGACCTAAATAGTCCAAGTGCCCGCTAGTTAACCTACATAGTCCAAGTGCCCGCTAGGTAACCTAGATAGCCCAAGTACCCGTTAGCTACCCTAGATAGTCCAAGTGACCGATATGTAACCTACATAGTCAAAGTGCCTACTAGGTAACCTAGATAGTCCAAATTCCTGTTAGCTAACCTAGATAGTCCAAGTGCCCGTTAGTTAACCTACATAGTCCAAGTGCCCGCTAGATAACCTACATAGTCCAAGTGCCCGCTAGGTAACCTATATAGTCCAAATGCTCGCTAGGGAACCTACATATTCCTAGTGCCAGCTAGGTAAACTACATAGTCCAAGTGCCCAATAGGTAACCTAGACAGTCCAATTGCCCGCTAGTTAACCTAGACAGTCCACGTAACCGCTAGGGAACCTACATAGTCCAAGTTCCCGCTAGGGAACTTACATATTCCAAGTGCCCGCTAGTTAACCTAGATAGTCCAAGTGCCCCCTAGTTAACCAGGATCGTCCAAGTGCCCTCTAGTTAACTTAAATAGACCAAGGGCCCGCTAGTTAACCTAGATAGTCCAAGTGCCCGCTAGTTAACCTACATAGTCCAAGTGCCCGCTAGGTAACCGAGACAGGCCAAGTGACCACTAGGTTACCTACATAGTCCAAGTGCCCGTTCGTTAACCTACATAGTCCAAGTGCCTGCTAGGTAACGTAGATAGGCCAATTGCCCGCTAGGGAACGTACTTAGTCCAAGTGCCCGCTGGGTAACCTAGATAGTCCAAATGCCCGCTAGTTAACCTACATAGTCCAAGTGCCTGATAGGTAAACTACATAGTCCCAGTGCCCACTAGGTAACCTAGACAGTTTAATTGTCCACTAGTTAACCTAGACAGTCCAAGTAACCGCTAGGGAACCTACATAGTCCAAGTGCTCGCTAGTTAACCTACATAGTCCAAATGCCCGCAAGGAAAACTACATAGTCTAAGTGCCCGCTAGGGAACATACATAATCCAAGTGCACGTTAGTTATCCTAGATAGTCCAAGTGCCCGTTAGCTAGCCTAGATAGTCCAATGGCCCGCTAGTTGAACTACATAGTCCAAGTGCCCGCTAGTTAACCTACATAGTCCATGTGCCTGCTAGGTAACCTAGATAGCCCAAGTACCCGTTAGCTACCCTAGATAGTCCAAGTGACCGTTAGGTAACCTACATAGTCAAAGTGCCCACTAGGTAACCTAGATAGTCCAAGTTCCTGTTAGCTAACCTAGATAGTCCAAGTGCCTGTTAGTTAACCTACATAGTCCAAGTGCCCGCTAGATAACCTACATAGTCGAAGTGCCCGCTTGGTAACCTATATAGTCCAAATGCCCGCTAGGGAACCTACATAGTCCAAGTGCCTGCTAGGTAAACTACATAGTCCAAGTGCCCACTAGGTAACCTAGACAGTCCAATTGCCCGCTAGTTAACCTAGACAGTCCAAGTAACCGCTAGGGAACCTACATAGTCCAAGTTCCCGCTAGGGAACTTACATATTCCAAGTGCCCGCTAGTTAACCTAGATAGTCCAAGGGCCCGCTAGTTAACCAGGATCATCCAAGTGCCCTCTAGTAAACTTACATAGTCCAAGGGCCTGCTAGTTAACCTACATAGACCAAGGGCCCGCTAGTTAATCTAGATAGTCCAAGTGCCCGCTAGTTAACCTACATAGTACAAGTGCCCGCTAGGTAACCGAGACAGGCCAAGTGACCTCTAGGTTACCTACATAGTCCAAGTGCCCGTTCTTTAACCTACATAGTCCAAGTGCCCGCTAGGTAACGTAGATAGGCCAATTGCCCGCTAGGGAACGTACATAGTCCAAGTGCCCGCTAGGTAACCTAGATAGTCCAAGTGCCCGTTAGTTAACCTAGATAGTGAAAATGCCTGCTAGGTAACCTAGATAGTCCAAGTGCCCGCTAGGTAACCTACATAGTCCAAGTGCCCGTTAGGTAACCTTGATAGTCCAATTACCCGTTAGCTAACCTAGATAGTCCAAGTGTCCGCTAGGTAACCTACATAGTCCATGTGACCGCTAGGTAACCTACATAGTCCAAGTGACCGATAGTTAACCTAGATAGTCCAAGTGCGCGCTAGTAAACCTAGATAGTCCAAGGGCCCGCTAGTTAACCTAGATAGTCCATGTGCCCGCTAGGTAACCTACAACGTCCAAGTGCCTGCTTGGTAACCTAGGTAGTCCAAGTGCCTGTTAGCTAACCTACATAGTCCAAGTGCCCGTTCGTTAACCTAGATAGTCCAAGTGCCCGCTATGTAACCTAGATAGTCCAAGTGCCCGCTAAGTTACATACATAGTCCAAGTGTCCGTTCGTTAACCTAGATAGTCCAAGTGCCCGTTTGGTAACCTACATAGTCCAAGTGCCCGCTTCGTAACCTGGATAGTCCAAGTGACCGCTAGATAACCAACATAGTCAAAGTGCGCGATAGGTAACCTACATAGTTCAAGTGCTTTCTAGGGAGCCTATATAGTCCACGTGACCGCTAAGGAACCTACATAGTCCAAGTGCCCGTTAGGGAACCTACATAGTCCAAGTGCTCGCTATGTAACCTACATAGTCCAAATGCCCGCAAGGAAAACTACATAGTTTAAGTGCCCGCTAGGGAACCTACATAATCCAAGTGCCCGTTAGGTAACCTAGATAGTCCAAGTGCCCGTTAGCTAACCTAGATAGTCCAATGGCCCGCTAGTTAACCTACATAGTCCAAGTGCCCGCTAGGTAACCTAGATAGCCCAAGTAGCCGTTAGCTACCGTAGATAGTCCAAGTGACCGCTAGGTAACCTACATAGTCAAATTGCCCACTAGGTAACCTAGATAGTCCAAGTTCCTGTTAGCTAACCTAGATAGTCCAAGTGCCCGTTAGTTAACCTACATAGTCCAAGTGCCCGCTAGATAACCTACATAGTCCAAGTGCCCGCTAGGTAACCTATATAGTCCAAATGCCCGCTAGGGAACCTACATATTCCTAGTGCCTGCTAGGTAAACTACATAGTCCAAGTGCCCACTAGGTAACCTAGACAGTCCAATTGCCCGCTAGTTAACCTAGACAGTCCAAGTAACCGCTAGGGAACCTACATAGTCCTAGTTCCCGCTAGGGAACTTACATATTCCAAGTGCCCGCTAGTTAACCTAGATAGTCCAAGTGCCCGCTAGTTAACCAGGATCGTCCAAGTGCCCTCTAGTTAACTTACATAGTCCAAGGGCCTACAAGTTAACCTACATAGACCAAGGGCCCGCTAGTTAACCTAGATAGTCCAAGTAACCGCTAGTTAACCTACATAGTCCAAGTGCCCGCTAGGTAACCGAGACAGGCCAAGTGACCACTAGGTTATCTACATAGTCCAAGTGCCCGTTCGTTAACCTACATAGTCCAAGTGCCCGCTAGGTAACGTAGATAGCCCAATTGCCCGCTAGGGAATTTACATAGTCCAAGTCCCCGCTAGGTAACCTAGATAGTCCAAGTGCCCACTAGTTAACCTACATAGTCCAAGTGCCTGATAGGTAAACTACATAGTCCAAGTGCCCACTAGGTAACCTAGACAGTCCAATTGCCCACTAGTTAACCTAGACAGTCTAAGTAACCGCTAGGGAACTTACATAGTCCAAGTGCCCGCTAGGGAACCTATATAGTCCAAGTGCTCGCTAGGCAACCTACATAGTCCAAGTGCCCATTAGTTAACCTAGAGTCAAAGTGCCTGCTAGGTAACCTAGATAGTCCAAGTGCCCGTTAGGTAACCTTGATAGTCCAATTACCCGTTAGCTAACCTAGATAGTCCAAGTGTCCGCTAGGTAACCTACATAGTCCATGTGACCGCTAGGTAACCTACATAGTCCAAGTGACCGATAGTTAACCTAGATAGTCCAAGTGCGCGCTAGTAAACCTAGATAGTCCAAGGGCCCGCTAGTTAACCTAGATAGTCCATGTGCCCGCTAGGTAACATACAACGTCCAAGTGCCTGCTTGGTAACCTAGGTAGTCCAAGTGCCTGTTAGCTAACCTACATAGTCCAAGTGCCCGTTCGTTAACCTAGATAGTCCAAGTGCCCGCTATGTAACCTAGATAGTCCAAGTGCCCGCTAAGTTACATACATAGTCCAAGTGTCCGTTCGTTAACCTAGATAGTCCAAGTGCCCGTTTGGTAACCTACATAGTCCAAGTGCCCGCTTCGTAACCTGGATAGTCCAAGTGACCGCTAGATAACCAACATAGTCAAAGTGCGCGATAGGTAACCTACATAGTTCAAGTGCTTTCTAGGGAGCCTATATAGTCCACGTGACCGCTAAGGAACCTACATAGTCCAAGTGCCCGTTAGGGAACCTACATAGTCCAAGTGCTCGCTATGTAACCTACATAGTCCAAATGCCCGCAAGGAAAACTACATAGTTTAAGTGCCCGCTAGGGAACCTACATAATCCAAGTGCCCGTTAGGTAACCTAGATAGTCCAAGTGCCCGTTAGCTAACCTAGATAGTCCAATGGCCCGCTAGTTGACCTACATAGTCCAAGTGCCCGCTAGTTAACCTACATAGTCCAAGTGCCCGCTAGGTAACCTAGATAGCCCAAGTAGCCGTTAGCTACCGTAGATAGTCCAAGTGACCGCTAGGTAACCTACATAGTCAAATTGCCCACTAGGTAACCTAGATAGTCCAAGTTCCTGTTAGCTAACCTAGATAGTCCAAGTGCCCGTTAGTTAACCTACATAGTCCAAGTGCCCGCTAGATAACCTACATAGTCCAAGTGCCCGCTAGGTAACCTATATAGTCCAAATGCCCGCTAGGGAACCTACATATTCCTAGTGCCTGCTAGGTAAACTACATAGTCCAAGTGCCCACTAGGTAACCTAGACAGTCCAATTGCCCGCTAGTTAACCTAGACAGTCCAAGTAACCGCTAGGGAACCTACATAGTCCTAGTTCCCGCTAGGGAACTTACATATTCCAAGTGCCCGCTAGTTAACCTAGATAGTCCAAGTGCCCGCTAGTTAACCAGGATCGTCCAAGTGCCCTCTAGTTAACTTACATAGTCCAAGGGCCTACAAGTTAACCTACATAGACCAAGGGCCCGCTAGTTAACCTAGATAGTCCAAGTAACCGCTAGTTAACCTACATAGTCCAAGTGCCCGCTAGGTAACCGAGACAGGCCAAGTGACCACTAGGTTATCTACATAGTCCAAGTGCCCGTTCGTTAACCTACATAGTCCAAGTGCCCGCTAGGTAACGTAGATAGCCCAATTGCCCGCTAGGGAATTTACATAGTCCAAGTCCCCGCTAGGTAACCTAGATAGTCCAAGTGCCCACTAGTTAACCTACATAGTCCAAGTGCCTGATAGGTAAACTACATAGTCCAAGTGCCCACTAGGTAACCTAGACAGTCCAATTGCCCACTAGTTAACCTAGACAGTCTAAGTAACCGCTAGGGAACTTACATAGTCCAAGTGCCCGCTAGGGAACCTATATAGTCCAAGTGCTCGCTAGGCAACCTACATAGTCCAAGTGCCCGTTAGTTAACCTAGATAGTCAAAGTGCCTGCTAGGTAACCTAGATAGTCCAAGTGCCCGTTAGGTAACCTTGATAGTCCAATTATCCGTTAGCTAACCTAGATAGTCCAAGTGCCCGCTTCGTAACCTGGATAGTCCAAGTGCCCGCTAGATAACCAACATAGTCAAAGTGCGCCATAGGTAACCTACATAGTCCAAGTGCCTTCTAGGGAGCCTACATAGTCCAAATGCCTGCAAGGAAACCTACATAGTCTAAGTGCCCGCTATAGAACCTACATAATCCAAGTGCCCGTTAGGTAACCTAGATAGTCCAAGTGCCCGTTAGCTAACCTAGATAGTTCAATGGCCCTCTAGTTTACCTACATAGTCCAAGTGCCGGCTAGTTAACCAACATAGTCCAAGTGCCCGCTATGTAACCTGGATAGCCCAAGTACCCGTTAGGTACCCTAGATAGTCCAAGTGCCCGTTCGTTAACCTACATAGTCCAAGTGCCCGCTAGGTAACATAGATAGCCCAATTGCCCGCTAGGGAATTTACATAGTCCAAGTCCCCGCTAGGTAACCTACATAGTCCAAGGGCCCGCCAGTAAACCTAGTTCGTCCAAGTGTCCGCTAATTAACCTACATAGTCCAAGTGCCCGCTAGGTAACCAAGATAGTCAAAGTGGCCGCTAGGTAACCAACATAGTCCAAATTCACACTAGGTAACCTAGATAGTCCAAGTGCCCGTTACCTAACCTAGATTGTCCAAGTGCCTGTTAGCTAACCTACATAGTCCAAGTGCCCGTTCGTTAACCTAGATAGTCCAAGTGCCCACTATGTAACCTAGACAGTCCAAGTACCCGCTAGGTTACCTACATAGTCCAAGGGTCCGTTCGTTAACCTCGATAGTCCATTTGCCCGCTTCGTAACCTGGAGTAGTCCAAGTGCCCGCTAGTTAACCTACATAGTCAAAGTGCCCGCTAGTTAACCTACATAGTCCAAGTGCCCGTTAGTTAACCTACATAATACAAATTGCCCGTTAGCTAACCTAGATAGTCCAAG
Source organism: Tenrec ecaudatus (assembly GCF_050624435.1). Lineage (NCBI taxonomy): Eukaryota > Metazoa > Chordata > Mammalia > Afrosoricida > Tenrecidae > Tenrec > Tenrec ecaudatus. Next base: position 508,468 of record NW_027459400.1, on the reverse strand, counting down.
GGCCCGCTAGTTGACCTACATAGTCCAAATGCCCGCTAGGTAACCTAGATAGTCAAAGTGCCCACTAGGGGACGTACATATTCCAAGTGCCCGCTAGGTAACCCAGATAGTCCAAGTGCCGGCTAGGGTATGTACATAGACCAAGTGCCCGCTAGGCAACCTAGATAGTCCAAGTGCCCGCTAGTTAACCTAGATAATCCAAGTGCCTTCTAGTTAAACTAGATCGTCCAAGGGCCCGCTAGTTAACCTACATAGACTAAGGGCCCCCTAGTTAACCTAGATATTCCAAGTGCCCGCTAGTTAACCTAGATCGTCCAAGTGTCCGCTAGTTAACCTACGTAGTACAAGTGCCCGTTAGGTAGCCTAGATACTCCAAGTGACCGCTAGATTACTTACATAGTCCTAGTGCCCGCTAGGTAACCTAGATAGTCCATGTTTCTGTTAGCTAACCTAGATAGTCCAAGTGCCCGCTAGTTAACCTACATAGTCCAAGGGCCCCCTAGTTAACCTAGATATTCCAAATGCCCGCTAGTTAACCTAGATCGTCCAAGTGTCCGCTAGTTAACCTACATAAAATACGTGCCCGTTAGGTAGCCTAGATAGTCCAAGTGACCGCTAGGAAACTTACAAAGTCCTAGTGCCCGCTAGGTAACCTAGATAGTCCAAGTTCCTGTTAGCTAACCTAGATAGTCAAAGTGCCCACTAGGTAACCTAGATAGTCAAAGTGCCCGTTAGGTAACCTAGATAGTCCAAGTGCCCGCTAGGGAACCTGCATCGTGCAAGTGCCTGCTAGGTAAGCTAGATAGTCCAAGTGCCCGCTAGTTAACCTAGAACTTCCAAGTGTCCGCTACTTAACCTACATAGTCCAAGGGCCTGCTACTTAACCTTCATAGTCCAAGAACCCGCTAGTTTACCTAGATTGTCCAAGTGCTCGCTAGGTAACCTACATACTCCAAATGCCCGCAAGGAAACCTACATAGTCTAAGTGCCCGCTAGGGAACCTACATAATCCAAGTGCCCGTTAGGTAACCTAGATTGTCCAAGTGCCCGTTAGCTAACCTAGATAGTCCAAGTGCTATCTAGGTAACCTAGATAATCGAAGGGCTCGCTTGTTAACTTTGATAGTCCAAGTGCCCGCTGGTTAAACTAGATCGTCCAAGTGCCCGCTAGTTAACCTAGATCGTCCAAGTGCCGGCTAGTTAACCTACATAGTCGAAGGGCCTACTTGTTAACCTAGATCATCCAAGTGTCCTCTAGTTAACATACATAGTGCAAGTGCCCGCTAGGTTACCTACATAGTGCAAGTGTCCGCTAGGAAACCTACATTGTCCAAGTGCCCGCTAGGGAAGGTACATAGTCCAAGTGCCCGCTAGGTAACTTAGAGAGTGCAAGTGCCCGCTAGTTAACCTACATAGTCCAAGTGCTTGCTAGGTAACCTAGATAGTCCAAGGGCCTGCTAGTTAACCTACATAGTCCAAGTGCCCGCTAGGTAACCTACATAGTGCAAGTGTCCGCTAGTTAAACTACATAGTCCAAAGGCCCGCTAGTTAAACTAGATAGTCCAAGTGCCCGCTAGGTAACCTAGGTCGTCCAAGGGACCGCTAGTTAACCTAGGTCGTCCAATTGTCCACTAGTTAACCTACTAAGTCCAAGTGCCCTAATGGAACCTAGATAGTCCAAGTGCACGCTAGGGAACCTACATAGTCCAATTGCCCGCTCACGAACATACATAGTCCAAGTGCCTGTTAGTTAACTTAGATAATGCAAGTGCCCGTTAGTTAACCTACATAGTCCAAGTGCCCGCTAGGTAACCAATATAGTCCAAATGCCCGCTAGGGAACCTACATAGTCCAAGTGCCTGCTAGGTAAACTACATAGTCCAAGTGCCCACTAGTTAACCTAGACAGTACAAGTAACCCTAGGGAACCTAAATAGTCCAAGTGCCCGCTAGTTAACCTAGATAGTCCAAGTGCCCGCTAGTTAACCAGGATCGTCCAAGTGCCCTCTAGTTAACTTACATAGTCCAAGGGCCTGCTAGTTAACCTACATAGACCAAGGGCCCGCTAGTTAACCTAGATAGTCCAAGTGCCCGCTAGTTAACCTACATAGTCCAAGTGCCCGCTAGGTAACCTAGACAGGCCAAGTGACCACTAGGTTACCTACATAGTCCAAGTGCCCGCTAGTTAACCTACATAGTCCAAGTGCCTGATAGGTAAACTACATAGTCCAAGTGCCCACGAGGTAACCTAGACAGTCCAATTGCCCACTAGTTAACCTAGACAGTCCAAGTAACCGCTAGGGAACCTACATATTCCAAATGCCCGCTAGGGAACCTACATAGTCCAAGTGCTCGCTAGGAAACCTACATAGTCCAAGTGCCCGTTAGTTAACCTAGAGAGTCAAAGTGCCTGCTAGGTAACCTAGATCGTCCAAGTGGCCGCTAGTTAACCTAGATAGTCCAAGTGTCCGCTAGGTAACCTACATAGTCCAAGTGCCCGATAGTAAACCTAGATAGTCCAAGTGTCCGCTAGTAAACCTAGATAGTCCAAGGGCCCGCTAGTTAACCTAGATAGTCCAAATGCCCGCTAGTTAACCTAAATGGTCCAAGTGTCCGCTAGGTAACCTACATCGTCCAAGTGCCTGCTAGGTAACCTAGGTAGTCCAAGTGCCTGTTAGCTAACCTACATAGTCCAAGTGCCCGTTCGTTAACCTAGATAGTCCAAGTGCCCGCTATGTAACCTAGACAGTCCAAGTGCCCGCTAGGTTACCTACATAGTCCAAGTGTCCGTTCATTAACCTAGATAGTCCAAGTGCCCATTTGGTAACCTACATAGTCCAAGTGCCCATACGTAACCTGGATAGTCCAAGTGCCCGCTAGATAACCAACATAGTCAAAGTGCGCGATAGGTAACCTACATAGTCCACGTGCCTTCTAGGGATCCTACATAGTACACGTGACCGCTAGGGAACCTACATAGTCCAAGTGCCCGTTAGGGAACCTACATAGTCCAAGTGCCCGCAAGGAAACCTACATAGTCTAAGTGCCCGCTAGGGAACCTACATAATCCAAGTGCCCGTTAGGTAACCTAGATTGTCCAAGTGCCCGTTAGCTAACCTAGATAGTCCAATGGCCCGCTAGTTGACCTACATAGTCCAATTGCCTGCTAGTTAACCTACATAGTCCAAGTGACCGCTAGGTAACCTACATAGTCAAAGTGCCCACTAGTTAACCTAGATAGTCCAAGTTCCTGTTAGCTAACCTAGATAGTCCAAGTGTCCGCTAGGTAACCTACATAGTCCAAGGGCCCGCTCGTTAACCTTGTTCCTCCAAGTGTCCGCTAATTAACCTACATAGTCCAAGTGCCCGCTAGGTAACCAAGATAGTCAAAGTGGCCGCTAGGTAACCAACATAGTCCAAGTTCCCACTAGGTAACCTAGATAGTCCAAGTGCCCGTTACCTAACCTAGATTGTCCAAGTGCCTGTTAGCTAACCTACATAGTCCAAGTGCCCGTTCGTTAACCTAGATAATCCAAGTGCCCGCTATGTAACCTAGACAGTCCAAGTGCCCGCTACGTTACATACATAGTCCAAGTGTCCGTCCGTTAACCTCGATAGTCCAATTGTCCGCTTCGTAACCTGGATAGTCCACGTGCCCGCTAGTTAACCTACATAGTCAAAGTGCCCGATAGGTAACCTACATAGTCCAAGTGCCTTCTAGAGAGCGTACATAGTCCACGTGACCGCTAGGGAACCTACATAGTCCAATTGCCCGTTAGGGAACCTACATAGTCCAAGTGCTCGCTAGGTAACCTACATAGTCCAAATGCCCGCAAGGAAACCTACATAGTCTAAGTGCCCGCTAGGGAACCTACATAATCCAAGTGCCCGTTAGGTAACCTAGATAGTCCAAGTGCCCGTTAGCTAACCTAGATAGTCCAAGGGCCCGCTAGTTGACCTACATAGTCCAAGTGCCAGCTAGGTAACCTAGATAGTACAAGTGCCCGATAGGGAACCTAGATAGTCCAAGTGCCTGTTAGCTAACCTAGATAGTCCAAGTGACGGCTATGTAACCTACATAGTCCAAGAGCCCGTTCGTTAACCTAGATAATCCAAGTGCCCGCTAGGTAACCTAGACAGTCCTAGTGCCCGCTAGTTAACCTACATAGTCCAAGTGCCTGTTAGTTAACCTACATAATCCAAGTGCCCGTTAGCTAACCTAGATAGTCCAAGGGCCCGCTAGTTGACCTACATAGTCCAAGTGCCCGCTATGTAACCTAGATAGACCTAGTGCCCGCTAGTTAAACAAGATAGTCCTAGTGTCCTTTAGTTAACCTAGATAGTCCAAGTGCCCTCTAGGGGACATACATAGTCCAAGTGCCCGCTAAGTTATGTACATAGACCAAGTGCCCGCTAGGTAACCTAGATAGTCCAAGGGCCTGCTAGTTAACCTACATAGTCCAAGTGCCCGCTAGGTAACCTACATAGTGCAAGTGTCCGCTAGTTTAACTACATAGTCCAAAGGCCCGCTAGTTAACCTAGATAGTCCAAGTGCCCGCTAGGTAACCTACATAGTGCATTTGTCCGCTAGTCAACCTACGTAGTCCAAGGGACCGCTAGTTAACCTAGATCGTCCAATTGTCCACTAGTTAACCTACATAGTCCAAGTGCCCTATATGGAACCTAGACAGCCAAAGTGCACGCTAGGGAACCTACATAGTCCAATTGCCCGCTCTCGAACATACATAGTCCAAGTGCCTGTTAGTTAACCTAGATAATGCAAGTGCCCGTTTGTTAACCTACTTAGTCCAAGTGCCCGCTAGATAACCTACATAGTCCAAATGCCCGCTAGGTAACCTATATAGTCCAAATGCCCGCTAGGGAACCTACATAGTCCAAGTGCCTGCTAGGTAAACTACATAGTCCAAGTGCCCACTAGTTAACCTAGACAGTACAAGTAACTTTAGGGAACCTACATAGTCCAAGTGCCCGATAGTTAACCAGGATCATCCAAGTGCCCTCTAGTTAACTTACATAGTCCAAGGGCCTGCTAGTTAACCTACATAGACCAAGGGCCCACTAGTTAACCTAGATAGTCCAAGTGCCCTCTAGTTAACCTACATAGTCCAAGTGCCCGCTAGGTAACCTAGACAGGCCAAGTGACCTCTAGGTTACCTACATAGTCCAAGTGCCCGTTCGTTAACCTACATAGTCCAAGTGCCCGCTAGGTAACGTAGATAGCCCAATTGCCCGCTAGGGAACGTACATAGTCCAAGTGCCCGCTAGTTAACCTACATAGTCCAAGTGCCTGCTAGGTAAACTACATAGTCCAAGTGCCCACTAGGTAACCTAGACAGTCCAATTGCCCACTAGTTAACCTAGACAGTCCAAGTAACCGCTAGGGAACCTACATAGTCCAAGTGCCCGCTAGGGAACCTACATAGTCCAAGTGCTCGCTTGGCAACCTCCATAGTCCAAGTGCTCGTTAGTTAACCTAGAGAGTCAAAGTGCCTGCTAGGTAACCTAGATCGTCCAAGTGCCCGCTAGGTAACCTACATAGTCAAAGTGCATGCTAGGTAACCTAGATAGTCCAATTGCCCGTTAGCTAACCTAGATAGTCCAAGTGTCCGCTAGGTAACCTACATAGTCCATGTGACCGCTAGGTAACGTACATAGTCCAAGTGCCCGATAGTTAACCTAGATAGTCCAAGTGCCCGCTAGTAAACATAGATAGTCCAAGGGCCCGCTAGTTAACCTAGATATTCCAAGTGCCCGCTAGTTAACCTAAATGGTCCAAGTGTCCGCTAGGTAACCTACATCGTCCAAGTGCCTGCTAGGTAACCTAGGTAGTCCAAGTGCCTGTTAGCTAACCTACATAGTCCAAGTGCCCGTTCGTTAACCTAGATAGTCCAAGTGCCCGCTATGTAACCTAGACAGTCCAAGTGCCCGCTAGGTTACCTACATAGTCCAAGTGTCCGTTCGTTAACCTAGATTGTCCAAGTGCCCGTTTGGTAACCTACATAGTCCAAGTGCCCATACGTAACCTGGATAGTCCAAGTGCCCGCTAGATAACCAACATAGTCAAAGTGCGCGATAGGTAACCTACATAGTCCACGTGCCTTCTAGGCATCCTACATAGTACACGTGACCGCTAGGGAACCTACATAGTCCAAGTGCCCGTTAGGGAACCTACATAGTCCAAGTGCCCGCAAGGAAACCTACATAGACTAAGTGCCCGCTAGGGAACCTACATAATCCAAGTACCCGTTAGGTAACCTAGATAGTCCAAGTGCCCGTTAGCTAACCTAGATAGTCCAATGGCCCGCTAGTTGACCTACATAGTCCAAGTGCCCGCTAGTTAACCTACATAGTCCAAGTGCCCGCTAGGTAACCTAGATAGCCCAAGTACCCGTTAGCTACCCTAGATAGTCCAAGTGACCGCTAGGTAACCTACATAGTCAAAGTGCCCACTAGGTAACCTAGATAGTCCAAGTTCCTGTTAGCTAACCTAGATAGTCCAAATGTCCGCTAGGTAACCTACATAGTCCAAGGGCCCGCTCGTTAACCTTGTTCGTCCAATTGTCCGCTAATTAACCTACAAAGTCCAAGTGCCCGCTAGGTAACCAAGATAGTCAAAGTGGCTGCTAGGTAACCAACATAGTCCAAGTTCCCACTAGGTAACCTAGATAGTCCAAGTGCCCGTTACCTAACCTAGATTGTCCAAGTGCCTGTTAGCTAACCTAGATAGTCCAATGGCCCGCTAGTTGACCTACATAGTCCAATTGCCCGCTAGTTAACCTACATAGTCCAAGTGACCGCTAGGTAACCTACATAGTCAAAGTGCCCACTAGTTAACCTAGATAGTCCAAGTTCCTGTTAGCTAACCTAGATAGTCCAAGTGTCCGCTAGGTAACCTACATAGTCTCAGGGCCCGCTCGTTAACCTTGTTCCTCCAAGTGTCCGCTAATTAACCTACATAGTCCAAGTGCCCGCTAGGTAACCAAGATAGTCAAAGTGGCCGCTAGGTAACCAACATAGTCCAAGTTCCCACTAGGTAACCTAGATAGTCCAAGTGCCCGTTACCTAACCTAGATTGTCCAAGTGCCTGTTAGCTAACCTACATAGTCCAAGTGCCCGTTCGTTAACCTAGATAATCCAAGTGCCCGCTATGTAACCTAGACAGTCCAAGTGCCCGCTACGTTACATACATAGTCCAAGTGTACGTCCGTTAACCTCGATAGTCCAATTGTCCGCTTCGTAACCTGGATAGTCCACGTGCCCGCTAGTTAACCTACATAGTCAAAGTGCCCGATAGGTAACCTACATAGTCCAAGTGCCTTCTAGAGAGCGTACATAGTCCACGTGACCGCTAGGGAACCTACATAGTCCAATTGCCCGTTAGGGAACCTACATAGTCCAAGTGCTCGCTAGGTAACCTACATAGTCCAAATGCCCGCAAGGAAACCTACATAGTCTAAGTGCCCGCTAGGGAACCTACATAATCCAAGTGCCCGTTAGGTAACCTAGATAGTCCAAGTGCCCGTTAGCTAACCTAGATAGTCCAAGGGCCCGCTAGTTGACCTACATAGTCCAAGTGCCAGCTAGGTAACCTAGATAGTACAAGTGCCCGATAGGGAACCTAGATAGTCCAAGTGCCTGTTAGCTAACCTAGATAGTCCAAGTGACGGCTATGTAACCTACATAGTCCAAGAGCCCGTTCGTTAACCTAGATAATCCAAGTGCCCGCTAGGTAACCTAGACAGTCCTAGTGCCCGCTAGTTAACCTACATAGTCCAAGTGCCCGTTAGTTAACCTACATAATCCAAGTGCCCGTTAGCTAACCTAGATAGTCCAAGGGCCCGCTAGTTGACCTACATAGTCCAAGTGCCCGCTATGTAACCTAGATAGACCTAGTGCCCGCTAGTTAAACAAGATAGTCCTAGTGTCCTTTAGTTAACCTAGATAGTCCAAGTGCCCTCTAGGGGACATACATAGTCCAAGTGCCCGCTAAGTTATGTACATAGACCAAGTGCCCGCTAGGTAACCTAGATAGTCCAAGGGCCTGCTAGTTAACCTACATAGTCCAAGTGCCCGCTAGGTAACCTACATAGTGCAAGTGTCCGCTAGTTTAACTACATAGTCCAAAGGCCCGCTAGTTAACCTAGATAGTCCAAGTGCCCGCTAGGTAACCTACATAGTGCATTTGTCCGCTAGTCAACCTACGTAGTCCAAGGGACCGCTAGTTAACCTAGATCGTCCAATTGTCCACTAGTTAACCTACATAGTCCAAGAGCCCTATATGGAACCTAGACAGCCAAAGTGCACGCTAGGGAACCTACATAGTCCAATTGCCCGCTCTCGAACATACATAGTCCAAGTGCCTGTTAGTTAACCTAGATAATGCAAGTGCCCGTTTGTTAACCTACATAGTCCAAGTGCCCGCTAGATAACCTACATAGTCCAAATGCCCGCTAGGTAACCTATATAGTCCAAATGCCCGCTAGGGAACCTACATAGTCCAAGTGCCTGCTAGGTAAACTACATAGTCCAAGTGCCCACTAGTTAACCTAGACAGTACAAGTAACTTTAGGGAACCTACATAGTCCAAGTGCCCGATAGATAACCTAGATAGTCCAAGTGCCCGCTAGTTAACCAGGATCGTCCAAGTGCCCTCTAGTTAACTTACATAGTCCAAGGGCCTGCTAGTTAACCTACATAGACCAAGGGCCCACTAGTTAACCTAGATAGTCCAAGTGCCCTCTAGTTAACCTACATAGTCCAAGTGCCCGCTAGGTAACCTAGACAGGCCAAGTGACCACTAGGTTACCTACATAGTCCAAGTGCCCGTTCGTTAACCTACATAGTCCAAGTGCCCGCTAGGTAACGTAGATAGCCCAATTGCCCGCTAGGGAACGTACATAGTCCAAGTGCCCGCTAGTTAACCTACATAGTCCAAGTGCCTGCTAGGTAAACTACATAGTCCAAGTGCCCACTAGGTAACCTAGACAGTCCAATTGCCCACTAGTTAACCTAGACAGTCCAAGTAACCGCTAGGGAACCTACATAGTCCAAGTGCCCGCTAGGGAACCTACATAGTCCAAGTGCTTGCTTGGCAACCTCCATAGTCCAAGTGCTCGTTAGTTAACTTAGAGAGTCAAAGTGCCTGCTAGGTAACCTAGATCGTCCAAGTGCCCGCTAGGTAACCTACATAGTCAAAGTGCATGCTAGGTAACCTAGATAGTCCAATTGCCCGTTAGCTAACCTAGATAGTCCAAGTGTCCGCTAGGTAACCTACATAGTCCATGTGACCGCTAGGTAACGTACATAGTCCAAGTGCCCGATAGTTAACCTAGATAGTCCAAGTGCCCGCTAGTAAACCTAGATAGTCCAAGGGCCCGCTAGTTAACCTAGATATTCCAAGTGCCCGCTAGTTAACCTAAATGGTCCAAGTGTCCGCTAGGTAACCTACATCGTCCAAGTGCCTGCTAGGTAACCTAGGTAGTCCAAGTGCCTGTTAGCTAACCTACATAGTCCAAGTGCCCGTTCGTTAACCTAGATAGTCCAAGTGCCCGCTATGTAACCTAGACAGTCCAAGTGCCCGCTAGGTTACCTACATAGTCCAAGTGTCCGTTCGTTAACCTAGATTGTCCAAGTGCCCGTTTGGTAACCTACATAGTCCAAGTGCCCATACGTAACCTGGATAGTCCAAGTGCCCGCTAGATAACCAACATAGTCAGAGTGCGCGATAGGTAACCTACATAGTCCACGTGCCTTCTAGGCATCCTACATAGTACACGTGACCGCTAGGGAACCTACATAGTCCAAGTGCCCGTTAGGGAACCTACATAGTCCAAGTGCCCGCAAGGAAACCTACATAGACTAAGTGCCCGCTAGGGAACCTACATAATCCAAGTGCCCGTTTGGTAACCTAGATAGTCCAAGTGCCCGTTAGCTAACCTAGATAGTCCAATGGCCCGCTAGTTGACCTACATAGTCCAAGTGCCCGCTAGTTAACCTACATAGTCCAAGTGCCCGCTAGGTAACCTAGATAGCCCAAGTACCCGTTAGCTACCCTAGATAGTCCAAGTGACCGCTAGGTAACCTACATAGTCAAAGTGCCCACTAGGTAACCTAGATAGTCCAAGTTCCTGTTAGCTAACCTAGATAGTCCAAGTGTCCGCTAGGTAACCTACATAGTCCAAGGGCCCGCTCGTTAACCTTGTTCGTCCAATTGTCCGCTAATTAACCTACATAGTCCAAGTGCCCGCTAGGTAACCAAGATAGTCAAAGTGGCTGCTAGGTAACCAACATAGTCCAAGTTCCCACTAGGTAACCTAGATAGTCCAAGTGCCCGTTACCTAACCTAGATTGACCAAGTGCCTGTTAGCTAACCTACATAGTCCAAGTGCCCGTTCGTTAACCTAGATAATCCACGTGCCCGCTATGTAACCTTGACAGTCCAAGTGCCCGCTAGGTTACCTACATAGTCCAAGTGTCCGTCCGTTAACCTCGATAGTCCAATTGTCCGCTTCGTAACCTGGATAGTCCACGTGCGCGCTAGTTAACCTACATAGTCAAAGTGCCCGATAGGTAACCTACATAGTCTAAGTGCCTTCTAGAGAGCATACGTAGTCCACGTGACCGCTAGGGAACCTACATAGTCCAATTGCCCGTTAGGGAACCTACATAGTCCAAGTGCTCTCTAGGTAACCTACATAGTCCAAATGCCCGCAAGGAAACCTACATAGTCTAAGTGCCCGCTAGGGAACCTACATAATCCAAGTGCCCGTTAGGTAACCTAGATAGTCCAAGTGCCCTTTAGCTAACCTAGATAGTCCAAGGGCCCGCTAGTTGACCTACATAGTCCAAGTGCCAGCTAGGCAACCTAGATAGTACAAGTGCCCGCTAGTGAACCTAGAGAGTCCAAGTGCCTGTTAGCTAACCTAGATAGTCCAAGTGACGGCTATGTAACCTACATAGTCCAAGAGCCCGTTCGATAACCTAGATAATCCAAGTGCCCGCTAGGTAATCTAGACAGTCCTAGTGCCCGCTAGTTAACCTACATAGTCCAAGTCCCCGTTAGTTAACCTACATTATCCAAGTGCCCGTTAGCTAACCTAGATAGTCCAAGGGCCCGCTAGTTGACCTACATAGTCCAAGTGCCCGCTATGTAACCTAGATAGACCTAGTGCCCGCTAGTTAAAAAAGATAGTCCTAGTGTCCTTTAGTTAACCTAGATAGTCCAAGTGCCCTCTAGGGGACATACATAGTCCAAGTGCCCGCTAGGTTATGTACATAGACCAAGTGCCTGCTAGGTAACCTAGATAGTCCAAGGGCCTGCTAGTTAACCTACATAGTCCAAGTGCCCGCTAGGTAACCTACATAGTGCAAGTGTCCGCTAGTTAACCTACGTAGTCCAAGGGACCGCTAGTTAACCTAGATCGTCCAATTGTCCACTAGTTAACCTACATAGTCCAAGTGCCCTATATGGAACCTAGATAGTCCAAGTGCACGCTAGGGTACCTACATAGTCCAATTGCCCGCTCTCGAACATACATAGTCCAAGTGCCTGTTAGTTAACCTAGTTAATGCAAGTGCCCTTTAGTTAACCTACATAGTCCAAGTGCCCGCTAGATAACCTACATAGTCCAAGTGCCCGTTGGTAACATATATAGTCCAAATGCCCGCTAGGGAACCTACATAGTCCAAGTGCCTGCTAGGTAAACTACATAGTCCAAGTGCCCACTAGGTAACCTAGACAGTCCAACTGCCCACTAGTTAACCTAGACAGTCCAAGTAACCGCTAGGGAACCTACATAGTCCAAGTTCCCGCCAGGGAACTTACATATTCCAGGTGCCCGCTAGTTACCCTAGATAGTCCAAGTGCCCTGCTAGTTAACCAGGATCGTCCAAGTGACCTCTAGTTAACTTACATTATCCAAGGGCCTGCTAGTCAACCTACATAGACTAAGGGCCCGCTAGTTAACCTAGATAGTCCAAGTGCCCGCTAATTAACCTACATAGTCCAAGTGCCCGCTAGGTAACCTAGACAGGCCAAGTGACCACTAGGTTACCTACATAGTCCAAGTGCCCGTTCGTTAACCTACATAGTCCAAGTGCCCGCTAGGTAACGTAGATAGCCCAATTGCCCGCTAGGGAACGTACATAGTCCAAGTGCCCGCTAGGTAACCTAGATAGTCCAAGTGCCCGCTAGTTAACCTACATAGTCCAAGTGCCTGATAGGTAAACTACATAGTCCAAGTGCCCACTAGGTAACCTAGACAGTCCAATTGCCCACTAGTTAACCTAGACAGTCCAAGTAACCGCTAGGGAACTTACATAGTCCAAGTGCTCGCTAGGCAACCTACATAGTCCAAGTGCCCATTAGTTAACCTAGATAGTCAAAGTGCCTGCTAGGTAACCTAGATATTACAAGTGCCCGCTAGGTAACCTACATAGTCCAAGTGTCCGTTAGGTAACCTTGATAGTCCAATTACCCGTTAGCTAACCTAGATAGTCCAAGTGTCCGCTAGGTAACCTACATAGTCCATGTGACCGCTAGGTCACGTACATAGTCCAAGTGCCCGATAGTTCACCTAGATAGTCCAAGTGCCCGCTAGTAAACCTAGATAGTCCAAGGGCCCGCTAGTTAACCTAGATAGTCCAAGTGCCCGCTAGTTAACCTAAATCGTCCAAGTGTCCGCTAGGTAACATACATCGTCCAAGTGCCTGCTAGGTAACCTAGGTAGTCCAAGTGCCTGTTAGCTAACCTACATAGTCCAAGTGCCCGTTCGTTAACCTAGATAGTCCATGTGCCCGCTATGTAACCTAGACAGTCCAAGTGCCCGCTAGGTTACCTACATAGTCCAAGTGTCCGTTCGTTAACCTAGATAGTCCAAGTGCCCTTTTGGTAACCTACATAGTCCAAGTGCCCGCTTCGTAACCTGGATAGTCCAAGTGCCCGCTAGATAACCAACATAGTCAAAGTGCGCGATAGGTAACCTACATAGTCCAAGTGCCTTCTAGGGAGCCTACATAGTCCACGTGACCGCTAGGGAACCTACATAGTCCAAGTGCCCGTTAGGGAACCTACATAGTCCAAGTGCTAGCTAGGTAACCTACATAGTCCAAATGCCCGCAAGGAAAACTACATAGTCTAAGTGCCCGCTAGGGAACCTACATAATCCAAGTACCCGTTAGGTAACCTAGATAGTCCAAGTGCCCATTAGCTAACCTAGATAGTCCAATGGCCCGATAGTTGACCTACATAGTCCAAGTGCCCGCTAGTTAACCTACATAGTCCAAGTGCCCGCTAGGTAACCTAGATAGCCCAAGTACCTGTTAGCTACCCTAGATAGTCCAAGTGATCGCTAGGTAACCTACATAGTCAAAGTGCCCACTAGGTAACCTAGATAGTCCAAGTGCCCGTTACCTAACCTAGATTGTCCAAGTGCCTGTTAGCTAACCTACATAGTCCAAGTGCCCGTTCGTTAACCTAGATAATCCAAGTGCCCGCTATGTAACCTTGACAGTCCAAGTGCCCGCTAGGTTACCTACATAGTCCAAGTGTCCGTCCGTTAACCTCGATAGTCCAATTGTCCGCTTCGTAACCTGGATAGTCCACGTGCGCGCTAGTTAACCTACATAGTCAAAGTGCCCGATAGGTAACCTACATAGTCTAAGTGCCTTCTAGAGAGCGTACGTAGTCCACGTGACCGCTAGGGAACCTACATAGTCCAATTGCCCGTTAGGGAACCTACATAGTCCAAGTGCTCTCTAGGTAACCTACATAGTCCAAATGCCCGCAAGGAAACCTACATAGTCTAAGTGCCCGCTAGGGAACCTACATAATCCAAGTGCCCGTTAGGTAACCTAGATAGTCCAAGTGCCCGTTAGCTAACCTAGATAGTCCAAGGGCCCGCTAGTTGACCTACATAGTCCAAGTGCCAGCTAGGCAACCTAGATAGTACAAGTGCCCGCTAGGGAACCTAGAGAGTCCAAGTGCCTGTTAGCTAACCTAGATAGTCCAAGTGACGGCTATGTAACCTACATAGTCCAAGAGCCCGTTCGATAACCTAGATAATCCAAATGCCCGCTAGGTAATCTAGACAGTCCTAGTGCCCGCAAGTTAACCTACATAGTCCAAGTCCCCGTTAGTTAACCTACATTATCCAAGTGCCCGTTAGCTAACCTAGATAGTCCAAGGGCCCGCTAGTTGACCTACATAGTCCAAGTGCCCGCTATGTAACCTAGATAGACCTAGTGCCCGCTAGTTAAAAAAGATAGTCCTAGTGTCCTTTAGTTAACCTAGATAGTCCAAGTGCCCTCTAGGGGACATACATAGTCCAAGTGCCCGCTAGGTTATGTACATAGACCAAGTGCCCGCTAGGTAACCTAGATAGTCCAAGGGCCTGCTAGTTAACCTACATAGTCCAAGTGCCCGCTAGGTAACCTACATAGTGCAAGTGTCCGCTAGTTAACCTACCTAGTCCAAGGGACCGCTAGTTAACCTAGATCGTCCAATTGTCCACTAGTTAACCTACATAGTCCAAGTGCCCTATATGGAACCTAGATAGTCCAAGTGCACGCTAGGGTACCTACATAGTCCAATTGCCCGCTCTCGAACATACATAGTCCAAGTGCCTGTTAGTTAACCTAGTTAATGCAAGTGCCCTTTAGTTAACCTACATAGTCCAAGTTCCCGCTAGATAACCTACATAGTCCAAGTGCCCGTTGGTAACATATATAGTCCAAATGCCCGCTAGGGAACCTACATAGTCCAAGTGCCTGCTAGGTAAACTACATAGTCCAAGTGCCCACTAGGTAACCTAGACAGTCCAACTGCCCACTAGTTAACCTAGACAGTCCAAGTAACCGCTAGGGAACCTACATAGTCCAAGTTCCCGCCAGGGAACTTACATATTCCAGGTGCCCGCTAGTTACCCTAGATAGTCCAAGTGCCCTGCTAGTTAACCAGGATCGTCCAAGTGACCTCTAGTTAACTTACATTATCCAAGGGCCTGCTAGTCAACCTACATAGACTAAGGGCCCGCTAGTTAACCTAGATAGTCCAAGTGCCCGCTAGTTAACCTACATAGTCCAAGTGCCCGCTAGGTAACGTAGATAGCCCAATTGCCCGCTAGGGAACGTACATAGTCCAAGTGCCCGCTAGGTAACCTAGATAGTCCAAGTGCCCGCTAGTTAACCTACATAGTCCAAGTGCCTGATAGGTAAACTACATAGTCCAAGTGCCCACTAGTTAACCTAGACAGTCCAAGTAACCGCTAGGGAACTTACATAGTCCAAGTGATCGCTAGGCAACCTACATAGTCCAAGTGCCCATTAGTTAACCTAGATAGTCAAAGTGCCTGCTAGGTAACCTAGATATTCCAAGTGCCCGCTAGGTAACCTACATAGTCCAAGTGTCCGTTAGGTAACCTTGATAGTCCAATTACCCGTTAGCTAACCTAGATAGTCCAAGTGTCCGCTAGGTAACCTATATAGTCCATGTGACCGCTAGGTCACGTACATAGTCCAAGTGCCCGATAGTTCACCTAGATAGTCCATGTGCCCGCTAGTAAACCTAGATAGTCCAAGGGCCCGCTAGTTAACCTAGATAGTCCAAGTGCCCGCTAGTTAACCTAAATCGTCCAAGTGTCCGCTAGGTAACATACATCGTCCAAGTGCCTGCTAGGTAACCTAGGTAGTCCAAGTGCCTGTTAGCTAACCTACATAGTCCAAGTGCCCGTTCGTTAACCTAGATAGTCCATGTGCCCGCTATGTAACCTAGACAGTCCAAGTGCCCGCTAGGTTACCTACATAGTCCAAGTGTCCGTTCGTTAACCTAGATAGTCCAAGTGCCCTTTTGGTAACCTACATAGTCCAAGTGCCCGCTTCGTAACCTGGATAGTCCAAGTGCCCGCTAGATAACCAACATAGTCAAAGTGCGCGATAGGTAACCTACATAGTCCAAGTGCCTTCTAGGGAGCCTACATAGTCCACGTGACCGCTAGGGAACCTACATAGTCCAAGTGCCCGTTAGGGAACCTACATAGTCCAATTGCCCGCTCTGGAACATACATAGTCCAAGTGCCAGTTAGTTAATCTAGATAATGAAAGTGCCCGTTAGTTAACCTACATAGTCCAAGTGCCCGATAGATAACCTACATAGTCCAAGTGCCCGCTAGGTAACCTATATAGTCCAAATGCCCATTAGGGAACCTACATAGTCCAAGTGCCTGCTAGGTAAACTACATAGTCCAAGTGCCCACTAGGTAACCTAGACAGTCCAATTGCCCGCTAGTTAACCTAGACAGTCCAAGTAACCCTAGTGAACTTACATAGTCCAAGTTCCCGCTAGGGAACCTACATAATCCAAGTGCCCGCTAGTTAACCTAGATAGTCCACGTGCCCGCTAGATAACCTATATAGTCCAAGTGCCCGCTAGGTAACCTATATGGTCTAAATGCCCGCTAGGGAACCTACATAGTCCAAGTTCCCGCAAGGGAACTTACATATTCCATGTGCCCGCTAGTTAACCTAGATAGTCCAAGTGCCCGCTAGTTAACCAGGATCGTCCAAGTGCCCTCTAGTAAACTTACATAGTCCAAGGGCCTGCTAGTTAACCTACATAGACCAAGGGCCCGCTAGTTAACCTAGATAGTCCAAGTGCCCTCTAGTTAACCTACATAGTCCAAGTGCCCGCTAGGTAACCTAGACAGGCCAAGTGACCACTAGGTTACCTACATAGTCCAAATGCCCGTTCGTTAACCTACATAGTCCAAGTGCCCGCTAGGTAACGTAGATAGCCCAATTGCCCGCTAGGGAACGTACATAGTCCAAGTGCCCGCTAGGTAACCTAGATAGTCCAAATGCCCGCTAGTTAAGCTACATAGTCCAAGTGCCTGATAGGTAAACTACATAGTCCAAGTGCCCACTAGGTAACCTAGACAGTCTAATTGCCAACTAGTTAACCTAGACAGTCCAAGTGCCCACTTGGGAACCTATATAGTCCAAGTGCTCGCTAGGCAACCTACATAGTCCAAGTGCCCATTAGTTAACCTAGAGTCAAAGTGACTGCTAGGTAACCTAGATAGTCCAAGTGCCCGTTAGGTAACCTTGATAGTCCAATTGTCCGTTTGCTAACCTAGATAGTCCATGTGTCCGCTAGGTAACCTACATAGTCCATGTGACCGCTAGGTAACCTACATAGTCCAAGTGCCCGATAGTTAACCTAGATAGTCCAAGTGCCCACTAGGTAACCTAGATAGTCCAAATGCCCGCTAGTTAACCTACATAGTCCAAGTGCCTGATAGGTAAACTACATAGACCAAGTGCCCACTAGGTAACCTAGACAGTCTAATTGCCAACTAGTTAACCTAGACAGTCCAAGTGCCCACTTGGGAACCTATATAGTCCAAGTGCTCGCTAGGCAACCTACATATTACAAGTGCCCATTAGTTAACCTAGAGTCAAAGTGCCTGCTAGGTAACCTAGATAGTCCAAATGCCCGTTAGATAACCTTGATAGTCCAATTGCCCGTTAGCTAACCTAGATAGGCCAAGTGTCCGCTAGGTAACCTACATAGTCCATGTGACCGCTAGGTAACCTACGTAGTCCAAGTGCCCGATAGTTAACCTAGATAGTCCAAGTGCCCGCTAGTAAACCTAGATAGTCCAAGGGCCCGCTAGTTAACCTAGATAGTCCAAGTGCCAGCTAGTTAACCTAAATCGTCCAAGTGTCCGCTACGTAACCTACATCGTCCAAGTGCCTGCTAGGTAACCTAGGTAGTCCAAGTGCCTGTTAGCTAACCTACATAGTCCAAGTGCCCGTTCGTTAATCTAGATAGTCCAAGTGCCCCCTATGTCACCTAGACAGTCCAAGTGCCCGCTAGGTTACCTACATAGTCCAAGTGTCCGTTCGTTAACCTAGATAGTCCAAGTGCCCGTTTGGTAACCTACATAGTCCAAGTGCCCATTCGTAACCAGGATAGTCCAAGTGCCCGCTAGATAACCAACATAGTCAAAGTGCGCGATAGGTAACCTACATAGTCCACGTGCCTTCTAGGGATTCTACATAGTCCACGTGACCGCTAGGGAACCTACATAGTCCAAGTGCCCGTTAGGGAACTTACATAGTCCAAGTGCTCGCTAGGTAACCTACATACTCCAAATGCCCGCAAGGAAACCTACATAGTCCATGTGACCGCTAGGTAACCTACATAGTCCAAGTGCCCAATAGTTAAACTAGATAGTCCAAGTGCCCGCTAGTAAACCTAGATAGTCCAAGTGCCCGCTAGTTAACCTAGATAGTCAAAGTGCCCGCTAGTTAACCTAAATCGTGCAAGTGTCCGCTAGTTAACCTACATAGTCCAAGTGCCTGATAGGTAAACTACATAGTCCAAGTGCCCACTAGGTAACCTAGACAGTCCAATTGCCCACTAGTTAACCTAGACAGTCCAAGTAACCGCTAGGGAACCTACATAGTCCAAGTGCTGGCTAGGCAACCTACATAGTCCAAGTGCCCATTAGTTAACCTAGAGAGTCAAAGTGCCTGCTAGGTAACCTAGATATTCCAAGTGCCCGTTAGGTAACCTTGATAGTCCAATTGCCCGTTAGCTAACCTAGATAGTCCAAGTGTCCGCTAGGTAACCTACATAGTCCAAGTGCCCGATAGTTAACCTAGATAGTCCAAGTGCCCGCTAGTAAACCTAGATAGTCCAAGGGCCCGCTAGTTAACCTAGATAGTCCAAGTGCCAGCTAGTTAACCTAAATCGTCCAAGTGTCCGCTAAGTAACCTACATCGGCCAAGTGCCTGCTAGGTAACCTAGGTTGTCCAACTGCCTGTTAGCTAACCTACATAGTCCAAGTGCCCATTCGTTAATCTAGATAGTCCAAGTGCCCGCTATGTCACCTAGGCAGTCCAAGTGCCCGCTAGGTAACCTACATTGTCCATGTGACCGCTAGGTAACCTACATAGTCCACGTGCCTTCTAGGGATCCTACATAGTCCACGTGACCGCTAGGGAACCTACATAGTCCAAGTGCCCGTTAGGGAACCTACATAGTCCAAGTGCTCGCTAGGTAACCTACATACTCCAAATGCCCGCAAGGAAACCTACATAGTCCATGTGACCGCTAGGTAACCTACATAGTCCAAGTGCCCGATAGTTAACCTAGATAGTCCAAGTGCCCGCTAGTAAACCTAGATAGTCCATGGGCTCGCTAGTTAACCTAGATAGTCCAAATGCCCGCTAGTTAACCTAAATCATGCAAGTGTCCGCTAGGTAACCTACATCGTCCAAGTGTCCGCTAGTTAACCTACATAGTCCAAGTGCCTGATAGGTAAACTACATAGTCCAAGTGCCCACTAGGTAACCTAGACAGTCCAAGTAACCCCTAGGGAACCTACATAGTCCAAGTGCCCGCTAGGGAACCTACATAGTCCAAGTGCTCGCTAGGCAACCTACATAGTCCAAGTGCCCATTAGTTAACCTAGAGAGTCAAAGTGCCTGCTAGGTAACCTAGATAGTCCAAGTGCCCGTTAGGTAACCTTGATAGTCCAATTGCCCGTTAGCTAACCTAGATAGTCCAAGTGTCCACTAGGTAACCTACATATTCCAAGTGCTCGCTAGGTAACCTACATAGTCCAAATGCCCGCAAGGAAACCTACATAGTCCATGTGACCGCTAGGTAACCTTCATAGTCCAAGTGCCCGATAGTTAACCTAGATAGTCCAAGTGCCCGCTAGTAAACCTAGATAGTCCAAGGGCCCGCTAGTTAACCTAGATAGTCCAAGTGCCCGCTAGTTAACCTAAATCGTCCAAGTGTCCGCTAGGTAACCTACATCGTCCAAGTGCCTGCTAGGTTACCTAGGTAGTCCAAGTGCCTGTTAGCTAACCTACATAGTCCAAGTGCCCGTTCGTTATTCTATATAGTCCAAGTGCCCGCTATGTCACCTAGACAGTCCAAGTGCCCGCTAGGTTACCTACATAGTCCAAGTGTCCGTTCGTTAACCTAGATAGTCCGAGTGCCCGTTTGGTAACCTACATAGTCCAAGTGCCCACGTAACCTGGATAGTCCAAGTGCCCGCTAGATAACCAACATAGTCAAAGTGCGTGATAGGTAACCTACATAGTCCACGTGCCTTCTAGGGATTCTACATAGTCCACGTGACCGCTGGGGAACCTACATAGTCCAAGTGCCCGTTAGGGAACCTACATAGTCCAATTGCTCGCTAGGTAACCTACATAGTCCAAATGCCCGCAAGGAAACCTACATAGTCTAAGTGCCCGCTAGGGAACCTACATAATCCAAGTGCCCGTTAGGTAACCTAGATAGTCCAAGTGCCCGTTAGCTACCCTAGATAGTCCAATGGCCCGCTAGTTGACCTACATAGTCAAAGTGCCCACTAGGTAACCTAGATAGTCAAAGTTCCTGTTAGCTAACCTAGATAGTCCAAGTGTCCGCTAGGTAACCTACATAGTCCACGGGCCCGCTCGTTAACCTAGTTCGTCCAAGTGTCCGCTAATTAACCTACATAGTCCAAGTGCCCGCTAGGTAACCTAGATAGTCCAAATGCCCGCTAGATAACCTACATAGTCCAAGTGCCTGATAGGTAAACTACATAGTCCAAGTGCCCACTAGGTAACATAGACAGTCTAATTGCCCACTAGTTAACCTAGACAGTCCAAGTACCCGCTTGGGAACATATATAATCCAAGTGCTCGCTAGGCAACCTACATAGTCTAAGTGCCCATTAGTTAACCTAGAGTCAAAGTGCCTGCTAGGTAACCTAGATAGTCCAAGTGCCCGTTAGGTAACCTTGATAGTCCAATTGCCCGTTAGCTAACCTAGATAGTCCAAGTGTCCGCTAGGTAACCTACATAGTCCATGTGACCGCTAGGTAACGTACATAGTCCAAGTGCCCGATAGTTAACCTAGATAGTCCAAGTGCCCGCTAGTAAACCTAGATAGTCCAAGGGCCCGCTAGTTAACCTAGATAGTCCAAGTGCCAGCTAGTTAACCTAAATCGTCCAAGTCTCCGCTACGTAACCTACATCGTCCAAGTGCCTGCTAGGTAACCTAGGTAGTCCAAGTGCCTGTTAGCTAACCTACATAGTCCAAGTGCCCGTTCGTTAATCTAGATAGTCCAAGTGCCCCCTATGTCACCTAGACAGTCCAAATACCCGCTAGGTTACCTACATAGTCCAAGTGTACGTTCGTTAACCTAGATAGTCCAAGTGCCCGTTTGGTAACCTACATAGTCCAAGTGCCCATTCGTAACCAGGATAGTCCAAGTGCCCGCTAGATAACCAACATAGTCAAAGTGCGCGATAGGTAACCTACATAGTCCACGTGCCTTCTAGGGATCCTACATAGTCCACGTGACCGCTAGGGAACCTACATAGTCCAAGTGCCCGTTAGGGAACCTACATAGTCCAAGTGCTCGCTAGGTAACCTACATACTCCAAATGCCCGCAAGGAAACCTACATACTCCATGTGACCGCTAGGTAACCTACATAGTCCAAGTGCCCGATAGTTAACCTAGATAGTCCAAGTGCCTGCTAGTAAACCTAGATAGTCCAAGGGCTCGCTAGTTAACCTAGATAGTCCAAATGCCCGCTAGTTAACCTAAATCGTGCAAGTGTCCGCTAGGTAACCTACATCGTCCAAGTGTCCGCTAGTTAACCTACATAGTCCAAGTGCCTGATAGGTAAACTACATAGTCCAAGTGCCCACTAGGTAACCTAGACAGTCCAAGTAACCCCTAGGGAACCTACATAATCCAAGTGCCCGCTAGGGAACCTACATAGTCCAAGTGCTCGCTAGGCAACGTACATAGTCCAAGTGCCCATTAGTTAACCTAGAGAGTCAAAGTGCCTGCTAGGTAACCTAGATAGTCCAAGTGCCCGTTAGGTAACCTTGATAGTCCAATTGCCCGTTCCTAACCTAGATAGTCCAAGTGTCCGCTAGGTAACCTACATAGTCCATGTGACCGCTAGGTAACCTACATAGTCCAAATGCCCGCAAGGAAACCTACATAGTCCATTAGACCGCTAGGTAACCTTCATAGTCCAAGTGCCCGATAGTTAACCTAGATAGTCCAAGTGCCCGCTAGTAAACCTAGATAGTCCAAGGGCCCGCTAATTAACCTAGATAGTCCAAGTGCCCGCTAGTTAACCTAAATTGTCCAAGTGTCCGCTAGGTAACCTACATCGTCCAAGTGCCTGCTAGGTAACCTAGGCAGTCTAAGTGCCTGTTAGCTAAACTACATAGTCCAAGTGCCCGTTCATTATTCTATATAGTCCAAGTGCCCGCTATGTCACCTAGACAGTCCAAGTGCCCGCTAGGTTACCTACATAGTCCAAGTGTCCGTTCGTTAACCTAGATTGTCCAAGTGCCCGTTTGGTAACCTACATAGTCCAAGTGCCCACGTAACCTGGATAGTCCAAGTGCCCGCTAGATAACCAACATAGTCAAAGTGCGCGATAGGTAACCTACATAGTCCATGTGCCTTCTAGGGATTCTACATAGTCCACGTGACCGCTAGGGAACCTACATAGTCCAAGTGCCCGTTAGGGATCCTACATAGTCCAAGTGCTCGCTAGGTAACCTACATAGTCCAAATGCCCGCAAGGAAACCTACATAGTCTAAGTGCCCGCCAGGGAACCTACATAATCCAAGTGCCCGTTAGGTAACCTAGATAGTCCAAGTGCCCGTTAGCTACCCTAGATAGTCCAAAGGCCCGCTAGCTGACCTACATAGTCAAAGTGCCCACTAGGTAACCTAGATAGTCAAAGTTCCTGTTAGCTAACCTAGATAGTCCAAGTGTCCGCTAGGTAAACTACATAGTCCAAGGGCCCGCTCGTTAACCTAGTTCGTCCAACTGTCCGCTAATTAACCTAAATAGTCCAAGTGCCCGCTAGGTAACCTAGATAGTCCAAATGCCCGCTAGTTAACCTACATAGTCCAAGTGCCTGATAGGTAAACTACATAGTCCAAGTGCCCACTAGGTAACCTAGACAGTCTAATTGCCCACTAGTTAACCTAGACAGTCCAAGTGCTCGCTAGGCAACCTACATAGTCCAAGTGCCCATTAGTTAACCTAGAGTCAAAGTGCCTGCTAGGTAACCTAGATAGTCCAAGTGCCCGTTAGGTAACCTTGATAGTCCAATTGCCCGTTAGCTAACCTAGATAGTCCAAGTGTCCGCTAGGTAACCTACATAGTCCATTAGACCGCTAGGTAACCTTCATAGTCCAAGTGCCCGATAGTTAACCTAGATAGTCCAAGTGCCCGCTAGTAAACCTAGATAGTCCAAGGGCCCGCTAATTAACCTAGATAGTCCAAGTGCCCGCTAGTTAACCTAAATTGTCCAAGTGTCCGCTAGGTAACCTACATCGTCCAAGTGCCTGCTAGGTAACCTAGGCAGTCTAAGTGCCTGTTAGCTAAACTACATAGTCCAAGTGCCCGTTCGTTATTCTATATAGTCCAAGTGCCCGCTATGTCACCTAGACAGTCCAAGTGCCCGCTAGGTTACCTACATAGTCCAAGTGTCCGTTCGTTAACCTAGATTGTCCAAGTGCCCGTTTGGTAACCTACATAGTCCAAGTGCCCACGTAACCTGGATAGTCCAAGTGCCCGCTAGATAACCAACATAGTCAAAGTGCGCGATAGGTAACCTACATAGTCCATGTGCCTTCTAGGGATTCTACATAGTCCACGTGACCGCTAGGGAACCTACATAGTCCAAGTGCCCGTTAGGGATCCTACATAGTCCAAGTGCTCGCTAGGTAACCTACATAGTCCAAATGCCCGCAAGGAAACCTACATAGTCTAAGTGCCCGCCAGGGAACCTACATAATCCAAGTGCCCGTTAGGTAACCTAGATAGTCCAAGTGCCCGTTAGCTACCCTAGATAGTCCAAAGGCCCGCTAGCTGACCTACATAGTCAAAGTGCCCACTAGGTAACCTAGATAGTCAAAGTTCCTGTTAGCTAACCTAGATAGTCCAAGTGTCCGCTAGGTAAACTACATAGTCCAAGGGCCCGCTCGTTAACCTAGTTCGTCCAACTGTCCGCTAATTAACCTAAATAGTCCAAGTGCCCGCTAGGTAACCTAGATAGTCCAAATGCCCGCTAGTTAACCTACATAGTCCAAGTGCCTGATAGGTAAACTACATAGTCCAAGTGCCCACTAGGTAACCTAGACAGTCTAATTGCCCACTAGTTAACCTAGACAGTCCAAGTGCTCGCTAGGCAACCTACATAGTCCAAGTGCCCATTAGTTAACCTAGAGTCAAAGTGCCTGCTAGGTAACCTAGATAGTCCAAGTGCCCGTTAGGTAACCTTGATAGTCCAATTGCCCGTTAGCTAACCTAGATAGTCCAAGTGTCCGCTAGGTAACCTACATAGTCCATGTGACCGCTAGGTAACCTACATAGTCCAAGTGCCCGCTAGTTAACCTAGATAGTCCAAGTGCCAGCTAGTTAACCTAAATCGTCCAAGTGTCCTCTACGTAACCTACATCGTCCAAATGCCTGCTAGGTAACCTAGGTAGTCCAAGTGCCTGTTAGCTAACCCCCATAGTCCAAGTGCCCGTTCGTTAATCTAGATAGTCCAAGTGCCCCCTATGTCACCTAGACAGTCCAAGTGCCCGCTAGGTTACCTACATAGTCCAAGTGTCCGTTCGTTAACCTAGATAGTCCAAGTGCCCGTTTGGTAACCTACATAGTCCAAGTGCCCATTCGTAACCAGGATAATCCAAGTGCCCGCTAGATAACCAACATAGTCAAAGTGCGCGACAGGTAACCTACATAGTCGACGTGCCTTCTAGGGATTCTACATAGTCCACGTGACCGCTAGGGAACCTACATAGTCCAAGTGCCCATTAGGGAACCTACATAGTCCATGTGCTCGCTAGGTAACCTACATACTCCAAATGCCCGCAAGGAAACCTACATAGTCCATGTGACCGCTAGGTAACCTACATAGTCCAAGTGCCCGATAGTTAACCTAGATAGTCCAAGTGCCCGCTAGTAAACCTAGATAGTCCAATGGCACGCTAGTTAACCTAGATAGTCCAAGTGCCCGCTAGTTAACCTAAATCGTCCAAGTGTCCGCTAGGTAACCTACATCGTCCAAGTGTCCGCTAGTTAACCTACATAGTCCAAGTGCCTGATAGGTAAACTACATAGTCCAAGTGCCCACTAGGTAACCTAGACAGTCCAATTGCCCACTAGTTAACCTAGACAGTCCAAGTAACCGCTAGGGAACTTACATAGTCCAAGTGCTCGCTAGGCAACCTACATAGTCCAAATGCCCATTAGTTAACCTAGAGAGTCAAAGTGCCTGCTAGGTAACCTAGATAGTCCAAGTGTCCGTTAGGTAACCTTAATAGTCCAATTGCCCGTTAGCTAACCTAGATAGTCCAAGTGTCCGCTAGGTAACCTACATAGTCCATGTGACCGCTAGGTAACCTACATAGTCCAAGTGCCCCATAGTTAACCTAGATAGTCCAAGTGCCCGCTAGTAAACCTAGATAGTCCAAGGGCCCGCTAGTTAACCTAGATAGTCCAAGTGCCCGCTAGTTAACCTAAATGGTCCAAGTGTCCGCTAGGTAACCTACATCGTCCAAGTGCCTGCTAGGTAACCTAGGTAGTCCAAGTGCCTGTTAGCTAACCCACATAGTCCAAGTACCCGTTCGTTATTCTAGATAGTCCAAGTGCCCGCTATGTCACCTAGACAGTCCAAGTGCCCGCTAGTTTACCTACATAGTCCAAGTGTCCGTTCGTTAACCTAGATAGTCCAAGTGCCCGTTTGGTAACCTACATAGTCCAAGTGCCCATTCGTAACCTGGATAGTCCAAGTGCCCGCTAGATAACCAACATAGTCAAAGTGCGTGATAGGTAACCTACATAGTCCACGTGCCTTCTAGGGATCCTACATAGTTCACGTGACCGCTAGGGAACCTACATAGTCCAAGTGCCCGTTATGGAACCTACATAGTCCAAGTGCTCGCTAGGTAACCTACATAGTCCAAATGCCCGCAAGGAAACCTACATAGTCTAAGTGCCCGCTAGGGAACCTACATAATCCAAGTGCCCGTTAGGTAACCTAGATAGTCCAAGTGCCCGTTAGCTAACCTAGATAGTCCAATGGCCCGCTAGTTGACCTACATAGTCCAAGTGCCCGCTAGTTAACCTACATAGTCCAAGTGCCCGCCAGGTAACCTAGATAGCCCAAGTACCCGTTAGCTACCCTAGATAGTCCAAGTGATCGCTAGGTAACCTACATAGTCAAAGTGCCCACTAGGTAACCTAGATAGTCCAAGTTCCTGTTAGCTAACCTAGATAGTCCAAGTGTCCGCTAGGTAACCTACATAGTCCAAGTGCCCGCTAGATAACCTACATAGTCCAAGTGCCCGCAAGGTAACCTATATAGTCCAAATGCCCGCTAGGGAACCTACATAGTCCAAGTTCCCGCTAGGGAACTTACATATACCAAGTGCCCGCTAGTTAACCTAGATAGTCCACGTGCCCGCTAGTTAACCAGGATCGTCCAAGTGCCCTCTAGTTAACTTACATAGTCCAAGGGCCTGCTAGTTAACCTACATATTCCAAGTGCCCGCTAGGTAACCTACATAGTGCAAGTGTCTGCTAGTTAAACTACATAGTACAAAGGCCCGCTCATTAACCAAGATTTTCCAAGTGCCCGCTAGGTAACCTACATAGTGCAAGTGTCCGCTAGTTAACATACATAGTCCAAGGGACCGCTAGTTAACCTAGATCGTCCAATTGTCCACTAGTTAACCTACATAGTCCAAGTGCCCTATA
This sequence comes from Tenrec ecaudatus, assembly GCF_050624435.1. Classification (NCBI taxonomy): domain Eukaryota; kingdom Metazoa; phylum Chordata; class Mammalia; order Afrosoricida; family Tenrecidae; genus Tenrec; species Tenrec ecaudatus. The sequence continues at coordinate 481,637 of NW_027459400.1, read as the reverse complement.
TGGAACCTAGATAGTCCAAGTGCACACTAGGGAACCTACATAGTCCAATTGCCCGCTCTGGAACATACATAGTCAAGTGCCTGTTAGTTAATCTAGATAATGAAAGTGCCCGTTAGTTAACCTACATAGTCCAAGTGCCCGATAGATAACCTACATAGTCCATGTGCCCGCTAGGTAACCTATATAGTCCAAATGCCTGCTAGGGAACCTATATAGTCCAAGTGCCTGCTAGGTAAACTACATAGTCCAAGTGCCCACTAGGTAACCTAGACAGTCCAATTGCCCGCTAGTTAACCTAGACAGTCCAAGTAACCCTAGGGAACCTACATAGTCCAAGTTCCCGCTAAGGAACCTACATAATCCAAGTGCCCGCTAGTTAACCTAGATAGTCCACGTGCCCGCTAGATAACCTACATAGTCCAAGTGCCCGCTAGGTAACCTATATGGTCCAAATGCCCGCTAGGGAACCTACATAGTCCAAGTGCCTGCTAGGTAAACTACATAGTCCAAGTGCCCGCTAGTTAACCTAGATAGTCCAAGTGCCCGCTAGTTAACCAGGATCGTCCAAGTGCCCTCTAGTTAACTTACATAGTCCAAGGGCCTGCTAGCTAACCTACATAGACCAAGGGCCCGCTAGTTAACCTAGATAGTCCAAGTGCCCGCTAGTTAACCTACATAGTCCAAGTGCCTGCTAGGTAACCTAGACAGGCCAAGTGACCACTAGGTTACCTACATAGTCCAAATGCCCGTTCGTTAACCTACATAGTCCAAGTGCCCGCTAGGTAATGTAGATAGCCCAATTGCCCGCTAGGGAACGTACATAGTCCAAGTGCCCGCTAGGTAACCTAGATAATCCAAATGCCCGCTAGTTAACCTACATAGTCCAAGTGCCTGATAGGTAAACTACATAATCCAAGTGCCCACTAGGTAACCTAGACAGTCTAATTGCCAACTAGTTAACCTAGACAGTCCAAGTGCCCACTTGGGAACCTATATAGTCCAAGTGCTCGCTAGGCAACCTACATAGTCCAAGTGCCCATTAGTTAACCTAGAGTCAAAGTGCCTGCTAGGTAACCTAGATAGTCCAAGTGCCCGTTAGGTAACCTTGATAGTCCAATTGCCCGTTAGCTAACCTAGATAGTCCAAGTGCCCGCTAGGTTACCTCCATAGTCCAAGTGTCCGTTCGTTAACCTAGATAGTCCAAGTGCCCGCTATGTAACCTAGATAGACCTAGTGCCCGCTAGTTAAACAAGATAGTCCTAGTGCCCTTTAGTTAACTTAGATAGTCCAAGTGCCCTCTAGGGGACATACATAGTCCAAGTGCCCGCTAGGTTATGTACATAGGCCAAGTGCATGCTAGGTAACCTAGATAGTCCAACTGGCCGCTAGTTAACCTACATAGTCCAAGTGCCTGATAGGTAAACTACATAGTCCAAGTGCCCAATAGGTAACCTAGACAGTCCAATTGCCCACTAGTTAACCTAGACAGTCCAAGTAACCGCTAGGGAACCTACATAGTCCAAGTGCTCGCTAGGCAACCTACATAGTCCAAGTGCCCATTAGTTAAGCTAGAGAGTCAAAGTGCCTGCTAGGTAACCTAGATAGTCCAAGTGCCCGCTAGGTAACCTACATAGTGCAAGTGTCCGCTAGTTAAACTACATAGTCCAAAGGCCCGCTAGTTAACCTAGATAGTCCAAGTGCCCGCTAGGTAACCTACATAGTGCAAGTGTCCGCTAGTTAACCTACGTAGTCCAAGGAACCGCTAGTTAACCTAGATCGTCCAATTGTCCACTAGTTAACCTACATAGTCCAAGTGCCCTATATGGAACCTAGATAATCCAAGTGCATGCTGGGAACATACATAGTCCAATTGCCCGCTCTGGAACATACATAGTCTAAGTGCCTGTTAGTTAACCTAGATAATTAAAGTGCCCTTTAGTTAACCTACATAGTCCAAGTGCCCGCTAGATAACCTACATAGACCAAGTGCCCGCTAGGTAACCTATATAGTCCAAATGCCCGCTAGGGAACCTACATAGTCCAAGTGCCTGCTAGGTAAACTACATAGTCCAAGTGCCCACTAGGTAACCTAGACAGTCCAATTGCCCGCTAGTTAACCTAGACAGTCCAAGTAACCCTAGGGAACCTACATAGTCCAAGTTCCCGCTAGGGAACCTACATAATCCAAGTGCCCGCTAGTTAACCTAGATAGTCCACGTGCCCGCTAGATAACCTACATAGTCCAAGTGCCCGCTAGGTAACCTATATGGTCCAAATGCCCGCTAGGGAACCTACATAGTCCAAGTGCCTGCTAGGTAAACTACATAGTCCAAGTGCCCGCTAGTTAACCTAGATTTTCCAAGTGCCCGCTAGTTAACCAGGATCGTCCAAGTGCTCTCTAGTTAACTTACATAGTCCAAGGGCCTGCTAGTTAACCTACATAGACCAAGGGCCTGCTAGTTAACCTAGATAGTCCAAGTGCCCGCTAGTTAACCTACATAGTCCAAGTGCCCGCTAGGTAACCTAGACAGGCCAAGTGACCACTAGGTTACCTACATAGTCCAAATTTCCGTTCGTTAACCTACATAGTCCAAATGCCCGCAAGGAAACCTACATAGTCTAAGTGCCCGCTAGGGAACCTACATAATCCAAGTGCCCGTTAGGTAACCTAGATAGTCCAAGTGCCCGTTAGCTAACCTAGATAGTCCAATGGCCCGCTAGTTGACCTACATAGTCCAAGTGCCCGCTAGTTAACCTACATAGTCCAAGTGCCCGCCAGGTAACCTAGATAGCCCAAGTACCCGTTAGCTACCCTAGATAGTCCAAGTGATCGCTAGGTAACCTACATAGTCAAAGTGCCCACTAGGTAACCTAGATAGTCCAAGTTCCTGTTAGCTAACCTAGATAGTCCAAGTGTCCGCTAGGTAACCTACATAGTCCAAGTGCCCGCTAGATAACCTACATAGTCCAAGTGCCCGCAAGGTAACCTATATAGTCCAAATGCCCGCTAGGGAACCTACATAGTCCAAGTTCCCGCTAGGGAACTTACATATACCAAGTGCCCGCTAGTTAACCTAGATAGTCCACGTGCCCGCTAGTTAACCAGGATCGTCCAAGTGCCCTCTAGTTAACTTACATAGTCCAAGGGCCTGCTAGTTAACCTACATATTCCAAGTGCCCGCTAGGTAACCTACATAGTGCAAGTGTCTGCTAGTTAAACTACATAGTACAAAGGCCCGCTCATTAACCAAGATTTTCCAAGTGCCCGCTAGGTAACCTACATAGTGCAAGTGTCCGCTAGTTAACATACATAGTCCAAGGGACCGCTAGTTAACCTAGATCGTCCAATTGTCCACTAGTTAACCTACATAGTCCAAGTGCCCTATATGGAACCTAGATAGTCCAAGTGCACACTAGGGAACCTACATAGTCCAATTGCCCGCTCTGGAACATACATAGTCAAGTGCCTGTTAGTTAATCTAGATAATGAAAGTGCCCGTTAGTTAACCTACATAGTCCAAGTGCCCGATAGATAACCTACATAGTCCATGTGCCCGCTAGGTAACCTATATAGTCCAAATGCCTGCTAGGGAACCTATATAGTCCAAGTGCCTGCTAGGTAAACTACATAGTCCAAGTGCCCACTAGGTAACCTAGACAGTCCAATTGCCCGCTAGTTAACCTAGACAGTCCAAGTAACCCTAGGGAACCTACATAGTCCAAGTTCCCGCTAAGGAACCTACATAATCCAAGTGCCCGCTAGTTAACCTAGATAGTCCACGTGCCCGCTAGATAACCTACATAGTCCAAGTGCCCGCTAGGTAACCTATATGGTCCAAATGCCCGCTAGGGAACCTACATAGTCCAAGTGCCTGCTAGGTAAACTACATAGTCCAAGTGCCCGCTAGTTAACCTAGATAGTCCAAGTGCCCGCTAGTTAACCAGGATCGTCCAAGTGCCCTCTAGTTAACTTACATAGTCCAAGGGCCTGCTAGCTAACCTACATAGACCAAGGGCCCGCTAGTTAACCTAGATAGTCCAAGTGCCCGCTAGTTAACCTACATAGTCCAAGTGCCTGCTAGGTAACCTAGACAGGCCAAGTGACCACTAGGTTACCTACATAGTCCAAATGCCCGTTCGTTAACCTACATAGTCCAAGTGCCCGCTAGGTAATGTAGATAGCCCAATTGCCCGCTAGGGAACGTACATAGTCCAAGTGCCCGCTAGGTAACCTAGATAATCCAAATGCCCGCTAGTTAACCTACATAGTCCAAGTGCCTGATAGGTAAACTACATAATCCAAGTGCCCACTAGGTAACCTAGACAGTCTAATTGCCAACTAGTTAACCTAGACAGTCCAAGTGCCCACTTGGGAACCTATATAGTCCAAGTGCTCGCTAGGCAACCTACATAGTCCAAGTGCCCATTAGTTAACCTAGAGTCAAAGTGCCTGCTAGGTAACCTAGATAGTCCAAGTGCCCGTTAGGTAACCTTGATAGTCCAATTGCCCGTTAGCTAACCTAGATAGTCCAAGTGCCCGCTAGGTTACCTCCATAGTCCAAGTGTCCGTTCGTTAACCTAGATAGTCCAAGTGCCCGCTATGTAACCTAGATAGACCTAGTGCCCGCTAGTTAAACAAGATAGTCCTAGTGCCCTTTAGTTAACTTAGATAGTCCAAGTGCCCTCTAGGGGACATACATAGTCCAAGTGCCCGCTAGGTTATGTACATAGGCCAAGTGCATGCTAGGTAACCTAGATAGTCCAACTGGCCGCTAGTTAACCTACATAGTCCAAGTGCCTGATAGGTAAACTACATAGTCCAAGTGCCCAATAGGTAACCTAGACAGTCCAATTGCCCACTAGTTAACCTAGACAGTCCAAGTAACCGCTAGGGAACCTACATAGTCCAAGTGCTCGCTAGGCAACCTACATAGTCCAAGTGCCCATTAGTTAAGCTAGAGAGTCAAAGTGCCTGCTAGGTAACCTAGATAGTCCAAGTGCCCGCTAGGTAACCTACATAGTGCAAGTGTCCGCTAGTTAAACTACATAGTCCAAAGGCCCGCTAGTTAACCTAGATAGTCCAAGTGCCCGCTAGGTAACCTACATAGTGCAAGTGTCCGCTAGTTAACCTACGTAGTCCAAGGAACCGCTAGTTAACCTAGATCGTCCAATTGTCCACTAGTTAACCTACATAGTCCAAGTGCCCTATATGGAACCTAGATAATCCAAGTGCATGCTGGGAACATACATAGTCCAATTGCCCGCTCTGGAACATACATAGTCTAAGTGCCTGTTAGTTAACCTAGATAATTAAAGTGCCCTTTAGTTAACCTACATAGTCCAAGTGCCCGCTAGATAACCTACATAGACCAAGTGCCCGCTAGGTAACCTATATAGTCCAAATGCCCGCTAGGGAACCTACATAGTCCAAGTGCCTGCTAGGTAAACTACATAGTCCAAGTGCCCACTAGGTAACCTAGACAGTCCAATTGCCCGCTAGTTAACCTAGACAGTCCAAGTAACCCTAGGGAACCTACATAGTCCAAGTTCCCGCTAGGGAACCTACATAATCCAAGTGCCCGCTAGTTAACCTAGATAGTCCACGTGCCCGCTAGATAACCTACATAGTCCAAGTGCCCGCTAGGTAACCTATATGGTCCAAATGCCCGCTAGGGAACCTACATAGTCCAAGTGCCTGCTAGGTAAACTACATAGTCCAAGTGCCCGCTAGTTAACCTAGATTTTCCAAGTGCCCGCTAGTTAACCAGGATCGTCCAAGTGCCCTCTAGTTAACTTACATAGTCCAAGGGCCTGCTAGTTAACCTACATAGACCAAGGGCCCGCTAGTTAACCTAGATAGTCCAAGTGCCCGCTAGTTAACCTACATAGTCCAAGTGCCCGCTAGGTAACCTAGACAGGCCAAGTGACCACTAGGTTACCTACATAGTCCAAATTTCCGTTCGTTAACCTACATAGTCCAAGTGCCCGCTAGGTAACGTAGATAGCCCAATTGCCCGCTAGGGAACGTACATAGTCCAAGTGCCCGCTAGGTAACCTAGATAGTCCAAATGCCCGCTAGTTAACCTACATAGTCCAAGTGCCTGATAGGTAAACTACATAGTCCAAGTGCCCACTAGGTAACCTAGACAGTCTAATTGCCAACTAGTTAACCTAGACAGTCCAAGTGCCCACTTGGGAACCTATATAGTCCAAGTGCTCGCTAGGCAATCTACATAGTCCAAGTGCCCATTAGTTAACCTAGAGTCAAAGTGCCTGCTAGGTAACCTGGATAGTCCAAGTGCCCGTTAGGTAACCTTGATAGTCCAATTGCCCGTTAGCTAACATAGATAGTCCATGTGTCCGCTAGGTAACCTACATAGTCCATGTGACCACTAGGTAACCTACATAGTCCAAGTGCCCGATAGTTAACCTAGATAGTCCAAGTGCCCGCTAGTAAACCTAGATAGTCCAAGGGACCGCTAGTTAACCTAGATAGTCCAAGTGCCAGCTAGTTAACCTAAATCGTCCAAGTGTCCGCTACATAACCTACATCGTCCAAGTGCCTGCTAGGTAACCTAGGTAGTCCAAGTGCCTGTTAGCTAACCTACATAGTCCAAGTGCCCGTTCGTTAATCTAGATAGTCCAAGTGCCCCCTATGTCACCTAGACAGTCCAAGTGCCCGCTAGGTTACCTACATAGTCCAAGTGTCCTTTCGTTAACCTAGATAGTCCAAGTGCCTGCTATGTAACCTAGATAGACCTAGTGCCCGCTAGTTAAACAAGATAGTCCTAGTGCCCTTTAGTTAACCTAGATAGTCCAAGTGCCCTCTAGGGGACATACATAGTCCAAGTGCCCGCTAGGTTATGTACATAGACCAAGTGCCTGCTAGGTAACCTAGATAGTCCAAGGGCCTGCTAGTTAACCTACATAGTCCAAGTGCCCGCTAGGTAACCTAGATAGTCCAACTGCCCGCTAGTTAACCTACATAGTCCAAGTGCCTGCTAGGTAAACTACATAGTCCAAGTGCCCACTAGGTAACCTAGACAGTCCAATTGCCCGTAAGTTAACCTAGACAGTCCAAGTAACCGCTAGGGAACCTACATAGTCCAAGTTCCCGCTAAGGAACTTACATATTCCAAGTGCCCGCTAGTTAACCTAGATAGTCCAAGTGCCCGCTAGTTAACCAGGATCGTCCAAGTGCCCGCTAGTTAACCAGGATCGTCCAAGTGCCCTCTAGTTAACTTACATAGTCCAAGTGCCTGCTAGTTAACCTACATAGACCAAGGGCCCGCTAGGTAACCTACATAGTACAAGTGCCCGCTAGTTAACCTAGATAGTCCAAGTGCCCCCTATGTCACCTAGACAGTCCAAGTGCCCGCTAGGTAACCTAGATAGTCCAAGTGCCCGCTAGGTAACCTAGATAATCCAAATGCCCGCTAGTTAACCTACATAGTCCAAGTGCCTGATAGGTAAACTACATAGTCCAAGTGCCCACTAGGTAACCTAGACAGTCTAATTGCCAACTAGTTAACCTAGACAGTCCAAGTGCCCACTTGGGAACCTATATAGTCCAAGTGCTCGCTAGGCAACCTACATAGTCCAAGTGCCCATTAGTTAACCTAGAGTCAAAGTGCCTGCTAGGTAACCTAGATAGTCCAAGTGCCCGTTAGGTAACCTTGATAGTCCAATTGCCCGTTAGCTAACCTAGATAGTCCAAGTGCCCGCTAGGTTACCTCCATAGTCCAAGTGTCCGTTCGTTAACCTAGATAGTCCAAGTGCCCGCTATGTAACCTAGATAGACCTAGTGCCCGCTAGTTAAACAAGATAGTCCTAGTGCCCTTTAGTTAACTTAGATAGTCCAAGTGCCCTCTAGGGGACATACATAGTCCAAGTGCCCGCTAGGTTATGTACATAGGCCAAGTGCATGCTAGGTAACCTAGATAGTCCAACTGGCCGCTAGTTAACCTACATAGTCCAAGTGCCTGATAGGTAAACTACATAGTCCAAGTGCCCAATAGGTAACCTAGACAGTCCAATTGCCCACTAGTTAACCTAGACAGTCCAAGTAACCGCTAGGGAACCTACATAGTCCAAGTGCTCGCTAGGCAACCTACATAGTCCAAGTGCCAGTTAGTTAAGCTAGAGAGTCAAAGTGCCTGCTAGGTAACCTAGATAGTCCAAGTGCCCGCTAGGTAACCTACATAGTGCAAGTGTCCGCTAGTTAAACTACATAGTCCAAAGGCCCGCTAGTTAACCTAGATAGTCCAAGTGCCCGCTAGGTAACCTACATAGTGCAAGTGTCCGCTAGTTAACCTACGTAGTCCAAGGAACCGCTAGTTAACCTAGATCGTCCAATTGTCCACTAGTTAACCTACATAGTCCAAGTGCCCTATATGGAACCTAGATAATCCAAGTGCATGCTGGGAACATACATAGTCCAATTGCCCGCTCTGGAACATACATAGTCTAAGTGCCTGTTAGTTAACCTAGATAATTAAAGTGCCCTTTAGTTAACCTACATAGTCCAAGTGCCCGCTAGATAACCTACATAGACCAAGTGCCCGCTAGGTAACCTATATAGTCCAAATGCCCGCTAGGGAACCTACATAGTCCAAGTGCCTGCTAGGTAAACTACATAGTCCAAGTGCCCACTAGGTAACCTAGACAGTCCAATTGCCCGCTAGTTAACCTAGACAGTCCAAGTAACCCTAGGGAACCTACATAGTCCAAGTTCCCGCTAGGGAACCTACATAATCCAAGTGCCCGCTAGTTAACCTAGATAGTCCACGTGCCCGCTAGATAACCTACATAGTCCAAGTGCCCGCTAGGTAACCTATATGGTCCAAATGCCCGCTAGGGAACCTACATAGTCCAAGTGCCTGCTAGGTAAACTACATAGTCCAAGTGCCCGCTAGTTAACCTAGATTTTCCAAGTGCCCGCTAGTTAACCAGGATCGTCCAAGTGCCCTCTAGTTAACTTACATAGTCCAAGGGCCTGCTAGTTAACCTACATAGACCAAGGGCCCGCTAGTTAACCTAGATAGTCCAAGTGCCCGCTAGTTAACCTACATAGTCCAAGTGCCCGCTAGGTAACCTAGACAGGCCAAGTGACCACTAGGTTACCTACATAGTCCAAATTTCCGTTCGTTAACCTACATAGTCCAAGTGCCCGCTAGGTAACGTAGATAGCCCAATTGCCCGCTAGGGAACGTACATAGTCCAAGTGCCCGCTAGGTAACCTAGATAGTCCAAATGCCCGCTAGTTAACCTACATAGTCCAAGTGCCTGATAGGTAAACTACATAGTCCAAGTGCCCACTAGGTAACCTAGACAGTCTAATTGCCAACTAGTTAACCTAGACAGTCCAAGTGCCCACTTGGGAACCTATATAGTCCAAGTGCTCGCTAGGCAATCTACATAGTCCAAGTGCCCATTAGTTAACCTAGAGTCAAAGTGCCTGCTAGGTAACCTGGATAGTCCAAGTGCCCGTTAGGTAACCTTGATAGTCCAATTGCCCGTTAGCTAACATAGATAGTCAATGTGTCCGCTAGGTAACCTACATAGTCCATGTGACCACTAGGTAACCTACATAGTCCAAGTGCCCGATAGTTAACCTAGATAGTCCAAGTGCCCGCTAGTAAACCTAGATAGTCCAAGGGACCGCTAGTTAACCTAGATAGTCCAAGTGCCAGCTAGTTAACCTAAATCGTCCAAGTGTCCGCTACATAACCTACATCGTCCAAGTGCCTGCTAGGTAACCTAGGTAGTCCAAGTGCCTGTTAGCTAACCTACATAGTCCAAGTGCCCGTTCGTTAATCTAGATAGTCCAAGTGCCCCCTATGTCACCTAGACAGTCCAAGTGCCCGCTAGGTTACCTACATAGTCCAAGTGTCCGTTCGTTAACCTAGATAGTCCAAGTGCCTGCTATGTAACCTAGATAGACCTAGTGCCCGCTAGTTAAACAAGATAGTCCTAGTGCCCTTTAGTTAACCTAGATAGTCCAAGTGCCCTCTAGGGGACATACATAGTCCAAGTGCCCGCTAGGTTATGTACATAGACCAAGTGCCTGCTAGGTAACCTAGATAGTCCAAGGGCCTGCTAGTTAACCTACATAGTCCAAGTGCCCGCTAGGTAACCTAGATAGTCCAACTGCCCGCTAGTTAACCTACATAGTCCAAGTGCCTGCTAGGTAAACTACATAGTCCAAGTGCCCACTAGGTAACCTAGACAGTCCAATTGCCCGTAAGTTAACCTAGACAGTCCAAGTAACCGCTAGGGAACCTACATAGTCCAAGTTCCCGCTAAGGAACTTACATATTCCAAGTGCCCGCTAGTTAACCTAGATAGTCCAAGTGCCCGCTAGTTAACCAGGATCGTCCAAGTGCCCGCTAGTTAACCAGGATCGTCCAAGTGCCCTCTAGTTAACTTACATAGTCCAAGTGCCTGCTAGTTAACCTACATAGACCAAGGGCCCGCTAGGTAACCTAGATAGTACAAGTGCCCGCTAGTTAACCTACATAGTCCAAGTGCCCACTAGGTAACCTAGACAGGGCAAGTGACCACTAGGTTAACTACATAGTCCAATTGCCCGTTCGTTAACCTACATAGTCCAAGTGCCCGCTAGGTAACGTAGATAGCCCAATTGCCCGCTAGGGAACGTACATAGTCCAAGTGCCCGCTAGGTAACCTAGATAGTCCAAGTGCCCGCCAGTTAACCTACATAGTCCAAGTGCCTGATAGGTAAACTACATAGTCCAAGTGCCCACTAGGTAACCTAGACAGTCGAATTGCCCACTAGTTAACCTAGACAGTCCAAGTAACCGCTAGGGAACCTACATAGTCCATGTGCTCGCTAGGCAACCTACATAGTCCAAGTGCCCGTTAGTTAAGCTAGAGAGTCAAAGTGCCTGCTAGGTAACCTAGATAGTCCAAGTGCCCGCTAGGTAACCTACATAGTGCAAGTGTCCGCTAGTTAAACTACATAGTCCAAAGGCCCGCTAGTTAACCTAGATAGTCCAAGTGCCTGCTAGGTAACCTACATAGTGCAAGTGTCCGCTAGTTAACCTACGTAATCCAAGGAACCGCTAGTTAACCTAGATCGTCCAATTGTCCACTAGTTAACCTACATAGTCCAAGTGCCCTATATGGAACCTAGATAGTCCAAGTGCATGCTAGGGAACCTACATAGTCCAATTGCCCGCTCTGGAACATACATAGTCCAAGTGCCTGTTAGTTAACCTAGATAATGAAAGTGCCCTTTAGTTAACCTACATAGTCCAAGTGCCCGCTAGATAACCTACATAGTCCAAGTGCCCGCTAGGTAACCTATATAGTCCAAATGCCCGCTAGGGAACCTACATAGTCCAAGTGCCTGCTAGGTAAACTACATAGTCCAATTGCCCACTAGGTAACCTACACAGTCCAATTGCCCACTAGTTAACCTAGACAGTCCAAGTAACCGCTAGGGAACCTACATAGTCCAAGTTCCCGCTAGGGAACTTACATATTCCAAGTGCCCGCTAGTTAACCTAGATAGTCCAAGTGCCCGCTATTTAACCAGGATCGTCCAAGTGCCCTCTAGTTAACTTACATAGTCTAAGGGCCTGCTAGTTAACCTACATAGACCAAGGGCCCGCTAGTTAACCTAGATAGTCAAGTGCCCGCTAGTTAACCTACATATTCCAAGTGCCCACTAGGTAACCTAGACAGGCCAAGTGACCACTAGGTTACCTACATAGTCCAAGTGCCCGTTCGTTAACCTACATAGTCCAAGTGCCCGCTAGGTAACGTAGATAGCCCAATTGCCCGCTAGGGAACGTACATAGTCCAAGTGCCCGCTAGGTAACCTAGATAGTCCAAATGCCCGCTAGTTAACCTACATAGTCCAAGTGCCTGATAGGTAAACTACATAGTCCAAGTGCCCACTAGGTAACCTAGACAGTCTAATTGCCAACTAGTTAACCTAGACAGTCCAAGTGCCCACTTGGTAACCTATATAGTCCAAGTGCTCGCTAGGCAACCTACATAGTCCAAAAGCCCATTAGTTAACCTAGAATCAAAGTGCCTGCTAGGTAACCTAGATAGTCCAAGTGCCCGTTAGGTAACCTTGATAGTCCAATTGCGCGTTAGCTAACCTAGATAATCCAAGTGTCCGCTAGGTAACCTACATAGTCCATGTGACCGCTAGGTAACCTACATAGTCCAAGTGCCCGATAGTTAACCTAGATAGTCCAAGTGCCCGCTAGTAAACCTAGATAGTCCAAGGGCCCGCTAGTTAACCTAAATCGTCCAAGTGTCCGCTACGTAACCTACATCGTCCAAGTGCCTGCTAGGTAACCTAGGTAGTCCAAGTGCCTGTTAGCTAACCTACATAGTCCAAGTGCCCGTTCGTTAATCTAGATAGTCCAAGTGCCCCCTATGTCACCTAGACAGTCCAAGTGCCCGCTAGGTTACCTACATAGTCCAAGTGTCCGTTCGTTAACCTAGATAGTCCAAGTGCCCGTTTGGTAACCTACATAGTCCAAGTGCCCATTCGTAACCAGGATAGTCCAAGTGCCCGCTAGATAACCAACATAGTCAAAGTGCGCGATAGGTAACCTACATAGTCCACGTGCCTTCTAGGGATTCTACATAGTCCACGTGACCGCTAGGGAACCTACATAGTCCAAGTGCCCGTTAGGGAACCTACATAGTCCAAGTGCTCGCTAGGTAACCTACATACTCCAAATGCCCGCAAGGAAACCTACATAGTCCATGTGACCGCTAGGTAACCTACATAGTCCAAGTGCCCAATAGTTAACCTAGATAGTCCAAGTGCCCGCTAGTAAACCTAGATAGTCCAATGGCCCGCTAGTTAACCTATATAGTCCAAGTGCCCGCTAGTTAACCTAAATCGTCCAAGTGTCCGCTAGGTAACCTACATCGTCCAAGTGTCTGCTAGTTAACCTACATAGTCCAAGTGCCTGATAGGTAAACTACATAGTCCAAGTGCCCACTAGGTAACCTAGACAGTCCAATTGCCCACTAGTTAACCTAGACAGTCCAAGTAACTGCTAGGGAACCTACATAGTCCAAGTGCTCGCTAGGCATCCTACATAATCCAAGTGCCCGTTCGTTAACCTAGAAGTCCAAGTGCCCGCTAGGTAACCTCATCAGTCCAAGTGCCCACCAGGTTACCTGAATTGTCCAAGTTCCCGTTAGGTAACCTAGATAGTCCAAGATCCTGTTAACTAACCTAGATAGTCCAAGTGCCCGCTAGGTAACCTACATAGTCCAAAAGCCCGCTCGTTAACCTAGTTCGTCCAAGTGTCTGCTAGTTAACCTACATAGTAAAAGTGCCCGCAAGTTAACCTAGATAGTCCAGGTGCCCCTTAGCTAACCTAGATAGTCCAAGTGCCCGCTAGGTAACCTACATAGTCCAAGTGCCCGTTAGTTAACCTAGATAGTCCAAGTGCCCGCTAGGTAACCTAGACAGACCTAGTTCCCGCTAGGTTACCTACATAGTCCAAGGGACCGCTAGTTAACCTACATAGTCCAAGGGCCCGCTATGTAACCTAGATAGTTCAAGTGCCCGCTAGTAAACCTAGATCGTCCAAGTGTCCGTTAGTTAACCTAAATAGTCCAAGAGCCCTCTAGGTAACTTATATAGTCCAAGTGCCCGTTAGGTAACCTAGATAGTCCAAGGGCCCGCTAGGTAACCTACATAGTCTAATTGCCCGATAGGGAACCTACATAGTCCATGTGCCTGCTAGTTAACATAGATAGTCCAAGTGCCCGCTAGGAAACGTACATAGTCCATGTGCCCGCTAGGTAACCTAGATAGTCCAAGTGCCTGCTAGTTAACCTACATAGTCCAAGTGCCCGCGAGGTAACCTACATAGTCCAAATGCCCGCTAGTAACCTACATACTCCAAGTGCAAGAAGGGAACCTACATAATCCAAGTGCCCGCTAGGGAACCTACATAGTCGAAATGCCCGTTAGGTAACCTAGATAGTCCAAATGCCCACTAGGGTACCCACATAGTCCAAGGGCCCGCTAGTAAATCTACATAGTGTAAGGGCCTGCTAGTTAACCTAGATCGTCCAAGTGTCCGCTAGTTAACCTACATAGTCCAAGTGTCCGCTAGTTAACCTACATAGTCCAAGAGCCCTCTAGGTAACTTATATAGTCCAAGTGCCCCTTAGGTAACCTACATAGTCCGAGGGCCCGCTAGGTAACCTACATAGTCCAAGTGCCCGCTAGGGAACCTACATAGTCCAAGTGCCCGCTATGTGACCCACATAGTCTAATTGCCCGATAGGGAACCTACATAGTCCATGTGCCTCCTAGTTAACATAGATAGTCCAAGTGCCCGCTAGGAAACGTACATAGTCCATGTGCCCGCTAGGGAACATAGATAGTTCAAGTGCCCGCTTGTTAACCTACATAGTCAAAGTGCCCGATAGGGAGCCTAGATAGTCCAAGTGCCCGCTAGGTAACCTACAAGTCCAAGTGCCCGTTAGCTAACCTAGATAGTCCAAGGGCCAACTAGTTAACCTCCATGGTTCAAGTGCCCGCAGGGTAACCTAACTAATCCAAGTGCCCGCTAGTTAACCTATATAGTCCAAGTGCCCGCTAGTTAAACTAGATGGTGCAAGTGCCCGCTAGTTAACCTACATAGTCCAAGTGCCCTCTAGTTAACCTACATAGTACAAGTGCCCGTAAGCTCACCTAGATAGTCCAAGGTCCCGCTAGTTGACCTACATAGTCCAAGTGCCCGCTAGGTAACCTAGATAGTCCAAGTGCCACTAGGTAACCTAGATAGTCCTATTGCCCGTTAGGTAACATAGATAGTCCAAGTGCCCACTAGGGGATATACATAGTCCAAGTGTCATCTAGGTAACCTAGATAGTCCAAGTGCCCGCTAGGGTGTGTACATTGTCCAAGTGCCCGCTAGGTAACCTAGATAGTCCAAGTGCCCGCTAGGTAACCTACATAGTCCAAGGGCCCGCTAGTTAACCTACATAGTCCAAGTGCCCGATAGGGAACCAATTTAGTCCAAGTGTCCGCTAAGGGACGTACATACTACAAGTGCCCGCTAGGGAACGTACATAGTCCAAGTGCCCGTTAGGGAACCTAGATAGTCCAAGTGCCCGCTAGGTAACCTACATAGTTCAAGTGCCCGCTAAGTAACTTAGATAATCCAATTGCCCGTTAGCTAACCTAGATAGTCCAAGTGCCCGCTAGGCAACCTACATAGTCCAAGTGCCCGTTCGTTAACATACAAGTCCAAGTGCGCGCTAGGTAACCTAGACTGTCCAAGTGCCCACAAGTTTACCTGCATAGTCCAAGTGCCCGTTAGGTAACCTAGATAGTCCAAGTGCCCGCTAGGTAACCTACATAATCCAACTGCCCGCTAGGTAACCTAGATACTCCAAGTGCCCGTTAGCTAACCTAGATAGTCCTTGTGCCCGCTAGGTAATCTACATAGTCAAAATGCCCGCTAGGTAACCTAGATAGTCCAAGTACCTGTTAGCTAACCTAGATAGTCCAAGTGCCCGCTAGGTAACCTATATAGCCCAAGGGCCCACTCATTAACCTAGTTCATCCAAGTGTCCGCTAGTTAACCTACATAGTCCAAGTGCCCGCTAGGTAACCAAGATAGTCAAAGTGCCCGCTCGTTAACCTAGTTCGTCCAAGTGTCCGCTAGTTAACCTACATAGTCCAAGTGTCCGCTAGGTAACCAAGATAGTCAAAGTGCCCGCAAGGTACCCTACATAGTCCTAGTGCCCGAAGTTAACCAACATAGTCCAAGTGCCCGATACGGAAACTACATCGTCCAAGTGCCCGTTAGGTAACCTACATAGTCCAAATGCCCGCTAGTAACCAACATAGTCCAAAGACCTGATAGGGAACCTACATAATCCAAGTGCCCGCTAGGGAACTTACATAGTCCAAGTGCCCGTTAGTTAACCTAGATAGTGCAAGTACCAGCTAGGTAACGTAGATAGTTCAAGTGCACGCTAGGTAACCTAGATAGTCCAAGTGCCCGCTAGGGCACCTACATAGTCCAAGTACCCACTAAATGACCTTCATAGTCCAAGTGACCATTAGCTAACCTAGATAATCTAAGGGCCCACTAGTTAACTTACATAATCCAAGTGCCCGTTAGCTAACCTAGATAGTCCAAGAGCCCGCTAGTTGACCTACATAGTCCAAGTGCCCGCCAAGTAACCTAGATAGACCAAGTGCCCGCTAGTTAACCTAGATAGTCCTAGTGCCCGTTAGTTAACCTAGATAGTCCAAGTGCCCACTAGGGGACGCACATAGACCAAGTGCCCGCTAGGTAACCTAGATAGTCCAAGTGCCCACTAGTTAACCTATATAGTCAAAGTGCCCGATAGGGAGCCTAGATAGTCCAAGTGCCCGCTAGGGAACCTGCATCTTCCAAGTGCCCGCTAGGTAACCTAGATAGTCCAAGTGCCCGCTAGTTAATCTAGATCATCCAAGTGCCCGCTAGTTAACCTACATAGTCCAAAAGCCCGCTAGTTAACCTACATAGTCCAAGAACCCGCTAGTTATCCTAGATTGTCTAAGTGCCCGCTAGTTAACCTACATAGTCCAAGGGCCCGCTGGTTAGCCTAGATATTCCATGTGCCCGCTAGTTAACCTAGATCGTCCAAGTGTACGCTAGTTAACCTACATAGTCCAAGTGCCCGTTAGGTAGCCTAGATACTCCAAGTGACCGCTAGGTAACCTACATAGTCCTATTGCCCGCTAGGTAACCTAGATAGTCCATGTTCCTGTTAGCTAACCTAGATAGTCCAAGTGCCCGCTAGTTAACCTACATAGTCCAAGGGCCCCATAGTTATCCTAGATATTCCAAGTGCCTGCTAGTTAACCTAGATCGTCCATGTGTCCGCTAGTTAACCTACATAGTCCAAGTGCCCGTTAGGTAGCCTAGATAGTCCAAGTGACCGCTAGGAAACCTACATAGTCCTAGTGCCCGCTAGGTAACCTAGATAGTCCAAGTGTCCGTTACCTAACATAGATCGTCCAAGTGCCCGCTAGGCAACCTACATAGTCCAAGTGCCCGTTCGTTAACCTAGAAGTCCAAGTGCCCGCTAGGTAACCTAGTCAGTCCAAGAGCCCGCCAGGTTACCTGCATAGTCCAAGTGCCCGTTAGGTAACCTAGATAGTCCAAGATCCTGTTAACTAACCTAGATAGTCCAAGTGTCCGCTAGGTAACCTACATAGCCCCAAAGCCCGCCCGTTAACCTAGTTCTTCCAAGTGTCTGCTAGTTAACCTACATAGTAAAAGTGCCCGCTAGTTAACCTAGATAGTCCAGGTGCCCCTTAGCTAACCTAGATAGTCCAAGTGCCCGCTAGGTAACCTACATAGTCCAAGTGCCCGATAGGGAACCTACATAATCCAAGTGCCCGCAAGGCAACCTACATAGTCCAACTGCCCGTTAGTTAACCTAGATAGTCCAAGTGCCCGCTGGGTAACCCACATACTCCAAGGGCACGTTCGTTAACCTAGATAGTCCAAGTGCCCGCTAGGGAACCTTCATAGTCCGAGTGACTGCTAGTAAACCTACATAGTCCAAGTGCCCTTTAGGGAACCTATATAGTCAAAGTGCCCGCTAGGGAACCTAGATAGTCCAAGGGCCCGCTAGTTAACCTACATTGTCCAAGTCCCTGATAGGGAACCTACATAGTCCAAGTATCCGCTAGGTAACCTACATAGTCCAAATGCCCGCTAGTAACGTACATAGACCAAGTGCCCGTTAGGTAACCTAGATTGTCCAAGTGCCCGCTAGGGTATGTACATAGACCAAGTGCCCGCTAGGTAACCTAGATTGTCCAAGTACCCGCTAGTTAACCTACATAGTCCAAGTGCCCGCTAGGGAGCCTAGATAGTCCAAGTGCCCGCTAGGAAACCTGCATCGTTCAAGTGCCCGCAAGGAACCTAGATAGTCCAAGTGCCCGCTAGTTAACCTAGATAGTCCAAGTGCCTGCTAGTTAATCTAGATCGTCCAAGTGCCCGCTAGTTAACCTACATAGTCCAAGGTCCCACTAGTTAACATACATAGTCCAAGAACCCGCTAGTTAACCTAGATTATCTAAGTGCCCGCTAGTTAACCTACATAGTCCAAGGGCCCCCTAGGTAACCCAGATAGTCCAAGTGCCCGCTAGGTAACCTACATGGTCCAAATGCCCGCTAGTTAACCTACTTAGTCCAAGTGCCCGCTAGGGAACCTACATAATCCAAGTGCCCGCTAGGGAACCTACATAGTCCAAGTGCCCGTTAGGTAACCTAGATAGTCCAAATGCCCGCTAGGGAACCCACATAGTCCAAGTGCCCGCTCTGGAACCTACATAGTCCAAGTGACTGCTAGGGAACCTACAGAGTCTAAGTGCCCACTCTGGAACGTACATAGTCCAAGTGCCCGCTATGGAATCTACATAGTCCAAGGGCCGGCTAGTTAACCTACATAGTCCAAGTACCCGCTAGTTAACCTAGATCGTCCAAGTGCCCACTAGGTAACCTACATAATCCAAGGGCCCTCTAGTTAACCTACATCGTCCAAGGGCCCCCTAGTTAACCTAGATAGTCCAAGTGCCCGCTAGTTAACCTACATAGTCCAAGTGCCCGTGAGGTAACCTAGACATTTCAAGTGACCACTAGGTCACCTACATAGTCCAAGTGCCCGTTCTTTAACCTACATAGTCCAAGTGCCCTCTAGGTAACCTAGATAGTCCAAGTGCTCGCTAGTTAACCTAGATAGTCCAAGTGCCCGCTAGTTAACCTAGATAGACCAAGTGCCCGCAAGGGAACCTATCTTGTCCAAGTACCCACTAGGAAACATACATAGTCCAAGTGCCCGCTAGGTAACGTACATAGTCCAAGTGCCCGCTAGGTAACCTAGATAGTCCAAGGGCCTGCTAGGGAACATACATAGTCCAAGTGCCAGCTAGGTAACCTAGATAGTCCAAGTGCCCACTAGTTAGCCTACATAGTCCAGGTTCCCCCTAGGTAACCTAGATAGTCCAAGGGCCCGCTCGGTAACCTACATTGTCCTAGTGCCCCCTAGTTAAACTACATTCTCCAAGTGCCCGATAGGGAACCTACATAGTCCAAGTGCCCGCTAGTTAACCTAGATCGTCCAAGTGCCCACTAGGTAACCTACATAATCCAAGGGCCCGCTAGTTAACCTACATATTCCAAGGGCCCGCTAGTTAACCTACATCGTCCAAGGGCCCCCTAGTTAACCTAGATAGTCCAAGTGCCCGCTAGTTAACCTACATAGTCCCTGTGCCCGTGAGGTAACCTAGACATTTCAAGTGACCACTAGGTCACCTACATAGTCCAAGTGCCCGTTCTTTAACCTACATAGTCCAAGTGCCCTCTAGGTAACCTAGATAGTCCAAGTGCTCGCTAGTTAACCTAGATAGTCCAAGTGCCCGCTAGTTAACCTAGATAGACCAAGTGCCCGCTAGGGAACCTATCTTGTCCAAGTACCCACTAGGAAACATACATAGTCCAAGTGCCCGCTAGGTAACGTACATAGTCCAAGTGCCCGCTAGGTAACCTAGATAGTCCAAGGGCCTGCTAGGGAACATACATAGTCCAAGTGCCAGCTAGGTAACCTAGATAGTCCAAGTGCCCACTAGTTAGCCTACATAGTCCAGGTTCCCCCTAGGTAACCTAGATAGTCCAAGGGCCCGCTCGGTAACCTACATTGTCCTAGTGCCCCCTAGTTAAACTACATTCTCCAAGTGCCCGATAGGGAACCTACATAGTCCAAGTGCCCGCTAGGTAACCTACATGGTCCAAATGCCCGCTAGTTAACCTACATAGTCCAAGTGCCCGCTAGGGAACCTACATAGTCCAAGTGCCCGTTAGGTAACCTAGATAGTCCAAATGCCCGTTAGGGAACCCACATAGTCCAAGTGCTGGCTAGGGAACTTACATAGTCCAAGTTCCCGATAGGGAACTTACATAATCCAAGTGCCCGCTAGTTGACCTACATAGTCCAAGTGCCCGATACTTAACCTACATAGTCCAAGTGCCCGATAGGGAACCTACATAATCCAAGTGCCCGCTAGGGAACCTACATAGTCCAAGTGCCCGTAAGTTAACCTAGATAGTCCAAGTGCCCGCTAGGTAACCTAGATAGTCCAACAGCCCGGTAGGTAACCTACATACTCCAAGTACCCGCTAGGTAATGTAGATAGTTCAAGTGCCTGCAAGGTAACCTAGATAGTCCAAGTGCCCGCTAGGTAACCTGCAAAGTCTAAGTGCCCGCTAAGTAATTTATATAGTCCAAATGACCGCTAGGGAGCCTTCATAGTCCTAGTGCCCCCTAGTTAACCTACATTTTCCAAGTGCCCGATAGGGAACCTACATAGTCCAAGTGCCCGCTAGGTAACCTACATAGTCCAAAAGCCCTCTAATTAACCTACATAGTCCAAGTGCCCGCTAGTTAACCTAGATAGACCAAGTGCCCGCTAGGGAACCTATCTTGTCCAAGTACCCACTAGGAAACATACATAGTCCAAGTGCCCGCTAGGTAACGTACATAGTCCAAGTGCCCGCTAGGTAACCTAGATAGTCCAAGGGCCTGCTAGGGAACATACATAGTCCAAGTGCCAGCTAGGTAACCTAGATAGTCCAAGTGCCCACTAGTTAGCCTACATAGTCCAGGTTTCCCCTAGGTAACCTAGATAGTCCAAGGGCCCGCTCGGTAACCTACATTGTCCTAGTGCCCCCTAGTTAAACTATATTCTCCAAGTGCCCGATAGGGAACCTACATAGTCCAAGTGCCCGCTAGTTAACCTAGATCGTCCAAGTGCCCACTAGGTAACCTACATAATCCAAGGGCCCGCTAGTTAACCTACATATTCCAAGGGCCCGCTAGTTAACCTACATCGTCCAAGGGCCCCCTAGTTAACCTAGATAGTCCAAGTGCCCGCTAGTTAACCTACATAGTCCCTGTGCCCGTGAGGTAACCTAGACATTTCAAGTGACCACTAGGTCACCTACATAGTCCAAGTGCCCGTTCTTTAACCTACATAGTCCAAGTGCCCTCTAGGTAACCTAGATAGTCCAAGTGCTCGCTAGTTAACCTAGATAGTCCAAGTGCCCGCTAGTTAACCTAGATAGACCAAGTGCCCGCTAGGGAACCTATCTTGTCCAAGTACCCACTAGGAAACATACATAGTCCAAGTGCCCGCTAGGTAACGTACATAGTCCAAGTGCCCGCTAGGTAACCTAGATAGTCCAAGGGCCTGCTAGGGAACATACATAGTCCAAGTGCCAGCTAGGTAACCTAGATAGTCCAAGTGCCCACTAGTTAGCCTACATAGTCCAGGTTCCCCCTAGGTAACCTAGATAGTCCAAGGGCCCGCTCGGTAACCTACATTGTCCTAGTGCCCCCTAGTTAAACTACATTCTCCAAGTGCCCGATAGGGAACCTACATAGTCCAAGTGCCCGCTAGGTAACCTACATGGTCCAAATGCCCGCTAGTTAACCTACATAGTCCAAGTGCCCGCTAGGGAACCTACATAGTCCAAGTGCCCGTTAGGTAACCTAGATAGTCCAAATGCCCGTTAGGGAACCCACATAGTCCAAGTGCTGGCTAGGGAACTTACATAGTCCAAGTTCCCGATAGGGAACTTACATAATCCAAGTGCCCGCTAGTTGACCTACATAGTCCAAGTGCCCGATACTTAACCTACATAGTCCAAGTGCCCGATAGGGAACCTACATAATCCAAGTGCCCGCTAGGGAACCTACATAGTCCAAGTGCCCGTAAGTTAACCTAGATAGTCCAAGTGCCCGCTAGGTAACCTAGATAGTCCAACAGCCCGGTAGGTAACCTACATACTCCAAGTACCCGCTAGGTAACGTAGATAGTTCAAGTGCCTGCTAGGTAACCTAGATAGTCCAAGTGCCCGCTAGGTAACCTACAAAGTCTAAGTGCCCGCTAAGTAATTTATATAGTCCAAATGACCGCTAGGGAGCCTTCATAGTCCTAGTGCCCCCTAGTTAACCTACATTTTCCAAGTGCCCGATAGGGAACCTACATAGTCCAAGTGCCCGCTAGGTAACCTACATAGTCCAAAAGCCCTCTAATTAACCTACATAGTCCAAGTGCCCGCTAGTTAACCTAGATAGACCAAGTGCCCGCTAGGGAACCTATCTTGTCCAAGTACCCACTAGGAAACATACATAGTCCAAGTGCCCGCTAGGTAACGTACATAGTCCAAGTGCCCGCTAGGTAACCTAGATAGTCCAAGGGCCTGCTAGGGAACATACATAGTCCAAGTGCCAGCTAGGTAACCTAGATAGTCCAAGTGCCCACTAGTTAGCCTACATAGTCCAGGTTTCCCCTAGGTAACCTAGATAGTCCAAGGGCCCGCTCGGTAACCTACATTGTCCTAGTGCCCCCTAGTTAAACTATATTCTCCAAGTGCCCGATAGGGAACCTACATAGTCCAAGTGCCCGCTAGTTAACCTAGATCGTCCAAGTGCCCACTAGGTAACCTACATAATCCAAGGGCCCGCTAGTTAACCTACATATTCCAAGGGCCCGCTAGTTAACCTACATCGTCCAAGGGCCCCCTAGTTAACCTAGATAGTCCAAGTGCCCGCTAGTTAACCTACATAGTCCCTGTGCCCGTGAGGTAACCTAGAC
Organism: Tenrec ecaudatus; assembly: GCF_050624435.1. Lineage (NCBI taxonomy): Eukaryota > Metazoa > Chordata > Mammalia > Afrosoricida > Tenrecidae > Tenrec > Tenrec ecaudatus. The sequence goes on along the minus strand of NW_027459400.1, from coordinate 458,953 downwards.
ATTTCAAGTGACCACTAGGTCACCTACATAGTCCAAGTGCCCGTTCTTTAACCTACATAGTCCAAGTGCCCTCTAGGTAACCTAGATAGTCCAAGTGCTCGCTAGTTAACCTAGATAGTCCAAGTGCCCGCTAGTTAACCTAGATAGACCAAGTGCCCGCTAGGGAACCTATCTTGTCCAAGTACCCACTAGGAAACATACATAGTCCAAGTGCCCGCTAGGTAACGTACATAGTCCAAGTGCCCGCTAGGTAACCTAGATAGTCCAAGGGCCTGCTAGGGAACATACATAGTCCAAGTGCCAGCTAGGTAACCTAGATAGTCCAAGTGCCCACTAGTTAGCCTACATAGTCCAGGTTCCCCCTAGGTAACCTAGATAGTCCAAGGGCCCGCTCGGTAACCTACATTGTCCTAGTGCCCCCTAGTTAAACTACATTCTCCAAGTGCCCGATAGGGAACCTACATAGTCCAAGTGCCCGCTAGGTAACCTACATGGTCCAAATGCCCGCTAGTTAACCTACATAGTCCAAGTGCCCGCTAGGGAACCTACATAGTCCAAGTGCCCGTTAGGTAACCTAGATAGTCCAAATGCCCGTTAGGGAACCCACATAGTCCAAGTGCTGGCTAGGGAACTTACATAGTCCAAGTTCCCGATAGGGAACTTACATAATCCAAGTGCCCGCTAGTTGACCTACATAGTCCAAGTGCCCGATACTTAACCTACATAGTCCAAGTGCCCGATAGGGAACCTACATAATCCAAGTGCCCGCTAGGGAACCTACATAGTCCAAGTGCCCGTAAGTTAACCTAGATAGTCCAAGTGCCCGCTAGGTAACCTAGATAGTCCAACAGCCCGGTAGGTAACCTACATACTCCAAGTACCCGCTAGGTAACGTAGATAGTTCAAGTGCCTGCTAGGTAACCTAGATAGTCCAAGTGCCCGCTAGGTAACCTACAAAGTCTAAGTGCCCGCTAAGTAATTTATATAGTCCAAATGACCGCTAGGGAGCCTTCATAGTCCTAGTGCCCCCTAGTTAACCTACATTTTCCAAGTGCCCGATAGGGAACCTACATAGTCCAAGTGCCCGCTAGGTAACCTACATAGTCCAAAAGCCCTCTAATTAACCTACATAGTCCAAGTGCCCAATAGGAACCTACATAATCCATGTGCCCGCTAGTTGACCTACATAGTCCAAGTGCCCGCTAGGTAACCTAGATAATCCTAGTGCCCGCTATCGAACCTTCATAGTCCTAGTGCCAGCTAGGTAACCTAGATAGTACAAGTGCCCGCTAGTTAATCTAGATCGTCCTAGTGCCCGTTAGTTAACCTAGAGTGTCCAAGTGCCCACTAGGGGACGTACTTAGTCCAAGTGCCTGTTAGTTAACCTAGATAGTCCAAGTGCCCGCTAGTTAACATTGATCATCCAAGTGCCCGCTAGTTAACTGAGATAGTCCAAGGGCACGCTAGTTAACCTACATAGTCCAAGGGCCCGCTAGTTAACCTACGTAGTCCTAGGTCCGCTAGTTAACCTAGATAGTCCAAGTGCTCGCTAGTTAACCTACATAGTACAAGGGCCCGCTAATTGACCTAGATAGTCCAAGTGCCCGCTAGTTAACCTAGATAGTCCAAGTGCCCGCTAGGTAACCTAAGTAGTCCAAATGTCCGATACGGATGCTACATACTCCAAGTGCCCGCTAGGTAACCTATATAGTCCAACTGCCCGTTAGTTAACCTAGATAGTCCAAGTGCCCGCTAGGAAACCTACATAGTCCAAGGGCCCGCTAGGTAACCTAGATAGTCCCAGTGCCCGCTATGCAACCAAGATAGTCAAAGTGCCCGTTAGGTAACCTAGATAGTCCAAGTGCCCGCTAGGTAACTTACATTGTCCAAGTTCCGGCTAGGTAACCTAGGTACTCAAAGTGCCCGTTACCTAACCTAAATAGTCCAAGTACCCGCTAAGCAACCTACATAGTCCAAGTGCCCGTTCGTTAACCTAGAAGTTCAAGTGCCCGCTAGGCAACCTAGACAGTCCAAGTGCCCGCTAGGTTACCTGCATATTCCAAGTGCCCGTTCGTTAACCTAGATAGTCGAAGTGCCCACTAGGTAACCTACATAGTCCAAGTGCCCGCTAGGTAACCTATATAGTCCAAGTGCCCGCTGGTTAACCTACATAGTCCAAGGGCTCACTTGTTAACTTTGAAAGTCCAAGTGCCCGCTAGTTAACCTAGATCGTCCAAGTGCCCGGTAGTTAACTTACATAGTTCAAGTGTCCGTAGGGAACATACAGAGTCCAAGTGCCCGCTAGGGAACCTACATATTCCAAGTGCCCGCTAGGCAATCTACATATTCCAAGGGCCCGCTAGTTAATGTAGATAGTCCAAGGGCCCGCTAGTTAACCTACATAATCCAAATACCCGCTAGTTAACCTAGATCGTCCAAGTGTCCGCTAATTAACCTACATAATACAAGTGCCCGCTAGGGAACCTAGATAGTCCAAGTGCCCGCTCTGGAACCTACATAGTCCAAGTGACTGCTAGGGAACCTACAGAGTCTAAGTGCCCGCTCTGGAACGTACATAGTCCAAGTGCCCGCTATGGAATCTACATAGTCCAAGGGCCCGCTAGTTAACCTACATAGTCCAAGTACGCGCTAGTTAACCTAGATCATCCAAGTGCCCACTTGGTAACCTACATAATCCAAGGGCCCTCTAGTTAACCTACATCGTCCAAGGGCCCCCTAGTTAACCTAGATAGTCCAAGTGCCCGCTAGTTAACCTACATAGTCCAAGTGCCCGTGAGGTAACCTAGACATTTCAAGTGACCACTAGGTCACCTACATAGTCCAAGTGCCCGTTCTTTAACCTACATAGTCCAAGTGCCCTCTAGGTAACCTAGATAGTCCAAGTGCTCGCTAGTTAACCTAGATAGTCCAAGTGCCCACTAGTTAACCTAGATAGACCAAGTGCCCGCTAGGGAACCTATCTTGTCCAAGTACCCACTAGGAAACATACATAGTCCAAGTGCCCGCTAGGTAACGTACATAGTCCAAGTGCCCGCTAGGTAACCTAGATAGTCCAAGGGCCTGCTAGGGAACATACATAGTCCAAGTGCCAGCTAGGTAACCTAGATAGTCCAAGTGCCCACTAGTTAGCCTACATAGTCCAGGTTCCCCCTAGGTAACCTAGATAGTCCAAGGGCCCGCTCGGTAACCTACATTGTCCTAGTGCCCCCTAGTTAAACTACATTCTCCAAGTGCCCGATAGGGAACCTACATAGTCCAAGTGCCCGCTAGGTAACCTACATGGTCCAAATGCCCGCTAGTTAACCTACATAGTCCAAGTGCCCGCTAGGGAACCTACATAGTCCAAGTGCCCGTTAGGTAACCTAGATAGTCCAAATGCCCGTTAGGGAACCCACATAGTCCAAGTGCTGGCTAGGGAACTTACATAGTCCAAGTTCCCGATAGGGAACTTACATAATCCAAGTGCCCGCTAGTTGACCTACATAGTCCAAGTGCCCGATACTTAACCTACATAGTCCAAGTGCCCGATAGGGAACCTACATAATCCAAGTGCCCACTAGGGAACCTACATAGTCCAAGTGCCCGTAAGTTAACCTAGATAGTCCAAGTGCCCGCTAGGTAACCTAGATAGTCCAACAGCCCGGTAGGTAACCTACATACTCCAAGTACCCGCTAGGTAACGTAGATAGTTCAAGTGCCTGCTAGGTAACCTAGATAGTCCAAGTGCCCGCTAGGTAACCAACAAAGTCTAAGTGCCCGCTAAGTAATTTATATAGTCCAAATGACCCCTAGGGAGCCTTCATAGTCCAAATGCCCGCTAGGTAACCTAGATAGTCTAAGGGCCCGCTAGGTACCCTACATAGTCCTAGTGCCCCCTAGTTAACCTACATTTTCCAAGTGCCCGATAGGGAACCTACATAGTCCAAGTGCCCGCTAGGTAACCTACATAGTCCAAAAGCCCTCTAATTAACCTACATAGTCCAAGTGCCCAATAGGGAACCTACATAATCCATGTGCCCGCTAGTTGACCTACATAGTCCAAGTGCCCGTTAGGTAACCTAGATAATCCTAGTGCCCGCTATCGAACCTTCATAGTCCTAGTGCCAGCTAGGTAACCTAGATAGTACAAGTGCCCGCTAGTTAACCTAGATCGTCCTAGTGCCCGTTAGTTAACCTAGAGTGTCCAAGTGCCCACTAGGGGACGTACTTAGTCCAAGTGCCTGTTAGTTAACCTAGATAGTCCAAGTGCCCGCTAGTTAACATTGAACATCCAAGTGCCCGCTAGTTAACCAAGATAGTCCAAGTGCACGCTAGTTAACCTACATAGTCCAAGGGCCCGCTAGTTAACCTACGTAGTCCTAGGTCCGCTAGTTAACCTAGATAGTCCAAGTGCTCGCTAGTTAACCTACATAGTACAAGGGCCCGCTAATTGACCTAGATAGTCCAAGTACCCGCTAGTTAACCTAGATAGTCCAACTGCCCGCTAGGCAACCTAGATAGTCCAAGTGCCCGCTAAGGAACCTAAATAGTCCAAGTGCACGCGAGCTAACCTAGATAGTCCAAGTGCCCGTTATTTAACCTAGATAGTCCAAGTGCCTGCTAGGTAACCTACATAGTGCAAGTGTCCGCTAGTTAACCTACATATTCCAAGTGCCCGCTAGTTAACATAGATAGTCCAAGTGCCGGCTAGGGATCGTACATAGTACAAGTGCCCGCTAGGGAACCTCAATAGTCCAAGTCCCTGTTACCTAACCTAGATAGTCCAAGTGGCGGCTAAATAACCTACATAGTCCAAGTGCCCCCTAGGTAACCTATATATTCCAAGTGCCCGCTAGGTAACCTAGATAGTCCAAGGGCCCGCTAGTTAACCTATATAGTCCAAGGGCTAACTTGTTAACTTTGATAGTCCAAGTGCCCGCTAGTTAACCTAGATCGTCCAAGTGCCCGCTAGTTAACCTAGATTGTCCAAGTGCCCGCTAGTTGACCTACATAGTCCAAGGGCCCACTAGTTAACCTAGATAGTCCAAGTGTCCTCTAGTTAAACTACATAATCCAAGTGCCCTCTAGTTAACCTATATACCAAGTGCCCGCTACGTATCCTAGATAGTCCAAGGGCATGCTAGTTAACCTACATAGTCCAAGTGCCAGCTAGGCAACCTAGATAGTCCAAGTGCCCGCTAAGGAACCTACATAGTCCAAGTGCACGCGAGTTAACCTAGATAATCCAAGTGCCCGCTATTTAACCTAGATAGTCCAAGTGCCTGCTAGTTAACCTACATAGTGCAAGTGTCTGCTAGTTAACCTACATATTCCAAGTGCCCGCTAGTTAACATAGATAGTCCAAGTGCCCGCTAGTTAACCTAGATAGTTCAAGTACCCGCTAGGTAACCTAGATAGTCCGAGGGCCCCCTACTTAACCTACATAGTCCAAGTGCCCGCTAGGTAACCTAGATAGTCCAAGTGCCTTTTCGGTAACCTAGATAGTCCAAGTGCCCTTTAGGGAACCTAGATAGTCTAAGGGCCCGCAAGTTAACCTACATACTCCATGGGCCCGCTAGTTAACCTACATATTCCAAGTGCCCGCTAGTTAACCTACATAATCTAAGTGCCCGTTAGCTAACCTAGATAGTCCAAGGGCCCACTAGTTGACCTACATAGTCCAAGGGCCAGCTCAGTATCCTAGATAGTACAAGTGCCCGCTAGGGAACCTCAATAGTCCAAGTGCCTGTTAGCTAACCTAGATAGTCCACGTGGAGGCTAGGTAACCTACATAGTCCATGTGCCCGATAGGGAACCTACATAATCCAAGTGCCCGCTAGGGAACCTACATAGTCCAAGTGCCTGCTAGACAACCTACATAATCCAAGTGCCCGTTAGTTAACCTAGATAGTCAAAGTGCCTGCTAGTTAACCCAGATAGTCCAAGTGCTCGCTAGGTAACCTACATAGTCTAAGTGCCCGCTTGGTAACCTAAATAGTCCAAATGAAAGCTAGGGAAACTACATAGTGCAAGTGCCCGCTAGTTAACCTAGATAGTCCCAGTGCCCGCTATGCAACCTAGATAGTCAAAGTGCCCGTTGGGTAACCTAGATAGTCCAAGTGCCTGCTAGGTAACTTACATTGTCCAAGTTCCGGCTAGGTAACCTAGATACTCAAAGTGCCCGTTACCTAACCTAAATAGTCCAAGACCCGCTAAGCAACCTACATAGTCCAAGTGCCCGTTCGTTAACCTAGAAGTTCAAGTGCCCGCTAGGTAACCTAGACAGTCCAAGTGCCCGCTAGGTTACCTGCATATTCCAAGTGCCCGTTCGTTAACCTAGATAGTCGAAGTGCCCACTAGGTAACCTACATAGTCCAAGTGCCCGCTAGGTAACCTATATAGTCCAAGGGCTCACTTGTTAACTTTGATAGTCCAAGAGCCCGCTAGTTAACCTAGATCGTCCAAGTGCCCGCTAGTTAACCTAGATCGTCCAAGTGCCCGGTAGTTAACTTACTTAGTTCAAGTGTCCGTAGGGAACATACAGAGTCCAAGTGCCCGCTAGGGAACCTACATATTCCAAGTGCCCCCTAGGCAATCTACATATTCCAAGCGCCCGCTAGTTAATGTAGATAGTCCAAGGGCCCGCTAGTTAACCTACATAATCCAAGTACCCGCTAGTTAACCTAGATCGTCCAAGTGTCCGCTAATTAACCTACATAATACAAGTGCCCGCTAGGGAACCTAGATAGTCCAAGTGCCCGCTCTGGAACCTACATAGTCCAAGTGACTGCTAGGGAACCTACAGAGTCTAAGTGCCCGCTCTGGAACGTACATAGTCCAAGTGCCCGCTATGGAATCTACATAGTCCAAGGGCCCGCTAGTTAACCTACATAGTCCAAGTACCCGCTAGTTAACCTAGATCGTCCAAGTGCCCACTAGGTAGCCTACATAATCCAAGGGCCCTCTAGTTAACCTACATCGTCCAAGTGCCCCCTAGTTAACCTAGATAATCCAAGTGCCCGCTAGTTAACCTACATAGTCCAAGTGCCCGTGAGGTAACCTAGACATTTCAAGTGACCTCTAGGTCACCTACATAGTCCAAGTGCCCGTTCTTTAACCTACATAGTCCAAGTGCCCTCTAGGTAACCTAGATAGTCCAAGTGCTCCCTAGTTAACCTAGATAGTCCAAGTGCCCGCTAGTTAACCTAGATAGACCAAGTGCCCGCTAGGGAACCTATCTTGTCCAAGTACCCACTAGGAAACATACATAGTCCAAGTGCCCGCTAGGTAACGTACATAGTCCAAGTGCCCGCTAGGTAACCTAGATAGTCCAAGGGCCTGCTAGGGAACATACATAGTCCAAGTGCCAGCTAGGTAACCTAGATAGTCCAAGTGCCCACTAGTTAGCCTACATAGTCCAGGTTCCCCCTAGGTAACCTAGATAGTCCAAGGGCCCGCTCGGTAACCTACATTGTCCTAGTGCCCCCTAGTTAAACTACATTCTCCAAGTGCCCGCTAGGGAACCTACATAGTCCAAGTGCCCGTTAGGTAACCTAGATAGTCCAAATGCCCTTTAGGGAACCCACATAGTCCAAGTGCTGGCTAGGGAACTTACATAGTCCAAGTTCCCGATAGGGAACTTACATAATCCAAGTGCCCGCTAGTTGACCTACATAGTCCAAGTGCCCGATACTTAACCTACATAGTCCAAGTGCCCGATAGGGAACCTACATAATCCAAGTGCCCGCTAGGGAACCTACATAGTCCAAGTGCCCGTTAGTTAACCTAGAGTGTCCAAGTGCCCACTAGGGGACGTACTTAGTCCAAGTGCCTGTTAGTTAACCTAGATAGTCCAAGTGCCCGCTAGTTAACATTGATCATCCAAGTGCCCGCTAGTTAACCGAGATAGTCCAAGTGCACGCTAGTTAACCTACATAGTCCAAGGGCCTGCTAGTTAACCTACGTAGTCCTAGGTCCGCTAGTTAACCTAGATAGTCCAAGTGCTCGCTAGTTAACCTACATAGTACAAGGGCCCGCTAATTGACCTAGATAGTCCACGTACCCGCTAGTTAACCTAGATAGTCCAAGTGTCCTTTAGGGAACCTAGATAGTCCAAGGGCCCGCTAGTTAACCTTCATAGTCCAAGTGCCCGCTAGGCAACCTAGATAGTCCAAGTGCCCGCTAAGGAACCTAAATAGTCCAAGTGCACGCGAGTTAACCTAGATAGTCCAAGTGCCCGCTATTTAACCTAGATAGTCCAAGTGCCTGCTAGGTAACCTACATAGTGCAAGTGTCCGCTAGTTAACCTACATATTCCAAGTGCCCGCTAGTTAACATAGATAGTCCAAGTGCCGGCTAGGGATCGTAAATAGTACAAGTGCCCGCTAGGGAACCTCAATAGTCCAAGTCCCTGTTAGCTAACCTAGATAGTCCAAGTGGCGGCTAAATAACCTACATAGTCCAAGTGCCCCCTAGGTAACCTATATTCCAAGTGCCCGCTAGGTAACCTAGATAGTCCAAGGGCCCGCTAGTTAACCTACATAGTCCAAGGGCTAACTTGTTAACTTTGATAGTCCAAGTGCCCGCTAGTTAACCTAGATCGTCCAAGTGCCCGCTAGTTAACCTAGATTGTCCAAGTGCCCGCTAGTTGACCTACATAATCCAAGGGCCCACTAGTTAACCTAGATAGTCCAAGTGTCCTCTAGTTAACCTACATAATCCAAGTGCCCTCTAGTTAACCTATATACCAAGTGCCCGCTACGTATCCTAGATAGTCCAAGGGCATGCTAGTTAACCTACATAGTCCAAGTGCCAGCTAGGCAACCTAGATAGTCCAAGTGCCCGCTAAGGAACCTACATAGTCCAAGTGCACGCGAGTTAACCTAGATAGTCCAAGTGCCCGCTATTTAACCTAGATAGTGCAAGTGCCTGCTAGTTAACCTACATAGTGCAAGTGTCTGCTAGTTAACCTACATATTCCAAGTGCCCGCTAGTTAACATAGATAGTCCAAGTGCCGGCTAGGGATCGTACATAGTCCAAGTGCCCGTTAGTTAACCTAGATAGTTCAAGTACCCGCTAGGTAACCTAGATAGTCTGAGGGCCCCCTAGTTAGCCTACATAGTCCAAGTGCCCGCAAGGTAACCTAGATAGTCCAAGTGCCTTTTCGGTAACCTAGATAGTCCAAGTGCCCTATAGGGAACCTAGATAGTCTAAGGGCCCGCAAGTTAACCTACATACTCCATGGGCCCGCTAGTTAACCTACATATTCCAAGTGCCCGCTAGTTAACCTACATAATCTAAGTGCCCGTTAGCTAACCTAGATAGTCCAAGGGCCCGCTAGTTGACCTACATAGTCCAAGGGCCAGCTCAGTATCCTAGATAGTACAAGTGCCCGCTAGGGAACCTCAATAGTCCAAGTGCCTGTTAGCTAACCTAGATAGTCCACGTGGCGGCTAGGTAACCTACATAGTCCATGTGCCCGATAGGGAACCTACATAATCCAAGTGCCCGCTAGGGAACCTACATAGTCCAAGTGCCTGCTAGACAACCTACATAATCCAAGTGCCCGTTAGTTAACCTAGATAGTCAAAGTGCCTGCTAGTTAACCCAGATAGTCCAAGTGCTCGCTAGGTAACCTACATAGTCTAAGTGCCCGCTTGGTAACCTAAATAGTCCAAATGAAAGCTAGGGAAACTACATAGTCCAAGTGCCCGCTAGTTAACCTAGATAGTCCAAGTGCCTGCTAGTAAACCTACATAATCCATGGGCCCGCTAGTTAACCTACATAGTGCAAGGACCCCCTAGTTAGCCTAGATCGTGCAAGTGTCCGCTAATTAACCTACATAGTCCAAGTGCCCGCTAGGGATCCTTCATAATCCAACTGCCTGCTAGGTAACCTAGAGAGTCCAAGTGCCCGCTAGTTAACCTAGATAGTCCTAGTGCCCGTTTGTTAACCTAGATAGTCCAAGTGCCCACTAGGGGCCGTACATAGTCCAAGTGCCTGCTACGCAACCTAGATAGTCCAAGTGCCCACTAGGTAACCTAGATAGTCCAAGTGCCCGTTACCTAACCTAGATAATCCAAGTGCCCGCTAGGCAACCTACAGAGTCCAAGTGCCTGTTCATAACCTAGAAGTCCAAGAGCCCGCTATGTAACCTAGACAGTCCAAGTGCCCGCTATGTAACCTAGACAGTACAAGTGCCCGCTAGGTTACCTGCATAGTCCAAGTGCCCGTTCGTTAACATAGATAGTCCAAGTGCCCGCTAGGGAACCGATATAGTCCAAGTGCTATCTAGGTAACCTAGATAGTCCAAGGGCCCACTAGTTAACCTACATAGTCCAAGGGCTCGCTTGTTAACTTTGATAGTGCAAGTGCCCCTTAGTTAACCTAGATCGTTCAAGTGCCCGCTAGTTAACCTAGATCGTCCAAGTACTGGCTAGTTAACCTACATAGTCCAAGGGTCCACTAGCTAACCTAGATTGTCCAAGTATCCTCTAGTTAACCTACATAGTCCAAGTGCCTGCTAGGTAACCTACATAGTGCAAGTGTCTGCTAGGTAAACTACATAGTCCAAGTGCCCGCTAGTTAATATAGATAGTCCAAGTGCCCGCTAGGGAAGGTACATAGTCCAAGTGCCCGCTAGGTAACCTAGAGAGTGCAAGTGCCCGCTAGTTAACCTACATATTCCATGTGCCCACTATTTAACCTACATAATCTAAGTGCCAGCTAGGTAACCTAGATAGTACAAGTGCCTGCTAGGTAACCTACATAGTGCAAGTGTCCGCTAGTTAACCTACATAGTCCAAGTGCCCGCTAGTTAACATAGATAGTCCAAGTACCCGCTACTTAACCTAGATCGTCTAAGTGCCCGCTAGGTAACCTACATAATCCAAGGGCCCGCTAGTTAACCTACATAGTCCAAGGGCCCGCTAGGTAACCTACAAATTCTAAGGGCCCGCTAGTTAACCTACATAGTCCAAGGGCCCGCTAGGTAACCTACAAATTCTAAGGGCCCGCTAGGTTATCTATATAGTCCAAATGACCCCTAGGGAACCTACATAGTCCAAGTGCCCGCTCTGTAACCTAGATAATCCATTTGCCCGCTAGTTAACCTATATAGTCCAAGTGCCCGCTAGTTAACCTAGATCGTCCAAGTGCCCGCTAGTTAACCAACAGTGTCAATGGCCCGCTAGTTAACCTACATAGTGCAAGAGCCCGCTAGTTAGCCTAGATCGTGCAAGTGTCCGCTAGTTAACCTACATAGTTCAAGTGCCAGTTAGCTAACCTAGATGTTCCAAGGACCCGCTAGTTGACCTATATAGTCCAAGTGCCCGTTGGGTAACCTAGATAATCCAAGTGCCCGCTAGGTAACCTTCATAGTCCAAGTGCCAGCTAGGTAACCTAGATAGTCCAAGTGCCCGCAGGTTAATCTAGATAGTCCTATTGCCCGTTAGTTAACCTAGAGTGTCCAAGTGACCACTAGGGGACGTACTTAGTCCAAGTGCCCGTTAGCTAACCTAGATAGTCCAAGTGCCCGCTAGTTAACAGTGATCATCCAAGTGCCCGCTAGGGAAACTACATAGTCCAAGTGCCTGCTAGTTAACCTAGATAGTCCAAGTGCCCTCTAGTTAACCTAGATCGTCCAAGTGCCCGCTAGTTAACCTAGATAGTCCAAGTGCCCCCTAGGTAACCTAAGTAGTCCAAATGTCCAATAGGGATCCTACATAGTCCAAGTGCCCCCTAGGTAACCTACATAGACCAAGTGCGCGTTCGTTAACCTAGATAGTCCTAGTGCCCGCTAAGTAACCTACTGTCCAAGTGCCCGCTAGGTTACCTACATAGTCCAAGTGCCCGTTCGTTAACCTAGATAGTCCAAGTGCCCGCTAGGAAACCTACATTGTCCAAGGGCCCACTAGGTAACCTAGATAGTCCAAGTGTCCGCTAGATAACCTAGAGTCCAAGTGCTCGCTAGCTAACCTACATAGTCCAAGTGCCCGCTATGTAACCTAGATAATCAAAGTGCCCGTTAGGGAACCTAGATAGTCCAAGTGCCCGCTAGGTAACTTACATTGTCCATGTTCCGGCTAGGTAACCTAGATACACAAAGTGACTGTTACCTAACCTAGATAGTCCAAGTGCCCGCTAAGCAACCTACATAGTCCAAGTGCCCGTTCGTTAACCTAGAAGTCCAAGTGCCCGCTAGGTAACCTAGACAGTCCAAGTGCCCGCTAGGTTACCTGCATATTCCAAGTGCCCGTTCGTTAACCTAGATAGTCCAAGTGCCCACTAGGTAACCTACATAGTCCAAGTGCCCTCTAGGTAACCTATATAGTCCAAGTGCCCGCTAGGTAACCTAGATAGTCCAAGGGCCCGCTAGTTAACCTACATAGTCCAAGGGCTCACTTTTTAAATTTGATAGTCCAAGTGCCCGCTAGTTAACCTAGATTGTCCAAGTGCCCGCTAGTTAACCTACATAGTCCATGGGCCCACTAGTTAACCTAGATAGTCCAAGTGTCCTCTAGTTAACCTACATAGTCCAAGTGCCCGCTACTTAACCTATATACCAAGTGCCCGCTAGGTAACCTAGATAGTCCAAGTGCCCGGTCGGTAACCTAGATAGTCCAAGTGCCCTTTAGGGAACCTAGATAGTCCAAGGGCCCGCTAGTTAACCTACATTTTCCAAGTGCCCGCTAGGCATCCTAGATAGTCCAAGTGCCTGCTAAGGAACCTAAATAGTCCAAGTGCACGCTAGTTAACCTAGATAGTCCAAGTGCCTGCTAGGTAACCTACATAGTGCAAGTGTCCACTAGTTAACCTACATATTCCAAGTGCCCGCTAGTTAACATAGATAGTCCAAGTGCCCGCTAGGGAACGAACATAATGCAAGTGCCCGCTAGGTAACCTAGATAGTTCAATTACCCGCTAGGTAACCTAGATCGTCCAAGGGCTTCCCAGTTAGCCTACATAGTCCAAGTGCCCGCTACGTAACCTAGATAGTCAAAGTGCCCGTTCGGTCACCTAGATAGTCCAAGTGCCCTTTAGGGAACCTAGGTAGTCCAAGGGCCCGCTAGTAAACCTACATAGTCCATGGGCCTGCTAGTTATCCTACATAGTGCAAGTGTCCGCTACTTAACCTACATATTCCAAGTGCCCGCTATTTAACCTACATAATCTATGTGCCAGCTAGTTAACCTAGATCGTGCAAGTGTCCGCTAGTTAGCCTTTATAGTCCAAGTGCCCGCTAGTTAACCTATATACCAAGTGCCCGCTACATAACCTAGATAGTCCAAGGGCACGCTAGTTCACCTACATAGTACAAGTGCCCGCTAGGCAACCTAGATAGTCCAAGTGCCCACTAAGGAACCTACATAGTCCAAGTGCACGCTACTTAACCTAGATAGTCCAAGTGCCCGCTATTTAACCTTGATAGTCCAAGTGACTGCTAGGTAACCTACATAGTTCAAGTGTCCCCTAGTTAACCTAGATAGTTCAAGTACCCGCTAGGTAACCTAGATAGTCCAAGTGCCTTTTCGGTAACCTAGATAGTCTAAGTGCCCTTTAGGGAACCTAGATAGTCCAAGGGCCCGCGAGTAAACCTACATAGTCCATGGGCCCGCTAGTTAACCTACATATTCCAAGTGCCCGCTAGTTAATATAGATAGTCCAAGTGCCGGCTAGGGAACGTACATAGTCCAAGTGCCGGCTAGGGAACGTACATAGTCCAAGTGCCGGCTAGTTAACCTAGATAGTTCAAGTACCCGCTAGGTAACCTAGATAGTCCAAGTGCCTTTTCGGTAACCTAGATAGTCCAAGTGCCCTTTAAGGAACCTAGATAGTCCAAGGGCCCGCAAATAAACCTACATAGTCCATGGGCCCGCTAGTTAACCTACATATTCCAAGTTCCAGCTAGTTAACCTACATAATCTATGTGCCAGCTAGTTAAACTAGATCGTGCAAGTGTCCGCTAGTTAGCCTATATAGTCCAAGTGCCCGCTAGTTAACCTATATACCAAGTGCCCGCTACATAACCTAGATAGTCCAAGGGCACGCTAGTTCACCTACATAGTACAAGTGCCCGCTAGGCAACCTAGATAGTCCAAGTGCCCACTAAGGAACCTACATAGTCCAAGTGCACGCTACTTAACCTAGATAGTCCAAGTGCCCGCTATTTAACCTTGATAGTCCAAGTGACTGCTAGGTAACCTACATAGTTCAAGTGTCCCCTAGTTAACCTAGATAGTTCAAGTACCCGCTAGGTAACCTAGATAGTCCAAGTGCCTTTTCGGTAACCTAGATAGTCTAAGTGCCCTTTAGGGAACCTAGATAGTCCTAGGGCCCGCAAGTAAACCTACATAGTCCATGGACCCGCTAGTTAACCTACATATTCCAAGTGCCCGCTAGTTAATATAGATAGTCCAAGTGCCGGCTAGGGAACGTACATAGTCCAAGTGCCGGCTAGGGAACGTACATAGTCCAAGTGCCGGCTAGTTAACCTAGATAGTTCAAGTACCCGCTAGGTAACCTAGATAGTCCAAGTGCCTTTTCGGTAACCTAGATAGTCCAAGTGCCCTTTAAGGAACCTAGATAGTCCAAGGGCCCGCAAATAAACCTACATAGTCCATGGGCCCGCTAGTTAACCTACATATTCCAAGTTCCAGCTAGTTAACCTACATAATCTAAGTGCCCGTTAGCTAACCTAGATAGTCCAAGGGCCCGCTAGTTGACCTACATAGTCCAAGGGCCAGCTACGTATCCTAGATAGTACAAGTGCCCGCTAGGGAACCTCAATAGTCCAAGTCCCTGTTAGCTAACCTAGATAGTCCAAGTGGCGGCTAAGTAACCTACATAGTCCAAGTGCCCTCTAGGTAACCTATATATTCCAAGTGCCCGCTAGGTAACCTAGATAGTCCAAGGGCCCGCTAGTTAACCTACATAGTCCAAGGGCTAACTTGTTAACTTTGATAGTCCAAGTGCCCGCTAGTTAACCTAGATCGTCCAAGTGCCCGCTAGTTAACCTAGATTGTCCAAGTGCCCGCTAGTTAACCTACATAGTCCAAGGGCCCACTAGTTAACCTAGATAGTCCAAGTGTCCTCTAGTTAACCTACATAGTCCAAGTGCCCGCTAGTTAACCTATATACCAAGTGCCCGCTACGTATCCTAGATAGTCCAAGGGCATGCTAGTTAACCTACATAGTCCAAGTGCCTGCTAGGTAACCTACATAGTGCAAGTGTCCGCTAGTTAACCTACATATTCCAAGTGCCCGCTAGTTAACATAGATAGTCCAAGTGCCGGCTAGGGATCGTACATAGTACAAGTGCCCTCTAGGGAACCTCAATAGTCCAAGTCCCTGTTAGCTAACCTAGATAGTCCAAGTGGCGGCTAATTAACCTACATAGTCCAAGTGCCCTCTAGGTAACCTATATATTCCAAGTGCCCGCTAGGTAACCTAGATAGTCCAAGGGCCCGCTAGTTAACCTACATAGTCCAAGGGCTTACTTGTTAACTTTGATAGTCCAAGTGCCCGCTAGTTAAACTAGATCGTCCAAGTGCCCGCTAGTTAACCTAGATTGTCCAAGTGCCCGCTAGTTAACCTACATAGTCCAAGGGCCCATTAGTTAACCTAGATAGTCCAAGTGTCCTCTAGTTAACCTACATAGTCCAAGTGCCCGCTAGTTAACCTATATACCAAGTTCACGCTACGTATCCTAGATAGTCCAAGGGCACGCTAGTTAACCTACATAGTCCAAGTGCCCGCTAGGCAACCTAGATAGTCCAAGTGCCCGCTAAGGTACCTACATAGTCCAATTGCACGCGAGTTAACCTAGATAGTCCAAGTGCCCGCTATTTAACCTAGATAGTCCAAGTGCCTGCTAGGTAACCTACATAGTGCAAGTGTCCGCTAGTTAACCTACATATTCCAAGTGCCCGCTAGTTAACATAGATAGTCCAAGGTCCGGCTAGGGAACGTACATAGTCCAAGTGCCCGCCAGTAAACCTAGATCGTCCAAGTGCCCGCTAGTTAACCTAGATTGTCCAAGTGTCCTCTAGTTAACCTACATAGTCCATGGGCCCGCTAGTTAACCTACATATTCCAAGTGCCCGCTAGTTAACCTACATAATCTAAGTGCCCGTTAGCTAACCTAGATTGTCCAAGGGCCCGCTAGTTGACCTACATAGTCCAAGGGAAAGCTAGGTATCCTAGATAGTACAAGTGCCCGCTAGGGAACCTCAATAGTCCAAGTGCCTGTTAGCTAACCTAGATAGTCCACGTGGCGGCTAAGTAACCTACATAGTCCAAGAGCCCGATAGGGAACCTACATAATCCAAGTGCCCGCTAGGGAACCTACATAGATCAATTGACTGCTAGGCAACCTACATAGTCCAAGTGCCGCTAGGGAACATATATAGTCCAAGTGCCCGCTAGTTAACCTTCATAGTCCAAGTGCCCGATAGGGAACCTACATAATCCAAGTGCCCGCTAGGGAACCTACATAGTCCAAGTGCCCGCTAGGCAACCTACATAGTCCAAGTGCCCGTTAGTTAACCTAGATAGTCCAAATGCCCGCTAGGGAAACTACATAGTACAAGTGCCCGCTAGTTAACCTAGATAGTCCAAGTGCCTGTAGTAAACCTACATAATCCATGGGCCCGCTAGTTAACCTAGATAGTCCAAGTGCCCACTAGGGACCCTACATAGTCCAAGTGCCCGCTTGGTAACCTAGATAGTCCAAGTGCCCGCTAGGGATCCTTCATAATCAAGTGCCTGCTAGGCAACCTAGATAGTCCAAGTTCCCGCTAGGTAACCTAGATAGTCCAATAGCCCGCTATGTAACCTAGACAGTCCAAGTGCCCACTAGATAACCTAGACAGTCCAAGTGCCCGCTAGGGGACCTATATAGTCCAAGTGCTATCTAGGTAACCTAGATAGTCCAAGGGCCAGCTAGTTAACCTACATAGTCCAAGGGCTCGCTTGTTAACTTTGATAGTCCAAGTGCCCCTTAGTTAACCTAGATCGTTCAAGTGCCCGCTAGTTAACCTAGATCGTACAAGTACTGGCTAGTTAACCTACATAGTCCAAGGGCCCACTAGTTAACCTAGATTGTCCAAGTGTCCTCTAGTTAACCTACATAGTCCAAGTGCCCGCTAGGTAACCTACATAGTGCAAGTGTCTGCTAGGTAAACTACATAGTCCAAGTGCCCGCTAGTTAACATAGATAGTCCAAGTGCCCGCTAGGGAAGGTACATAGTCCAAGTGCCCGCTAGGTAACCTAGAGAGTGAAAGTGCCCGCTAGTTAACCTACATAGTCCAAGGGCCTGCTAGTTAACCTACATAGTCCAAGTGCCAGTATTTAACTTACATAGTTCAAGTGTCCGTAGGGAACATACATAGTCCAAGTGCCCGCTTATTAACATAGATAGTCCAAGTGCCCGCTAGGGAAGGTACATAGTCCAAGTGCCCGCTAGGTAACCTAGAGAGTGAAAGTGCCCGCTAGTTAACCTACATAGTCCAAGGGCCTGCTAGTTAACCTACATAGTCCAAGTGCCAGTAGTTAACTTACATAGTTCAAGTGTCCGTAGGGAACATACATAGTCCAAGTGCCAGCGAGGGAACATACATAGTCCAAGTGCCCGCTAGGGAACCTACGTAGTCCACGTGCCCGCTAGGGAATCTACATAGTCCAAGGTCCCACTAGTTAACGTAGATAGTCCAAGTGCTGCTAGTAAATCTACATAGTCCAAGGGCCCGCTAGTTAACCTACATAATCCAAGTACTCGCTAGTTAACCTAGATCGTCCAAGTGTCCGCTAGTTAACCTACATAGTCCAAGTGCCCGCAAGGGAACCTAGATAGTCCAATTGCCCGCTCTGGAACCTACGTAGTCCAAGTGCCTGCTAGGGAACCTACATAGTCGAAGTACCCGCTCTGGAACATACATAGTCCAAGTGCCCGCTAGGGAATCTACATAGTCCAAGGGCCCGCTAGTTAACGTAGATAGTCCAAGTGCCGCTAGTAAATCTACATAGTCAAAGGGCCCACTAGTTAACCTACATAGTCCAAGTTCCCGCTAGTTAACCTAGATCGTCCAAGTGCACGCTAGTTAACCTACATTGTCCAAGGGCCCGCTAGTTAACCTACATAGTCCAAGGGCCCGCTAGTTAACCTACATAGTCCAAGTACACGCTAGTTAACCTAGATCGTCCAAATGCACGCTAGTTAACCTACATAGTCAAAGGGCCCGCTAGTTAACCTACATAGTCCAAGTACCCGCTAGTTAACCTAGATCGTCCAAGTGCACGCTAGTTAACCTACATAGTCCAAGGGCCCGCTAGTTAACCTGCATAGTCCAAGGGCCCGCTAGTTAACCTACATAGTCCAAGTACACGCTAGTTAACCTAGATCGTCCAAGTGCACGCTAGTTAACCTACATAGTCCAAGGGCCCGCTAGTTAACCTACATCGTCCAAGGGCCGCTAGTTAACCTACATAGTCCAAGTGTCCGCTAGTTAACATAGATAGTCCAAGTGCCCGCTAAGGAAGGTACATAGTCCAAGTGCCCGCTAGGTAACCTAGAGAGTGCAAGTGCCCGCTAGTTAACCTACATAGTCCAAGTGCCTGCTAGGTAACCTAGATAGTCCAAGGGCCTGCTAGTTAACCTACATAGTCCAAGTGCCCGGTAGTTAACTTACATAGTTCAAGTGTCCGTAGTGAATATACATAGTCCAAGTGCCCGCTAGGGAACATACTTAGTCCATGTGCCCGCTAGGGAACCTACGTAGTCCAAGTGCCCGCTAGGGAATCTACATAGTCCAAGGGCCCGCTAGTTAACGTAGATAATCCAAGTGCTGCTAGTAAATCTACATAGTCCAAGGGCCAGCTAGTTAACCTACATAATCCAAGTACCAGCTAGTTAACCTAGATCGTCCAAGTGTCCGCTAGTTAACGTACATAGTCCAAGTGCCCGCAAGGGAACCTAGATAGTCCAAGGTCCCGCTCTGGAACATACATAGTACAAGTGCCCGCTAGGGAATCTACATAGTCCAAGGGCACGCTAGTTAACGTAGATAGTCCACGTGCCGCTAGTTAATCTACATAGTCCAAGGGCCCACTAGTTAACCTACATAGTCCAAGTACACGCTAGTTAACCTAGATCGTCCAAGTGCACGCTAGTTAACCTACATAGTCCAAGGGCCCGCTAGCCAACCTACATAGTCCAAGGGCCCGCTAGTTAACCTACATAGTCCAAGTACCCCCTAGTTAACCTAGATCGTCCAAGCGCATGCTAGTTAACCTACATAGTCCAAGGGCCCGCTAGTTAACCTACATAGTCCAAGTGCCCGCTAGGTAACCTAGACAGTTGAATAACCACTAGGTTACTTACATAGTCCAAGTGCCTGTTCTTTAACCTACATAGTCTAAGTGCCCGCTAGGTAACCTTTATAGTCCAAATGCCCGCTAGGGACCCTCATAGTCCATGTGCCCGCTAGTTATCCTAGATAGTCCAAGTGCTCGCTAGTTAACCTAGATACTCCAAGTGCCCGCTAGTTAACCTAGATAGACCAAGTGCCCGCTAGGGAACCTACCTAGTCCAAGTGCGCGATAGGGAACTTACATAGTCCAAGGGCCCGCTAGGGAAACTACATAGTCCAAGTGCCTGTTAGTTAACCTAGATAGTCCAAGTGCCCGCTAGGTAACCTAGATAGTCCAACAGCCCGCTAGGTAACCTACATACTCCAAGAACCCGTTAGTTAACCTAGATAGTTCAAGTGCCAGCTAGGTAACCTAGATAGTCCATGTGCCGCTAGGTAACCTGCAAATTCAAAGTGCCCACTAGGTTATCTATATAGTCCAAATGCCCACTAGGGTATCTACATAGTCCAAGGGCCCTCTAGTTAACGTAGATAGTCCAAGTGCTGCTAGTTATTCTACATAGTTCAAGGGCCCACTAGTTAACCTACATAGTCCAAGTACCCGCTAAGAAACCTAGATAGTCCAAGTGCCCATTACCTAACCTAGATAGTCCACGTGCCCTCTAGTTAACCTAGATCGTCCAAGTGCCCGCTAAGAAACATAGATAGTACAAGTGCCCGTTACCTAACCTAGAAGTCCAAGTGCCCGCTAGGTAACCTAGACTCTCCAAGGTCCCGCTAGGTTACCTACATAGTCCAAATGCCCGTTTGGTAACCTAGATAGTGCAAGTGCCCGGTAGTTAACCTACATAGTCCAAGTGCCCGGTAGTTAACTTACATAGTTCATGTGTCCGTAGGGAACATACAGAGTCCAAGTGCCCGCTAGGGAACCTACAGAGTCCAAGTGCCCGCTAGTTAATCTACATAGTTCAAGGACCCGCTAGTTAACCTACATAATCCAAGTACCCGCTAGTGAACCTAGATCGTCCAACTGTCTGCTAATTAACCTACATAGTACACGTGCCCGCTAGGGAACCTAGATAGTATAAGTGCCCACTCTGAAACCTACATAGTCCAAGTGACTGCTAGGGAACCAACATAGTCCAAGTACCCGCTCTGGAACATACATAGTCCAAGTGCCCGCTAGGGAATCTACATAGTCCAAGGGCCCGCTAGTTAACGTAGATAGTCCAAGTGCCACTAGTAATCTACATAGTCCAAGGGCGCGCTAGTTAACCTACATAGTCCAAGTACCCGCTAGTTAACCTAGATCGTCCAAGTGACCACTAGGTAACCTACATAGTCCAAGGGCCCGCTAGTTAACCTACATCTTCCAAGAGCCCGCAAGTTAACCTAGATAGTCCAAGTGCCCGCTAGTTAACCTACATAGTCCAAGTGCCCGCTAGGTAACCTAGACATTTCAAGTGACCACTAGGTTACCTACATAGTCCAAGTGCCCTTTCGTTAACCTACATAGTCCAATTGCCCGCTAGGTAACCAATATAGTCCAAATGCCCGCTAGGGGCCCTAATAGTCCATAAGCCCGCTAGTTAACCTAGATAGTCCAAGTGCTGGCTAGTTAACCTAGATAGACCAAGTGCCCGATAGGAAACGTACATAGTCCGAGTGCCCGCTAGGTAACGTACATAGTCAAAGTGCCCGCTAGGTAAGGTAGATAGTCCAAGTGCCCGCTAAGGAACGTACATAGTCCAAGTGCCCGTTAGGTAACCTAGATAGTCCAAATGCCCGATAGGAAACCACATAGTCCAAGTGCACTCTAGGGAACTTACATAGTCCGAGGGCCCGCTAGGGAACCTACATAGTCCAAGTGGCCGCTAGGTAACCTACATAGTCCAAATGCCCTCTAGTTATTCTACATAGTCCAAGTGCCCGATAGGGAACCTACATAATCCAAGTGCCCGCTAGGGTACGTACATAGTCCAAGTGCCTGCTAGGTAACCTAGATAGTCCAAGTGCCCACTAGTTAACCTACATAGTCTAGGTTCCCCCTAGGTAACCTAGATAGTCCAAGGGCCCGCTAGGTAACCTACATAGTCCTAGTGCCCCCTAGTTAACCTACATTTTCCAAGTGCCCGGTAGGGAACCTACATAGTCCAAGTGTCCGCTAGGTAACCTACATAGTCCAAATGCCGGCTAGTTAACCTACATAGTCCAAGTGCCCCATAGGGAACCTACATAATCAAAGTGCCCGCTAGGGAACGTACATAGTTCAAGTGTCCGTTAGGTAACCTAGAAAGTCCAAATGCCCGCCAGGAAACCCACATAGTCCAAGTGCCCTCTAGGGAACTTACATAGTCCAAGGGCCCGCTAGGGAACCTACAAATCCAAGTGCCCGTTACTTAAGCTAGATAGTCCAAGTGCCCGCTTGGTAACCTAGATAGTCCAACAGCCCGGTAGGTAACCTACATGCTCCAAGTACCCGCTAGGTAACGTAGATAGTTCAAGTGCCAGCTAGGTAACCTAGATAGTCCAAGTGCCCGCTAGGTAACCTACAAAGTCTAAGTGCCTGCTAGGTAATCTATATAGTCCAAATGACCCCTAGGGAGCCTACATAGTCCAAATGCTCGCTAGGTAACCTAGATAGTCTAATGGCCCGCTAGGTAACTTACATAATCCTAGTGCCTTCTAGTTAACCTACATTTTCCAAGTGCCCGATAGGGAACCTACATAGTCCAAGTGCCCGCTAGGTAACCTACATAGTCCAAATGACCTCTAGTTATTCTACATAGTCCAAGTGCCCAATAGGGAACCTACATAATCCAAGTGCCCGCTAGGGAACGTACATAGTCCAAGTGCCCGTTAGGTAACCTAGAAAGTCCAAATGCCCGCCAGGAAACCCACATAGTCCAAGTGCCCGCTAGGGAACTTACATAGGCCAAGGGCCCGCTAGGGAACCTACACTGTCCAAGTGCCCGTTAGTTAACCTAGATAGTCCAAGTGCCCGCTTGGTAACCTAGATAGTCCAACAGCCCGCTAGGTAACCTACATACTCCAACATCCCGCTATAACGTAGATAGTTCAAGTGCCAGCTAGGTAACCTAGATAGTCCATGTGCCGCTAGGTAACCTACAAAGTCAAAGTGCCTGCTAGGTTATATATATAGTCCAAATGCCCGCTAGGGTATCTACATAGTCCAAGGGCCCGCTAGTTAACGTAGATAGTCCAAGTGCCGCTAGTTATTCTACATAGTTCAAGGGCCCACTAGTTACCCTAAATAGTCCAAGTACCCGATAAGAAACCTAGATAGTCCAAGTACACGCTAGTTAACCTAGATCGTCCAAGTGCCCGCTAAGAAACCTAGATAGTCCAAGTGCCCGTTAACTAACCTAGATAGTCCAATTGCCCGCTATGCAACATACATAGTCCAAGTGCCCGTTCGTTAACCTAGAAGTCCAAGTGCCCGATAGGTAACCTAGACTCTCCATGTGCCCGCTAGGTTACCTACATAGTCCAAATGCCCGTTCGGTAACCTAGATAGTGCAAGTGCCCGGTAGTTAACCTACATAGTCCAAGTGCCCGCTAGGTAACCTAGATAGTCCAAGGGCCCGCTAGTTAACCTACATGGTCCAAGTGCCCGGTAGTTAATTTACATAGTTCAAGTGTCCGTAGGGGACATACAGAGTCCAAGTGCCCGCTAGTTAAACTACATAGTTCAAGGGCCCGCTAGTTAACCTACATATTCCAAGTACCCGCTAGTTAACCTAGATCGTCCAAGTGTCCGCTAATTAACCTACATAGTACAAGTGCCCGCTAGGGAACCTAGTTAGTCTAAGTGCCCGCTCTGGAACCTACATAGTCCAAATGACTGCTACGGAACCTACATAGTACAAGTGCCCGCTCTGGAACATACATAGTCCAAGTGCCCGCTAGGGAATCTACATAGTCCAAGGCTCGCTAGTTAACCTAGATCGTAGAATTGCCCACTAGGTAACCTATATAGTCCAAGGGCCCGCTAGTTAACCTACATAGTCCAAGTGCCCGCTAGGTAACCTAGACATTTCAAGTGACCACTAGGTTACCTACATAGTCCAAGTGCCCGTTCGTTAACCTACATAGTCCAAGTGCCCGCTAGGTAACCAATATAGTCCAAATGCCCGCTAGGGGCCCAAATAGTCCATATGCCCGCTAGTTAACCTAGATAGTCCAAGTGCTCTCTGGTTAACCTAGATAGACCAAGTGCCCACTAGGGAATCTATCTAGTCCAAGTACCCGCTAGGAAACGTACATAGTCCGAGTGCCCGCTAGGGAACGTACATAGTCCAAGTGCCGGTTGGTAACCTAGATAGTCCAAGTGCTAGCTAGTTAACCTACATAGTCCAGGCTCCCCCTAGGTAACCTAGATTGTCCAAGGGCCCGCTAGGTAACCTACATAGTCCTAGTGACCCCTAGTTAACCTACATTCTCCAAAAGCCCGATTGGGAACCTACATAGTGGCCCCTAGTTAACCTACATTCTCCAAGTGCCCAATAGGGATCCTACATAGTCCAAGTGCCCGCTAGGTAACCTACATAGTCCAAATGCCGTCTAGTTAATCTACATAGTCCAAGTGCCCGATAGGGAACCTACATAATCCAAGTGCCCGCTAGGGATCCTAAATAGTCCAAGTGCCCGTTAGGTAACCTAGATAGTCCAAATGCCCGCCAGGAAACCCAAATAGTCCAAGTGCCCACTAGGGAACTTACATAGTCCAAGGGCCCGCTAGGGTTCTACACAGTCCAAGTGCCCGTTAGCTAACCTAGATAGTCCAAGTGCCCGCTTTGTAACCTATATATTCCAACAGCCCGCTAGGTAACCTACATACTGTAAGAACCCGCTATAACGTAGATATTTCAAGTGCCAGCTGGTAACCTAGATAATCCATGTGCCGCTAGGTAACCTACAAAGTCAAAGTGCCCTCTAGGTTATCTATATAGTCCAAATGCCAGCTAGGGAATCTACATAGTCTAAGGGCCCGCTAGTTAACGTAGATAGTCCAAGTGCCGCTAGTTAATCTACATAGTCCAAGGGCCCGCTAGTTAACCTACATTGTCCAAGTACCCGCTAAGAAACCTAGATAGTCCAAGTGCACGCTAGTTAACCTAGATAGTCCAAGTGCCCTCTAGTTAACCTAGATCGTCCAAGTGCCCGCTAAGAAACCTAGATAGTCCAAGTGCCCGTTACCTAACTTAGATAGTCCAATTGCCCGCTATGCAACATACATAGTCCAAGGGCCCGTTCGTTAACCTAGAAGTCCAAGTGCCCGCTAGGTAACCTAGACTCTCCAAGTGCCCGCTAGGTTACCTACATAGTCCAAATGCCCGTTCGGTAACCTACATAGTGCAAGTGCCCGGTAGTTAACTTACATAGTCCAAGTGCCCCCTAGGTAACCTAGATCGTCCAAGTGCCCGCTAAGAAGCCTAGATAGTCCAAGAGCCTGTTACCTAACCTAGATAGTCCAATTGCCCGCTATGCAACATACATAGTCCAAGTGCCCGTTCGTTAACCTAGAAGTCCAAGTGCCCGCTAGGTAACCTAGACTCTCCAAGTGCCCGCTAGGTTACCTACATAGTCCAAATGCCCGTTCGGTAACCTAGATAGTGCAAGTGACCGGTAGTTAACTTACATAGTCCAAGTGCCCGCTAGGTAACCTAGATAGTGCAAGGGCCCGCTAGTTAACCTACATAGTCCAAGTGCCCGGTAGTTAACTTACATAGTTCAAGTGTCCGTAGGGAACATACAGAGTCCAAGTGCCCGCTAGGGAACCTACATATTCCAAGTGCACGTTAGTTAACCTAGATAGTCCAAGTGCCCGCTATTTAACCTAGATAGTCCAAGTGCCTGCTATGTAACCTACATAGTGAAAGTGTCCGCTAGTTAACCTACATATTCCAAGTGCCCCCTAGTTAACATAGATAGTCCAAGTGGCCGCTAGGGAACTTACATAGTCCATTGCCCGCTAGGTAACCTAGATACTGCAATTGCCCGCTACTTAACCTAGATAGTTCAAGTACCCGCTAGGTAAACTAGATCGTCCAAGGGCCCCTCAGTTTTCCTACATAGTCCAAGTGCCCGCTAGGTAACCTTGATAGTCCAAGTGCCCGTTCGGTAACCTAGAGAGTCCAAGTGCCCTTTAGGGAACCTATATAGTCCAAGGGGCCACTAGTAAACCTACATAGTCCATGGGCCCGCTAGTTAACCTTCATAGTGCAAGTGTCCGCTACTTAACCTACATATTCCAAACCCGCTAGTTAACCTACATAATCTAAGTGCCCGTTGGCTAACCTAGATAGTCCAAGGGCCCGCTAGTTGACCTACATAGTCCAAGTTCCCGCTAGGTAACCTAGATAGTCCAAGTGACTGCTAGGTAACCTACATAGTGCAAGTGTCTGCTAGTTAACCTACATATTCCAAGTGCCCGCTAGTTAACATAGACAGTCCAAGTGCCCGCTAGGGAACTTACATAGTCCAAGTGCCCGCTAGGTAACCTAGATACTGAAAGTGCCCGCTAGTTAACCTAGATAGTTCAAGTAACCGCTAGGTAACCTAGATCGTCAAAGGGCCCACAAGTTAGCCTACATAGTCCAAGTGCCCGATAGGAAACCTATATAGTCCAAGTGCCCTTTAGGGAACCTAGATAGTCCAAGGGCCGGCTAGTAAACCTACATAGTCCATGGGCCCGCTAGTTAACCTTCATAGTGCAAGTGTCCGCTACTTAACCTACCTATTCCAAGTTCCCGCTAGATAACCTACATCATCTAAGTGCCCGTTGGCTAACCTAGATAGTCCAAGGGCCCGCTAGTTGACCTACATAGTCCAAGTGCCAGCTAGGTAACCTAGATAGTACAAGTGCCCGCCAGGGAACCTAGATAGTACAAGTGTCTGTTAGCTAACCTAGATAGTCCAAGTGGCGGCTAGGTAACCTACATAGTACAAATGCCCGTTCGTTAACCTAGATAAGACAAGTGCCCACTAGGTAACATAGACAGTCCAAGTGCCCGCTAGTTAACCTACATAGTCCAAGTGCCCGATAGGGAACTACATAATCCAAGTGCCCACTAGGCAACCTACATAGTCCAAGAACCCGTTAGTTAACCTAGATAGTCAAATTGCCGGCTAGGTAACCTAGATAGTCCAAGTGCCCGCTAGGTAACCTACATAGTCCCAGTGCCCGCTAGGTAACCTAAATAGTCCAAATGCCCGCCAGGAAAACTACATAGTCCAAGTGCCCGCTAGTTAACCTAGATAGTCCAAGTGCCTGCTAGTAAACCTACATAATCCTTGGGCCCGCTAGTTAACCTACATAGTGCAAGGGGCCGCTAGTTAACCTACATCGTCCGAGGGCCCGCTAGTTAACCTAGATAGTCCAAGTGCCCGCTAGTTAACCTACATAGTCTAAGTGCCCGCTAGGTAACCTAGATAGTCCAAGTGCCCGTTCGGTAACCTAGATAGTCCAAGAGCCCTTTAGGGAACCTAGATAGTCCAAGGGCCCACTAGTAAACCTACATAGTCCATGGGCCCGCTAGTTAACCTTCATAGTGCAAGTGTCCGCTACTTTACCTACATATTCCAAGTGCCCGCTAGTTAACCTACATAATCTAAGTGCCCGTTGGCTAACCAAGATAGTCCAAGGGCCCGCTAGTTGACATACATAGTCCAAGTGCCCGCTCATTAACCTAGATAGTCCAAGTGATTGCTATGTAACCTACATAGTGCAAGTCTCCGCTAGTTAACCTACATATTCCAAGTGCCCGCTAGTTAACATAGATAGTCCAAGTGCCCGCTAGGGAACGTACATAGTCCAAGTGCCCGCTAGGTAACCTAGATACTGCAAGTTCCCGCTAGTTAACCTAGATATTTCAAGTACCTGCTAGGTAACCTAGATTGTCAAAGGGCCCCCTAATTAGCCTACATAGTACAAGGGCTCGCTTGTTAACTTTGATAGTTCAAGTGCCCCTTAGTTAACCTAGATCGTTCAAGTGCCCGCTAGTTAACCTAGATCGTCCAAGTACTGGCTAGTTAACCTACATACTCCAAGGGCCCACTAGTTAAACTAGATTGTCCAAGTGTCCTCTGGTTAACCTACATAGTCCAAGTGCCCGCGAGGTAACCTACATAGTGCAAGTGTCTGCTAGGTAAACTATATAATCCAAATGCCCGCTAGGGAAGGTACATAGTCCAAGTGCCCGCTAGGGAAGGTACATAGTCCAAGTGCCCGCTAGGTAACCTAGAGAGTGCAAGTGCCCGCTAGTTAACCTACATAGTCCAAGTGCCTGCTAGGTAACCTAGATAGTCCAAGGGCCTGCTAGTTAACCTACATAGTCCAAGTGCCCCTAGGTAACCTACATAGTGCAAGTGTCCGGTAGTTAACCTACATAGTCTAAGCGCCCGCTAGTTAACCTAGATAGTCCAAGTGCCCGCTAGGTAACCTACATAGTGCAAGTGTCCGCTAGTTAACCTAAGTTGTCCAAGGGCCGCTAGTTAACATACATAGTCCAAGTGCCCGGTAGTTAACTTACATAGTTCAAGTGTCCACAGGGAACATACATAGTCAAAGTGCCCGCTAGGGAACATACATAGTCCAAGTGCCCGCTAGGGAACCGACGTAGTCCAAGTGCCCGCTAGGGAATCTACATAGTCCAAGGGCCCACTAGTTAACGTAGATAGTCCAAGTGCTGCTAGTTAATCTACATAGTCCAAGGGCCCGCTAGTTAATCTACATAATCCAAGTACCCGCTAGTTAACCTAGATCGTCCAAGTGTTCGCTAGTTAACCTACATAGTCCAAGTGCCCGCAAGGGAAGCTAGATAGTTCAAGTGCCCGATCTGGAACCTACATAGTCCAAGTGCCTGCTTGGGAACCTACATAGTCGAAGTGCCCGCTCTGGAACATACATAGTCCAAGTGCCCGCTAGGGAATCTACATAGTCCAAGGGCCCTCTAGTTAACGTAGATAGTCCAAGTGCTGCTTGTTAATCTACATAGTCCAAGGGCCCGCTAGTTAACCTACATAGTCCAAGTACCCGCTAGTTAACCTAGATCGTCCTAGTGCACGCTAGTTAACCTACATAGTCCAAGGGCCCGCTAGTTAAACTACATCGTCCAAGGGCCCGCTAGTTAACCTACATAGTCCAAGTGCCCGCTAGGTAACCTAGACAGTTCAAGTGACCACTAGATTACTTACATAGTCCAAGTGCCTGTTCGTTAACCTACATAGACCAAGTGCCCTCTAGGTAACCTATATAGTCCAAATGCCCGCTAGAGACCCTAATAGTCCAAGTGCCCACTAGTTATACTAGATAGTCCAAGTGCTCGCTAGTTAACCTAGATACTCCAAGTGCCCGCTAGGGAACCGACCTAGTCCAAGTGCCCGATAGGGAACTTACATAGTCCAAGGGCCCACTAGGGAACCTACATAGTCCAAGTGCCCGTTAGTTAACCTAGATAGTCCAAGTGCCCGCTAGGTAACCTAGATAGTTCAACAGCCCGCTAGGTAACCTACATACTCCAAGAACCCGTTAGTTAACCTAGATAGTTCAAGTGCCAGCTAGGTAACCTAGATAGTCCATGTGCCGCTAGGTAACCTAAAAAGTCAAAGTGCCCGCTAGGTTATCTATATAGTCCAAATGCCCGCTAGGGTATCTACATAGTCCAAGGGCCCGCTAGTTAACGTAGATAGTCCAAGTGCCGCTAGTTATTCTACATAGATCAAGGGCCCACTAGTTAACCTACATAGTCCAAGTACCCGCTAAGAAACCTAGATAGTCCAAGTGCCCGTTACCTAACCTAGATACTCCAAGTGCCCTCTAGTTAACCTAGATCGTCCAAGTGCCCGCTAAGAAACCTAGATAGTCCAAGTGCCCGTTACCTAACCTAGATAGTCCAATTGCCCGCTATGCAACATACATAGTCCAAGGGCCCGTTCGTTAACCTAAAAGTCCAAGTGCCCGCTAGGTAACCTAGACTCTCCAAGTGCCCGCTAGGTTACCTACATAGTCCAAATGCCCGTTTGGTAACCTAGATAGTGCAAGTGCCCGGTAGTTAACCTACATAGTCCAAGTGCCCACTAGGAAATCTAGATAGTCCAAGGGCCCACTAGTTAACCTAGATAGTCCAAGTGCCCGGTAGTTAACTTACATAGTTCAAGTGTCCGTAGGGAACATACAGAGTCCAAGTGCATGCTAGGGAACCTACATAGTCCAAGTGCCCGCTAGTTAATCTACATAGTTCAAGGGCCCGCTAGTTAACCTACATAATCCAAGTACCCGCTAGTTAATCTAGATCGTCCAAGTGTCCGCTAATTAAACTACATAGTACAAGTGCCCGCTAGGGAACCTAGATAGTCTAACTGCCCGCTCTGGAACCTACATAGTCCAAGTGACTACTAGGGAACCTTCATAGTCCAAGTGCCTGCTCTGGAACATACATAGTCCAAGTGCCGGCTAGGGAATCTACATAGTCCAAGGGCCCGCTTGTTAATGTAGATAGTCCAAATGCCGCTAGTTAATCTACATAGTCTAAGGGCCCGCTAGTTAACCTACATAGTCCAAGTACCCGCTAGTTAACCTAGATCGTCCAAGTGCCCACTAGGTAACCTACATAGTCCAAGGGCCCGCTAGTTAACCTACATCGTCCATGGGCCCGCAAGTTAATCTAGATAGTCCAAGTGCCCGCTAGTTAACCTACATAGTCCAAGTGCCCGCTAGGTAACCTAGACATTTCAAGTGACCACTAGGTTACCTACATAGTCCAAGTGCCTTTTCGTTAACCTACATAGTCCAAGGGCCTGCTGGGTAACCAATATAGTCCAAATGCCCGCTAGGGTCCCGAATAGTCCATATGCCCGCTAGGTAACCTAGATAGTCCAAGTGCTCGCTAGTTAACCTAGATAGACCAAGTGCCCGCTAGGGAACTTATCTAGTCCAAGTATCCGCTAGGAAACGTACATAGTCCAAGTGCCCGCTAGGTAACGTCCATAATCCAAGTGCCCGCTAGGTAACGTAGATAGTCCAAGTGCCCGCAAAGGAACGTACATATTCCAGGTTCCCCCTAGGTAACCTACATAGTCCAAGTGCACTCTAGGTAACCTACATAGTCCAAATGCCCTATAGTTATTCTACATAGTCCAAGTGCCCGCTAGGAAACGTACATAGTCCATGTGCCTACTAGGTAACCTAGATAGTCCAAGTGCCCACTAGTTAACCTACATAGTCCAGGTTCCCCCTATGTAACCTAGATAGTCCAAGGGACCGCTAGGTAACCTACATAGTCCTAGTGCCCCCTAGTTAACCTACATTCTCCAAGTGCCCGCTAGGTAACCTACATAGTCAAATGCCCGCGAGTTAACCTACATAGTCCAAGTGCCCGATAGGGAACCTACATAATCCAAATGCCCGCTAGGGAACCTACATAGTCCAAGTGCCCATTAGGTAACCTAGATAGTCCAAATGCCCGTTCGGGCACCCACATAGTCCAAGTGCCCGCTAGGGAACTTACATAGTCCAAGGGCCCGCTAGGGAACCTACATAGTCCAAGTGCCCGTTAGTTAACCTAGATAGTCCCCGTGCCCGCTAGGTAACCTAGATAGTCCAACAGCCCGGTAGGTAATCTACATACTCCAAGTACCTGCTAGGTAACGTAGATATTTCAAGTGCCAGCTAGGTAACCAAGATAGTCCAAGTGCCTGCTAGGTAACCTACAAAGTCTAAGTGCCCGCTAGGTAATCTATATAGTCCAAATGACCGCTAGGGAGCCTACATAGTCCAAATGCTCGCTAGGTAACCTAGATAGTCTAAGGGCCCGCTAGGTAACCTACAGAGTCCAAATGCCCTCTAGTTATTCTACATAGTCCAAGTGCCCGCTAGGGAACGTACATAGTCCAAGTGCCTACTAGGTAACCTACATAGTCCAAGTGCCCGCTAGGTTATCTATATAGTCCAAATGCCCGCTAGGGTATCTACATAGTCCAAGGGCCCGCTAGTTAACGTAGATAGTCCAAGTGACGCTAGTTATTCTACATAGTTCAAGGGCCCACTAGTTAACCTACATAGTCCAAGTACCCGCTAAGAAACCTAGATAGTCCAAGTGCACGCTAGTTAACCTAGATAGTCCAAGTGCCCTCTAGTTAACCTAGATCGTCCAAGTGCCCGCTAAGAAACCTAGATAGTCCAAGTGCCCGTTACCTAACTTAGATAGTCCAATTGCCCGCTATGCAACATACATAGTCCAAGGGCCCGTTCGTTAACCTAGAAGTCCAAGTGCCCGCTAGGTAACCTAGACTCTCCAAGTGCCCGCTAGGTTACCTACATAGTCCAAATGCCCGTTCGGTAACCTAGATAGTGCAAGTGCCCGGTAGTTAACCTACATAGTCCAAGTGCCCGCTAGGTAACCTAGATAGTCCAAGGGCCCAATAGTTAACCTACATAGTCCAAGTGCCCGGTAGTTAACTTACATAGTTCAAGTGTCCGTAGGGAACATACAGAGTCCAAGTGCCCGTTAGGGAACCTACAGAGTCCAAGTGCCCGCTAGTTAATCTACATAGTTCCAGGGCCCTCTAGTTAACCTACATAATCCAAGTACCCGCTAGTTAACCTAGATCGTCCAAGTGTCCGCTAATTAACCTACATAGTACAAGTGCCCGCTAGGGAACCTAGATAGTCTAAGTGCCCGCTCTGGAACCTACATAGTCCAAGTGACTGCTAGGGAACCTACATAGTCCAAGTGCCCGCTCTGGAACATACATAGTCCAAGTGTCCGCTAGGGAATCTACATAGTCCAAGTGCCCGCTAGGGAATCTACATAGTCCAAGGGCCCGCTAGTTAACGTAGATAGTCCAAGTGCCGCTAGTTAATCTACATAGTCCAAGGGCCCGCTAGGTAACCTAGATAGTCCAAGGGCCCGCTAGTTAACCTACATAGTCCAAGTGCCCGGTAGTTAACTTACATAGTTCAAATGTCCGTAGGGAACATACAGAGTCCAAGTGCATGCTAGGGAACCTACATAGTCCAAGTGCCCGTTAGTTAATCTACATAGTTCAAGGGCCCCCTAGTTAACCTACATAATCCAAGTACCCGCTAGTTAACCTAGATCGTCCAAGTGTCTGCTAATTAACCTACATAGTACAAGTGCCCGCTAGGGAACCTAGATAGTCTAACTGCCCGCTCGGGAACCTACATAGTTCAAGTGACTGCTAGGGAACCTACATAGTCCAAGTGCACGCTCTGGAACATACATAGTCCAAGTGCCCGCTAGTTAATCTACATAGTCCAAGTGCCCGCTAGGTAACGTACATAATCCAAGGGCCCGCTAGGTAACGTAGATAGTCCAAGTGCCCGCTGAGGAACGTACATAGTCCAAGTGCCTGCTAGGTAACCTAGATAGTCCAAGTGCCCACTAGTTAACCTACATAGTCCAGGTTCCGCCTAGGTAACCTACATAGTCCAAGTGCCCGCTAGGTAACCTACATAGTCCAAATGCCCTCTAGTTATTCTACATAGTCCAAGTGCCCGATAGGGAACCTACATTGTCCAAGTGCCTGTTAGGTAACCTAGATAGTCCAAATGCCCGCTAGGGAACCCACATAGTCCAAGTGCCCGTTAGTTAACATAGATAGTCTCAGTGCCCGCTAGGTAACCTAGATAGTCCAACAGCCCGGTAGGTAACCTACATACTCCAAGTACCCGCTAGGTAACGTAGATAGTTCAAGTGCCAGCTAGGTAACCAAGATAGTCCAAGTGCCCGCTAGGTAACCTACAAAGTCTAAGTGCCCGCTAGGTAATCTATTCAGTCCAAATGAACGCTAGGGAGCTTACATAGTCCAAATGCTCTCTAGGTAACCTAGATAGTCTAAGGGCCCGCTAGGTAACCTACATAGTCCTAGTGCCCCCTAGTTAACCTACATTTTCCAAGTACCCGCTAGGTAACCTACATAGTCCAAATGCCCTCTAGTTATTCTACATAGTCCAAGTGCCCGATAGGGATCCTACATAATCCAAGTGCCCGCTAGGGAACGTACATAGTCTAAGTGCCCGTTAGGTAACCTAGAAAGTCCAAATGCCCGCCAGGAAACCCACATAGTCCAAGTGCCTGCTAGGGAACTTACATAGTCCAAGGGCCCGCTAGGGAACCTACTCAGTCCAAGTGCCCATTAGTTAACCTAGATAGTCCAAGTGCCTGCTTTGTAACCTAGATAGTCCAACAGCCCGCTAGGTAACCTACATACTCCAAAATCCCGCTATAACGTAGATAGTTCAAGTGCCAGCTAGGTAACCTAGATAGTCCATGTGCCGCTAGGTAACCTACAAATTCAAAGTGCCCGCTAGGTTATCTATATAGTCCAAATGCCCGCTAGGGTATCTACATAGTCCAAGGGCCCGCTAGTTAACGTAGATAGTCCAAGTGCCGCTAGTTATTCTACATAGTTCAAGGGCCCACTAGTTAACCTACATAGTCCAAGTACCCGCTAAGAAACCTAGATAGTCCAAGTGCACGCTAGTTAACCTAGATAGTCCAAGTGCCCTCTAGTTAACCTAGATCGTCCAAGTTCCCGCTAAGAAACCTAGATAGTCCAAGTGCCCGTTACCTAACTTAGATAGTCCAATTGCCCGCTATGCAACATACATAGTCCAAGGGCCCGTTCGTTAACCTAGAAGTCCAAGTGCCCGCTAGGTAACCTAGATAGTCCAACAGCCCGCTAGGTAACCTACATACTCCAAAATCCCGCTATAACGTAGATAGTTCAAGTGCCAGCTAGGTAACCTAGATAGTCCATGTGCCGCTAGGTAACCTACAAAGTCAAAGTGCCCGCTAGGTTATCTATATAGTCCAAATGCCCGCTAGGGTATCTACATAGTCCAAGGGCCCGCTAGTTAACGTAGATAGTCCAAGTGCCGCTAGTTATTCTACATAGTTCAAGGGCCCACTAGTTAACCTACATAGTCCAAGTACCCGCTAAGAAACCTAGATAGTCCAAGTGCACGCTAGTTAACCTAGATAGTCCAAGTGCCCTCTAGTTAACCTAGATCGTCCAAGTTCCCGCTAAGAAACCTAGATAGTCCAAGTGCCCGTTACCTAACTTAGATAGTCCAATTGCCCGCTATGCAACATACATAGTCCAAGGGCCCGTTCGTTAACCTAGAAGTCCAAGTGCCCGCTAGGTAACCTAGATAGTCCAACAGCCCGCTAGGTAACCTACATACTCCAAAATCCCGCTATAACGTAGATAGTTCAAGTGCCAGCTAGGTAACCTAGATAGTCCATGTGCCGCTAGGTAACCTACAAAGTCAAAGTGCCCGCTAGGTTATCTATATAGTCCAAATGCCCGCTAGGGTATCTACATAGTCCAAGGGCCCGCTAGTTAACGTAGATAGTCCAAGTGACGCTAGTTATTCTACATAGTTCAAGGGCCCACTAGTTAACCTACATAGTCCAAGTACCCGCTAAGAAACCTAGATAGTCCAAGTGCACGCTAGTTAACCTAGATAGTCCAAGTGCCCTCTAGTTAACCTAGATCGTCCAAGTTCCCGCTAAGAAACCTAGATAGTCCAAGTGCCCGTTACCTAACTTAGATAGTCCAATTGCCCGCTATGCAACATACATAGTCCAAGGGCCCGTTCGTTAACCTAGAAGTCCAAGTGCCCGCTAGGTAACCTAGATAGTCCAACAGCCCGCTAGGTAACCTACATACTCCAAAATCCCGCTATAACGTAGATAGTTCAAGTGCCAGCTAGGTAACCTAGATAGTCCATGTGCCGCTAGGTAACCTACAAAGTCAAAGTGCCCGCTAGGTTATCTATATAGTCCAAATGCCCGCTAGGGTATCTACATAGTCCAAGGGCCCGCTAGTTAACGTAGATAGTCCAAGTGCCGCTAGTTATTCTACATAGTTCAAGGGCCCACTAGTTAACCTACATAGTCCAAGTACCCGCTAAGAAACCTAGATAGTCCAAGTGCACGCTAGTTAACCTAGATAGTCCAAGTGCCCTCTAGTTAACCTAGATCGTCCAAGTGCCCGCTAAGAAACCTAGATAGTCCAAGTGCCCATTACCTAACCTAGATAGTCCAATTGCCCGCTATGCAACATACATAGTCCAAGGGCCCGTTCGTTAACCTAGAAGTCCAAGTGCCCGCTAGGTAACCTAGACTCTCCAAGTGCCCGCTAGGTTACCTACATAGTCCAAATGCCCGTTCGGTAACCTAGATAGTGCAAGTGCCCGGTAGTTAACCTACATAGTCCAAGTGCCCGCTAGGTAACCTAGATAGTCCAAGGGCCCAATAGTTAACCTACATAGTCCAAGTGCCCGGTAGTTAACTTACATAGTTCAAGTGTCCGTAGGGAACATACAGAGTCCAAGTGCCCGTTAGGGAACCTACAGAGTCCAAGTGCCCGCTAGTTAATCTACATAGTTCCAGGGCCCTCTAGTTAACCTACATAATCCAAGTACCCGCTAGTTAACCTAGATCGTCCAAGTGTCCGCTAATTAACCTACATAGTACAAGTGCCCGCTAGGGAACCTAGATAGTCTAAGTGCCCGCTCTGGAACCTACATAGTCCAAGTGACTGCTAGGGAACCTACATAGTCCAAGTGCCCGCTCTGGAACATACATAGTCCAAGTGTCCGCTAGGGAATCTACATAGTCCAAGTGCCCGCTAGGGAATCTACATAGTCCAAGGGCCCGCTAGTTAACGTAGATAGTCCAAGTGCCGCTAGTTAATCTACATAGTCCAAGGGCCCGCTAGGTAACCTAGATAGTCCAAGGGCCCGCTAGTTAACCTACATAGTCCAAGTGCCCGGTAGTTAACTTACATAGTTCAAATGTCCGTAGGGAACATACAGAGTCCAAGTGCATGCTAGGGAACCTACATAGTCCAAGTGCCCGTTAGTTAATCTACATAGTTCAAGGGCCCCCTAGTTAACCTACATAATCCAAGTACCCGCTAGTTAACCTAGATCGTCCAAGTGTCTGCTAATTAACCTACATAGTACAAGTGCCCGCTAGGGAACCTAGATAGTCTAACTGCCCGCTCGGGAACCTACATAGTTCAAGTGACTGCTAGGGAACCTACATAGTCCAAGTGCACGCTCTGGAACATACATAGTCCAAGTGCCCGCTAGTTAATCTACATAGTCCAAGTGCCCGCTAGGTAACGTACATAATCCAAGGGCCCGCTAGGTAACGTAGATAGTCCAAGTGCCCGCTGAGGAACGTACATAGTCCAAGTGCCTGCTAGGTAACCTAGATAGTCCAAGTGCCCACTAGTTAACCTACATAGTCCAGGTTCCGCCTAGGTAACCTACATAGTCCAAGTGCCCGCTAGGTAACCTACATAGTCCAAATGCCCTCTAGTTATTCTACATAGTCCAAGTGCCCGATAGGGAACCTACATTGTCCAAGTGCCCGTTATGTAACCTAGATAGTCCAAATGCCCGCTAGGGAACCCACATAGTCCAAGTGCCCGTTAGTTAACATAGATAGTCTCAGTGCCCGCTAGGTAACCTAGATAGTCCAACAGCCCGGTAGGTAACCTACATACTCCAAGTACCCGCTAGGTAACGTAGATAGTTCAAGTGCCAGCTAGGTAACCAAGATAGTCCAAGTGCCCGCTAGGTAACCTACAAAGTCTAAGTGCCCGCTAGGTAATCTATTCAGTCCAAATGAACGCTAGGGAGCTTACATAGTCCAAATGCTCTCTAGGTAACCTAGATAGTCTAAGGGCCCGCTAGGTAACCTACATAGTCCTAGTGCCCCCTAGTTAACCTACATTTTCCAAGTACCCGCTAGGTAACCTACATAGTCCAAATGCCCTCTAGTTATTCTACATAGTCCAAGTGCCCGATAGGGATCCTACATAATCCAAGTGCCCGCTAGGGAACGTACATAGTCTAAGTGCCCGTTAGGTAACCTAGAAAGTCCAAATGCCCGCCAGGAAACCCACATAGTCCAAGTGCCTGCTAGGGAACTTACATAGTCCAAGGGCCCGCTAGGGAACCTACTCAGTCCAAGTGCCCATTAGTTAACCTAGATAGTCCAAGTGCCTGCTTTGTAACCTAGATAGTCCAACAGCCCGCTAGGTAACCTACATACTCCAAAATCCCGCTATAACGTAGATAGTTCAAGTGCCAGCTAGGTAACCTAGATAGTCCATGTGCCGCTAGGTAACCTACAAATTCAAAGTGCCCGCTAGGTTATCTATATAGTCCAAATGCCCGCTAGGGTATCTACATAGTCCAAGGGCCCGCTAGTTAACGTAGATAGTCCAAGTGCCGCTAGTTATTCTACATAGTTCAAGGGCCCACTAGTTAACCTACATAGTCCAAGTACCCGCTAAGAAACCTAGATAGTCCAAGTGCACGCTAGTTAACCTAGATAGTCCAAGTGCCCTCTAGTTAACCTAGATCGTCCAAGTTCCCGCTAAGAAACCTAGATAGTCCAAGTGCCCGTTACCTAACTTAGATAGTCCAATTGCCCGCTATGCAACATACATAGTCCAAGGGCCCGTTCGTTAACCTAGAAGTCCAAGTGCCCGCTAGGTAACCTAGATAGTCCAACAGCCCGCTAGGTAACCTACATACTCCAAAATCCCGCTATAACGTAGATAGTTCAAGTGCCAGCTAGGTAACCTAGATAGTCCATGTGCCGCTAGGTAACCTACAAAGTCAAAGTGCCCGCTAGGTTATCTATATAGTCCAAATGCCCGCTAGGGTATCTACATAGTCCAAGGGCCCGCTAGTTAACGTAGATAGTCCAAGTGCCGCTAGTTATTCTACATAGTTCAAGGGCCCACTAGTTAACCTACATAGTCCAAGTACCCGCTAAGAAACCTAGATAGTCCAAGTGCACGCTAGTTAACCTAGATAGTCCAAGTGCCCTCTAGTTAACCTAGATCGTCCAAGTTCCCGCTAAGAAACCTAGATAGTCCAAGTGCCCGTTACCTAACTTAGATAGTCCAATTGCCCGCTATGCAACATACATAGTCCAAGGGCCCGTTCGTTAACCTAGAAGTCCAAGTGCCTGCTTTGTAACCTAGATAGTCCAACAGCCCGCTAGGTAACCTACATACTCCAAAATCCCGCTATAACGTAGATAGTTCAAGTGCCAGCTAGGTAACCTAGATAGTCCATGTGCCGCTAGGTAACCTACAAATTCAAAGTGCCCGCTAGGTTATCTATATAGTCCAAATGCCCGCTAGGGTATCTACATAGTCCAAGGGCCCGCTAGTTAACGTAGATAGTCCAAGTGCCGCTAGTTATTCTACATAGTTCAAGGGCCCACTAGTTAACCTACATAGTCCAAGTACCCGCTAAGAAACCTAGATAGTCCAAGTGCACGCTAGTTAACCTAGATAGTCCAAGTGCCCTCTAGTTAACCTAGATCGTCCAAGTTCCCGCTAAGAAACCTAGATAGTCCAAGTGCCCGTTACCTAACTTAGATAGTCCAATTGCCCGCTATGCAACATACATAGTCCAAGGGCCCGTTCGTTAACCTAGAAGTCCAAGTGCCCGCTAGGTAACCTAGACTCTCCAAGTGCCCGCTAGGTTACCTACATAGTCCAAATGCCCGTTCGGTAAACAAGATAGTGCAAGTGCCCGGTAGTTAACCTACATAGTCCAAGTGCCCGCTAGGTAACCTAGATAGTCCAAGGGCACGATAGTTAACCTACATAGTCCAAGTGCCCGGTAGTTAACTTACATAGTTCAAGTGTCCGTAGGGAACATACAGAGTCCAAGTGCCCGCTAGGGAACCTACATAGTCCAAGTGCCCGCTAGTTAATCTACATAGTTCAAGGGCCCGCTGGTTAACCTACATAATCCAAGTACCCGCTAGTTTACCTAGATCGTCCAAGTGTCCGCTAATTAACCTACATAGTACAAGTGCCCGCTAGGGAACCTAGATAGTCTAACTGCCCGCTCGGGAACCTACATAGTCCAAGTGACTGCTAGGGAACCTACATAGTCCAAGTGCCCGCTCTGGAACATACATAGTCCAAGTGCCCGCTAGGGAATCTACATAGTCCAAGGGCCCGCTAGTTAACGTAGATAGTCCAAGTGCCGCTAGTTAATCTACATAGTCCAAGGGCCCGCTAGTTAACCTACATAGTCCAAGTACCCGCTAGTTAACCTAGATCGTCCAAGTGCCCACTAGGTAACCTACATAGTCCAAGGGCCCGCTAGTTAACCTACATCGTCCAAGCGCCCGCTAGTTAACCTACATCGTCCATGGGCCCGCAAGTTAACCTAGATAGTCCAAGTGCCCGCTAGTTAACCTACATAGTCCAAGTGCCCGCTAGGTAACCTAGACATTTCAAGTGACCACTAGGTTACCTACATAGTCCAAGTGCCCTTTCGTTAACCTACATAGTCCAAGTGCCCGCTAGGTAACCAATATAGTCCAAGTGCTCGCTAGTTAACCTAGATAGACCAAGTGCCCGCTAGGGAACCTATCTAGTCCATGTACCCGCTAGGAAACGTGCATAGTCCAAGTGCCCGCTAGGTAACATACATAATCCAAGGGCCCGCTAGGTAACGTAGATAGTCCAAGTGCCCGCTAAGGAACGTACATAGTCCAAGTGCCTGCTAGGTAACCTAGATAGTCCAAGTGCCCACTAGTTAACCTACATAGTCCAGGTTCCCCCTAGGTAACCTACATAGTCCAAGTGCCCGCTAGGTAACCTACATAATCCAAATGCCCTCTAGTTATTCTACATACTCCAAGTGCCCGCTAGGTAACCTAGATAGTCCAACAGCCCAGTAGATAACCTACATACTCCAAGTACCGGCTAGGTAACGTAGATAGTTCAAGTGCCAGCTAGGTAACCAAGATAGTCCAAGTGCCCGCTAGGTAACCTACAAAGTCTAAGTGCCCGCTAGGTAATCTATATAGTCCAAATGACCGCTAGGGAGCCTACATAGTCCAAAAGCTCGCTAGGTAACCTAGATAGTCTAAGGGCCCGCTAGGTAACCTACATACTCCAAATGCTCTCTAGTTATTCTACATAGTCCAAGTGCCCGATAGGGAACCTACATAATCCAAGTGCCCGCTAGGGAACGTACATAGTCCAAGTGCCCGTTAGGTAACCTAGAAAGTCCAACTGCCCGCCAGGAAACCCATATAGTCCAAGTGCCCGCTAGGGAACTTACATAGTCCAAGGGCACGCTAGGGAACCTACACAGTCCAAGTGCCCATTAGTTAACCTAGATAGTCCAAGTGCCCGCTTGGTAACCTAGATAGTCCAACAGCCCGCTAGGTAACCTACATACTCCAAGAACCCGTTAGTTAACCTAGATAGTTCAAGTGCCAGCTAGGTAACCTAGATAGTCCATGTGCCGCTAGGTAACCTACAAAGTCAAAGTGCCCGCTAGGTTATCTATATAGTCCAAATGCCCGCTAGGGTATCTACATAGTCCAAGGGACCGCTAGTTAACGTAGATAGTCCAAGTGCCGCTAGTTATTCTACATAGTTCAGGGGCCCACTAGTTAACTTACATAGTCCAAGTACCCGCTAAGAAACCTAGATAGTCCAAGTGCACGCTAGTTAACCTAGATAGTCCAAGTGCCCTCTAGTTAACCTAGATCGTCCAAGTGCCCGCTAAGAAACCTAGATAGTCCAAGTGCCCATTACCTAACCTAGATAGTCCAATTGCCCGCTATGCAACATACATAGTCCAAGGGCCCGTTCGTTAACGTAGAAGTCCAAGTGCCCGCTAGGTAACCTAGAATCTCCAAGTGCCCGCTAGGTTACCTACATAGTCCAAATGCCCGTTCGGTAACCTACATAGTGCAAGTGCCCGGTAGTTAACCTACATAGTCCAAGTGCCCGCTAGGTAACCTAGATAGTCCAAGGGCCCGATAGTTAACCGACATAGTCCAAGTGCCCGGTAGTTAACTTACATAGTTCAAGTGTCCGTAGGGAACATACAGAGTCCAAGTGCCCGCTAGGGAACCTACAGAGTCCAAGTGCCCGCTAGTTAACCTACATAATCCAAGTACCCGCTAGTTAACCTAATCGTCCAAGTGTCCGCTAATTAACCTACATAGTACAAGAGCCCGCAAGGGAACCTAGATAGTCTAAGTGCCCGCTCTGGAACCTACATAGTCCAAGTGACTGCTTGGGAACCTACATAGTCCAAGTGCCCGCTCTGGAACATACATAGTCCAAGTGCCCGCTAGGGAATCTACATAGTCCAAGGGCCCGC
Source organism: Tenrec ecaudatus (assembly GCF_050624435.1). Lineage (NCBI taxonomy): Eukaryota > Metazoa > Chordata > Mammalia > Afrosoricida > Tenrecidae > Tenrec > Tenrec ecaudatus. The sequence continues at coordinate 417,355 of NW_027459400.1, read as the reverse complement.
TAGTTAACGTAGATAGTCCAAGTGTCGCTAGTTAATCTACATAGTCCAAGGGCCCGCTAGTTAACCTAGATCGTCCAAGTACCCGCTAGTTAACCTAGATCGTCCAAGTGCCCACTAGGTAACCTACATAGTCCAAGGGCCCGCTAGTTAACCTACATATTCCAAGGGCCCGCTAGTTAACCTAGATAGTCCAAGTGCCCGCTAGTTAACCTACATAGTCCAAGTGCCCGATAGGTAACCTAGACATTTCAAGTGACAACTAGGTTACCTACATAGTCCAAGTGCCCCTTCGTTAACCTACATAGTCCAAGTGCCCGCTAGGTAACCAATATAGTCCAAATGCCCCCTAGGGGCCCTAATAGTCCATATGCCCGCTAGTTAACCTAGATAGTCCACGTGCCCGCTAGTTAACCTAGATAGACCAAGTGCCCGCTAGGGAACCTATCTTGACCAAGTACCCGCTAGGAAACGTACATAGTCCAAGTGCCCGCTAGGTAACGTACATAGTCCAAGTGCCCGCTAGGTAACGTAGATAGCCCAAGTGCCCGCTAGGGAACGTACATAGTCCAAGTGCCTGCTAGGTAACCCAGATAGTCCAAGTGCCCACTAGTTAACCTACATAGTCCAGGTTCCCCCTAGGTAACCTAGATAGTCCAAGGGCCCGCTAGGTAACCTACATAGTCCTAGTGCCCCCTATTTAACCAACAGTCTCCAAGTGCCCGATAGGGAACCTACATATTCCAAGTGCCCGCTAGCTTATCTATATAGTATAAATGACAGCTAGGGTATCTACATAATCCAAGGGCCCGCTAGTTAACGTAGATAGTCCAAGTGCCGCTAGTTAAATCTACATAGTCCAATGGCCCACTAGTTAACCTACATAGTTCAAGTACCCGCTAAGAAACCTAGATAGTCCAAGTGCACACTAGTTAACCTAGATAGTCCAAGTGCACTCTAGTTAACCTAGATCGTCCAAGTGATGCTAAGAAACCTAGATAGTCCCAGTGCCCGCTAGGTAACCTAGATAGTCCAACAGCCCAGTAGATAACCTACATACTCCAAGTACCGGCTAGGTAACGTAGATAGTTCAAGTGCCAGCTAGGTAACCAAGATAGTCCAAGTGCCCGCTAGGTAACCTACAAAGTCTAAGTGCCCGCTAGGTAATCTATATAGTCCAAATGACCGCTAGGGAGCCTACATAGTCCAAAAGTTCGCTAGGTAACCTAGATAGTCTAAGGGCCCGCTAGGTAACCTACATAGTCCAAATGCTCTATAGTTATTCTACATAGTCCAAGTGCCCGATAGGGAACCTACATAATCCAAGTGCCTGCTAGGGAACGTACATAGTCCAAGTGCCCGTTAGGTAACCTAGAAAGTCCAAATGCCCGCCAGGAAACCCATATAGTCCAAGTGCCCGCTAGGGAACTTACATAGTCCAAGGGCCCGCTAGGGAACCTACACAGTCCAAGTGCCCATTAGTTAACCTAGATAGTCCAAGTGCCCGCTTGGTAACCTAGATAGTCCAACAGCCCGCTAGGTAACCTACATACTCCAAGAACCCGTTAGTTAACCTAGATAGTTCAAGTGCCAGCTAGGTAACCTAGATAGTCCATGTTCCGCTAGGTAACCTAAAAAGTCAAAGTGCCCGCTAGGTTATCTATATAGTCCAAATGCCCGCTAGGGTATCTACATAGTCCAAGGGCCCGCTAGTTAACGTAGATAGTCCAAGTGCCGCTAGTTATTCTACATAGTTCAAGGGCCCACTAGTTAACCTACATAGTCCAAGTACCCGCTAAGAAACCTAGATAGTCCAAGTGCACGCTAGTTAACCTAGATAGTCCAAGTGCCCTCTAGTTAACCTAGATCGTCCAAGTGCCCGCTAAGAAACCTAGATAGTCCAAGTGCCCATTACCTAACCTAGATAGTCCAATTGCCCGCTATGCAACATACATAGTCCAAGGGCCCGTTCGTTAACGTAGAAGTCCAAGTGCCCGCTAGGTAACCTAGAATCTCCAAGTGCCCGCTAGGTTACCTACATAGTCCAAATGCCCGTTCGGTAACCTACATAGTGCAAGTGCCCGGTAGTTAACCTACATAGTCCAAGTGCCCGCTAGGTAACCTAGATAGTCCAAGGGCCCGATAGTTAACCGACATAGTCCAAGTGCCCGGTAGTTAACTTACATAGTTCAAGTGTCCGTAGGGAACATACAGAGTCCAAGTGCCCGCTAGGGAACCTACAGAGTCCAAGTGCCCGCTAGTTAACCTACATAATCCAAGTACCCGCTAGTTAACCTAGATCGTCCAAGTGTCCGCTAATTAAACTACATAGTACAAGTGCCCGTTAGGGAACCTAGATAGTCTAAGTGCCCGCTCTGGAACCTACATAGTCCAAGTGACTGCTAGGGAACCTACATAGTCCAAGTGCCCGCTCTGGAACATACATAGTCCAAGTGCCGCTAGTTAATCTACATAGTCCAAGGGCCCGCTAGTTAACCTAGATCGTCCAAGTACCCGCTAGTTAACCTAGATCGTCCAAGTGCCCACTAGGTAACCTACATAGTCCAAGGGCCCGCTAGTTAACCTACATAGTCCAAGGGCCCGCTACTTAACCTAGATAGTCCAAGTGCCCGCTAGTTAACCTACATAGTCCAAGTGCCCGCTAGGTAACCTAGACATTTCAAGTGACCACTAGGTTACCTACATAGTCCAAGTGCCCGTTCGTTAACCTACATAGTCCAAGTGCCCGCTAGGTAACCAATATAGTCCAAATGCCCGCTAGGGGCCCTAATAGTCCATATGCCCGCTAGTTAACTTAGATAGTCCACGTGCCCGCTAGTTAACCTAGATAGACCAAGTGCCCGCTAGGGAACCTATCTTGACCAAGTACCCGCTAGGAAACGTACATAGTCCAAGTGCCCGCTAGGTAACGTAGATAGCCCAAGTGCCCGCTAGGGAACGTACATAGTCCAAGTGCCTGCTAGGTAACCTAGATAGTCCAAGTGCCCACTAGTTAACCTACATAGTCCAGGTTCCCCCTAGGTAACCTAGATAGTCCAAGGGCCCGCTAGGTAACCTACATAGTCCTAGTGCCCCCTAGTTAACCAACATTCTCCAAGTGCCCGATAGGGAACCTACATATTCCAAGTGCCCGCTAGGTAACCTACATAGTCCAAATGCCCTCTAGTTAATCTACATAGTCCAAGTGCCCGATAGGGAACCTACATAATCCAAGTGCCCGCTAGCTTATCTATATAGTATAAATGACAGCTAGGGTATCTACATAATCCAAGGGCCCGCTAGTTAACGTAGATAGTCCAAGTGCCGCTAGTTAATCTACATAGTCCAATGGCCCACTAGTTAACCTACATAGTTCAAGTACCCGCTAAGAAACCTAGATAGTCCAATTGCACACTAGTTAACCTAGATAGTCCAAGTGCCCTCTAGTTACCCTAGATCGTCCAAGTGACGCTAAGAAACCTAGATAGTCCAAGTGCCCGTTACTTAACCTAGATAGTCCAATTGCCCGCTATGCAACATACATAGTCCAAGTGCCCGTTCGTTAACCTAGAAGTCCTAGTGCCCGCTAGGTAACCTAGACTCTCCAAGTGCCCGCTAGGTTACCTACATAGTCCAAATGCCCGTTCGGTAACCTAGATAGTGCAAGTGCCCGGTAGTTAACCTACATAGTTCCAGTGCCCACTAGGTAACCTAGATAGTCCAAGGGCCCGCTAGTTAACCTACATAGTCCAAGTGCCCGGTAGTTAACTTACATAGTTCAAGTGTCCGTAGGGAACATACAGAGTCCAAGTGCCCGCTAGGGAACCTACATAGTCCAAGTGCACGCTAGTTAACCTAGATAGTCCTAGTGCCCGCTAGTTAACCTAGATAGTCCAAGTGCCTGCTAGGTAACCTACATAGTGCAAGTGTCTAGTAGTTAACCTACATATTCCAAGTGCCCGCTAGTTAACATAGATAGTCCAAGTGCCCGCTAGGGAACTTACATAGTCCAAGTGCCCGCTAGGTAACCTAGATACTGCAATTGCCCGCTAGTTAACCTAGATAGTACAAGGGCCCGATAGTTAACCTACATAGTCCAAGTGCCCGGTAGTTAACTTACATAGTTCAAGTGTCCGTAGGGAACATACAGAGTCCAAGTGCCCCCTAGGGAACCTACAGAGTCCAAGTGCCCGCTAGTTAATCTACATAGTTCAAGGGCCCGCTAGTTAACCTACATAATCCAAGTACCCGCTAGTTAACCTAGATCGTCCAAGTGTCTGCTAATTAACCTACATAGTACAAGAGCCCGCAAGGGAACCTAGATAGTCTAAGTGCCCGCTCTGGAACCTACATAGTCCAAGTGACTGCTAGGGAACCTACATAGTCCAAGTGCCCGCTCTGGAACATACATAGTCCAAGTGCCCGCTAGGGAATCTACATAGTCCAAGGGCCCGCTAGTTAACTTAGATAGTCCAAGTGCCGCTAGTTAATCTACATAGTCCAAGGGCCCGCTAGTTAACCTAGATCGTCCAAGTACCCGCTAGTTAACCTAGATCGTCCAAGTGCCCACTAGGTAACCTACATAGTCCAAGGGCCCGCTAGTTAACCTACATAGTCCAAGGGCCCGCTACTTAACCTAGATAGTCCAAGTGCCCGCTAGTTAACCTACATAGTCCAAGTGCCCGCTAGGTAACCTAGACATTTCAAGTGACCACTAGGTTACCTACATAGTCCAAGTGCCCGTTCGTTAACCTACATAGTCCAAGTGCCCGCTAGGTAACCAATATAGTCCAAATGCCCGCTAGGGGCCCTAATAGTCCATATGCCCGCTAGTTAACCTAGATAGTCCACGTGCCCGCTAGTTAACCTAGATAGACCAAGTGCCCGCTAGGGAACCTATCTTGACCAAGTACCCGCTAGGAAACGTACATAGTCCAAGTGCCCGCTAGGTAACGTACACAGTCCAAGTGCCCGCTAGGTAACGTAGATAGCCCAAGTGCCCGCTAGGGAACGTACATAGTCCAAGTGCCTGCTAGGTAACCTAGATAGTCCAAGTGCCCACTAGTTAACCTACATAGTCCAGGTTCCCCCTAGGTAACCTAGATAGTCCAAGGGCCCGCTAGGTAACCTACATAGTCCTAGTGCCCCCTAGTTAACCAACATTCTCCAAGTGCCCGATAGGGAACCTACATATTCCAAGTGCCCGCTAGGTAACCTACATAGTCCAAATGCCCTCTAGTTAATCTACATAGTCCAAGTGCCCGATAGGGAACCTACATAATCCAAGTGCCCGCTAGCTTATCTATATAGTATAAATGACAGCTAGGGTATCTACATAATCCAAGGGCCCGCTAGTTAACGTAGATAGTCCAAGTGCCGCTAGTTAAATCTACATAGTCCAATGGCCCACTAGTTAACCTACATAGTTCAAGTACCCGCTAAGAAACCTAGATAGTCCAAGTGCACACTAGTTAACCTAGATAGTCCAAGTGCACTCTAGTTAACCTAGATCGTCCAAGTGATGCTAAGAAACCTCGATAGTCCCAGTGCCCGCTAGGTAACCTAGATAGTCCAACAGCCCAGTAGATAACCTACATACTCCAAGTACCGGCTAGGTAACGTAGATAGTTCAAGTGCCAGCTAGGTAACCAAGATAGTCCAAGTGCCCGCTAGGTAACCTACAAAGTCTAAGTGCCCGCTAGGTAATCTATATAGTCCAAATGACCGCTAGGGAGCCTACATAGTCCAAAAGTTCGCTAGGTAACCTAGATAGTCTAAGGGCCCGCTAGGTAACCTACATAGTCCAAATGCTCTCTAGTTATTCTACATAGTCCAAGTGCCCGATAGGGAACCTACATAATCCAAGTGCCTGCTAGGGAACGTACATAGTCCAAGTGCCCGTTAGGTAACCTAGAAAGTCCAAATGCCCGCCAGGAAACCCATATAGTCCAAGTGCCCGCTAGGGAACTTACATAGTCCAAGGGCCCGCTAGGGAACCTACACAGTCCAAGTGCCCATTAGTTAACCTAGATAGTCCAAGTGCCCGCTTGGTAACCTAGATAGTCCAACAGCCCGCTAGGTAACCTACATACTCCAAGAACCCGTTAGTTAACCTAGATAGTTCAAGTGCCAGCTAGGTAACCTAGATAGTCCATGTGCCGCTAGGTAACCTAAAAAGTCAAAGTGCCCGCTAGGTTATCTATATAGTCCAAATGCCCGCTAGGGTATCTACATAGTCCAAGGGCCCGCTAGTTAACGTAGATAGTCCAAGTGCCGCTAGTTATTCTACATAGTTCAAGGGCCCACTAGTTAACCTACATAGTCCAAGTACCCGCTAAGAAACCTAGATAGTCCAAGTGCACGCTAGTTAACCTAGATAGTCCAAGTGCCCTCTAGTTAACCTAGATCATCCAAGTGCCCGCTAAGAAACCTAGATAGTCCAAGTGCCCATTACCTAACCTAGATAGTCCAATTGCCCGCTATGCAACATACATAGTCCAAGGGCCCGTTCGTTAACGTAGAAGTCCAAGTGCCCGCTAGGTAACCTAGAATCTCCAAGTGCCCGCTAGGTTACCTACATAGTCCAAATGCCCGTTCGGTAACCTACATAGTGCAAGTGCCCGGTAGTTAACCTAGATAGTCCAAGTGCCCGCTAGGTAACCTAGATAGTCCAAGGGCCCGATAGTTAACCGACATAGTCCAAGTGCCCGGTAGTTAACTTACATAGTTCAAGTGTCCGTAGGGAACATACAGAGTCCAAGTGCCCGCTAGGGAACCTACAGAGTCCAAGTGCCCGCTAGTTAACCTACATAATCCAAGTACCCGCTAGTTAACCTAGATCGTCCAAGTGTCCGCTAATTAAACTACATAGTACAAGTGCCCGTTAGGGAACCTAGATAGTCTAAGTGCCCGCTCTGGAACCTACATAGTCCAAGTGACTGCTAGGGAACCTACATAGTCCAAGTGCCCGCTCTGGAACATACATAGTCCAAGTGCCGCTAGTTAATCTACATAGTCCAAGGGCCCGCTAGTTAACCTAGATCGTCCAAGTACCCGCTAGTTAACCTAGATCGTCCAAGTGCCCACTAGGTAACCTACATAGTCCAAGGGCCCGCTAGTTAACCTACATAGTCCAAGGGCCCGCTACTTAACCTAGATAGTCCAAGTGCCCGCTAGTTAACCTACATAGTCCAAGTGCCCGCTAGGTAACCTAGACATTTCAAGTGACCACTAGGTTACCTACATAGTCCAAGTGCCCGTTCGTTAACCTACATAGTCCAAGTGCCCGCTAGGTAACCAATATAGTCCAAATGCCCGCTAGGGGCCCTAATAGTCCATATGCCCGCTAGTTAACTTAGATAGTCCACGTGCCCGCTAGTTAACCTAGATAGACCAAGTGCCCGCTAGGGAACCTATCTTGACCAAGTACCCGCTAGGAAACGTGCATAGTCCAAGTGCCCGCTAGGTAACGTAGATAGCCCAAGTGCCCGCTAGGGAACGTACATAGTCCAAGTGCCTGCTAGGTAACCTAGATAGTCCAAGTGCCCACTAGTTAACCTACATAGTCCAGGTTCCCCCTAGGTAACCTAGATAGTCCAAGGGCCCGCTAGGTAACCTACATAGTCCTAGTGCCCCCTATTTAACCAACATTCTCCAAGTGCCCGATAGGGAACCTACATATTCCAAGTGCCCGCTAGCTTATCTATATAGTATAAATGACAGCTAGGGTATCTACATAATCCAAGGGCCCGCTAGTTAACGTAGATAGTCCAAGTGCCGCTAGTTAATCTACATAGTCCAATGGCCCACTAGTTAACCTACATAGTTCAAGTACCCGCTAAGAAACCTAGATAGTCCAAGTGCACACTAGTTAACCTAGATAGTCCAAGTGCCCTCTAGTTAACCTAGATCGTCCAAGTGACGCTAAGAAACCTAGATAGTCCAAGTGCCCGTTACTTAACCTAGATAGTCCAATTTCCCGCTATGCAACATACATAGTGCAAGTGCCCGTTCGTTAACCTAGAAGTCCTAGTGCCCGCTAGGTAACCTAGACTCTCCAAGTGCCCGCTAGGTTACCTACATAGTCCAAATGCCCGTTCGGTAACCTAGATAGTGCAAGTGCCCGGTAGTTAACCTACATAGTTCCAGTGCCCACTAGGTAACCTAGATAGTCCAAGGGCCCGCTAGTTAACCTACATAGTCCAAGTGCCCGGTAGTTAACTTACATAGTTCAAGTGTCCGTAGGGAACATACAGAGTCCAAGTGCCCGCTAGGGAACCTACATAGTCCAAGTGCACGCTAGTTAACCTAGATAGTCCTAGTGCCCGCTAGTTAACCTAGATAGTCCAAGTGCCTGCTAGGTAACCTACATAGTGCAAGTGTCTAGTAGTTAATCTACATATTCCAAGTGCCCGCTAGTTAACATAGATAGTCCAAGTGCCCGCTAGGGAACTTACATAGTCCAAGTGCCCGCTAGGTAACCTAGATACTGCAATTGCCCGCTAGTTAACCTAGATAGTACAAGGGCCCGATAGTTAACCTACATAGTCCAAGTGCCCGGTAGTTAACTTACATAGTTCAAGTGTCCGTAGGGAACATACAGAGTCCAAGTGCCCCCTAGGGAACCTACAGAGTCCAAGTGCCCGCTAGTTAATCTACATAGTTCAAGGGCCCGCTAGTTAACCTACATAATCCAAGTATCCGCTAGTTAACCTAGATCGTCCAAGTGTCCGCTAATTAACCTACATAGTACAAGAGCCCGCAAGGGAACCTAGATAGTCTAAGTGCCCGCTCTGGAACCTACATAGTCCAAGTGACTGCTAGGGAACCTACATAGTCCAAGTGCCCGCTCTGGAACATACATAGTCCAAGTGCCCGCTAGGGAATCTACATAGTCCAAGGGCCCGCTAGTTAACTTAGATAGTCCAAGTGCCGCTAGTTAATCTACATAGTCCAAGGGCCCGCTAGTTAACCTAGATCGTCCAAGTACCCGCTAGTTAACCTAGACCGTCCAAGTGCCCACTAGGTAACCTACATAGTCCAAGGGCCCGCTAGTTAACCTACATATTCCAAGGGCCCGCTAGTTAACCTAGATAGTCCAAGTGCCCGCTAGTTAACCTACATAGTCCAAGTGCCCGCTAGGTAACCTAGACATTTCAAGTGACCACTAGGTTACCTACATAGTCCAAGTGCCCGTTCGTTAACCTACATAGTCCAAGTGCCCGCTAGGTAACCAATATAGTCCAAATGCCCGCTAGGGGCCCTAATAGTCCATATGCCCGCTAGTTAACCTAGATAGTCCACGTGCCCGCTAGTTAACCTAGATAGACCAAGTGCCCGCTAGGGAACCTATCTTGACCAAGTACCCGCTAGGAAACGTACATAGTCCAAGTGCCCGCTAGGTAACGTACATAGTCCAAGTGCCCGCTAGGTAACGTAGACAGCCCAAGTGCCCGCTAGGGAACGTACATAGTCCAAGTGCCTGCTAGGTAACCTAGATAGTCCAAGTGCCCACTAGTTAACCTACATAGTCCAGGTTCCCCCTAGGTAACCTAGATAGTCCAAGGGCCCGCTAGGTAACCTACATAGTCCTAGTGCCCCCTAGTTAACCAACATTCTCCAAGTGCCCGATAGGGAACCTACATATTCCAAGTGCCCGCTAGGTAACCTACATAGTCCAAATGCCCTCTAGTTAATCTACATAGTCCAAGTGCCCGATAGGGAACCTACATAATCCAAGTGCCCGCTAGCTTATCTATATAGTATAAATGACAGCTAGGGTATCTACATAATCCAAGGGCCCGCTAGTTAACGTAGATAGTCCAAGTGCCGCTAGTTAATCTACATAGTCCAATGGCCCACTAGTTAACCTACATAGTTCAAGTACCCGCTAAGAAACCTAGATAGTCCAAGTGCACACTAGTTAACCTAGATAGTCCAAGTGCCCTCTAGTTAACCTAGATCGTCCAAGTGACGCTAAGAAACCTAGATAGTCCCAGTGCCCGCTAGGTAACCTAGATAGTCCAACAGCCCAGTAGATAACCTACATACTCCAAGTACCGGCTAGGTAACGTAGATAGTTCAAGTGCCAGCTAGGTAACCAAGATAGTCCAAGTGCCCGCTAGGTAACCTACAAAGTCTAAGTGCCCGCTAGGTAATCTATATAGTCCAAATGACCGCTAGGGAGCCTACATAGTCCAAAAGTTCGCTAGGTAACCTAGATAGTCTAAGGGCCCGCTAGGTAACCTACATAGTCCAAATGCTCTATAGTTATTCTACATAGTCCAAGGGCCCGCTAGGGAACCTACACAGTCCAAGTGCCCATTAGTTAACCTAGATAGTCCAAGTGCCCCCTTGGTAACCTAGATAGTCCAACAGCCCGCTAGGTAACCTACATACTCCAAGAACCCGTTAGTTAACCTAGATAGTTCAAGTGCCAGCTAGGTAACCTAGATAGTCCATGTGCCGCTAGGTAACCTAAAAAGTCAAAGTGCCCGCTAGGTTATCTATATAGTCCAAATGCTCGCTAGGTAACCTAGATAGTCTAAGGGCCCGCTAGGTAACCTACATAGTCCTAGTGCCCCCTAGTTACCCTACATTTTCCAAGTGCCCGCTAGGTAACCTACATAGTCCAAATGCCCTCTAGTTATTCTACATAGTCCAAGTGCCCGATAGGGAACCTACATAATGCAAGTGCCCGCTAGAAAACGTACATAGTCCAAGTGCCCGTTAGGTAACCTAGAAAGTCCAAATGCCCGCCAGGAAACCCACATAGTCCAAGTGCCCGCTAGGGAACTTACATAGTCCAAGGGCCCGCTAGGGAACCTACACAGTCCAAGTGCCCATTAGTTAACCTAGATAGTCCAAGTGCCCCCTTGGTAACCTAGATAGTCCAACAGCCCGCTAGGTAACCTACATACTCCAAGAACCCGTTAGTTAACCTAGATAGTTCAAGTGCCAGCTAGGTAACCTAGATAGTCCATGTGCCGCTAGGTAACCTAAAAAGTCAAAGTGCCCGCTAGGTTATCTATATAGTCCAAATGCCCGCTAGGGTATCTACATAGTCCAAGGGCCCGCTAGTTAACGTAGATAGTCCAAGTGCCGCTAGTTATTCTACATAGTTCAAGGGCCCACTAGTTAATCTACATAGTCCAAGTACCCGCTAAGAAACCTAGATAGTCCAAGTGCACGCTAGTTAACCTAGATAGTCCAAGTGCCCTCTAGTTAACCTAGATCATCCAAGTGCCCGCTAAGAAACCTAGATAGTCCAAGTGCCCTCTAGTTAACCTAGATCATCCAAGTGCCCGCTAAGAAACCTAGATAGTCCAAGTGCCCGTTATTTAACCTAGATAGTCCAATTGCCCGCTATGCAACATACATAGTCCAAGTGCCCGTTCGTTAACCTAGAAGTCCTAGTGCCCGCTAGGTAACCTAGACTCTGCAAGTGCCCGCTAGGTTACCTACATAGTCCAAATGCCCGTTCGGTAACCTACATAGTGCAAGTGCCCGGTAGTTAACCTACATAGTCCAAGTGCCCGCTAGGTAACCTAGATAGTCCAAGGGCCCGATAGTTAACCGACATAGTCCAAGTGCCCGGTAGTTAACTTACATAGTTCAAGTGTCCGTAGGGAACATACAGAGTCCAAGTGCCCGCTAGGGAACCTACAGAGTCCAAGTGCCCGCTAGTTAACCTACATAATCCAAGTACCCGCTAGTTAACCTAGATCGTCCAAGTGTCCGCTAATTAACCTACATAGTACAAGAGCCCGCAAGGGAACCTAGATAGTCTAAGTGCCCGCTCTGGAACCTACATAGTCCAAGTGACTGCTAGGGAACCTACATAGTTCAAGTGCCCGCTCTGGAACATACATAGTACAAGTGCCCGCTAGGGAATCTACATAGTCCAAGGGCCCGCTACTTAACGTAGATAGTCCAAGTGCCGCTAGTTAATCTACATAGTCCAAGGGCCCGCTAGTTAACCTAGATCGTCCAAGTACCCGCTAGTTAACCTAGATCGTCCAAGTGCCCACTAGGTAACCTACATAGTCCAAGGGCCCGCTAGTTAACCTACATATTCCAAGGGCCCGCTAGTTAACCTAGATAGTCCAAGTGCCCGCTAGTTAACCTACATAGTCCAAGTGCCCGCTAGGTAACCTAGACATTTCAAGTGACCACTAGGTTACCTACATAGTCCAAGTGCCCGTTCGTTAACCTACATAGTCCAAGTGCCCGCTAGGTAACCAATATAGTCCAAATGCCCACTAGGGGCCCTAATAGTCCATATGCCCGCTAGTTAACCTAGATAGTCCACGTGCCCGCTAGTTAACCTAGATAGACCAAGTGCCCGCTAGGGAACCTATCTTGACCAAGTACCCGCTAGGAAACGTACATAGTCCAAGTGCCCGCTAGGTAACGTACATAGTCCAAGTGCCCGCTAGGTAACGTAGATAGCCCAAGTGCCGCTAGGGAACGTACATAGTCCAAGTGCCTGCTAGGTAACCTAGATAGTCCAAGTGCCCACTAGTTAACCTACATAGTCCAGGTTCCCCCTAGGTAACCTAGATAGTCCAAGGGCCCGCTAGGTAACCTACATAGTCCTAGTGCCCCCTAGTTAACCAACATTCTCCAAGTGCCCGATAGGGAACCTACATATTCCAAGTGCCCGCTAGGTAACCTACATAGTCCAAATGCCCTCTAGTTAATCTACATAGTCCAAGTGCCCGATAGGGAACCTACATAATCCAAGTGCCCGCTAGCTTATCTATATAGTATAAATGACAGCTAGGGTATCTACATAATCCAAGGGCCCGCTAGTTAACGTAGATAGTCCAAGTGCCGCTAGTTAATCTACATAGTCCAATGGCCCACTAGTTAACCTACATAGTTCAAGTTCCCGCTAAGAAACCTAGATAGTCCAAGTGCACACTAGTTAACCTAGATAGTCCAAGTGCCCTCTAGTTAACCTAGATCGTCCAAGTGACGCTAAGAAACCTAGATAGTCCAAGTGCCCGTTATTTAACCTAGATAGTCCAATTGCCCGCTATGCAACATACATAGTCCAAGTGCCCGTTCGTTAACCTAGAAGTCCTAGTGCCCGCTAGGTAACCTAGACTCTGCAAGTGCCCGCTAGGTTACCTACATAGTCCAAATGCCCGTTCGGTAACCTAGATAGTGCAAGTGCCCGGTAGTTAACCTACATAGTTCCAGTGCCCACTAGGTAACCTAGATAGTCCAAGGGCCCGCTAGTTAACCTACATAGTCCAAGTGCCTGGTAGTTAACTTACATAGTTCAAGTGTCCGTAGGGAACATACAGAGTCCAAGTGCCCGCTAGGGAACCTACATAGTCCAAGTGCACGCTAGTTAACCTAGATAGTCCTAGTGCCCACTAGTTAACCTAGATAGTCCAAGTGCCTGCTAGGTAACCTACATAGTGCAAGTGTCTAGTAGTTAACCTACATATTCCAAGTGCCCGCTAGTTAACATAGATAGTCCAAGTGCCCGCTAGGGAACTTACATAGTCCAAGTGCCCGCTAGGTAACCTAGATACTGCAATTCCCCGCTAGTTAACCTAGATAGTTCAAGTAACCGCTAGGTAACCTAGATAGTACAAGGGCCCGATAGTTAACCTACATAGTCCAAGTGCCCGGTAGTTAACTTACATAGTTCAAGTGTCCGTAGGGAACATACAGAGTCCAAGTGCCCCCTAGGGAACCTACAGAGTCCAAGTGCCCGCTAGTTAATCTACATAGTTCAAGGGCCCGCTAGTTAACCTACATAATCCAAGTACCCGCTAGTTAACCTAGATGGTCCAAGTGTCCGCTAATTAAACTACATAGTACAAGTGCCCGTTAGGGAACCTAGATAGTCTAAGTGCCCGCTCTGGAACCTACATAGTCCAGGTGACTGCTAGGGAACCTACATAGTCCAAGTGCCCTCTCTGGAACATACATAGTCCAAGTGCCCGCTAGGGAAACTACATAGTCCAAGGGGCCGCTAGTTAACCTACATAGTCCAAGTACCCGCTAGTTGACCTAGTTCGTCCAAGTGCCCACTAGGTAACCTACATAGTCCAAGGGCCCGCTAGTTAACCTACATAGTCCAAGGGCCCGCTAGTTAACCTACATCGTCCATGGGCCCGCAAGTTAACCTAGATAGTCCAAGTGCCCGCAAGTTAACCTACATAGTCCAAGTGCCCGCTAGGTAACCTAGACATTTCAAGCGACCACTAGGTTACCTACATAGTCCAAGTACCCGTTCGTTAACCTACATAATCCAAGTGCCCGCTAGGTAACCAATGTAGTCCAAATGCCCGCTAGGGGCCCTAATAGTCCATATGCCCGCTAGTTAACCTAGATAGTCCAAGTGCCCGCTAGTTAACCTAGATAGACCAAGTGCCTGCTAGGGAACCTATCTAGTCCAAGTACCCGCTAGGAAACGTACATAGTCCAAGTGCCCGCTAGGTAACGTACATAGTCCAAGTGCCCGCTAGGTAACGTAGATAGTCCAAGTGCCCGCTAGGGAACGTACATACTCCAAGTGCCTGCTAGGTAACCTAGATAGTCCTAGTGCCCCCTAGTTAACCAACATAGTCCAGGTTCCCCCTAGGTAACCTAGATAGTCCAAGGGCCCGCTAGGTAACCTACATAGTCCAAATGCCCTCTAGTTATTCTACATAGTCCAAGTGCCCCATAGGGAACCTACATAATCCAAGTGCCCGCTAGGGAACATACATAGTCCAAGTGCCCGGTAGGTAACCTAGATAGCCAAATGCCCGCTAGGGAACCCACAAAATCCAAGTGCCCGCTAGGGAACTTACATTGTCCAAGGGCCTGCTAGGGAACCTACATAGTCCAAGTGCCCGTTAGTTAACCTAGATAGTCCCAGTGCCCGCTAGGTAACCTAGATAGTCCAACAGCCCGGTAGGTAACCTACATACTCCAAGTACCCGCTAGGTAACGTAGATAGTTCAAGTGCCAGCTAGGTAACCAAGATAGTACAAGTGCCCGTTAGGTAACCTACAAAGTCTAAGTGCCCGCTAGGTAATCTATATAGTCCAAATGACCGCTAGGGAGCCTACATAGTCCAAATGCTCGCTAGGTAACCTAGATAGTCTAAGGGCCCGCTAGGTAACCTACATAGTCCTAGTGCCCCCTAGTTACCCTACATTTTCCAAGTGCCCGCTAGGTAACCTACATAGTCCAAATGCCCTCTAGTTATTCTACATAGTCCAAGTGCCCGATAGGGAACCTACATAATGCAAGTGCCCGCTAGAAAACGTACATAGTCCAAGTGCCCGTTAGGTAACCTAGAAAGTCCAAATGCCCGCCAGGAAACCCACATAGTCCAAGTGTCCGCTAGGGAACTTACATAGTCCAAGGGCCCGCTAGGTAACCTACACAGTCCAAGTGCCCATTAGTTAACCTAGATAGTCCAAGTGCCCGCTTGGTAACCTAGATAGTCCAACAGCCCGCTAGGTAACCAACATACTCCAAGATCCCCCTATAACGTAGATAGTCCAAGTGCCGCTAGTTATTCTACATAGTTCAAGGGCCCACTAGTTAACCTACATAGTCCAAGTACCCGCTAAGAAACCTATAGTCCAAGTG
Source organism: Tenrec ecaudatus (assembly GCF_050624435.1). Lineage (NCBI taxonomy): Eukaryota > Metazoa > Chordata > Mammalia > Afrosoricida > Tenrecidae > Tenrec > Tenrec ecaudatus. The sequence continues at coordinate 401,752 of NW_027459400.1, read as the reverse complement.
CACGCTAGTTAACCTAGATATTCCAAGTGCCCTCTAGTTAACCTAGATCGTCCAAGTGCCCGCTAAGAAACCTAGATAGTCCAAGTGCCCGTTACCTAACCTAGATAGTCCAATTGCCCGCTATGCAACATACATAGTCCAAGGGCCCGTTCGTTAACCTAGAAGTCCAAGTGCCCGCTAGGTAACCTAGACTCTCCAAGTGCCCGCTAGTTTACCTACATAGTCCAAATGCCCGTTCGGTAACCTAGATAGTGCAAGTGCCCGGTAGTTAACCTACATAGTCCAAGTGCCCGCTAGGTAACCTAGATAGTCCAAGGGCCCGATAGTTAACCTACATAGTCCAAGTGCCCGGTAGTTAACTTACATAGTTCAAGTGTCCGTAGGGAACATACAGAGTCCAAATGCCCGCTAGGGAACCTACAGAGTCCAAGTGCCCGCTAGTTAATCTACATAGTTCAAGGTCCCGCTAGTTAACCTACATAATCCAAGTACCCGCTAGTTAACCTAGATCGTCCAAGTGTCTGCTAATTAACCTACATCGTACAAGTGCCCGCTAGGGAACCTAGATAGTGTAAGTGCCCGCTCGGGAACCTACATAGTCCAAGTGACTGCTAGGGAACCTACATAGTCCATGTGCCCGCTCTGGAACATACATAGTCCAAGTGCCTGCTAGGGAATCTACATAGTCCAAGGGCCCGCTAGTTAACGTAGATTGTCCAAGTGCCGCTAGTTAATCTACATAGTCCAAGGGCCCGCTAGTTAACCTAGATCGTCCAAGTACCCGCTAGTTAACCTAGATCGTCCAAGTGCCCACTAGGTAACCTACATAGTCCAAGGGCCCGCTAGTTAACCGACATAGTCCAAGGGCCCGCTACTTAACCTAGATAGTCCAAGTGCCCGCTAGTTAACCTACATAGTCCAAGTGCCCGCTAGGTAACCTAGACATTTTAAGCGACCACTAGGTTACCTACATAGTCCAAGTGCCCGTTCGTTAACCTACATAGTCCAAGTGCCCGCGAGGTAACCAATATAGTCCAAATGCCCGCTAGGGGCCCTAATAGTCCATATGCCCGCTAGTTAACCTTGATAGTCCAAGTGCCCGCTAGTTAACCTAGATAGACCAAGTGCCCGCTAGGGAACCTATCTAGTCCAAGTACCCGCTAGGAAACGTACATAGTCCAAGTGCCCGCTAGGTAACGTACATAGTCCAAGTGCCCGCTAGGTAACGTAGATAGTCCAAGTTCCCGCTAGGGAACGTACATAGTCCAAGTGCCTGCTAGGTAACCTAGATAGTCCTTGTGCCCCCTAGTTAACCAACATAATCCAGGTTCCCCCTAGGTAACCTAGATAGTCCAAGGTCCCGCTAGGTAACCTACATAGTCCAAATACCCTCTAGTTAATCTATATAGTCCAAGTGCCCGATAGGGAACCTACATAATCCAAGTGCCCGCTAGCTTATCTATATAGTATAAATGACAGCTAGGGAATCTACATAGTCCAAGGGCCCACTAGTTAACGTAGATAGTCCAAGTGCCGCTAGTTAATCTACATAGTCCAATGGCCCACTAGTTAACCTACATAGTCCAAGTACCCGCTAAGAAACCTAGATAGTCCAAGTGCACGCTAGTTAACCTAGATAGTCCAAGTGCCCTCTAGTTAAACTAGATCGTCCAAGTGACGCTAAGAAACCTAGATAGTCCAAGTGCCCGTTGCCTAACCCAGATAGTCCAATTGCCCGCAATGCAACATACATAGTCCAAGTGCCCGTTCGTTAACCTAGAAGTCCAAGTGCCCGGTAGGTAACCTAGACTCTCCAAGTGCCCGCTAGTTTACCTACATAGTCCAAATGCCCGTTCGGTAACCTAGATAGTGCAAGTGCCCGGTAGTTAACCAACATAGTTCCAGTGCCCACTAGGTAACCTAGATAGTCCAAGGGCCCGCTAGTTAACCTACATAGTCCAAGTGCCCGGTAGTTAACTTACATAGTTCAAGTGTCCGTAGGGAACATACAGAGTCCAAGTGCCCGCTAGGGAACCTACATAGTCCAAGTGCACGCTAGTTAACCTAGATAGTCCAAGTGCCTGCTAGGTAACCTACATAGTGCAAGTGTCTAGTAGTTAACCTACATATTCCAAGTGCCCGCTAGTTAACATAAATAGTCCAAGTGCCCGCTAGGGAACTTACATAGTCCAAGTGCCCGCTAGGTAACCTAGATACTGCAATTGCCCGCTAGTTAACCTAGATAGTTCAAGTAACCGCTAGGTAACCTAGATCGTCCAAGGGCCCCTTAGTTAGCCTACATAGTCCAAGTGCCCGCTAGGTAACCTAGATAGTCCAAGTGCCCGTTCGGTAACCTAGATAGTCCAAGTGCCCGCTCTGGAACCTACATAGTCCAAGTGCCCTCTCTGGAACATACATAGTCCAAGTGCCCGCTAGGGAATCTACATAGTCCAAGGGCCCGCTAGTTAACGTAGATAGTCCAAATGCCGCTAGTTAATCTACATAGTCCAAGGGCCCGCTAGTTAACCTACATAGTCCAAGGACCCGCTAGTTAACCTAGATCGTCCATGTGCACGCTAGTTAACCTACATAGTCCAAGGGCCCGCTAGTTAACCTACATAGTCCAAGGGCCCGCTAGTTAACCTACATCGTCCCAGTGCCCGCTAGGAAACCTAGATAGTGCAAGTGCTTGGTAGTTAACCTATATAGTGCAAGTACCCGCTAGGTAACCTAGATCGTCCAAGGGCCCCCTAGTTAGCCTACATAGTCCAAGTGCCTGCTAGGTAACCTAGATAGTCCAAGTGCCCGTTCGGTAACCTAGATAGTCCAAGTGCCCTTTAGGGAACCTAGATAGTCCAAGGGCCCCCTAGTAAACCTACATAGTCCATGGGCCCGCTAGTTAACCTACATAGTCCAAGTGTCCGCTAGTTAACCTACATATTCCAAGTGCCCGCTATTTAACCTACATAATCTAAGTGCCAGCTAGGAAACCTAGATAGTACAAGTGCCTGCTCGGTAACCTACATAGTGCAAGTGTCCGCTAGTTAACCTACATAATCCAAGTGCCCGTAGTTAACCTACATAGTCCAAGTGCCCGCTAGGTAACCTACATAGTGCAAGTGTCCGCTAGTTAACCTAAGTAGTCCAAGGGCCCGCTAGTTAACATACATAGTCCAAGTACCCGGTAGTTACTTACATAGTTCAAGTGTTCGTAGGGAACATATATAGTCCAAGTGCCCGCTAGGGAACATACATAGTCCAAGTGCCCGCTAGGGAACCTACGTAGTCCAATGCCCGCTAGGGAATCTACATAGTCCAAGGGCCCGCTAGTTAACGTAGATAGTCAAAGTGCTGCTAGTTAATCTACATAGTTCAAGGGCCCGCTAGTTAACCTACATAATCCAAGTACCCGCTAGGTAACCTAGATCGTCCAAGTGTCCGCTAGTTAACCTACAGTATCGAAGTGCCCGCAAGGGAACCTAGATAGTCCAAGTGCCCGCTCTGGAACCTACATAGTCGAAGTGCCCTCTCTGGAACATACATAGTCCAAGTGCCCGCTAGGGAATCTACATAGTCCAAGGGCCCGCTAGTTAACGTAGATAGTCCAAATGCCGCTAGTTAATCTACATAGTCCAAGGGCCCGCTAGTTAACCTACATAGTCCAAGGGCCCGCTAGTTAACCTACATCGTCCCAGTGCCCGCTAGGAAACCTAGATAGTGCAAGTGCCCGCTAGTTAACCTATATAGTTCAAGTACCCGCTAGGTAACCTAGATCGTCCAAGGGCCCCCTAGTTAGCCTACATAGTCCAAGTGCCCGCTAGGTAACCTAGATAGTCCAAGTGCCCGTTCGGCAACCTAGATAGTCCAAGTGCCCTTTAGGGAACCTAGATAGTCCAAGGGCCCCTCGTAAACCTACATAGTCCATGGGCCCGCTTGTTAACCTACATAGTCAATGTGTCCGCTAGTTAACCTACATATTCCAAGTGCCCGCTATTTAGCCTACATAATCTAAGTGCCAGCTAGGTAACCTAGATAGTACAAGTGCCCGCTAGGGAATCTAGATAGTCCAAGTGCCTGTTAGCTAACCTAGATAGTCCAAGTGGCGGCTAGGTAACCTACATAGTCCAAGTGCCCATTCGTTAACCTAGATAATCCATGTGTCCGCTAGGTAACCTAGACAGTCCAAGTGCCCGCTAGTTAACCTACATAGTCCAAGTGCCCGATAGGGAACCTACATAATCCAAGTGCCCGTTAGGCAACCTACATACTCCAAGTGCCCGTTAGTTAACCTAGATAGTCCAAGTGCCCGCTATGTAACCTACATAGTCCAAGTGCCCGCTAGGTAACCTAAAAAGTCCAAATGCCTGCTAGGGAAACTGCATAGTCCAAGTGCCCGCTAGTTAACATAGATAGTCCAAGTGCCTGCTAGTAAACCTACATAATCCATGGGCCCGCTAGTTAACCTACATAGTACAAGTGCCCGCTAGCCAACCTAGATAGTCCATGTGCCCACTAAGCAACCTACATCGTCCAAGTGCACTCTAGTTAACCTAGATAGTCCAAGTGTCTTTTCGGTAACCTAGATAGTCCAAGGGCCCTTTAGGGAACCTAGATAGTCCAAGGGCCCGCAAGTAAACCTACATAGTCCAAGGGCCCGCTAGTTGACCTACATAGTCCAAGGGCCAGCTAGGTATCCTAGATAGTACAAGTGCCCGCTAGGGAATCTCAATAGTCCAAGTGCCTGTTAGCTAACCTACATAGTCCAAGTGGCAGCTAGGTAACCTACATAGTCCAAGTGCCCGTTCGTTAAGCTAGATAATCCAAGTGCCCGCTAGGGAACCTACATAGTCCACGTGCCCGCTACTTAACCTACATAGTCCAAGTGCCCGATAGAGAACCTACATAATCCAAGTGCCCGCTAGGGAACCTACATAGTCCAAGTGCCCGCTAGGCAACCTACATAGTCCAAGTGCCCGTTAGTTAACCTACATAGTCAAAGTGCCTGCTAGGTAACCTAGATAGTCCAAGTGCTCGCTAGGTAACCTACATAGTCCAAGTGCCCGCTTGGTAACCTAAATAGTCCAAATGCCCGCTAGGGAAACTACATATTCCAAGTGCCCACTAGTTAACCTAGATAGTCCAAGTGCCTGCTAGTAAACCTACATAATCCATGGGCCCGCTAGTTAACCTACATAGTGCAAGGGCCCGCTAGTTAACCTAGATCGTGCAAGTGTCCGCTAGTTAACTTACATAGTCCAAGTGCCCGCTAGGGATCCTTCATAATCCTAGTGCCTGCTAGGTAACCTAGATAGTCCAAGTGCCCGCTAGTTAACCTACAAAATACTAGTGCCCGTTAGTTAACCGAGATAGTCAAAGTGCCCACTGGGGGACGTACAAAGTCCAAGTGCCCGCTAGGTAACCTAGATAGTCCAAGTGCCCGCTAGGGATCCTTCATAATCAAAGTGCCTGCTAGGCAACCTAGATAGTCCAAGTGCCCGTTCGGTAACCTAGATAGTCCAAGTGGCCTTTAGGGAACCTAGATAGTCCAAGGGCCCCCTAGTAAACCTACATAGTCCATGGGCCCGCTAGTTAACCTACATAGTCCAAGTGTCCGCTAGTTATCCTATATATTCCAAGTGCCCGCTATTTAACCTACATAATCTAAGTGCCTGCTCGGTAACCTACATAGTCCAAGCGCCCGCTAGTTAACCTACATAGTCCAAGTGCCCGCTAGGTAACCTACATAGTGCAAGTGTCCGCTAGTTAACCTAAGTAGTCCAAGGGCCCGCTAGTTAACATACATAGTCCAAGTACCCGGTAGTTAACTTACATAGTTCAAGTGTTCGTAGGGAACATACATAGTCCAAGTGCCCGCTAGGGAACATACATAGTCCAAGTGCCCGCTAGGGAACTTACGTAGTCCAATGCCCGTTAGGGAATCTACATAGTCCAAGGGCCCGCTAGTTAACGTAGATAGTCCAAGTGCTGCTAGTTAATCTACATAGTCCAAGGGCCCGCTAGTTAACCTACATAATCCAAGCACCCGCTAGTTAACCTACATAATCCAAGTACCCGCTAGGTAACCCAGATGCTGCAAGTGTCCACTAGTTAACCTACATAGTCGAAGTGCCCGCAAGGGAACCTAGATAGTCCAAGTGCCCGCTCTGGAACCTACATAGTCCAAGGGCCCGCTAGTTAACCTACATATTCCAAGTGCCCGCTACTTAACCTACATAATCTAAGTGCCAGCTAGGTAACCTAGATAGTACAAGTGCCTGCTAGGTAACCTACATAGTGCAAGTGTCCGCTAGTTAACCTACATAGTCCAAGCGCCCGCTAGTTAACCTACATAGTCCAAGTGCCCGCTAGGTAACCTACATAGTGCAAGTGTCCGCTAGTTAACCTAAGTAGTCCAAGGGCCCGCTAGTTAACATACATAGTCCAAGTACCCGGTAGTTAACTTACATAGTTCAAGTGTTCGTAGGGAACATACATAGTCCAAGTGCCCGCTATGGAACATACATAGTCCAAGTGCCCGCTAGGGAACTTACGTAGTCCAATGCCCGCTAGGGAATCTACATAGTCCAAGGGCCCGCTAGTTAACGTAGATAGTCCAAGTGCTGCTAGTTAATCTACATAGTCCAAGGGCCCGCTAGTTAACCTACATAATCCAAGTACCCGCTAGTTAACCTACATAATCCAAGTACCCGCTAGGTAACCTAGATGCTGCAAGTGTCCGCTAATTAACCTACATTGTCGAAGTGCCCGCAAGGGAACCTAGATAGTCCACGTGCCCGCTCTCGTACCTACATAGTCCAAGTGCCTGCTAGGGAACCTACATAGTCGAAGTGCCCTCTCTGGAACATACATAGTCCAAGTGCCCGCTAGGGAATCTACATAGTCCAAGGGCCCGCTAGTTAACCTACATAATCCAAGTACCCGCTAGGTAACCTAGATGCTGCAAGTGTCCCCTAGTTAACCTACATAGTCAAAGTGCCCACAAGGGAACCTAGATAGTCCAAGTGCCCGCTCTGGAACCTACATAGTCCAAGGGCCCGCTAGTTAACCTACATATTCCAAGTGCCCGCTACTTAACCTACATAATCTAAGTGCCAGCTAGGTAACCTAGATAGTACAAGTGCCTGCTAGGTAACCTACATAGTGCAAGTGTCCGCTAGTTAACCTACATAGTCCAAGCGCCCGCTAGTTAACCTACATAGTCCAAGTGCCCGCTAGGTAACCTACATAGTGCAATTGTCCGCTAGTTAACCTAAGTAGTCCAAGGGCCCGCTAGTTAACATACATTGTCCAAGAACCCGGTAGTTAACTTACATAGTTCAAGTGTCCGTAGGGAACATACATAGTCCAAGTGCCCGCTAGGGAACATACATAGTCCAAGTGCCCGCTAGTTAATCTACATAGTCCAAGGGCCCGCTAGTTAACCTACATAGTCCAAGTACCCGCTAGTTAACCTAGATCGTCCAAGTGCCCACTAGGAAACCTACATAGTACAAGTGCCCGCTAGTTAACCTACATAGTCCAAGTGCCCGCTAGGTAACCTAGACATTTCAAGTGACCAGTAGGTTACCTACATAGTCCAAGTGCCCTTTCGTTAACCTACATAGTCCAAGTGCCCGCTAGGTAACCAATATAGTCCAAATGCCCGCTAGAGGCCCTAATAGTCCATATGCCCGCTGGTTAACCTAGATAATCCAAGTGCTCGCTAGTTAACCTAGATAGACCAAGTGCCCGCTAGGGAACCTATCTAGTCCAAATACCCGTTAGGAAACGTACATAGTCCAAGTGCCCGCTAGGTAACGTACATAATCCAAGTGCCCGCTAGTTAACGTAGATAGTCCAAGTGCCCGCTAAGGAACGTACATAGTCCAAGTGCCTGCTAGGTAACCTAGATAGTCCAAATGCCCACTAGTTAACCTACATAGTCCAGGTTCCGCCTAGGTAACCTACATAGTCCAAGTGCCCGCTAGGTAACCTACATAGTCCAAATGCCCTCTAGTTATTCTACATAGTCCAAGTGCCCGATAGGGAACCTACATTGTCCAAGTGCCCGTTAGGTAACCTAGATAGTCCAAATGCCCGCTAGGGAACCCACATAGTCCAAGTGCCCGTTAGTTAACCGAGATAGTCTCAGTGCCCGCTAGGTAACCTAGATAGTCCAACAGCCCGGTAGGTAACCTACATACTCCAAGTACCCGCTAGGTAATGTAGATAGTTCAAGTGCCAGCTAGGTAACCAAGATAGTCCAAGTGCCCGCTAGGTAACCTACAAAGTCTAAGTGCCCGCTAGGTAATCTATTCAGTCCAAATGACCGCTAGGGAGCCTACATAGTCCAAATGCTCTCTAGGTAACCTAGATAGTCTAAGGGCCCGCTAGGTAACCTACATAGTCCTAGTGCCCCCTAGTTAACCTACATTTTCCAAGTGCCCGCTAGGTAACCTACATAGTCTAAATGCCCTCTAGTTATTCTACATAGTCCAAGTGCCCGATAGGGATCCTACATAATCCAAGTGCCCGCTAGGGAACGTACATAGTCCAAGTGCCCATTAGTTAACCTAGAAAGTCCAAATGCCCGCCAGGAAACCCACATAGTCCAAGTGCCTGCTAGGGAACTTACATAGTCCAAGGGCCCGCTAGGGAACCTACACAGTCCAAGTGCCCATTAGTTAACCTAGATAGTCCAAGTGCCTGCTTTGTAACCTAGATAGTCCAACAGCCCGCTAGGTAACCTACATACTCCAAGATCCCGCTATAACGTAGATAGTTCAAGTGCCAGCTAGGTAACCTAGATAGTCCATGTGCCGCTAGGTAACCTACAAAGTCAAAGTGCCCGCTAGGTTATCTATATAGTCCAAATGCCCGCTAGGGTATCTACATAGTCCAAGGGCCCGCTAGTTAACGTAGATTGTCCAAGTGCCGCTAGTTATTCTACATAGTTCAAGGGCCCACTAGTTAACCTACATAGTCCAAGTACCCGCTAAGAAACCTAGATAGTCCAAGTGCACGCTAGTTAACCTAGATAGTCCAAGTGCCCTCTAGTTAACCTAGATCGTCCAAGTTCCCGCTAAGAAACCTAGATAGTCCAAGTGCCCGTTACCTAACTTAGATAGTCCAATTGCCCGCTATGCAACATACATAGTCCAAGGGCCCGTTCGTTAACCTAGAAGTCCAAGTGCCCGCTAGGTAACCTAGACTCTCCAAGTGCCCGCTAGGTTACCTACATAGTCCAAATGCCCGTTCGGTAACCTAGATAGTGCAAGTGCCCGGTAGTTAACTTACATAGTCCAAGTGCCCGCTAGGTAACCTAGATAGTCCAAGTGCCCACTAGGTAACCTACATAGTACAAGGGCCCGCTAGTTAACCTACATAGTCCAAGTGCCCGCTAGGTAACCTACATAGTGCAATTGTCCGCTAGTTAACCTAAGTAGTCCAAGGGCCCGCTAGTTAACATACATTGTCCAAGTACCCGGTAGTTAACTTACATAGTTCAAGTGTCCGTAGGGAACATACATAGTCCAAGTGCCCGCTAGGGAACATACATAGTCCAAGTGCCCGCTAGGGAACCTACGTAGTCCAAGTACCCGCTAGGGAATCTACATAGTCCAAGGGCCCACTAGTTAACATAGATAGTCCAAGTACTACTAGTTAATCTACATAGTTCAAGGGCCCCCTAGTAAACCTACATAGTCCATGGTCCCGCTAGTTAACCTACATAGTACAAGTGCCCGCTAGGGAACCTAGATAGTCTAAGTGCCCGATCTGGAACCTACATAGTCCAAGTGACTGGTAGGGAACCTACATAGTCCAAGTGCCCGCTCTGGAACATACATAGTCCAAGTGCCCGCTAGGGAATGTACATAGTCCAAGTGCCCGCTAGGGTATCTACATAGTCCAAGGGCCCGCTAGTTAACGTAGATAGTCCAAGTGCCGCTAGTTAATCTACATAGTCCAAGGGCCCGCTAGGTAACCTAGATAGTACAAGGGCCCGCTAGTTAACCTACATAGTCCAAGTGCCCGGTAGTTAACCTACATAGTCCAAGTGCCCGTTAGTTAATCTACATAGTTCAAGGGCCCGCTAGTTAACCTACATAATCCAAGTACCCGCTAGTTAACCTAGATCGTTCAAGTGTCCGCTAATTAACCTACATAGTACAAGTGCCCGCTAGGGAACCTAGATAGTCTAACTGCCCGCTCGGGAACCTACATAGTCCAAGTGACTGCTAGGGAACCTACATAGTCCAAGTGCACGCTCTGGAACATACATAGTCCAAGTGCCCGCTAGTTAATCTACATAGTCCAAGGGCCCGCTAGTTAACCTACATAGTCCAAGTACCCGCTAGTTAACCTAGATCGTCCAAGTGCCCACTAGGTAACCTACATAGTACAAGTGCCCGCTAGTTAACCTACATAGTCCAAGTGCCCGCTAGGTAACCTAGACATTTCAAGTGACCAGTAGGTTACCTACATAGTCCAAGTGCCCTTTCGTTAACCTACATAGTCCAAGTGCCCGCTAGGTAACCAATATAGTCCAAATGCCCGCTAGGGGCCCTAATAGTCCATATGCCCGCTGGTTAACCTAGATAGTCCATGTGCCCGCTAGTTAACCTACATAGTCCAAGGGCCCGCTAGTTAACCTACATCGTCCATGGGCCCGCAAGTTAACCTAGATAGTCCAAGTGCCCGCTAGTTAACCTACATAGTCCAAGTGCCCGCTAGGTAACCAAGATAGTCCAAGTGCCCGCTAGGTAACCTACAAAGTCTAAGTGCCCGCTAGGTAATCTATATAGTCCAAATGACCGCGAGGGAGCCTACATAGTCCAAAAGCTCGCTAGGTAACCTAGATAGTCTAAGGGCCCGCTAGGTAACCTACATAGTCCAAATGCTCTCTAGTTATTCTACATAGTCCAAGTGCCCGATAGGGAACCTACATAATCCAAGTGCCCGCTAGGGAACGTACATAGTCCAAGTGCCCGTTAGGTAACCTAGAAAGTCCAGATGCTCGCCAGGAAACCCATACAGTTCAAGTGCCCGCTAGGGAACTTACATAGTCCAAGGGCCCGCTAGGGAACCTACACAGTCCTAGTGCCCATTAGTTAACCTAGATAGTCCAAGTGCCCGCTTGGTAACCTAGATAGTTCAACAGCCCGCTAGGTAACCTACATACTCCAAGATCCCGCTATAACATAGATAGTTCAAGTGCCAGCTAGGTAACCTAGATAGTCCATGTGCCGCTAGGTAACCTACAAAGTCAAAGTGCCTGCTAGGTTATCTACATAGTCCAAATGCCCGCTAGGGTATCTACATAATCCAAGGGCCCGCTAGTTAACGTAGATAGTCCAAGTGCTGCTAGTTATTCTACATATTTCAAGGGCCCACTAGTTAACCTAAATTGTCCAAGTACCCGCTAAGAAACCTAGATAGTCCAAGTGCACGCTAGTTAACCTAGATAGTCCAAGTGCCCTCTAGTTAACCTAGATTGTCCAAGTGCCCGCTAAGAAACCTAGATATTCCAAGTGCCCATTACCTAACCTAGATAGTCCAATTGCCCGCTATGCAACATACATAGTCCAAGGGCCCGTTCGTTAACCTAGAAGTCCAAGTGCCCGCTAGGTAACCTAGATTCTCTAAGTGCCCGCTAGGTTACCTACATAGTCCAAATGCCCGTTCGGTAACCTAGATAGTGCAAGTGCCCGGCAGTTAACCTACATAGTCCAAGTGCCCGCTAGGTAACCTAGATAGTCCAAGTGCCCGATAGTTAACCTACATAGTCCAAGTGCCCGGTAGTTAACTTACATAGTTCAAGTGTCCATAGGGAACATACAGAGTCCAAGTGCCCGCTAGGGAACCTACAGAGTCCAAGTGCCCGCTAGTTAATCTACATAGTTCAAGGGCCCGCTAGTTAACCTACATAATCCAAGTACCCGCTAGTTACCTAGATCGTCCAAGTGTCCGCTAATTAACCTACATAGTACAAGAGCCCGCAAGGGAACCTAGATAGTCTAAGTGCCCGCTCTGGAACCTACATAGTCCAAGTGACTGCTAGGGAACCTACATAGTCCAAGTGCCCGCTCTGGAACATACATAGTCCAAGTGCCCGCTAGGGAATCTACATTGTCCAAGGGCCCGCTAGTTAACGTAGATAGTCCAAGTGCCGCTAGTTAATCTACATAGTCCAAGGGCCCGCTAGTTAACCTAGATCGTCCAAGTACCCGCTAGGTAACCTAGATCGTCCAAGTGCCCACTAGGTAACCTACATAGTCCAAGGGCCCGCTAGTTAACCTACATAGTCCAAGGGCCCGCTAGTTAACCTAGATAGTCCAAGTGCCCGCTAGTTAACCTACATAGTCCAAGTGCCCGCTAGGTAACCTAGACATTTCAAGTGACCACTAGGTTACCTACATAGTCCAAGTGCCCGTTCGTTAACATACATAGTCCAAGTGCCCGCTAGGTAACCAATATAGTCCAAATTCCCGCTAGGGGCCCTAATAGTCCATATGCCCGCTAGTTAACCTAGATAGTCCATGTGCCCGCTAGTTAACCTAGATAGACCAAGTGCCCGCTAGGGAACCTATCTTGACCAAGTACCCGCTAGGAAACGTACATAGTCCAAGTGCCCGCTAGGTAACGTACATAGTCCAAGTGCCCGCTAGGTAACGTAGATAGCCCAAGTGCCCGCTAGGGAACGTACATAGTCCAAGTGCCTGCTAGGTAACCTAGATAGTCCAAGTGCCCGCTAGGTAACCTACATAGTCCTAGTGCCCCCTAGTTAACCAACATTCTCCAAGTGCCCGATAGGGAACCTACATATTCCAAGTGCCCGCTAGGTAACCTACATAGTCCAAATGCCCTCTAGTTAATCTACATAGTCCAAGTGCCCGATAGGGAACCTACATAATCCAAGTGCCCGCTAGCTTATCTATATAGTATAAATGACAGCTAGGGAATCTACATAATCCAAGGGCCCGCTAGTTAACGTAGATAGTCCAAGTGCCGCTAGTTAATCTACATAGTCCAATGGCCCACTAGTTAACCTACATAGTTCAAGGACCCGCTAAGAAACCTAGATAGTCCAAGTGCACACTAGTTAACCTTGATAGTCCAAGTGCCCTCTAGTTACCCTAGATCGTCCAAGTGACGCTAAGAAACCTAGATAGTCCAAGTGCCCGTTACTTAACCTAGATAGTCCAATTGCCCGCTATGCAACATACATAGTCCAAGTGCCCGTTCGTTAACCTAGAAGTCCTAGTGCCCGCTAGGTAACCTAGACTCTCCAAGTGCCCGCTAGGTTACCTACATAGTCCAAATGCCCGTTCGGTAACCTAGATAGTGCAAGTGCCCGGTAGTTAACCTACATAGTTCCAGTGCCCACTAGGTAACCTAGATAGTCCAAGGGCCCGCTAGTTAACCTACATAGTCCAAGTGCCCGGTAGTTAACTTACATAGTTCAAGTGTCCGTAGGGAACATACTGAGTCCAAGTGCCCGCTAGGGAACCTACATAGTCCAAGTGCACGCTAGTTAACCTAGATAGTCCTAGTGCCCGCTAGTTAACCTAGATAGTCCAAGTGCCTGCTAGGTAACCTACACAGTGCAAGTGTCTAGTAGTTAACCTACATATTCCAAGTGCCCGCTAGTTAACATAGATAGTCCAAGTGCCCGCTAGGGAACTTACATAGTCCAAGTGCCCGCTAGGTAACCTAGATACTGCAATTGCCCGCTAGTTAACCTAGATAGTTCAAGTAACCGCTTGGTAACCTAGATATTACAAGGGCCCGATAGTTAACCTACATAGTCCAAGTGCCCGGTAGTTAACTTACATAGTTCAAGTGTCCGTAGGGAACATACAGAGTCCAAGTGCCCCCTAGGGAACCTACAGAGTCCAAGTGCCCGCTAGTTAATCTACATAGTTCAAGGGCCCGCTAGTTAACCTACATAATCCAAGTACCCGCTAGTTAACCTAGATCGTCCAAGAGTCCGCTAATTAACCTACATAGTACAAGTGCCCGCTAGGGAACCTAGATAGTCTAAGTGCCCGATCTGGAACCTACATAGTCCAAGTGACTGCTAGGGAACCTACATAGTCCAAGTGCCCGCTCTGGAACATACATAGTCCAAGTGCCCGCTAGGGAATGTACATAGTCCAAGTGCCCGCTAGGGTATCTACATAGTCCAAGGGCCCGCTAGTTAACGTAGATAGTCCAAGTGCCCCTAGTTAATCAACATAGTCCAAGGGCCCGCTAGGTAACCTAGATAGTCCAAGGGCCCGCTAGTTAACCTACATAGTCCAAGTGCCCGGTAGTTAACCTACATAGTCCAAGTGCCCGTTAGTTAATCTACATAGTTCAAGGGCCCGCTAGTTAACCTACATAATCCAAGTACCCGCTAGTTAACCTAGATCGTCCAAGTGTCCGCTAATTAACCTACATAGTACAAGTGCCCGCTAGGGAACCTAGATAGTCTAACTGCCCGCTCGGGAACCTACATAGTCCAAGTGACTGCTAGGGAACCTACATAGTCCAAGTGCACGCTCTGGAACATACATAGTCCAAGTGCCCGCTAGTTAATCTACATAGTCCAAGGGCCCGCTAGTTAACCTACATAGTCCAAGTACCCGCTAGTTAACCTAGATCGTCCAAGTGCCCACTAGGAAACCTACATAGTACAAGTGCCCGCTAGTTAACCTACATAGTCCAAGTGCCCGCTAGGTAACCTAGACATTTCAAGTGACCAGTAGGTTACCTACATAGTCCAAGTGCCCTTTCGTTAACCTACATAGTCCAAGTGCCCGCTAGGTAACCAATATAGTCCAAATGCCCGCTAGAGGCCCTAATAGTCCATATGCCCGCTGGTTAACCTATATAATCCAAGTGCTCGCTAGTTAACCTAGATAGACCAAGTGCCCGCTAGGGAACCTATCTAGTCCAAATACCCGTTAGGAAACGTACATAGTCCAAGTGCCCGCTAGGTAACGTACATAATCCAAGTGCCCGCTAGTTAACGTAGATAGTCCAAGTGCCCGCTAAGGAACGTACATAGTCCAAGTGCCTGCTAGGTAACCTAGATAGTCCAAATGCCCACTAGTTAACCTACATAGTCCAGGTTCCGCCTAGGTAACCTACATAGTCCAAGTGCCCGCTAGGTAACCTACATAGTCCAAATGCCCTCTAGTTATTCTACATAGTCCAAGTGCCCGATAGGGAACCTACATTGTCCAAGTGCCCGTTAGGTAACCTAGATAGTCCAAATGCCCGCTAGGGAACCCACATAGTCCAAGTGCCCGTTAGTTAACCGAGATAGTCTCAGTGCCCGCTAGGTAACCTAGATAGTCCAACAGCCCGGTAGGTAACCTACATACTCCAAGTACCCGCTAGGTAATGTAGATAGTTCAAGTGCCAGCTAGGTAACCAAGATAGTCCAAGTGCCCGCTAGGTAACCTACAAAGTCTAAGTGCCCGCTAGGTAATCTATTCAGTCCAAATGACCGCTAGGGAGCCTACATAGTCCAAATGCTCTCTAGGTAACCTAGATAGTCTAAGGGCCCGCTAGGTAACCTACATAGTCCTAGTGCCCCCTAGTTAACCTACATTTTCCAAGTGCCCGCTAGGTAACCTACATAGTCTAAATGCCCTCTAGTTATTCTACATAGTCCAAGTGCCCGATAGGGATCCTACATAATCCAAGTGCCCGCTAGGGAACGTACATAGTCCAAGTGCCCATTAGTTAACCTAGAAAGTCCAAATGCCCGCCAGGAAACCCACATAGTCCAAGTGCCTGCTAGGGAACTTACATAGTCCAAGGGCCCGCTAGGGAACCTACACAGTCCAAGTGCCCATTAGTTAACCTAGATAGTCCAAGTGCCTGCTTTGTAACCTAGATAGTCCAACAGCCCGCTAGGTAACCTACATACTCCAAGATCCCGCTATAACGTAGATAGTTCAAGTGCCAGCTAGGTAACCTAGATAGTCCATGTGCCGCTAGGTAACCTACAAAGTCAAAGTGCCCGCTAGGTTATCTATATAGTCCAAATGCCCGCTAGGGTATCTACATAGTCCAAGGGCCCGCTAGTTAACGTAGATTGTCCAAGTGCCGCTAGTTATTCTACATAGTTCAAGGGCCCACTAGTTAACCTACATAGTCCAAGTACCCGCTAAGAAACCTAGATAGTCCAAGTGCACGCTAGTTAACCTAGATAGTCCAAGTGCCCTCTAGTTAACCTAGATCGTCCAAGTTCCCGCTAAGAAACCTAGATAGTCCAAGTGCCCGTTACCTAACTTAGATAGTCCAATTGCCCGCTATGCAACATACATAGTCCAAGGGCCCGTTCGTTAACCTAGAAGTCCAAGTGCCCGCTAGGTAACCTAGACTCTCCAAGTGCCCGCTAGGTTACCTACATAGTCCAAATGCCCGTTCGGTAACCTAGATAGTGCAAGTGCCCGGTAGTTAACTTACATAGTCCAAGTGCCCGCTAGGTAACCTAGATAGTCCAAGTGCCCACTAGGTAACCTACATAGTACAAGGGCCCGCTAGTTAACCTACATAGTCCAAGTGCCCGCTAGGTAACCTACATAGTGCAATTGTCCGCTAGTTAACCTAAGTAGTCCAAGGGCCCGCTAGTTAACATACATTGTCCAAGTACCCGGTAGTTAACTTACATAGTTCAAGTGTCCGTAGGGAACATACATAGTCCAAGTGCCCGCTAGGGAACATACATAGTCCAAGTGCCCGCTAGGGAACCTACGTAGTCCAAGTACCCGCTAGGGAATCTACATAGTCCAAGGGCCCACTAGTTAACATAGATAGTCCAAGTACTACTAGTTAATCTACATAGTTCAAGGGCCCCCTAGTAAACCTACATAGTCCATGGTCCCGCTAGTTAACCTACATAGTACAAGTGCCCGCTAGGGAACCTAGATAGTCTAAGTGCCCGATCTGGAACCTACATAGTCCAAGTGACTGGTAGGGAACCTACATAGTCCAAGTGCCCGCTCTGGAACATACATAGTCCAAGTGCCCGCTAGGGAATGTACATATTCAAGTGCCCGCTAGGGTATCTACATAGTCCAAGGGCCCGCTAGTTAACGTAGATAGTCCAAGTGCCGCTAGTTAATCTACATAGTCCAAGGGCCCGCTAGGTAACCTAGATAGTACAAGGGCCCGCTAGTTAACCTACATAGTCCAAGTGCCCGGTAGTTAACCTACATAGTCCAAGTGCCCGTTAGTTAATCTACATAGTTCAAGGGCCCGCTAGTTAACCTACATAATCCAAGTACCCGCTAGTTAACCTAGATCGTTCAAGTGTCCGCTAATTAACCTACATAGTACAAGTGCCCGCTAGGGAACCTAGATAGTCTAACTGCCCGCTCGGGAACCTACATAGTCCAAGTGACTGCTAGGGAACCTACATAGTCCAAGTGCACGCTCTGGAACATACATAGTCCAAGTGCCCACTAGTTAATCTACATAGTCCAAGGGCCCGCTAGTTAACCTACATAGTCCAAGTACCCGCTAGTTAACCTAGATCGTCCAAGTGCCCACTAGGTAACCTACATAGTACAAGTGCCCGCTAGTTAACCTACATAGTCCAAGTGCCCGCTAGGTAACCTAGACATTTCAAGTGACCAGTAGGTTACCTACATAGTCCAAGTGCCCTTTCGTTAACCTACATAGTCCAAGTGCCCGCTAGGTAACCAATATAGTCCAAATGCCCGCTAGGGGCCCTAATAGTCCATATGCCCGCTGGTTAACCTAGATAGTCCATGTGCCCGCTAGTTAACCTACATAGTCCAAGGGCCCGCTAGTTAACCTACATCGTCCATGGGCCCGCAAGTTAACCTAGATAGTCCAAGTGCCCGCTAGTTAACCTACATAGTCCAAGTGCCCGCTAGGTAACCAAGATAGTCCAAGTGCCCGCTAGGTAACCTACAAAGTCTAAGTGCCCGCTAGGTAATCTATATAGTCCAAATGACCGCTAGGGAGCCTACATAGTCCAAAAGCTCGCTAGGTAACCTAGATAGTCTAAGGGCCCGCTAGGTAACCTACATAGTCCAAATGCTCTCTAGTTATTCTACATAGTCCAAGTGCCCGATAGGGAACCTACATAATCCAAGTGCCCGCTAGGGAACGTACATAGTCCAAGTGCCCGTTAGGTAACCTAGAAAGTCCAGATGCCCGCCAGGAAACCCATACAGTTCAAGTGCCCGCTAGGGAACTTACATAGTCCAAGGGCCCGCTAGGGAACCTACACAGTCCTAGTGCCCATTAGTTAACCTAGATAGTCCAAGTGCCCGCTTGGTAACCTAGATAGTCCAACAGCCCGCTAGGTAACCTACATACTCCAAGATCCCGCTATAACATAGATAGTTCAAGTGCCAGCTAGGTAACCTAGATAGTCCATGTGCCGCTAGGTAACCTACAAAGTCAAAGTGCCTGCTAGGTTATCTACATAGTCCAAATGCCCGCTAGGGTATCTACATAATCCAAGGGCCCGCTAGTTAACGTAGATAGTCCAAGTGCTGCTAGTTATTCTACATATTTCAAGGGCCCACTAGTTAACCTAAATTGTCCAAGTACCCGCTAAGAAACCTAGATAGTCCAAGTGCACGCTAGTTAACCTAGATAGTCCAAGTGCCCTCTAGTTAACCTAGATCGTCCAAGTGCCCGCTAAGAAACCTAGATATTCCAAGTGCCCATTACCTAACCTAGATAGTCCAATTGCCCGCTATGCAACATACATAGTCCAAGGGCCCGTTCGTTAACCTAGAAGTCCAAGTGCCCGCTAGGTAACCTAGACTCTCCAAGTGCCCGCTAGGTTACCTACATAGTCCAAATGCCCGTTCGGTAACCTAGATAGTGCAAGTGCCCGGCAGTTAACCTACATAGTCCAAGTGCCCGCTAGGTAACCTAGATAGTCCAAGTGCCCGATAGTTAACCTACATAGTCCAAGTGCCCGGTAGTTAACTTACATAGTTCAAGTGTCCGTAGGGAACATACAGAGTCCAAGTGCCCGCTAGGGAACCTACAGAGTCCAAGTGCCCGCTAGTTAATCTACATAGTTCAAGGGCCCGCTAGTTAACCTACATAATCCAAGTACCCGCTAGTTACCTAGATCGTCCAAGTGTCCGCTAATTAACCTACATAGTACAAGAGCCCGCAAGGGAACCTAGATAGTCTAAGTGCCCGCTCTGGAACCTACATAGTCCAAGTGACTGCTAGGGAACCTACATAGTCCAAGTGCCCGCTCTGGAACATACATAGTCCAAGTGCCCGCTAGGGAATCTACATTGTCCAAGGGCCCGCTAGTTAACGTAGATAGTCCAAGTGCCGCTAGTTAATCTACATAGTCCAAGGGCCCGCTAGTTAACCTAGATCGTCCAAGTACCCGCTAGGTAACCTAGATCGTCCAAGTGCCCACTAGGTAACCTACATAGTCCAAGGGCCCGCTAGTTAACCTACATAGTCCAAGGGCCCGCTAGTTAACCTAGATAGTCCAAGTGCCCGCTAGTTAACCTACATAGTCCAAGTGCCCGCTAGGTAACCTAGACATTTCAAGTGACCACTAGGTTACCTACATAGTCCAAGTGCCCGTTCGTTAACATACATAGTCCAAGTGCCCGCTAGGTAACCAATATAGTCCAAATTCCCGCTAGGGGCCCTAATAGTCCATATGCCCGCTAGTTAACCTAGATAGTCCATGTGCCCGCTAGTTAACCTAGATAGACCAAGTGCCCGCTAGGGAACCTATCTTGACCAAGTACCCGCTAGGAAACGTACATAGTCCAAGTGCCCGCTAGGTAACGTACATAGTCCAAGTGCCCGCTAGGTAACGTAGATAGCCCAAGTGCCCGCTAGGGAACGTACATAGTCCAAGTGCCTGCTAGGTAACCTAGATAGTCCAAGTGCCCGCTAGGTAACCTACATAGTCCTAGTGCCCCCTAGTTAACCAACATTCTCCAAGTGCCCGATAGGGAACCTACATATTCCAAGTGCCCGCTAGGTAACCTACATAGTCCAAATGCCCTCTAGTTAATCTACATAGTCCAAGTGCCCGATAGGGAACCTACATAATCCAAGTGCCCGCTAGCTTATCTATATAGTATAAATGACAGCTAGGGAATCTACATAATCCAAGGGCCCGCTTGTTAACGTAGATAGTCCAAGTGCCGCTAGTTAATCTACATAGTCCAATGGCCCACTAGTTAACCTACATAGTTCAAGGACCCGCTAAGAAACCTAGATAGTCCAAGTGCACACTAGTTAACCTTGATAGTCCAAGTGCCCTCTAGTTACCCTAGATCGTCCAAGTGACGCTAAGAAACCTAGATAGTCCAAGTGCCCGTTACTTAACCTAGATAGTCCAATTGCCCGCTATGCAACATACATAGTCCAAGTGCCCGTTCGTTAACCTAGAAGTCCTAGTGCCCGCTAGGTAACCTAGACTCTCCAAGTGCCCGCTAGGTTACCTACATAGTCCAAATGCCCGTTCGGTAACCTAGATAGTGCAAGTGCCCGGTAGTTAACCTACATAGTTCCAGTGCCCACTAGATAACCTAGATAGTCCAAGGGCCCGCTAGTTAACCTACATAGTCCAAGTGCCCGGTAGTTAACTTACATAGTTCAAGTGTCCGTAGGGAACATACTGAGTCCAAGTGCCCGCTAGGGAACCTACATAGTCCAAGTGCACGCTAGTTAACCTAGATAGTCCTAGTGCCCGCTAGTTAACCTAGATAGTCCAAGTGCCTGCTAGGTAACCTACACAGTGCAAGTGTCTAGTAGTTAACCTACATATTCCAAGTGCCCGCTAGTTAACATAGATAGTCCAAGTGCCCGCTAGGGAACTTACATAGTCCAAGTGCCCGCTAGGTAACCTAGATACTGCAATTGCCCGCTAGTTAACCTAGATAGTTCAAGTAACCGCTTGGTAACCTAGATATTACAAGGGCCCGATAGTTAACCTACATAGTCCAAGTGCCCGGTAGTTAACTTACATAGTTCAAGTGTCCGTAGGGAACATACAGAGTCCAAGTGCCCCCTAGGGAACCTACAGAGTCCAAGTGCCCGCTAGTTAATCTACATAGTTCAAGGGCCCGCTAGTTAACCTACATAATCCAAGTACCCGCTAGTTAACCTAGATCGTCCAAGAGTCCGCTAATTAACCTACATAGTACAAGTGCCCGCTAGGGAACCTAGATAGTCTAAGTGCCCGCTCTGGAACCTACATAGTCCAAGTGACTGCTAGGGAACCTACATAGTCCAAGTGCCCGCTCTGGAACATACATAGTCCAAGTGCCCGCTAGGGAATCTACATAGTCCAAGGGCCCGCTAGTTAACCTACATAGTCCAAGTACCCGCTAGTTGACCTAGATCATCCAAGTGCCCACTAGGTAACCTACATAGTCCAAGGGCCCGCTAGTTAACCTACATAGTCCAAGGGCCCGCTAGTTAACCTACATCGTCCATGGGCCCGCAAGTTAACCTAGATAGTCCAAGTGCCCGCAAGTTAACCTACATAGTCCAAGTGCCCGCTAGGTAACCTAGACATTTCAAGTGACCACTAGGTTACCTACATAGTCCAAGTGCCCTTTCGTTAACCTACATAGTCCATGTGCCCGCTAGGTAACCAATATAGTCCAAATGCCCACTAGGGGCCCTAATAGTCCATATGCCCGCTAGTTAACCTAGATAGTCCAAGTGCTCGCTAGTTAACCTAGATAGACCAAGTGCCCGCTAGGGAACCTATCTAGTCCAAGTACCTGCTAGGAAACGTACATAGTCCAAGTGCCCGCTAGGTAACGTACATAATCCAAGATCCCGCTAGGTAACGTAGATAGTCCAAGTGACCGCTAAGGAACGTACATAGTCCAAGTGCCTGCTAGGTAACCTAGATAGTCCAAGTGCCCACTAGTTAACCTACATAGTCCAGGTTCCCCCTAGGTAACCTACATAGTCCAAGTGCCCGCTAGGTAACCTACATAGTCCAAATGCCCTCTAGTTATTCTACATAGTCCAAGTGCCCCATAGGGAACCTACATAATCCAAGTGCCCCCTAGGGAACCTACATAGTCCAAGTGCCCGTTAGGTAACCTAGATAGCCAAATGCCCGCTAGGGAACCCACAAAATCCAAGTGCCCGCTAGGGAACTTACATTGTCCAAGGGCCTGCTAGGGAACCTACATAGTCCAAGTGCCCGTTAGTTAACCTAGATAGTCCCAGTGCCCGCTAGGTAACCTACAAAGTCTAAGTGCCCGCTAGGTAATCTACATAGTCCAAATGACCGCTAGGTAACCTAGATAGTCTAAGGGCCCGCTAGGTAACCTACATAGTCCTAGTGCCCCCTAGTTACCCTACATTTTCCAAGTGCCCGCTAGGTAACCTACATAGTCCAAATGCCCTCTAGTTATTCTACATAGTCCAAGTGCCCGATAGGGAACCTACATAATGCAAGTGCCCGCTAGAAAACGTACATAGTCCAAGTGCCCGTTAGGTAACCTAGAAAGTCCAAATGCCCGCCAGGAAACCCACATAGTCCAAGTGTCCGCTAGGGAACTTACATAGTCCAAGGGCCCGCTAGGGAACCTACACAGTCCAAGTGCCCATTAGTTAACCTAGATAGTCCAAGTGCCCGCTTGGTAACCTAGATAGTCCAACAGCCCGCTAGGTAACCAACATACTCCAAGATCCCGCTATAACGTAGATAGTCCAAGTGCCGCTAGTTATTTTACATAGTTCAAGGGCCCACTAGTTAACCTACATAGTCCAAGTACCCGCTAAGAAACCTATAGTCCAAGTGCACGCTAGTTAACCTAGATATTCCAAGTGCCCTCTAGTTAACCTAGATCGTCCAAGTGCCCGCTAAGAAACCTAGATAGTCCAAGTGCCCGTTACCTAACCTAGATAGTCCAATTGCCCGCTATGCAACATACATAGTCCAAGGGCCCGTTCGTTAACCTAGAAGTCCAAGTGCCCGCTAGGTAACCTAGACTCTCCAAGTGCCCGCTAGGTTACCTACATAGTCCAAATGCCCGTTCGGTAACCTAGATAGTGCAAGTGCCCGGTAGTTAACCTACAAAGTCCTAGTGCCCGGTAGTTAACTTACATAGTTCAAGTGTCCGTAGGGAACATACAGAGTCCAAGTGACCGCTAGGGAACCTACAGAGTCCACGTGCCCGCTAGTTAATCTACATAGTTCAAGGTCCCGCTAGTTAACCTACATAATCCAAGTACCCGCTAGTTAACCTAGATCGTCCAAGTGTCTGCTAATTAACCTACATAGTACAAGTATCCGCTAGGGAACCTAGATAGTGTAAGTGCCCGCTCGGGAACTTACATAGTCCAAGTGACTGCTAGGGAACCTACATAGTCCAAGTGCCCGCTCTGGAACATACATAGTCCAAGTGCCTGCTAGGGAATCTACATAGTACAAGGGCCCGCTAGTTAACGTAGATAGTCCAAGTGCCGCTAGTTAATCTACATAGTCCAAGGGCCCGCTAGTTAACCTAGATCGTCCAAGTACCCGCTAGGTAACCTAGATCGTCCAAGTGCCCACTAGGTAACCTACATAGTCCAAGGGCCCGCTAGTTAACCTACATAGTCCAAGGGCCCGCTAGTTAACCTAGATAGTCCAAGTGCCCGCTAGTTAACCTACATAGTCCAAGTGCCCGCTAGGTAACCTAGACATTTCAAGTGACCACTAGGTTACCTACATAGTCCAAGTGCCCGTTCGTTAACATACATAGTCCAAGTGCCCGCTAGGTAACCAATATAGTCCAAATTCCCGCTAGGGGCCCTAATAGTCCATATGCCCGCTAGTTAAGCTAGATAGTCCATGTGCCCGCTAGTTAACCTAGATAGACCAAGTGCCCGCTAGGGAACCTATCTTGACCAAGTACCCGCTAGGAAACGTACATAGTCCAAGTGCCCGCTAGGTAACGTACATAGTCCAAGTGCCCGCTAGGTAACGTAGATAGCCCAAGTGCCCGCTAGGGAACGTACATAGTCCAAGTGCCTGCTAGGTAACCTAGATAGTCCAAGTGCCCGCTAGGTAACCTACATAGTCCTAGTGC
Organism: Tenrec ecaudatus; assembly: GCF_050624435.1. Lineage (NCBI taxonomy): Eukaryota > Metazoa > Chordata > Mammalia > Afrosoricida > Tenrecidae > Tenrec > Tenrec ecaudatus. The sequence continues at coordinate 377,678 of NW_027459400.1, read as the reverse complement.
CCCCTAGTTAACCAACATTCTCCAAGTGCCCGATAGGGAACCTACATATTCCAAGTGCCCGCTAGGTAACCTACATAGTCCAAATGCCCTCTAGTTAATCTACATAGTCCAAGTGCCCGATAGGGAACCTACATAATCCAAGTGCCCGCTAGCTTATCTATATAGTATAAATGACAGCTAGGGAATCTACATAATCCAAGGGCCCGCTAGTTAACGTAGATAGTCCAAGTGCCGCTAGTTAATCTACATAGTCCAATGGCCCACTAGTTAACCTACATAGTTCAAGTACCCGCTAAGAAACCTAGATAGTCCAAGTGCACACTAGTTAACCTTGATAGTCCAAGTGCCCTCTAGTTACCCTAGATCGTCCAAGTGACGCTAAGAAACCTAGATAGTCCAAGTGCCCGTTACTTAACCTAGATAGTCCAATTGCCCGCTATGCAACATACATAGTCCAAGTGCCCGTTCGTTAACCTAGAAGTCCTAGTGCCCGCTAGGTAACCTAGACTCTCCAAGTGCCCGCTAGGTTACCTACATAGTCCAAATGCCCGTTCGGTAACCTAGATAGTGCAAGTGCCCGGTAGTTAACCTACATAGTTCCAGTGCCCACTAGGTAACCTAGATAGTCCAAGGGCCCGCTAGTTAACCTACATAGTCCAAGTGCCCGGTAGTTAACTTACATAGTTCAAGTGTCCGTAGGGAACATACTGAGTCCAAGTGCCCGCTAGGGAACCTACATAGTCCAAGTGCACGCTAGTTAACCTAGATAGTCCTAGTGCCCGCTAGTTAACCTAGATAGTCCAAGTGCCTGCTAGGTAACCTACACAGTGCAAGTGTCTAGTAGTTAACCTACATATTCCAAGTGCCCGCTAGTTAACATAGATAGTCCAAGTGCCCGCTAGGGAACTTACATAGTCCAAGTGTCCGCTAGGTAACCTAGATACTGCAATTGCCCGCTAGTTAACCTAGATAGTTCAAGTAACCGCTTGGTAACCTAGATATTACAAGGGCCCGATAGTTAACCTACATAGTCCAAGTGCCCGGTAGTTAACTTACATAGTTCAAGTGTCCGTAGGGAACATACAGAGTCCAAGTGCCCCCTAGGGAACCTACAGAGTCCAAGTGCCCGCTAGTTAATCTACATAGTTCAAGGGCCCGCTAGTTAACCTACATAATCCAAGTACCCGCTAGTTAACCTAGATCGTCCAAGAGTCCGCTAATTAACCTACATAGTACAAGTGCCCGCTAGGGAACCTAGATAGTCTAAGTGCCCGATCTGGAACCTACATAGTCCAAGTGACTGCTAGGGAACCTACATAGTCCAAGGGCCCGCTAGTTAACCTACATAGTCCAAGTACCCGCTAGTTGACCTAGATCATCCAAGTGCCCACTAGGTAACCTACATAGTCCAAGGGCCCGCTAGTTAACCTACATAGTCCAAGGGCCCGCTAGTTAACCTACATCGTCCATGGGCCCGCAAGTTAACCTAGATAGTCCAAGTGCCCGCAAGTTAACCTACATAGTCCAAGTGCCCGCTAGGTAACCTAGACATTTCAAGTGACCACTAGGTTACCTACATAGTCCAAGTGCCCTTTCGTTAACCTACATAGTCCATGTGCCCGCTAGGTAACCAATATAGTCCAAATGCCCACTAGGGGCCCTAATAGTCCATATGCCCGCTAGTTAACCTAGATAGTCCAAGTGCTCGCTAGTTAACCTAGATAGACCAAGTGCCCGCTAGGGAACCTATCTAGTCCAAGTACCTGCTAGGAAACGTACATAGTCCAAGTGCCCGCTAGGTAACGTACATAATCCAAGATCCCGCTAGGTAACGTAGATAGTCCAAGTGACCGCTAAGGAACGTACATAGTCCAAGTGCCTGCTAGGTAACCTAGATAGTCCAAGTGCCCACTAGTTAACCTACATAGTCCAGGTTCCCCCTAGGTAACCTACATAGTCCAAGTGCCCGCTAGGTAACCTACATAGTCCAAATGCCCTCTAGTTATTCTACATAGTCCAAGTGCCCCATAGGGAACCTACATAATCCAAGTGCCCCCTAGGGAACCTACATAGTCCAAGTGCCCGTTAGGTAACCTAGATAGCCAAATGCCCGCTAGGGAACCCACAAAATCCAAGTGCCCGCTAGGGAACTTACATTGTCCAAGGGCCTGCTAGGGAACCTACATAGTCCAAGTGCCCGTTAGTTAACCTAGATAGTCCCAGTGCCCGCTAGGTAACCTACAAAGTCTAAGTGCCCGCTAGGTAATCTACATAGTCCAAATGACCGCTAGGTAACCTAGATAGTCTAAGGGCCCGCTAGGTAACCTACATAGTCCTAGTGCCCCCTAGTTACCCTACATTTTCCAAGTGCCCGCTAGGTAACCTACATAGTCCAAATGCCCTCTAGTTATTCTACATAGTCCAAGTGCCCGATAGGGAACCTACATAATGCAAGTGCCCGCTAGAAAACGTACATAGTCCAAGTGCCCGTTAGGTAACCTAGAAAGTCCAAATGCCCGCAAGGAAACCCACATAGTCCAAGTGTCCGCTAGGGAACTTACATAGTCCAAGGGCCCGCTAGGGAACCTACACAGTCCAAGTGCCCATTAGTTAACCTAGATAGTCCAAGTGCCCGCTTGGTAACCTAGATAGTCCAACAGCCCGCTAGGTAACCAACATACTCCAAGATCCCGCTATAACGTAGATAGTCCAAGTGCCGCTAGTTATTTTACATAGTTCAAGGGCCCACTAGTTAACCTACATAGTCCAAGTACCCGCTAAGAAACCTATAGTCCAAGTGCACGCTAGTTAACCTAGATATTCCAAGTGCCCTCTAGTTAACCTAGATCGTCCAAGTGCCCGCTAAGAAACCTAGATAGTCCAAGTGCCCGTTACCTAACCTAGATAGTCCAATTGCCCGCTATGCAACATACATAGTCCAAGGGCCCGTTCGTTAACCTAGAAGTCCAAGTGCCCGCTAGGTAACCTAGACTCTCCAAGTGCCCGCTAGGTTACCTACATAGTCCAAATGCCCGTTCGGTAACCTAGATAGTGCAAGTGCCCGGTAGTTAACCTACAAAGTCCTAGTGCCCGGTAGTTAACTTACATAGTTCAAGTGTCCGTAGGGAACATACAGAGTCCAAGTGACCGCTAGGGAACCTACAGAGTCCACGTGCCCGCTAGTTAATCTACATAGTTCAAGGTCCCGCTAGTTAACCTACATAATCCAAGTACCCGCTAGTTAACCTAGATCGTCCAAGTGTCTGCTAATTAACCTACATAGTACAAGTATCCGCTAGGGAACCTAGATAGTGTAAGAGCCCGCTCGGGAACCTACATAGTCCAAGTGACTGCTAGGGAACCTACATAGTCCAAGTGCCCGCTCTGGAACATACATAGTCCAAGTGCCTGCTAGGGAATCTACATAGTACAAGGGCCCGCTAGTTAACGTAGATAGTCCAAGTGCCGCTAGTTAATCTACATAGTCCAAGGGCCCGCTAGTTAACCTAGATCGTCCAAGTACCCGCTAGTTAACCTAGATCGTCCAAGTGCCCACTAGGTAACCTACATAGTCCAAGGGCCCGCTAGTTAACCTACATAGTCCAAGGGCCCGCTACTTAACCTAGATAGTCCAAGTGCCCGCTAGTTAACCTACATAGTCCAAGTGCCCGCTAGGTAACCTAGACATTTCAAGTGACCACTAGGTTACCTACATAGTCCAAGTGCCCGTTCGTTAACCTACATAGTCCAAGTGCCCGCTAGCTAACCAATATAGTACAAATGCCCACTAGGGGCCCTAATAGTCCATATGCCCGCTAGTTAACCTAGATAGTCCAAGTGCCCGCTAGTTAACCTAGATAGACCAAGTGCCCGCTAGGGAACCTATCTAGTCCAAGTACCCGCTAGGAAACGTACATACTCCAAGTGCCCGCTAGGTAACGTACATAGTCCAAGTGCCCGCTAGATAACGTAGATAGTCCAAGTTCCCGCTAGGGAACGTACATAGTCCAATTGCCTGCTAGGTAACCTAGATAGTCCTAGTGCCCCCAATTAACCAACATAGTCCAGGTTCCCCCTAGGTAACCTAGATATCCAAGGGCCCGCTAGGTAACCTACATAGTCCAAATACCCTCTAGTTAATCTACATAGTCCAAGTGCCCGATAGGGAACCTACATAATCCAAGTGCCCGCTAGCTTATCTATATAGTATAAATGACAGCTAGGGAATCTACATAGTCCAAGGGCCCACTAGTTAACGTAGATAGTCCAAGTGCCGCTAGTTAATCTACATAGTCCAATGGCCCACTAGTTCACCTACATAGTCCAAGTACCCGCTAAGAAACCTAGATAGTCCAAGTGCACGCTAGTTAACCTAGATAGTCCAAGTGACCTCTATTTAAACTAGATCGTCCAAGTGACGCTAAGAAACCTAGATAGTCCAAGTGCCCGTTACCTAACCTAGATAGTCCAATTGCCCGCTATGCAACATACATAGTCCAAGTGCCCGTTCGTTAACCTAGAAGTCCAAGTGCCCGGTAGGTAACCTAGACTCTCTAAGTGCCCGCTAGTTTACCTACATAGTCCAAATGCCCGTTCGGTAACCTAGATAGTGCAAGTGCCCGGTAGTTAACCAACATAGTTCCAGTGCCCACTAGGTAACCTAGATAGTCCAAGGGCCCGCTAGTTAACCTACATAGTCCAAGTGCCCGGTAGTTAACTTGCATAGTTCAAGTGTCCGTAGTGAACATACAGAGTCCAAGTGCCCGCTAGGGAACCTACATAGTCCAAGTGCACGCTAGTTAACCTAGATAGTCAAAGTGCCCGCTAGTTAACCTAGATAGTCTAAGTGCCTGCTAGGTAACCTACATAGTGCAAGTGTCTAGTAGTTAACCTACATATTCCAAGTGCCCGCTAGTTAACATAGATAGTCCAAGTGCCCGCTAGGGTACTTACATAGTCCAAGTGCCCGCTAGGTAACCTAGATACTGCAATTGCCCGCTAGTTAACCTAGATAGTTCAAGTAACCGCTAGGTAACCTAGATCGTCCAAGGGCCCCTTAGTTAGCCTACATAGTCCAAGTGCCCGCTAGGTAACCTAGATAGTCCAAGTGCCCGTTCGGTAACCTAGATAGTCCAAGTGCCCTTTAGGGAACCTAGATAGTCCAAGGGCCCGCTAGTAAACCTACATAGTCCATGGGCCCACTAGTTAACCTTCATAGTGCAAGTGTCCGCTACTTAACCTTCTTATTCCAAGTGCCCGCTAGTGAACCTACATAATCTAAGTGCCCGTTGGCTAACCTAGATAGTCCAAGGGCCCGCTAGTTGACCTACATAGTCCATGTGCCCGCTAGTTAACCTAGATAGTCCAAGTGACTGCTAGGTAACCTACATAGTGCAAGTGTCCGCTAGTTAACCTACATATTCCAAGTGCCCACTAGTTAACATAGATAGTCCAAGTGCCCGCTAGGGAACGTACATAGTCCAAGTGCCCCCTAGGTAACCTAGATGCTGCAAGTGTCCGCTAGTTAACCTACATAGTCCAAGTGCCCGCAAGGGAACCTAGATAGTCCAAGTGCCCGCTCTGGAACCTACATAGTCCAAGTGCCCTCTCTGGAACATACATAGTCCAAGTGCCCGCTAGGGAATCTACATAGTCCAAGGGCCCGCTAGTTAACGTAGATAGTCCAAATGCCGCTAGTTAATCTACATAGTCCAAGGGCCCGCTAGTTAACCTACATAGTCCAAGGACCCGCTAGTTAACCTAGATCGTCCAAGTGCACGCTAGTTAACCTACATAGTCCAAGGGCCCGCTAGTTAACCTACATAGTCAAAGGGCCCGCTAGTTAACCTACATCGTCCCAGTGCCCGCTAGGAAACCTAGATAGTGCAAGTGCTTGCTAGTTAACCTATATAGTGCAAGTACCCGCTAGGTAACCTAGATCGTCCAAGGGCCCCCTAGTTAGCCTACATAGTCCAAGTGCCCGCTAGGTAACCTTGATAGTCCAAGTGCCCGTTCGGTAACCTAGATAGTCCAAGTGCCCTTTAGGGAACCTAGATAGTCCAAGGGCCCCCTAGTAAACCTACATAGTCCATGGGCCCGCTAGTTAACCTACATAGTCCAAGTGTCCCCTAGTTAACCTACATATTCCAATTGCCCGCTATTTAACCTACATAATCTAAGTGCCAGCTAGGTAACCTAGATAGTACAAGTGCCTGCTCGGTAACCTACATAGTGCAAGTGTCCGCTAGTTAACCTACATAATCCAAGCGCCCGCTAGTTAACCTACATAGTCCAAGTGCCCGCTAGGTAACCTACATGTGCAAGTGTCCGCTAGTTAACCTAAGTAGTCCAAGGGCCCGCTAGTTAACATACATAGTCCAAGTACCCGGTAGTTAACTTACGTAGTCCAAGTGCCCGCTAGGGAACATACATAGTCCAAGTGCCCGCTAGGGAACCTACGTAGTCCAATGCCCGCTAGGGAATCTACATAGTCCAAGGGCCCGCTAGCTAACGTAGATAGTCAAAGTGCTGCTAGTTAATCTACATAGTTCAAGGGCCCGCTAGTTAACCTACATAATCCAAGTACCCGCTAGGTAACCTAGATCGTCCAAGTGTCCGCTAGTTAACCTACAGTGTCGAAGTGCCCGCAAGGGAACCTAGATAGTCCAACTGCCCGCTCTGGAACCTACATAGTCCAAGTGCCTGCTAGGGAACCTACATAGTCGAAGTGCCCTCTCTGGAACATACATAGTCCAAGTGCCCGCTAGGAAATCTACATAGTCCAAGGGCCCGCTAGTTAACGTAGATAGTCCAAATGCCGCTAGGTAACCTAGATAGTCCAAGGGCCCGCTAGTTAACCTACATAGTCCAAGTGCCCGGTAGTTAACTTACATAGTTCAAGTGTCCGTAGGGAACATACAGAGTCCAAGTGCCAGCTAGGGAACCTACATAGTCCAAGTGCACGCTAGTTAACCTAGATAGTCAAAGTGCCCGCTAGTTAACCTACATAGTCCAAGTGCCCGCTAGGTAACCTAGATAGTCCAAGTGCCCGTTCGGTAACCTAGATAGTCCAAGTGCCCTTTAGGGAACCTAGATAGTCCAAGGGCCCCTAGTAAACCTACATAGTCCATGGGCCCGCTTGTTAACCTACATAGTCAAAGTGTCCGCTAGTTAACCTACATATTCCAAGTGCCCGCTATTTAGCCTACATAATCTAAGTGCCAGCTAGGTAACCTAGATAGTACAAGTGCCCGCTAGGGAATCTAGATAGTCCAAGTGCCTGTTAGCTAACCTAGATAGTCCAAGTGGCGGCTAGGTAACCTACATAGTCCAAGTGCCCGTTCGTTAACCTAGATAATCCATGTGCCCGCTAGGTAACCTAGACAGTCCAAGTGCCCGCTAGTTAACCTACATAGTCCAAGTGCCCGTTAGGCAACCTACATACTCCAAGTGCCCGTTAGTTAACCTAGATAGTCCAAGTGCCCGCTATGTAACCTACATAGTCCAAGTGCCCGCTAGGTAACCTAAAAAGTCCAAATGCCTGCTAGGGAAACTGCATAGTCCAAGTGCCCGCTAGTTAACATAGATAGTCCAAGTGCCTGGTAGTAAACCTACATAATCCATTGGCCCGCTAGTTAACCTACATAGTACAAGTTCCCGCTAGCCAACCTAGATAGTCAAAGTGCCCACTAAGCAACCTACATCGTCCAAGTGCACGCTAGTTAACCTAGATAGTCCAAGTGCCTTTTCGGTAACCTAGATAGTCCAAGGGCCCTTTAGGGAACCTAGATAGTCCAAGGGCCCGCAAGTAAACCTACATAGTCCAAGGGCCCGCTAGTTGACCTACATAGTCCAAGGGCCAGCTAGGTATCCTAGAGAGTACAAGTGCCCGCTAGGGAATCTCAATAGTCCAAGTGCCTGTTAGCTAACCTACATAGTCCAAGTGGCGGCTAGGTAACCTACATAGTCCAAGTGCCCGTTCGTTATCCTAGATAATCCAAGTGCCCGCTAGGGAACCTACATAGTCCAAGTGCCCGCTACTTAACCTACATAGTCCAAGTGCCTGCTAGTAAACCTACATAATCCATGGGCCCGCTAGTTAACCTACATAGTACAAGTTCCCGCTAGCCAACCTAGATAGTCCAAGTGCCCACTAAGCAACCTACATCGTCCAAGTGCACGCTAGTTAACCTAGATAGTCCAAGTGCCTTTTCGGTAACCTAGATAGTCCAAGGGCCCTTTAGGGAACCTAGATAGTCCAAGGGCCCGCAAGTAAACCTACATAGACCAAGGGCCCGCTAGTTAACCTACATATTCAAAGTGCCCGCTACTTAACCTACATAATCTAAGTGCCAGCTAGGTAACCTAGATAGTACAAGTGCCTGCTAGGTAACCTACATAGTGCAAGTGTCCGCTAGTTAACCTACATAGTCCAAGCGCCCGCTAGTTAACCTACATAGTCCAATTGCCCGCTAGGTAACCTACATAGTGCAAGTGTCCGCTAGTTAACCTAAGTAGTCCAAGGGCCCGCTAGTTAACATACATAGTCCAAGTACCCGGTAGTTAACTTACATAGTTCAAGTGTTCGTAGGGAACATACATAGTCCAAGTGCCCGCTAGGGAACTTACGTAGTCCAATGCCCGCTAGGGAATCTACATAGTCCAAGGGCCCGCTAGTTAACGTAGATAGTCCAAGTGCTGCTAGTTAATGTATATAGTCCAAGGGCCCGCTAGTTAACCTACATAATCCAAGTACCCGCTAGTTAACCTACATAATCCAAGTACCCGCTAGGTAACCTAGATGCTGCAAGTGTCCGTTAGTTAACCTACATTGTCGAAGTGCCCGCAAGGGAACCTAGATAGTCCACGTGCCCGCTCTGGTACCTACATAGTCCAAGTGCCTGCTAGGGAACCTACATAGTCGAAGTGCCCTCTCTGGAACATACATAGTCCAAGTGCCCGCAAGGGAATCTACATAGTCCAAGGGCCCGCTAGTTAACCTACATAATCCAAGTACCCGCTAGGTAACCTAGATGCTGGAAGTGTCCGCTAGTTAACCCCACATAGTCGAAGTGCCCGCAAGGGAACCTAGATAGTCCAAGTGCCCGCTCTGGAACCTACATAGTCCAAGGGCCCGCTAGTTAACCTACATATTCCAAGTGCCCGCTACTTAACCTACATAATCTAAGTGCCAGCTAGGTAACCTAGATAGTACAAGTGCCTGCTAGGTAACCTACATAGTCCAAGCGCCCGCTAGTTAACCTACATAGTCCAAGTGCCCGCTAGGTAACCTACATAGTGCAATTGTCCGCTAGTTAACCTAAGTAGTCCAAGGGCCCGCTAGTTAACATACATTGTCCAAGTACCCGGTAGTTAACTTACATAGTTCAAGTGTCCGTAGGGAACATACATAGTCCAAGTGCCCGCTAGGGAACATACATAGTCCAAGTGCCCGCTAGGGAACCTACGTAGTCCAAGTACCCGCTAGGGAATCTACATAGTCCAAGGGCCCGCTAGTTAACATAGATAGTCCAAGTACTACTAGTTAATCTACACAGTTCAAGGGCCCCCTAGAAAACTTAAATAGTCCATGGTCCCGCTAGTTAACCTACATAGTACAAGTGCCCGCTACTTAACTTACATAATCTAAGTGCCAGTTAGGTAACCTAGATAGTACAAGTGCCTGCTAGGTAACCTACATAGTTCAAGTGTCCGCTAGTTAACCTACATAGTCCAAGCGCCCGCTAGTTAACCTACATAATCCAAGTGCCCGCTAGATAACCTACATAGTGCAAGGGTCCGCTAGTTAACCTAAGTAGTCCAAGGGCCCGCTAGTTAACATACATATTCCAAGTGCCCGCTACTTAACCTACATAATCTAAGTGCCAGCTAGGTAACCTAGATAGTACAAGTGCCTGCTAGGTAACCTACATAGTCCAAGCGCCCGCTAGTTAACCTACATAGTCCAAGTGCCCGCTAGGTAACCTACATAGTGCAATTGTCCGCTAGTTAACCTAAGTAGTCCAAGGGCCCGCTAGTTAACATACATTGTCCAAGTACCCGGTAGTTAACTTACATAGTTCAAGTGTCCGTAGGGAACATACATAGTCCAAGTGCCCGCTAGGGAACATACATAGTCCAAGTGCCCGCTAGGGAACCTACGTAGTCCAAGTACCCGCTAGGGAATCTACATAGTCCAAGGGCCCGCTAGTTAACATAGATAGTCCAAGTACTACTAGTTAATCTACACAGTTCAAGGGCCCCCTAGAAAACTTAAATAGTCCATGGTCCCGCTAGTTAACCTACATAGTACAAGTGCCCGCTACTTAACTTACATAATCTAAGTGCCAGTTAGGTAACCTAGATAGTACAAGTGCCTGCTAGGTAACCTACATAGTTCAAGTGTCCGCTAGTTAACCTACATAGTCCAAGCGCCCGCTAGTTAACCTACATAATCCAAGTGCCCGCTAGGTAACCTACATAGTGCAAGGGTCCGCTAGTTAACCTAAGTAGTCCAAGGGCCCGCTAGTTAACATACATAGTCCAAGTACCCGGTAGTTAACTTACATAGTTCAAGTGTCCGTAGGGAACATACATAGTCCAAGTGCCCGCTTGGGAACCTACATAGTCCAAGTGCCCGCTAGGGATCCTACATAGTCCAAGTGCCCGCTAGGGAATCTACATAGTCCAAGGGCCCGCTAGTTAACGTAGATAGTCCAAGTGCTGCTAGTTAATCTACATAGTCCAAGGGCCAGCTAGTTAACCTACATAATCCAAGTACCCGCTAGTTAACCTCGATAGTCCAAGTGTCCGCTAGTTAACCTACATAGTCCAATTGTCCGCTAGTTAACCTACATAGTCCAAGTGCCCGCAAAGGAAGCTAGATAGTCCAAGTGCCCGCTCTGGAACCTACATAGTCCAAGTGCCTGCTAGGGAACCTACATAGTCGAAGTGCCCTCTCTGGAACATACATAGTCCAACTGCCCGCTAGGGAATCTACATAGTCCAAGGGCCCGCTAGTTAACCTACATAGTACAAGGGCCCGCTAGTTAACCTACATCGTCCCAGTGCCCGCTAGGAAACCTAGATAGTGCAAGTGCCCGCTAGTTAACCTATATAGTTCAAGTACCCGCTAGGTAACCTAGATAGTCCAAGGCCCCCTAGTAAACCTACATAGTCCATGGGCCCGCTAGTTAACCTACATAGTCCAAGTGTCCGCTAGTTAACCTACATAGTACAAGTGCCCGCTAGTTAACCTAGATAGTCCAAGTGCCCGCTAGGAAACCTACATAGTGCAAGTGTCCGCTAGTTAACCTACATAGTCCAAGGAACCGCTAGTTAACCTAGATAGTCCAAGTACCCGCTAGTTAACCTAGATTGTCCAATTGTCCGCTAGTTAACCTACATTGTGCATGTGTCCGCTAGTTAACCTAAGTAGTCCAAGGGCCCGCTAGTTAACATACATAGTCCAAGTACCCGCTAGTTAACCTACATAGTTCAAGTGTCCGTAGGGAACATACATAGTCCAAGTGCCCGCTAGGGAACATACATAGTCCAAGTGCCCGCTAGGGAACCTACGTAGTCCAAGTGCCCTCTAGGGAATCTACATAGTCCAAGGGCCCGCTAGTTAACATAGATAGTCCAAGTGCTGCTAGTTAATCTACATAGTTCAAGGGCCCCCAAGTAAACCTACATAGTCCATGGGCCCGCTAGTTAACCTACATAGTCCAAGTGTCCGCTAGTTAACCTACATAGTACAAGTGCCCGCTACTTAACCTACATAATCTAAGTGCCAGCTAGGTAACCTAGATAGTACAAGTGCCTGCTAGGTAACCTACATAGTGCAAGTGTCCGCTAGTTAACCTACATAGTCCAAGCGCCCGCTAGTTAACCTACATAGTCCAAGGGCTCGCTAGGTAACCTACATAGTGCATGTGTCCGCTAGTTAACCTAAGTAGTCCAAGGGCCCGCTAGTTAACATACATAGTCCAAGTACCCGCTAGTTAACTTACATAGTTCAAGTGTCCGCTAGGGAACCTACGTAGTCCAAGTGCCCGCTAGGGAATCTACATAGTCCAAGGGCCCGCTAGTTAACGTAGATAGTCCAAGTGCTGCTAGTTAATCTACATAGTCCAAGGATCCGTTAGTTAACCTACATAATCCAAGTACCCGCTAGTTAACCTAGATCGTCCAAGTGTCCGCTAGTTAACCTACATAGTCCAAGTGCCCGCAAGGGAACCTAGATAGTCCAAGTGCCTGCCCTGGAACCTACATAGTCCAAGTGCCTGCTAGGGAACCTACATAGTCGAAGTGCCCTCTCTGGAACATACATAGTCCAAGTGCCCGCTAGGGAATCTACATAGTCCAAGGGCCCGATAGTTAACCTACATCGTCCCAGTGCCCGCTAGGAAACCTTGATAGTGCAAGTGCCCGCTAGTTAACCTATATAGTTCAATTACCCGCTAGGTAACCTAGATCGTCCAAGGGCCCCCTAGTTAGCCTACATAGTCCAAGTGCCCGCTAGGTAACCTAGATAGTCCAAGTGCCTACTAGGTAACCTAGATAGTCCAAGTGCCCGCTATGTAACCTACATAGTCCAAGTGCCCGCTAGGTAACCTAAATAGTCCAAATGCCTGCCAGGGAAACTGCATAATCCAAGTGCCCGCTAGGCAACCTAGATAGTCCAAGTGCCTGCTAGTAAACCTACATAATCCATGGGCCCGCTAGTAAACCTACATAGTACAAGTGCCTGCTAGGCAACCTAGATAGTCCAAGTGCCCACTACTTAACCTAGATAGTCCAAGGGCACGCTAGTTAACCTACATAGTACAAGTTCCCGCTAGGCAACCTAGATAGTCCAAGTGCCCGCTGAGGAACCTACATCGTCCAAGTGCACGCTAGTTAACCTATATAGTTCAATTACCCGCTAGGTAACCTAGATCGTCCAAGGGCCCCCTAGTTAGCCTACATAGTCCAAGTGCCCGCTAGGTAACCTAGATAGTCCAAGTGCCTACTAGGTAACCTAGATAGTCCAAGTGCCCGCTATGTAACCTACATAGTCCAAGTGCCCGCTAGGTAACCTAAATAGTCCAAATGCCTGCTAGGGAAACTGCATAATCCAAGTGCCCGCTAGGCAGCCTAGATAGTCCAAGTGCCTGCTAGTAAACCTACATAATCCATGGGCCCGCTAGTAAACCTACATAGTACAAGTGCCTGCTAGGCAACCTAGATAGTCCAAGTGCCCACTACTTAACCTAGATAGTCCAAGGGCACACTAGTTAACCTACATAGTACAAGTTCCCGCTAGGCAACCTAGATAGTCCAAGTGCCCGCTGAGGAACCTACATCGTCCAAGTGCACGCTAGTTAACCTAGATAGTCCAAGTGCCCGCTAGTTAACCTAGATAGTCCAAGTACCTGCTAGGTAACCTACATAGTGCAAGAGTCCGCTAGTTAACCTACATATTCCAAGTCCCCGCTAGTGTACATAGAGAGTTCAAGTGCCCTCTAGGGAACGTACATAGTCCAATTGCCCGCTAGTTAACCTAGATAGTTCAAGTACCCGCTAGGTAACCTAGATAGTCCAAGGGCCCCCTAGTTAGCCTGCATAGTCCAAGTGCCCGCTAGGTAACCTAGATAGTCCAAGTGCCTTTTCGGTAACCTAGATAGTCCAAGTACCCTTTAGGGAACCTAGATAGTCCAAGGGCCCGCAAGTAAACGTACATAGTCCATGGGCCCGCTAGTTAACCTACATATTCCAAGTGCCCGCTAGTTAACCTAGATCGTCCAACTGCACGCTAGTTAACCTACATATTCCAAGGGCCCGCTAGTTAACCTACATCATCCAAGGGCCCGCTAGTTAACCTACATAGTCCAAGTGCCCGCTAGTTAACATAGATAGTCCAACTGACCGCTAGGGAAGGTACATAGTCCAAGTGCCCGCTAGGTAACCTAGAGAGTGCAAGTGCCCGCTAGTTAACCTACATAGTCCAAGTGCCTGCTAGGTAACCTAGATAGTCCAAGAGCCTGCTAGTTAACCTACATAATCCAAGTGCCCGGTAGTTTACTTACATAGTTCAAGTGTCCGTAGTGAACATACATAGTCCAAGTGCCCGCTAGGGAACCTACGTAGTCCAAGTGCCCGCTAGGGAATCTACATAGACCAAGGGCCCGCTAGTTAACGTAGATAGTCCAAGTGCTGCTAGTAAATCTACATAGTCCAAGGGCCAGCTAGTTAACCTACATAATGCAAGTACCCGCTAGTTAAACTAGATCGTCCAAGTGTCCGCTAGTTAACCTACATAGTCCAAGTGCCCGCAAGGGAACCTAGAGTGTCCAAGTGCCCGCTCTGGAACATACATAGTCCAAGTGCAAGCTAGGGAATCTACATAGTCCAAGGGCCCGCTAGTTAATATAGATAGTCCAAGTGCCTCTAGTTAATCTACATAGTCCAAGGGCCCGCTAGTTAACCTACATAGTCCAAGTACCCACTAATTAACCTAGATCGTCCAAGTGCACGCTAGTTAACCTACATAGTCCAAGGGCCCGCTAGGGAATCTACATAGTCCAAGGGCCCGCTACTTAACCTACATAGCCAAGTGCCCGCTTGGTAAGCTAGACAGTTGAAGTGACCACTAGGTTACTTAAATAGTCCAAGTACCCGCTAGTTAACCTAGATCGTCCAAGTGCACGCTAGTTAACCTACATAGTCCAAGGGCCCGCTAGTTAACCTACATAGTCCAAGGGCCCGCTAGTTAACCTACATCGTCCCAGTGCCCGCTAAGAGACATGGATAGTGCAAGTGCCCGATAGTTAACCAATATAGTTCAAGTACACGCTAGGTAACCTAGATCGTCCAAGGGCCCCCTAGTTAGCCTACATAGTCCAAGTGCCCGCTAGGTATCCTAGATAGTCCAAGTGCCCGTTCGGTAACCTAGATAGTCCAAGTGCCCTTTAGGGAACCTAGATAGTCCAAAGGCCCCCTAGTAAACCTACATAGTCCATGGGCCCGCTAGTTAACCTACATAGTCCAAGTGTTCGCTAGTTAACCTACATATTCCAAGTGCCCGCTACTTAACCTACATAATCTAAGTGCCAGCTAGGTAACCTAGATATTACAAGTGCCTGCTAGGTAACCTCCATAGTGCAAGTGTCCGCTAGTTAACCTACATATTCCAAGTGCCCGCTACTTAACCTACATAATCTAAGTGCCAGCTAGGTAACCTAGATAGTACAAGTGCCTGCTAGGTAACCTACATAGTCCAAGCGCCCGCTAGTTAACCTACATAGTCCAAGTGCCCGCTAGGTAACCTACATAGTGCAATTGTCCGCTAGTTAACCTAAGTAGTCCAAGGGCCCGCTAGTTAACATACATTGTCCAAGTACCCGGTAGTTAACTTACATAGTTCAAGTGTCCGTAGGGAACATACATAGTCCAAGTGCCCGCTAGGGAACATACATAGTCCAAGTGCCCGCTAGGGAACCTACGTAGTCCAAGTGCCCGCTAGGGAATCTACATAGTCCAAGGGCCCGCTAGTTAACATAGATAGTCCAAGTGCTGCTAGTTAATCTACATAGTTCAAGGGCCCCCTAGTAAACCTACATAGTCCATGGGCCCGCTAGTTAACCTACATAGTCCAAGTGTCCGCTAGTTAACCTACATAGTGCAAGTGTCCGCTAGTTAACCTAAGTAGTCCAAGGGCCTGCTAGTTAACATACATAGTCCAAGTACCTGGTAGTTAACTTAAATAGTTCAAGTGTCCTTGGGAACATACATAGTCCAAGTGCCCGCTAGGGAACATACATAGTCCAAGTGCCCTCTAGGGAACATACATAGTCTAAGTGCCCGCTAGGGAATCTACATAGTCCAAGGGCCCGCTAGTTAACCTACATAGTCCAAGTGCCCGCAAGGGAATCTAGATAGTCCAAGTGCCCGCTCTGGAACCTACATAGTCCAAGTGCCTGCTAGGGAACCTACATAGTCGAAGTGCCCTCTCTGGAACATACATAGTCCAACTGCCCGCTAGGGAAATTACATAGTCCAAGGGCCCGCTAGTTAACGTAGATAGTCCAAATGCCGCTAGTTAATCTACATAGTCCAAGGGCCCGCTAGTTAACCTACATTGTCCAAGTACCCGCTAGTTAACCTAGATCGTCCAAGTGCACGCTAGTTAACCTACATAGTCCAAGGGCCCGCTAGTTAACCTACATAGTCCAAGGGCCCGCTAGTTAACCTACATCGTCCCAGTGCCCGCTAGGGAACCTAGATAGTGCAAGTGCCCGCTAGTTAACCTATATAGTTCAAGTACCCGCTAGGTAACCTAGATCGTCCAAGGGCCCCCTAGTTAGCCTACATAGTCCAAGTGCCCGCTAGGTAACCTAGATAGTCCAAGTGGCCGTTCGGTAACTTAGATAGTCCAAGTGCCCTTTAGGGAACTTAGATAGTCCAATGGCCCCCTAGTCAACCTACATAGTCCATGGGCCCGCTAGTTAACCTACATAGTCCAAGTGTCCGCTAGTTAACCTACATAGTCCAAGTGCCAGCTAGGTAACCTAGATAGTACAAGTGCCCGCTAGGGAATCTAGATATTCCAAGTACCTGTTAGCTAACCTAGATAGTCCAAGTGGCGGCTAGGTAACCTACATAGTCCAAGTGCCCGTTCGTTAACCTAGATAATCCATGTGCCCGCTAGGTAACCTAGACAGTCCAAGTGCCCGCTAGTTAACCTACATAGTCCAAGTGCCTGCTAGGTAACCTAGATAGTCCAAGTGCCCGCTATGTAACCTACATAGTCCAAGTGCCCGCTAGGTAACCTAAATAGTCCAAATGCCTGCTAGGGAAACTGCATAGTCCAAGTGCCCGCTAGTTAACCTAGATAGTTCAAGTACCCGCTAGGTAACCTAGATAGTCCAAGAGCCCCCTAGTTAGCCTGCATAGTCCAAGTGCCCGCTAGGTAACCTAGATAGTCCAAGTGCCCGCTAGGGATCCTTCATAATCCAAGTGCCTGCTAGGCAACCTAGATAGTCCAATTTTCCCGCTAGGTAACCAAGATAGTCCGAGTCCCCGTTACCTAACCTAGATAGTCCAAGTGCCCGTTCGTTAACCTAGAAGTCCAATAGCCCGCTATGTAACCTGGACAGTCCAAGTGCCCACTATGTAACCTAGACAGTCCAATTGCCCGCTAGGGAACCTATATAGTCCAAGTGCTATCTAGGTAACCTAGATAGTCCAAGGGCCAGCTAGTTAACCTACATAGTCCAAGGGCTCGCTTGTTAACTTTGATAGTCCAAGTGCCCCTTAGTTAACCTAGATCGTTCAAGTGCCCGCTAGTTAACCTTGATCGTCCAAGTACTGGCTAGTTAACCTACATAGTCAAAGGGCCCACTATTTAACCTAGATTGTCCAAGTGTCCTCTAGTTAACCTACATAGTCCAAGCGCCCGCTAGTTAACCTACATAGTCCAAGTGCCCGCTAGGTAACCTAGATAGTCCAAGTGCCCTTTAGGGAACCTAGATAGACAAGGGCCCCCTAGTAAACTAAGATAGTCCAAGGGCCCGCAAGTAAACGTACATAGTCCATGGGCCCGCTAGTTAACCTACATATTCCAAGTACCCGCTAGTTAACCTACATAATCTAAGTGCCCGTTAGCTAACCTAGATAGTCCAAAGGCCCGCTAGTTGACCTACATAGTCCAAGGGCCAGCTAGGTATCCTAGATAGTACAAGTGCCCGATAGGGAACCTCAATAGTCCAAGTGCCTGTTAGCTAACCTACATAGTCCAAGTGGCGGCTTGGTAACCTACATAGTCCAAGTGCCCTTTCGTTAACCTAGATAATCCAAGTGCCCGCTAGGGAACCTACATAGTCCAAGTGCCCGCTAGTTAACCTACATAGTCCAAGTGCCCGATAGGGAACCTACATAATCCAAGTGCCCGCTAGCGAACCTACAGTCCAAGTGCCCGTTAGTTAACCTAGATAGTCAAAATGCCTGCTAGTAAACCTACATATTCCATGGGCCCGATAGTTAACCTACATAGTCCAAGTGCCCGATAGGGAACCTACATAATCCAAGTGCCCGCTAGGGAACCTACAGTCCAAGTGCCCGCTAGTTAACCTAGATAGTCCAATTCCTGCTAGTAAACCTACATATTCCATGGGCCCGCTAGTCAACCTACATAGTGCAAGGGCCCGCTAGTTAAACTAGATCGTGCAAGTGTCCGCTAGTTAACTTACATAGTCCAAGTGCCCGCTAGGGATCCTTCATAATCCAAGTGCCTGCTAGGTAACCTAGATAGTCCAAGTGCCCGCTAGTTAACCTAGATAGTCCTAGTGCCCGTTAGTTAACCTAGATAGTCCAAGTGCCCACTAGGGGACGTACATTGTCCAAGTGCCCGCTAGGTAACCTAGATAGTCCAAGTGCCCGCTAGGGATCCTTCATAATCCAAATGCCTGCTAGGCAACCTAGATAGTCCAAGTTCCCGCTAGGTAACCTAGATAGTCCGAGTGCCCGTTACCTAACCTAGATAGTCCAAGTGCCCTTTCGTTAACCTAGAAGTCCAATAGCCCGCTATGTAACCTGGACAGTCCAAGTGCCCGCTATGTAACCTAGACAGTCCAAGTGCCCGCTAGGGAACCTATATAGTCCAAGTGCTATCTAGTTAACCTACATAGTCCAAGGGCTCGCTGGTTAACTTTGATAGTCCAAGTGCCCCTTAGTTAACCTAGATCATTCAAGTGCCCGCTAGTTAACCTAGATCGTCCAAGTACTGGCTAGTTAACCTACATAGTTCAAGGGCCCACTAGTTAACCTACATAGTCCAAGGGCCTGCTAGTTAACCTACAGAGACCAAGTGCCAGTAGTTACCTTACATAGTTCAAGTGTCCGTAGGGAACATACATAGTCCAAGTGCTCGCTAGGGAACATACATAGTCCAAGTGCCCGCTAGGGAACCTACGTAGTCCAAGTGCCCGCTAGGGAATCTACATAGTCCAAGGGCCCGCTAGTTAACCTACATAATCCAAGTACTCGCTAGTTAACCTAGATCATCCAAGTATCCGCTAGTTAACCTACATAGTCAAAGTACCCGCAAGGGAACCTACATAGTCCAAGTGCCCGCTTGGAACCTACATAGTCCAAGTGCCTGCTAGGGAACCTACATAGTCGAAGTGCCCGCTCTGGAACATACATAGTCCAAGAACCCGCTAGGGAATCTACATAGTCCAAGGGCCCGCTAGTTAACCTACATAGTCCAAGTACCCGCTAGTTAACCTAGATCGTCCAAGTGCACACTAGTTAACGTACATAGTCCAAGGGCCCGCTAGTTAAGCTACATAGTCCAAGGGCCCGCTAGTTAACCTACATAGTCCAAGTACCCTCTAGTTAACCTAGATCGTCCAAGTGCACGCTAGTTAACCTATGTAGTCCTAGGGCCTGCTAGTTAACCTACATCATCCAAGGGCCCGCTAGTTAACCTACATAGTCCAAGTGCCCGCTAGTTAACATAGATAGTCCAAGTGCCCGCTAGGGAACTTACATAGTCCAAGTGCCCGCTAGGTAACCTAGAGAGTGCAAGTGCCCGCTACTTAACCTACATAGTCCAAGTGCCTGCTAGGTAACCAAGATAGTCCAAGGGCCTGCTAGTTAACCTACATAGTCCAAGTGCCCGGTAGTTAACTTACATAGTTCAAGTGTCCGTAGTGAACATACATAGTCCAAGTGCCCGATAGGGAACATACTTAGTCCAAGTGCCCGCTAGGGAACATACTTAGTCCAAGTGCCCGCTAGGGAATCTACATAGTCCAAGGGCCAGCTAGTTAACCTACATAATCCAAGTACCCGCTAGTTAACCTAGATCGTCCAAGTGTCCGCTAGTTAACCTACATAGTCCAAGTGCCCGCAAGGGAACCTAGATAGTCCAAGTGCCCGCTCTGGAACATACATAGTCCAAGTGCCCGCTAGGGAATCTACATAGTCCAAGGGCCAGCTAGTTAATGTAGATAGTCCAAGTGCCGCTAGTTAATCTACATAGTCCAAGGGCCCGCTAGTTAACCTACATAGTCCAAGTACCCGCTAGTTAACCGAGATCGTCCAGGTGCACTCTAGTTAACCTACATAGTCCAAGGGCCCGCTAGTTAACCTACATAGTCCAAGGGCCCGCTAGTTAGCCTACATAGTCCAAGTACCCGCTAGTTAACCTAGATCGTCCAAGTGCACGCTAGTTAACATACATAGTCCAAGGGCCCGCTAGTTAACCTACATCGTCCAAGGGCCCGCTACTTAACCTACATAGTCCAAGTGCCCGCTAGGTAACCTAGACAGTTGAAGTGACCACTAGGTTACTTACATAGTTCAAGTGCCTGTTCGTTAACCTACATAGTCCAAGTGCCCGCTAGGAAACCTATATAGTCCAAATGCCCGCTAGGGACCCTAAAAGTCCAAGTGCCCGCTAGTTATCCTAGATAGTCCAAGTGCTCGCGAGTTAACATAGATACTCCAAGTGCCCGCTAGTTAACCTAGATAGACCAAGTGCCCGCTAGGGAACCTACCTAGTCCAAGTGCCCGATAGGGAACTTACATAGTCCAAGGGCCCGCTAGGTAACCTATATAGTCCTAGTGCCCCCTAGTTAACATACATTTTCCAAGTGCCCGATAGGGAACCTACATAGTCCAAGTGCCCGCTAGGTAACCTACATAGTCTAAATGCCCTCTAGTTATTCTACATAGTCCAAGTGCCCGATAGGGAACCTACATAATCCAAGTGCCCGCTAGGGAACGTACATAGTCCAAGTGCCTGCTAGGTAACCTAGATAGTCCAAGAGCCCACTAGTTAACCTACATAGTCCAGGTTCCCCCTAGGTAACCTAGATAGTCCAAGGGCCCGCTAGGTAACCTACATAGTCCTAGTGCCCCCTAGTTAACCTACATTCTCCAAGTGCACGATAGGGAACCTATATAGTCCAAATGTCCGCTAGGTAACCTACATAGTCCAAATGCCCGCTAGTTAACCTACATAGTCCAAGTGCCCGATAGGGAACCTACATAATCCAAGTGCCCGCTAGGGAACGTACATAGTCCAAGTGCCCGTTAGGTAACCTAGAAAGTCCAAATGCCCGCCAGGAAACCCACATAGTCCAAGTGCCCGCTAGGGAACTTACATAGTCCAAGGGCCCGCTAGGGAACCTACACAGTCCAAGTGCCCGTTACTTAACCTAGATAGTCCAAGTGCCCGCTTGGTAACCTAGATAGTCCAACAGCCCGGTAGGTAACCTACATGCTCCAAGTACCCGCTAGGTAACGTAGATAGTTCAAGTGCCAGCTATGTAACCTAGATAGTCCATGTGCCCGCTAGGTAACCTACAAAGTCTAAGTGCCTGCTAGGTAATCTATATAGTCCAAATGACCGCTAGGGAGCCTACATAGTCCGAATGCTCGCTAGGTAACCTAGATAGTCTAACGGCCCGCTAGGTAACTTACATAGTCCTAGTGCTTTCTAGTTAACCTACATTTTCCAAGTGCCCGATAGGGAACCTACATAGTCCAAGTGCCCGCTAGGTAACCTACATAGTCCAAATGACCTCTAGTTATTCTACATAGTCCAAGTGCCCGATAGGGAACGTACATAATCCAAGTGCCCGCTAGGGAACGTACATAGTCCAAGTGCCCGTTAGGTAACCTAGAAAGTCCAAATGCCCACCAGGAAACCCACATAGTCCAAGTGCCCGCTAGGGAACTTACATAGTCCAAGGGCCCGCTAGGTAACCTACATAGTCCTAGTGACCCCTAGTTAACCTACATTCTCCAAAAGCCCGATTGGGAACCTACATAGTGCCCCCTAGTTAACCTACATTCACCAAGTGCCCAATAGGGAACCTACATAGTCCAAGTGCCCGCTAGGTAACCTCCATAGTCCAAATGCCCTCTAGTTAATCTACATAGTCCAAGTGCCCGATAGGGAACATACATAATCCAAGTGCCCGCTAGGGATCCTACATAGTCCAAGTGCCCGTTAGTTAACCTAGATAGTCCAAATGCCCGCCAGGAAACTCACATAGTCCAAGTGCCCGCTAGGGAACTTACATAGTCCAAGGGCCCGCTAGGGTTCTACACAGTCCAAGTGCCCGTTAGCTAACCTAGATAGTCCAAGTGCCCGCTTTGTAACCTATATATTCCAACAGCCCGCTAGGTAACCTACATACTCTAAGAACCCGCTATAACGTAGATAGTTCAAGTGCCCGCTGGTAACCTAGATAATCCATGTGCCGCTAGGTAACCTACAAAGTCAAAGTGCCCTCTAGGTTATCTATATAATCCAAATGCCAGCTAGGGAATCTACATAGTCTAAGGGCCCACTAGTTAACTTAGATAGACCAAGTGCCGCTAGTTAATCTACATAGTCCAAGGGCCCGCTAGTTAACCTACATAGTCCAAGTACCCGCTAAGAAACCTAGATAGTCCAAGTGCACGCTAGTTAACCTAGATAGTCCAAGTGCGCTCTAGGTAACCTAGATCTTCCAAGTGCCCGCTAAGAAACCTAGATAGTCCAAGAGCCTGTTAGCTAACCTAGATAGTCCAATTGCCCGCTATGCAACATACATAGTCCAAGTGCCCGTTCGTTAACCTAGAAGTCCAAGTGCCCGCTAGGTAACCTAGACTCTCCAAGTGCCCGCTAGGTTACCTACATAGTCCAAATGCCCGTTCGGTAACCTAGATAGTGCAAGTGCCCGGTAGTTAACTTACATAGTCCAAGTGCCCGCTAGGTAACCTAGATAGTGCAAGGGCCCGCTAGTTAACCTACATAGTCCAAGGGCCCGCTAGTTAACCTACATCGTCCCAGGGCCCGCTAGGGAACCTAGATAGTGCAAGTGCCCGCTAGTTAACCTATATAGTTCAAGTACCCGCTAGGTAACCTAGATCGTCCAAGGGCCCCCTAGTTAGCCTACATAGTCCAAGTGCCCGCTAGGTAACCTAGATAGTCCAAGTGGCCGTTCGGTAACTTAGATAGTCCAAGTGCCCTTTAGGGAACTTAGATAGTCCAATGGCCCCCTAGTCAACCTACATAGTCCATGGGCCCGCTAGTTAACCTACATAGTCCAAGTGTCCGCTAGTTAACCTACATAGTACAAGTGCCCGCTATTTAACCTACATAATCTAAGTGCCAGCTAGGTAACCTAGATAGTACAAGTGCCCGCTAGGGAATCTAGATATTCCAAGTACCTGTTAGCTAACCTAGATAGTCCAAGTGGCGGCTAGGTAACCTACATAGTCCAAGTGCCCGTTCGTTAACCTAGATAATCCATGTGCCCGCTAGGTAACCTAGACAGTCCAAGTGCCCGCTAGTTAACCTACATAGTCCAAGTGCCCGCTAGGTAACCTAGATAGTCCAAGTGCCCTTTAGGGAACCTAGATAGACAAGGGCCCCCTAGTAAACTAAGATAGTCCAAGGGCCCACAAGTAAACGTACATAGTCCATGGGCCCGCTAGTTAACCTACATATTCCAAGTACCCGCTAGTTAACCTACATAATCTAAGTGCCCGTTAGCTAACCTAGATAGTCCAAAGGCCCGCTAGTTGACCTACATAGTCCAAGGGCCAGCTAGGTATCCTAGATAGTACAAGTGCCCGATAGGGAACCTCAATAGTCCAAGTGCCTGTTAGCTAACCTACATAGTCCAAGTGGCGGCTTGGTAACCTACATAGTCCAAGTGCCCTTTCGTTAACCTAGATAATCCAAGTGCCCGCTAGGGAACCTACATAGTCCAAGTGCCCGCTAGTTAACCTACATAGTCCAAGTGCCCGATAGGGAACCTACATAATCCAAGTGCCCGCTAGGGAACCTACAGTCCAAGTGCCCGTTAGTTAACCTAGATAGTCAAAATGCCTGCTAGTAAACCTACATATTCCATGGGCCCGATAGTTAACCTACATAGTCCAAGTGCCCGATAGGGAACCTACATAATCCAAGTGCCCGCTAGGGAACCTACAGTCCAAGTGCCCGCTAGTTAACCTAGATAGTCCAATTCCTGCTAGTAAACCTACATATTCCATGGGCCCGCTAGTCAACCTACATAGTGCAAGGGCCCGCTAGTTAAACTAGATCGTGCAAGTGTCCGCTAGTTAACTTACATAGTCCAAGTGCCCGCTAGGGATCCTTCATAATCCAAGTGCCTGCTAGGTAACCTAGATAGTCCAAGTGCCCGCTAGTTAACCTAGATAGTCCTAGTGCCCGTTAGTTAACCTAGATAGTCCAAGTGCCCACTAGGGGACGTACATTGTCCAAGTGCCCGCTAGGTAACCTAGATAGTCCAAGTGCCCGCTAGGGATCCTTCATAATCCAAATGCCTGCTAGGCAACCTAGATAGTCCAAGTTCCCGCTAGGTAACCTAGATAGTCCGAGTGCCCGTTACCTAACCTAGATAGTCCAAGTGCCCTTTCGTTAACCTAGAAGTCCAATAGCCCGCTATGTAACCTGGACAGTCCAAGTGCCCGCTATGTAACCTAGACAGTCCAAGTGCCCGCTAGGGAACCTATATAGTCCAAGTGCTATCTAGTTAACCTACATAGTCCAAGGGCTCGCTGGTTAACTTTGATAGTCCAAGTGCCCCTTAGTTAACCTAGATCATTCAAGTGCCCGCTAGTTAACCTAGATCGTCCAAGTACTGGCTAGTTAACCTACATAGTTCAAGGGCCCACTAGTTAACCTACATAGTCCAAGGGCCTGCTAGTTAACCTACAGAGACCAAGTGCCAGTAGTTACCTTACATAGTTCAAGTGTCCGTAGGGAACATACATAGTCCAAGTGCTCGCTAGGGAACATACATAGTCCAAGTGCCCGCTAGGGAACCTACGTAGTCCAAGTGCCCGCTAGGGAATCTACATAGTCCAAGGGCCCGCTAGTTAACCTACATAATCCAAGTACTCGCTAGTTAACCTAGATCATCCAAGTATCCGCTAGTTAACCTACATAGTCAAAGTACCCGCAAGGGAACCTACATAGTCCAAGTGCCCGCTTGGAACCTACATAGTCCAAGTGCCTGCTAGGGAACCTACATAGTCGAAGTGCCCGCTCTGGAACATACATAGTCCAAGAACCCGCTAGGGAATCTACATAGTCCAAGGGCCCGCTAGTTAACCTACATAGTCCAAGTACCCGCTAGTTAACCTAGATCGTCCAAGTGCACACTAGTTAACGTACATAGTCCAAGGGCCCGCTAGTTAACCTACATAGTCCAAGGGCCCGCTAGTTAACCTACATAGTCCAAGTACCCTCTAGTTAACCTAGATCGTCCAAGTGCACGCTAGTTAACCTATGTAGTCCTAGGGCCTGCTAGTTAACCTACATCATCCAAGGGCCCGCTAGTTAACCTACATAGTCCAAGTGCCCGCTAGTTAACATAGATAGTCCAAGTGCCCGCTAGGGAACTTACATAGTCCAAGTGCCCGCTAGGTAACCTAGAGAGTGCAAGTGCCCGCTACTTAACCTACATAGTCCAAGTGCCTGCTAGGTAACCAAGATAGTCCAAGGGCCTGCTAGTTAACCTACATAGTCCAAGTGCCCGGTAGTTAACTTACATAGTTCAAGTGTCCGTAGTGAACATACATAGTCCAAGTGCCCGATAGGGAACATACTTAGTCCAAGTGCCCGCTAGGGAACATACTTAGTCCAAGTGCCCGCTAGGGAATCTACATAGTCCAAGGGCCAGCTAGTTAACCTACATAATCCAAGTACCCGCTAGTTAACCTAGATCGTCCAAGTGTCCGCTAGTTAACCTACATAGTCCAAGTGCCCGCAAGGGAACCTAGATAGTCCAAGTGCCCGCTCTGGAACATACATAGTCCAAGTGCCCGCTAGGGAATCTACATAGTCCAAGGGCCAGCTAGTTAATGTAGATAGTCCAAGTGCCGCTAGTTAATCTACATAGTCCAAGGGCCCGCTAGTTAACCTACATAGTCCAAGTACCCGCTAGTTAACCGAGATCGTCCAGGTGCACTCTAGTTAACCTACATAGTCCAAGGGCCCGCTAGTTAACCTACATAGTCCAAGGGCCCGCTAGTTAGCCTACATAGTCCAAGTACCCGCTAGTTAACCTAGATCGTCCAAGTGCACGCTAGTTAACATACATAGTCCAAGGGCCCGCTAGTTAACCTACATCGTCCAAGGGCCCGCTACTTAACCTACATAGTCCAAGTGCCCGCTAGGTAACCTAGACAGTTGAAGTGACCACTAGGTTACTTACATAGTTCAAGTGCCTGTTCGTTAACCTACATAGTCCAAGTGCCCGCTAGGAAACCTATATAGTCCAAATGCCCGCTAGGGACCCTAAAAGTCCAAGTGCCCGCTAGTTATCCTAGATAGTCCAAGTGCTCGCGAGTTAACATAGATACTCCAAGTGCCCGCTAGTTAACCTAGATAGACCAAGTGCCCGCTAGGGAACCTACCTAGTCCAAGTGCCCGATAGGGAACTTACATAGTCCAAGGGCCCGCTAGGTAACCTATATAGTCCTAGTGCCCCCTAGTTAACATACATTTTCCAAGTGCCCGATAGGGAACCTACATAGTCCAAGTGCCCGCTAGGTAACCTACATAGTCTAAATGCCCTCTAGTTATTCTACATAGTCCAAGTGCCCGATAGGGAACCTACATAATCCAAGTGCCCGCTAGGGAACGTACATAGTCCAAGTGCCTGCTAGGTAACCTAGATAGTCCAAGAGCCCACTAGTTAACCTACATAGTCCAGGTTCCCCCTAGGTAACCTAGATAGTCCAAGGGCCCGCTAGGTAACCTACATAGTCCTAGTGCCCCCTAGTTAACCTACATTCTCCAAGTGCACGATAGGGAACCTATATAGTCCAAATGTCCGCTAGGTAACCTACATAGTCCAAATGCCCGCTAGTTAACCTACATAGTCCAAGTGCCCGATAGGGAACCTACATAATCCAAGTGCCCGCTAGGGAACGTACATAGTCCAAGTGCCCGTTAGGTAACCTAGAAAGTCCAAATGCCCGCCAGGAAACCCACATAGTCCAAGTGCCCGCTAGGGAACTTACATAGTCCAAGGGCCCGCTAGGGAACCTACACAGTCCAAGTGCCCGTTACTTAACCTAGATAGTCCAAGTGCCCGCTTGGTAACCTAGATAGTCCAACAGCCCGGTAGGTAACCTACATGCTCCAAGTACCCGCTAGGTAACGTAGATAGTTCAAGTGCCAGCTATGTAACCTAGATAGTCCATGTGCCCGCTAGGTAACCTACAAAGTCTAAGTGCCTGCTAGGTAATCTATATAGTCCAAATGACCGCTAGGGAGCCTACATAGTCCGAATGCTCGCTAGGTAACCTAGATAGTCTAACGGCCCGCTAGGTAACTTACATAGTCCTAGTGCTTTCTAGTTAACCTACATTTTCCAAGTGCCCGATAGGGAACCTACATAGTCCAAGTGCCCGCTAGGTAACCTACATAGTCCAAATGACCTCTAGTTATTCTACATAGTCCAAGTGCCCGATAGGGAACGTACATAATCCAAGTGCCCGCTAGGGAACGTACATAGTCCAAGTGCCCGTTAGGTAACCTAGAAAGTCCAAATGCCCGCCAGGAAACCCACATAGTCCAAGTGCCCGCTAGGGAACTTACATAGTCCAAGGGCCCGCTAGGTAACCTACATAGTCCTAGTGACCCCTAGTTAACCTACATTCTCCAAAAGCCCGATTGGGAACCTACATAGTGCCCCCTAGTTAACCTACATTCACCAAGTGCCCAATAGGGAACCTACATAGTCCAAGTGCCCGCTAGGTAACCTCCATAGTCCAAATGCCCTCTAGTTAATCTACATAGTCCAAGTGCCCGATAGGGAACATACATAATCCAAGTGCCCGCTAGGGATCCTACATAGTCCAAGTGCCCGTTAGTTAACCTAGATAGTCCAAATGCCCGCCAGGAAACTCACATAGTCCAAGTGCCCGCTAGGGAACTTACATAGTCCAAGGGCCCGCTAGGGTTCTACATAGTCCAAGTGCCCGTTAGCTAACCTAGATAGTCCAAGTGCCCGCTTTGTAACCTATATATTCCAACAGCCCGCTAGGTAACCTACATACTCTAAGAACCCGCTATAACGTAGATAGTTCAAGTGCCCGCTGGTAACCTAGATAATCCATGTGCCGCTAGGTAACCTACAAAGTCAAAGTGCCCTCTAGGTTATCTATATAATCCAAATGCCAGCTAGGGAATCTACATAGTCTAAGGGCCCACTAGTTAACGTAGATAGACCAAGTGCCGCTAGTTAATCTACATAGTCCAAGGGCCCGCTAGTTAACCTACATAGTCCAAGTACCCGCTAAGAAACCTAGATAGTCCAAGTGCACGCTAGTTAACCTAGATAGTCCAAGTGCGCTCTAGGTAACCTAGATCTTCCAAGTGCCCGCTAAGAAACCTAGATAGTCCAAGAGCCTGTTAGCTAACCTAGATAGTCCAATTGCCCGCTATGCAACATACATAGTCCAAGTGCCCGTTCGTTAACCTAGAAGTCCAAGTGCCCGCTAGGTAACCTAGACTCTCCAAGAGCCCGCTAGGTTACCTACATAGTCCAAATGCCCGTTCGGTAACCTAGATAGTGCAAGTGCCCGGTAGTTAACTTACATAGTCCAAGTGCCCGCTAGGTAACCTAGATAGTGCAAGGGCCCGCTAGTTAACCTACATAGTCCAAGTGCCCGGTAGTTAACTCACATAGTTCAAGTGTCCGTAGGGAACATACAGAGTCCAAGTGCCCGCTAGGGAACCTACATAGTCCAAGTGCACGCTAGTTAACCTAGATAGTCCAAGTGCCCGCTATTTAACCTACATAGTCCAAGTGCCTGCTAGGTAACCTACATAGTGCAAGTGTCCGCTAGTTAACCTACATATTCCAAGTGCCTGCTAGTTAACATAGATAGTCCAAGTGGCCGCTAGGGAACTTACATAGTCCAATGCCCGCTAGGTAACCTAGATACTGCAATTCCCCGCTAGTTAACCTAGATAGTTCAAGTACCCGGTAGGTAACCTAGATCGTCCAAGGGCCCCTTAGTTAGCCTACATAGTCCAAGTGCCTGCTAGGTAACCTAGATAGTCCAAGAGCCCGTTCGGAAACCTAGAGAGTCCAAGTGCCCTTTAGGGAACCTAGATAGTCCAAGGGCCCACTAGTAAACCTACATAGTCCATGGGCCCGCTAGTTAACCTTCATAGTGCAAGTGTCCGCTACTTAACCTACATATTCCAAGTACCCGCTAGTTAACCTACATATTCTAAGTGCCCGTTGGCTAACCTAGATAGTCCAAGGGCCCGCTAGTTGACCTACATAGTCCAAGTGCCCGCTAGTTAACCTAGATAGTCCAAGTGACTGCTAGGTAACCTCCATAGTGCAAGTGTCCGCTAGTTAAACTACATATTCCAAGTGGCCGCTAGTTAACATAGATAGTCCAAGTGCCCGCTAGGGAACTTACTAGTCCAAGTGCCTGCTAGGTAACCTAGATACTGAAAGTGCCCGCTAGTTAACCTAGATAGTTCAAGTACCCGCTAGGTAACATAGATCGTCAAAGGGCCCCCTAGTTAGCCTACATAGTCCAAGTGCCCGATAGGTAACCTATATAGTCCAAGTGCCCTTTAGGGAACCTAGATAGTCCAAAGCCGGCTAGTAAACCTACATAGTCCATGGGCCTGCTAGTTAACCTTCATAGTGCAAGTGCCCGCAACTTAACCCACATATTCCAAGTTCCCGCTAGTTAACCTACATAATCTAAGTGCCCGTTGGCTAACCTAGATAGTCCAAGGGCCCGCTAGTTGACCTACATAGTCCAAGTGCCAGCTAGGTAACCTAGATAGTACAAGTGCCCGCTAGGGAACCTAGATAGTACAAGTGCCTGTTAGCTAACCTAGATAGTCCAAGTGGCGGCTAGGTAACCTACATAGTACAAGTGCCCGTTCCTTAACCTAGATAAGACAAGTGCCCACTAGGTAACATAGACATTCCAAGTGCCCGCTAGTTAACCTACATAGTCCAAGTGCCCGATAGGGAACTACATAATCCAAGTGACCGCTAGGCAACCTACATAGTCCAAGTGCCCGCTAGGTAACCTAAATAGTCCAAATGCCCACTAGGGAAACATCATAGTCCAAGTGCCCGCTAGTTAACCTAGATAGTCCAAGTGCCTGCTAGTAAACCTACATAATCCATGGGCCCGCTAGTTAACCTACATAGTGCAAGGGCCCGCTAATTAACCTACATCGTCCAAGGGCCCGCTAGTTAACCTAGATAGTCCAAGTGCCCGCTAGGCAACCTACATAGTCCCAGGGCCCGCTAGGTAACCTAAATAGTCCAAATGCCCGCTAGGGAAACTACATAGTCCATGTGCCCGCTAGTTAACCTAGATAGTCCAAATGCCTGCTATTAAACCTACATAATCCATGGGCCCGCTAGTTAACCTACATAGTGTAAGGGCCCGCTAATTAACCTACATCATCCAAGGGCCCGCTAGTTAACCTACATAGTCCAAGTGCCCGCTAGGTAACCTAGATAGTCCAAGTGCCCGTTCGGTAACCTAGATAGTCCAAGTGCCCTTTAGGGAACCTAGATAGTCCAAGGGCCCACTAGTAAACCTACATAGTCCATGGGCCCGCTAGTTAACCTTCATAGTGCAAGTGTCCGCTACTTAACCTACATATTACAAGTGTCCGCTAGTTAACCTACATAATCTAAGTGCCTGTTGGCTAACCAAGATAGTCCAAGGGCCCGCTAGTTGACCTACATAGTCCAAGTGCCCGCTCATTAACCTAGATAGTCCAAGTGACTGCTAGGTGACCTACATAGTGCAAGTGTCCGCTAGTTAACCTACATATTCCAAGTGCCCGCTAGTTAACATAGATAGTCCAAGTGCCTGCTAGGGAACATACATAGTCCAAGTGCCCGCTAGGTAACCTAGATACTACAAGTGCCCGCTAGTTAACCTAGATAGTTCAAGTACCTGCTAGGTAACCTAGATCGTCAAAGGGCCCCCTAGTTAGCCTACATAGTCCAAGGGCTCGCTTGTTAACTTTGATAGTCCAAGTGCCCCTTAGTTAACCTAGATCGCTCAAGTGCCCGCTAGTTAACCTAGATCGTCCAAGTACTGGCTAGTTAACCTACATACTCCTAGGGCCCACTAGTTAACCTAGATTGTCCAAGTGTCCTCTAGTTAACCTAAATAGTCCAAGTGCCCGCTAGGTAACCTACATAGTCCAGGTTCCCCCTAGGTAACCTAGATAGTCCAGGGGCCCGCTAGGTAACCTACATAGTCCTAGTGCCCCCTAGTTAACCTACATTCTCCAAGTGCCCGATAAGTAACCTACATTGTCCAAGTGTCCGCTAGGTAACCTACATAGTCCAAATGCCCGCTAGTTAACCTACATAGTCCAAGTGCCCGATAGGGAACCTACATAATCCAAGTGCCCGCTAGGTAACCTACAAAGTCAAAGTGCCCGCTTGGTTATCTATATAGTCCAAATGCCCGCTAGGGTATCTACATAGTCCAAGGGCCCGCTAGTTAACGTAGATAGTCCAAGTGCCGCTAGTTATTGTACATAGTTCAAGAGCCCACTAGTTAACCTACATATTCCAAGTACCCGCTAAGAAACCTAGATAGTCCAAGTGCACGCTAGTTAACCTAGATAGTCCAAGTGCCCTCTAGTTAACCTAGATCGGCCAAGTGCCCGCTAAGAAACCTAGATAGTCCAAGTGCCCGTTACCTAACCTAGATAGTCCAATTGCCCGCTATGCAACATACATAGTCCAAGTGCCCGTTCATTAACCTAGAAGTCCAAGTGCCCGCTAGGTAACCTAGACTCTCCAAGTGCCCGCTAGGTTAGCTACATAGTCCAAATGCCCGTTCGGTAACCTAGATAGTGCAAGTGCCCGGTAGTTAACCTACATAGTCCAAGTGCCCGCTAGGTAACCTAGATAGTCCAAGGGCCAGCTAGTTAACCTACATAGTCCAAGTGCCCGGTAGTTAACTTACATAGTTCAAGTGTCCGTAGGGAACATACAGAGTCCAAGTGCCCGCTAGGGAACCTTCATAGTCCAAGTGCACGCTAGTTAATCTACATAGTTCAAGGGCCCGCTAGTTAACCTACATATTCCAAGTACCCGCTAGTTAACCTAGATCGTCCAAGTGTCCGCTAATTAACCTACATAGTACAAGTGCCCGTAGGGAACCTAGATAGTCTAAGTGCCCGCTCTGGAACCTACATAGTCCAAGTGACTGCCAGGGAACCTACATAGTCCAAGTGCCCGCTCTGGAACATACATAGTCCAAGTGCCGCTAGTTAATCTACATATCCAAGGGCCCACTAGTTAACCTACATAGTCCAAGTACCCGCTCGTTAACCTAGATCGTACAAGTGCCCACTAGGTAACCTACATAGTCCAAGGGCCCGCTAGTTAACCTACATAGTCCAAGTGCCCGCTAGGTAACCTAGACATTTCAAGTGACCACTAGGTTACCTACATAGTCCAAGTGCCCATTCGTTAACCTACATAGTACAAGTGCCCGCTAGGTAACCAATATAGTCCAAATGCCCGCTAGGGGCCCTAATACTCCATATGCCCGCTAGTTAACCTAGATATTCCAAGTGCTCGCTAGTTAACTTAGATAGACCAAGTGCCCGCTAGGGAACCTATCTAGTCCAAGTACCCGCTAGGAAACGTACATAGTACAAGTGCCCGTTGGTAACGTACATAGTCCAAGTGCCCGATAGGTAACGTAGATAGTCCAAGTGCCCACTAGTTAACCTACATAGTCCAGGTTCCCCCTAGGTAACCTAGATAGTCCAAGGGACCGCTAGGTAACCTACATAGTCCTAGTGACCCCTAGTTAACCTACATTCTCCAAAAGCCCGATTGGTAACCTACATAGTGCCCCCTAGTTAACCTACATTCTCCAAGTGCCCAATAGGGAACCTACATAGTCCAAGTGCCCACTAGGTACCCTACATAGTCCAAATGCCCTCTAGTTAATCTACATAATCCTAGTGCCCGCTAGGGAACGTACATAGTCCAAGTGCCTGTTAGGTAACCTAGAAAGTCCAAATGCCCGCCAGGAAACCCACATAGTCCAAGTGCCCTTTCGTTAACCTACATAGTTAAGTGCCTGCTAGGTAACCAATATAGTCCAAATGCCCACTAGGGGCCCTAATAGTCCAAATGTCCGCTAGTTAAACTAGATAGTCCAAGTGCCCGCTAGTTAACCTAGATAGACCAAGTGCCCGCTAGGGAACCTATCTAGTCGAAGTACCTGCTAGGAAACGTACATAGTCCAAGTGCCCGCTAGGTAACGTACATAGTCTAAGTGCCCGCTAGGTAACGTAGATAGTCCAAGGGCCTGCTAGGGAACGTACATAGTCCAAGTACCTGCTAGGTAACCTAGATAGTCCAAGTGCCCACTAGTTAACCTACATAGTCCAGGTTCCCCCTAGGTAACCTAGATAGTCCAAGGGCCCGCTAGGTAACCTACATTGTCCTAGTGCCCCCTAGTTAACCTACATTCTCCAAATGCCCGCTAGTTAACCTACATAGTCCAAGTGCCCGATACGGAACCTACATAATCCAAGTGCCCGCTAGGGAACCTACATAGTCCAAGTGCCCGTTAGTTAACCTAGATAGTCCAAGTGCCCGCTAGGTAACCTAGATAGTGCAACAGCCTGGTAGGTAAGCTACATACTCCAAGTACCCCCTAGGTAACATAGATAGTTCAAGTGCCTGCTAGGTAACCTAGATAGTCCAAGTGCCCGCTAGGTAACCTACAAAGTCTAAGTGCCCGCTAAGTAATCTATATAGTCCAAAAAACCGCTAGGGAGCCTACATAGTCCAAATGCCCGCTAGGTAAACTAGATAGTCTAAAGGCCCGCTAGGTAACCTACATATTCCAAGTGCCCGATAGGGAACCAACATAATCCAAGTGCCCGCTAGTTGACCTACATAGTCCAAGTGCCCGCTAGGTAACCTAGATAATCCTAGTGCCCGCTAGGGAACCTTCATAGTCCTAGTGCCAGCTAGGTAACCTGGATAGTCCAAGTGCCCGCTAGTTAATCTAGATAGTCCTAGTGCCCGTTAGTTAACCTAGAGTGTCCAAGTGCCCACTAGGTGAGGTACTTAGTCCAAGTGCCCGTTAGCTACCCTAGATAGTACAAGGGCCCACTAGTTAACATTGATCATCCAAGTGCCCGCTAGTTAACCTAGATAGACCAAGTGCACGCTAGCTAACCTACATAGTCTAAGGGCCCGCTAGTTAACCTACGTAGTCCAAGGTCCGCTAGTTAACCTAGATAGTCCAAGTACTCGCTAGTTCACCTACATAGTACAAGGGCCTGCTAGTTGTCCTAGATAGTCCAAGTGCCCGCTATGCAACATACATAGTCCAAGTGCCCGTTCTTTAACCTAGAAGTCCAAGTGCCCGCTAGGTTACCTACATAGTCCAAGGGCCAGCTAGTTAACCTACATAGTCCAAGTGCCCGGTAGTTAACTTACATAGTTCAAGTGTCCATAGGGAACATACATAGTCCAAGTGCCCGCTAGGGAATCTACATAGTCCAAGGGCCCGCTAGTTAATGTAGATAGTCCAAGATCCGCTAGTTAATCTACACAGTTCAAGGGCCCGCTAGTTAACCTACATAGTCCAAGTACCCGCTAGTTAACCTAGATAGTCCAAATGCCCGCTAGGGAACCCACATACTCCAAGTGTCCGCTAGGGAACTTACATAGTCCAAGGCCCCGCAAGGGAACCTACATAGTCCACGTGCCCGTTAGGTAACCTACATAGTCCAAGTGCCTGCTAGGGAACCTACATAGTCGAAGTGCCCGCTCTGGAACATACATAGTCCAAGTGCCCGCTAGGGAATCTACATAGTCCAAGGTCCCGCTAGTTAACGTAGATAGTCCAAGTGCCGCTCGTTAATCTACATAGTCCAAAGGCCCGCTAGTTAACCTACATAGTCCAAGTACCCGCTAGTTTACCTAGATCTCCCAAGTGCACGCTAGTTAACCTACATAGTCCAAGGGCCCGCTAGTTAACCTACATCGTCCAAGGGTCCGCTAGTTAACCTAGATAGTCCAAGTACCCGGTAGTTAACCTACATAGTCCAAGTGCCCGCTAGGTAACCTACACAGTTCAAGTGACCAGTAGGTTACCTACATAGTCCAAGTGCCTGTTCGTTAACCTACATAGTCCAAGTGCCCGCTAGGTAATCTATATAGTCCAAATGCCCGCTAGGAACCCTAATAGTCCAAGTGGCCGCTAGTTATCCTAGAGAGTCCAAGTGCTCGCTAATAAACCTAGATAGTCCAAGTGCCCGCTAGTTAACCTAGATAGACCAAGTGCCCGCTAGGGAACCTACCTAGTCCAAGTGCCCGATAGGGAACCTACATAGTCCAACTGCCCGTTAGTTAACCTAGATAGTCCAATGCCTGCTAGGTAACCTAGATAGTCCAACAGCCCGCTAGGTAACCTACATACTCCAAGAACCTGCTAGGCAACGTAGATAGTTCAAGTGCCAGCTAGGTAACCTAGATAGTCCAAGTGCCCGCTAGGTAACCTACAAAGTCTAAGTGCCCGCTAGGTAACCTAGGTAGTGCAACAGCCTGGTAGGTAAGCTACATACTCCAAGTACCCGCTAGGTAACATAGATAGTTCAAGTGCCTGCTAGGTAACCTAGATAGTCCAAGTGCCCGCTAGGTAACCTACAAAGTCTAAGTGCCCGCTAAGTAATCTATATAGTCCAAAAAACCGCTAGGGAGCCTACATAGTCCAAATGCCCGCTAGGTAAACTAGATAGTCTAAAGGCCCGCTAGGTAACCTACATATTCCAAGTGCCCGATAGGGAACCAACATAATCCAAGTGCCCGCTAGTTGACCTACATAGTCCAAGTGCCCGCTAGGTAACCTAGATAATCCTAGTGCCCGCTAGGGAACCTTCATAGTCCTAGTGCCAGCTAGGTAACCTGGATAGTCCAAGTGCCCGCTAGTTAATCTAGATAGTCCTAGTGCCCGTTAGTTAACCTAGAGTGTCCAAGTGCCCACTAGGTGAGGTACTTAGTCCAAGTGCCCGTTAGCTACCCTAGATAGTACAAGGGCCCACTAGTTAACATTGATCATCCAAGTGCCCGCTAGTTAACCTAGATAGACCAAGTGCACGCTAGCTAACCTACATAGTCTAAGGGCCCGCTAGTTAACCTACGTAGTCCAAGGTCCGCTAGTTAACCTAGATAGTCCAAGTACTCGCTAGTTCACCTACATAGTACAAGGGCCTGCTAGTTGTCCTAGATAGTCCAAGTGCCCGCTATGCAACATACATAGTCCAAGTGCCCGTTCTTTAACCTAGAAGTCCAAGTGCCCGCTAGGTTACCTACATAGTCCAAGGGCCAGCTAGTTAACCTACATAGTCCAAGTGCCCGGTAGTTAACTTACATAGTTCAAGTGTCCATAGGGAACATACATAGTCCAAGTGCCCGCTAGGGAATCTACATAGTCCAAGGGCCCGCTAGTTAATGTAGATAGTCCAAGATCCGCTAGTTAATCTACACAGTTCAAGGGCCCGCTAGTTAACCTACATAGTCCAAGTACCCGCTAGTTAACCTAGATAGTCCAAATGCCCGCTAGGGAACCCACATACTCCAAGTGTCCGCTAGGGAACTTACATAGTCCAAGGCCCCGCAAGGGAACCTACATAGTCCACGTGCCCGTTAGGTAACCTACATAGTCCAAGTGCCTGCTAGGGAACCTACATAGTCGAAGTGCCCGCTCTGGAACATACATAGTCCAAGTGCCCGCTAGGGAATCTACATAGTCCAAGGTCCCGCTAGTTAACGTAGATAGTCCAAGTGCCGCTCGTTAATCTACATAGTCCAAAGGCCCGCTAGTTAACCTACATAGTCCAAGTACCCGCTAGTTTACCTAGATCTCCCAAGTGCACGCTAGTTAACCTACATAGTCCAAGGGCCCGCTAGTTAACCTACATCGTCCAAGGGTCCGCTAGTTAACCTAGATAGTCCAAGTACCCGGTAGTTAACCTACATAGTCCAAGTGCCCGCTAGGTAACCTACACAGTTCAAGTGACCAGTAGGTTACCTACATAGTCCAAGTGCCTGTTCGTTAACCTACATAGTCCAAGTGCCCGCTAGGTAATCTATATAGTCCAAATGCCCGCTAGGAACCCTAATAGTCCAAGTGGCCGCTAGTTATCCTAGAGAGTCCAAGTGCTCGCTAATAAACCTAGATAGTCCAAGTGCCCGCTAGTTAACCTAGATAGACCAAGTGCCCGCTAGGGAACCTACCTAGTCCAAGTGCCCGATAGGGAACCTACATAGTCCAACTGCCCGTTAGTTAACCTAGATAGTCCAATGCCTGCTAGGTAACCTAGATAGTCCAACAGCCCGCTAGGTAACCTACATACTCCAAGAACCTGCTAGGCAACGTAGATAGTTCAAGTGCCAGCTAGGTAACCTAGATAGTCCAAGTGCCCGCTAGGTAACCTACAAAGTCTAAGTGCCCGCTAGGTTATCTATATAGTCCAAATGCCCGCTAGGGAACCTACATAGTCCAAATGCCCGCTAGGTAACCTAGATAATCCAAGTGCCCGCTAGTTAACCTATATAGTCCAAGTGCCCACTAGTTAACCTAGATTGTCCAAGTGCCCGCTAGTTAACCTACATAGTCAATGGGCCCGCTAGTTAACCTACATAGTGCATGAGCCCGCTAGTTAACCTAGATCGTGCAAGTGTCCACTAGTTAACCTACATAGTCCACGTGCCAGTTAGCTAACCTAGATAGTCCAATGGCCCGCTAGTTGACCTACATAGTCCAAGTGCCCGCTGGGTAACCTAGATAATCCAAGAGCCCGCTAGGGAACCTTCATAGTCCAAGTGCCAGCTAGGTAACCTAGATAGTCCCAGTGCCCGCTAGTTAACCTAGATAGTCCTTGTGCCCGTTAGTTTACCTAGATGGTCCTAGTGCCCACTAGGGGACCTACTTAGTCCATGTGCCCGTTAGCTAACCTAGATAGTCCAAGTGCCCGCTAGTTAACATTGATCATCCAAGTGCCAGCTAGTTAACCTAGATAGTCCAAGTGCCCTCTAGTTAACCTAGATCATCCACATGCGCGCTAGTTACCCTACATAGTCCAAGGCCCGCTAGTTTACCTACATAGTCCAAGGTCCGCTAGTTAACCTAGATAGTCCAAGTGCTCGATAGTTAACCTACATAGTACAAGGGCCCACTGGTTGACCTAGATAGTCCAAGTGCCCACTAGTTAACCTAGATAGTCCAAGTGCCCGCTAGGTAACCTAAGTAGTCCAAATATCCGATAGGGATCCTACATAGTCCAAGTGCCAGCTAGGTAACCTACATTGTCCAAGTGCCCGTTCGTTAACCTAGATAGTCCAAGTGCCCGCTAGGTAACCTAGACTGTCCAAGTGCCCGCTAGGTTACCTACATAGTCCAAGTGCCCGTTCGTTAACCTAGATAGTCCAAGTGCCCGCTAGGAAACCTACATAGTCCAAGGGCCCGCTAGGTAACCTAGATAGTCCAAGTGTCCGCTAAATAACCTAGAGTCCAAGTGCTCGCTAGTTAACCTACATAGTCCAAGTGCCCGCTATGTAACCTAGATAGTCAAAGTGCCCGTTACCTAACCTAGATAGTCCAAGTGCCCGCTAGGCAACCTACATAGTCCAAGAGCCCGTTCGTTAACCTAGAAGTCCAAGTGCCCACTAGGTAACCTAGACAGTCCAAGTGCCCGCTAGGTTACCTGCATATTCCAAGTGCCCATTCGTTAACCTAGATAGTCCAAGTGCCCACTAGGTAACCTACATAGTCCAAGTGCCCGCTAGGTAACCTATATAGTCCAAGTGCCCGCTAGGTAACCTAGATAGTCCAAGGGCCCGCTAATTAACCTACCTAGTCCAAGGGCTCACTTGTTCACTTTGATAGTCCAAGTGCCCGCTAGGTAACATTGATCATCCAAGTGCCAGCTAGTTAACCTAGATAGTCCAAGTGCCCGCTAAAAACCTAGATAGTCCAAGGGCCCGCTAGGTAACCTAGATAGTCCAAGTTCCCGCTAGTTAACCTAAATCGTCCAAGTGTCCGCAAGGTAACCTACATAATCCAAGTGCCTGACGCTAACCTACATAGTCCAAGTGTCCGTTTGTTAACCTAGATACTCCAAGTGCCCTTGGGTAACCTACATAGTCCAAGTGCCCGCTAGGTAACCTGGATAGTCCAAGTGCCCGCTAGTTAACCTACATAGTCCAAGTGCCTTCTAGGGAGCCTATATAGTCCATGTGACCGCTAGGGAACCTACATAGTCCAAGTGCCTGCTAGGGAACCTACATAGTCGAAGTGCCCACTCTGGAACATACATAGTCCAAGTGCCCGCTAGGGAATCTACATAGTCCAAGGTCCCGCTAGTTAACGTAGATAGTCCAAGTGCTGCTCGTTAATCTACATAGTCCAAAGGCCCGCTAGTTAACCTACATAGTCCAAGTACCCGCTAGTTTACCTAGATCTTCCAAGTGCACGCTAGTTAACCTACATAGTCCAAGGGCCCGCTAGTTAACCTACATCGTCCAAGGGTCCGCTAGTTAACCTAGATAGTCCAAGTACCCGGTAGTTAACCTACATAGTCCAAGTGCCCACTAGGTAACCTAGACAGTCCAAGTGCCCGCTAGGTAACCTATATAGTCCATTTGCCCGCTAGGTAACCTAGATAGTTCAAGGGCCCGCTAATTAACCTACCTAGTCCAAGGGCTCACTTGTTCACTTTGATAGTCCAAGTGCCCGCTAGGTAACATTGATCATCCAAGTGCCAGCTAGTTAACCTAGATAGTCCAAGTGCCCGCTAGTAAACCTAGATAGTCCAAGGGCCCGCTAGGTAACCTAGATAGTCCAAGTGCCCGCTAGTTAACCTAAATCGTCCAAGTGTCCGCAAGGTAACCTACATAGTCCAAGTGCCTGCTAGGTAACCTAGATAGTCCAAGCGCCTGATAGCTAACCTACATAGTCCATGTGTCCGTTCGTTAACCTAGATACTCCAAGTGCCCTTGGGTAATCTACATAGTCCAAGTGCCCGCTAGTTAACCTACATAGTCCAAGTGCCTTCTAGGGAGCCTACATTGTCCACGTGACCGCTAGGGAACCTACATAGTCCAAGTGCCTGCTAGGGAACCTACATAGTCGAAGTGCCCGCTCTGGAACATACATAGTCCAAGTGCCCGCTAGGGAATCTACATAGTCCAAGGTCCCGCTAGTTAACGTAGATAGTCCAAGTGCCGCTCGTTAATCTACATAGTCCAAAGGCCCGCTAGTTAACCTACATAGTCCAAGTACCCGCTAGTTTACCTAGATCTTCCAAGTGCACGCTAGTTAACCTACATAGTCCAAGGGCCCGCTAGTTAACCTACATCGTCCAAGGGTCCGCTAGTTAACCTAGATAGTCCAAGTACCCGGTAGTTAACCTACATAGTCCAAGTGCCCGCTAGGTAACCTAGACAGTTCAAGTGACCACTAGGTTACCTACATAGTCCAAGTGCCTGTTCGTTAACCTACATAGTCCAAGTGCCCGCTAGGTAATCTATATAGTCCAAATGCCCGCTAGGGACCCTAATAGTCCAAGTGGCCGCTAGTTATCCTAGAGAGTCCAAGTGCTCGCTAGTTAACCTAGATAGTCCAAGTGCCCGCTAGTTAACCTAGATAGACCAAGTGCCCGCTAGGGAACCTACCTAGTCCAAGTGCCCGATAGGGAACCTACATAGTCCAAGTGCCCGTTAGTTAACCTAGATAGTCCAATGCCTGCTAGGTAACCTAGATAGTCCAACAGCCCGATAGGTAACCTACATACTCCAAGAACCAGCTAGGCAACGTAGATAGTTCAAGTGCCAGCTAGGTAACCTAGATAGTCCAAGTGCCCGCTAGGTAACCTACAAAGTCTAAGTGCCCGCTAGGTTATCTATATACTCCAAATGCCCGCTAGGGAACCTACATAGTCCAAATGCCCGCTAGGTAACCTAGATAATCCAAGTGCCCGCTAGTTAACCTATATAGTCCAAGTGCCCACTAGTTAACCTAGATTGTCCAAGTGCCCGCTAGTTAACCTACATAGTCAATGGGCCCGCTAGTTAACCTACATAGTGCAAGAGCCCGCTAGTTAAACTAGATCGTGCAAGTGTCCACTAGTTAACCTACATAGTCCATGTGCCAGTTAGCTAACCTAGATAGTCCAAAGGCCCGCTAGTTGACCTACATAGTCCAAGTGCCCGCTGGGTAACCTAGATAATCCAAGTGCCCACTAGGGAACCTTCATAGTCCAAGTGCCAGCTAGGTAACCTAGATAGTCCCAGTGCCCGCTAGTTAACCTAGATAGTCCTTGTGCCCGTTAGTTTACCTAGATTGTCCTAGTGCCCACTAGGGGACCTACTTAGTCCATGTGCCCGTTAGCTAACCTAGATAGTCCAAGTGCCCACTAGTTAACATTGATCATCCAAGTGCCAGCTAGTTAACCTAGATAGTCCAAGTGCCCTCTAGTTAACCTAGATCATCCACGTGCCCGCTAGTTACCCTACATAGTCCAAGGCCCGCTAGTTAACCTACATAGTCCAAGGTCGGCTAGTTAACCTAGATAGTCCAAGTGCTCGATAGATAGTTAACCTACATAGTACAAGGGCCCACTAGTTGACCTAGATAGTCCAAGTGCCCACTAGTTAACCTAGATAGTCCAAGTGCCCGCTAGGTAACCTAAGTAGTCCAAATATCCGATAGGGATCCTACATAATCCAAGTGCCAGCTAGGTAACCTACATTGTCCAAGTGCCCGTTCGTTAACCTAGATAGTCCAAGTGCCCGCTAGGTTACCTACATAGTCCAAGTGCCAGTTCGTTAACCTAGATAGTCCAAGTGCCCGCTCGGAAACATACATAGTCCAAGGGCCCGCTAGGTAACCTAGATAGTCCAAGTGTCCGCTAGATAACCTAGAGTCCAAGTGCTCGCTAGTTAACCTACATAGTCCAAGTGCCCGCTATGTAACCTAGATAGTCAAAGTGCCCGTTAGGTAACCTAGATAGTCCAAGTGCCCGCTAGGTTACTTACATTGTCCAAGTTCCCGCTTGGTAACCTAGATAGTCCAAGTGCCCGTTACCTAACCTAGATAGTCCAAGTGCCCGTTAGGCAACCTACATAGTCCAAGAGCCCGTTCGTTAACCTAGAAGTCCAAGTGCCCACTAGATAACCTAGACAGTCCAAGTGCCCGCTAGGTTACCTGCATATTCCAAGTGCCCATTCGTTAACCTAGATAGTCCAAGTGCCCGCTAGGTAACCTATATAGTCCAAGTGCCCGCTAGGTAACCTAGATAGTCCAAGGGCCCACTAATTAACCTACCTAGTCCAAGGGCTCACTTGTTCACTTTGATAATCCAAGTGCCCGCTAGGTAACATTGATCATCCAAGTGCCAGCTAGTTAACCTAAATCGTCCAAGTGTCCGCAAGGTAACCTACATAGTCCAAGTGCCTGATAGCTAACCTACATTGTCCAAGTGTCCGTTCGTTAACCTAGATACTCCAAGTGCCCTTGGGTAACCTACATAGTCCAAGTGCCCGCTAGGTAACCTGGATAGTCCAAGTGCCCGCTAGTTAACCTACATAGTCCAAGTGCCTTCTAGGGAGCCTATATAGTCCATGTGACCGCTAGGGAACCTACATAGTCCAAGTGCCTGCTAGGGAACCTACATAGTCGAAGTGCCCACTCTGGAACATACATAGTCCAAGTGCCCGCTAGGGAATCTAAATAGTCCAAGGTCCCGCTAGTTAACGTAGATAGTCCAAGTGCTTCTCGTTAATCTACATAGTCCAAAGGCCCGCTAGTTAACCTACATAGTCCAAGTACCCGCTAGTTTACCTAGATCTTCCAAGTGCACGCTAGTTAACCTACATAGTCCAAGGGCCCGCTAGTTAACCTACATCGTCCAAGGGTCCGCTAGTTAACCTAGATAGTCCAAGTACCCGGGAGTTAACCTACATAGTCCAAGTGCCCACTAGGTAACCTAGACAGTCCAAGTGCCCGCTAGGTTACCTGCATATTCCAAGTGCCCATTCGTTAACCTAGATAGTTCAAGTGCCCACTAGGTAACCTACATAGTCCAAGTGCCCGCTAGGTAACCTATATAGTCCATTTGCCCGCTAGGTAACCTAGATAGTTCAAGGGCCCACTAATTAACCTACCTAGTCCAAGGGCTCACTTGTTCACTTTGATAATCCAAGTGCCCGCTAGGTAACATTGATCATCCAAGTGCCAGCTAGTTAACCTAGATAGTCCAAGTGCCCTCTAGTAAACCTAGATAGTCCAAGGGCCCGCTAGGTAACCTAGATAGTCCAAGTGCCCGCTAGTTAACCTAAATCGTCCAAGTGTCCGCAAGGTAACCTACATAGTCCAAGTGCCTGCTAGGTAACCTAGATAGTCCAAGCGCCTGATAGCTAACCTACATAGTCCAAGTGTCCGTTCGTTAACCTAGATACTCCAAGTGCCCTTGGGTAACCTACATAGTCCAAGTGCCCGCTAGTTAACCTACATAGTCCAAGTGCCTTCTAGGGAGCCTACATTGTCCACGTGACCGCTAGGGAACCTACATAGTCCAAGTGCCTGCTAGGGAACCTACATAGTCGAAGTGCCCGCTCTGGAACATACATAGTCCAAGTGCCCGCTAGGGAATCTACATAGTCCAAGGTCCCGCTAGTTAACGTAGATAGTCCAAGTGCCCCTCGTTAATCTACATAGTCCAAAGGCCCGCTAGTTAACCTACATAGTCCAAGTACCCGCTAGTTTACCTAGATCTTCCAAGTGCACGCTAGTTAACCTACATAGTCCAAGGGCCCGCTAGTTAACCTACATCGTCCAAGGGTCCGCTAGTTAACCTAGATAGTCCAAGTACCCGGTAGTTAACCTACATAGTCCAAGTGCCCGCTAGGTAACCTAGACAGTTTAAGTGACCACTAGGTTACCTACATAGTCCAAGTGCCTGTTCGTTAACCTACATAGTCCAAGTGCCCGCTAGGTAATCTATATAGTCCAAATGCCCGCTAGGGACCCTAATAGTCCAAGTGGCCGCTAGTTATCCTAGAGAGTCCAAGTGCTCGCTAGTTAACCTAGATAGTCCAAGTGCCCGCTAGTTAACCTAGATAGACCAAGTGCCCGCTAGGGAACCTACCTAGTCCAAGTGCCCGATAGGGAACCTACATAGTCCAAGTGCCCGTTAGTTAACCTAGATAGTCCAATGCCTGCTAGGTAACCTAGATAGTCCAACAGCCCGATAGGTAACCTACATACTCCAAGAACCAGCTAGGCAACGTAGAT
The DNA here is from genome assembly GCF_050624435.1 of Tenrec ecaudatus. Lineage (NCBI taxonomy): Eukaryota > Metazoa > Chordata > Mammalia > Afrosoricida > Tenrecidae > Tenrec > Tenrec ecaudatus. Next base: position 333,302 of record NW_027459400.1, on the reverse strand, counting down.
AGTTCAAGTGCCAGCTAGGTAACCTAGATAGTCCAAGTGCCCGCTAGGTAACCTACAAAGTCTAAGTGCCCGCTAGGTTATCTATATAGTCCAAATGCCCGCTAGGGAACCTACATAGTCCAAATGCCCGCTAGGTAACCTAGATAATCCAAGTGCCCGCTAGTTAACCTATATAGTCCAAGTGCCCACTAGTTAACCTAGATTGTCCAAGTGCCTGCTAGTTAACCTACATAGTCAATGGGCCCGCTAGTTAACCTACATAGTGCAAGAGCCCGCTAGTTAAACTAGATCGTGCAAGTGTCCACTAGTTAACCTACATAGTCCACGTGCCAGTTAGCTAACCTAGATAGTCCAAAGGCCCGCTAGTTGACCTACATAGTCCAAGTGCCCGCTGGGTAACCTAGATAATCCAAGTGCCCACTAGGGAACCTTCATAGTCCAAGTGCCAGCTAGGTAACCTAGATAGTCCCAGTGCCCGCTAGTTAACCTAGATAGTCCTTGTGCCCGTTAGTTTACCTAGATTGTCCTAGTGCCCACTAGGGGACCTACTTAGTCCATGTGCCCGTTAGCTAACCTAGATAGTCCAAGTGCCCACTAGTTAACATTGATCATCCAAGTGCCAGCTAGTTAACCTAGATAGTCCAAGTGCCCTCTAGTTAACCTAGATCATCCACGTGCCCGCTAGTTACCCTACATAGTCCAAGGCCCGCTAGTTAACCTACATAGTCCAAGGTCGGCTAGTTAACCTAGATAGTCCAAGTGCTCGATAGATAGTTAACCTACATAGTACAAGGGCCCACTAGTTGACCTAGATAGTCCAAGTGCCCACTAGTTAACCTAGATAGTCCAAGTGCCCGCTAGGTAACCTAAGTAGTCCAAATATCCGATAGGGATCCTACATAATCCAAGTGCCGGCTAGGTAACCTACATTGTCCAAGTGCCCGTTCGATAACCTAGATAGTCCAAGTGCCCGCTAGGTTACCTACATAGTCCAAGTGCCCGTTCGTTAACCTAGATAGTCCAAGTGCCCGCTCGGAAACATACATAGTCCAAGGGCCCGCTAGGTAACCTAGATAGTCCAAGTGTCCGCTAGATAACCTAGAGTCCAAGTGCTTGCTAGTTAACCTACATAGTCCAAGTGCCCGCTATGTAACCTAGATAGTCAAAGTGCCCGTTAGGTAACCTAGATAGTCCAAGTGCCCGCTAGGTTACTTACATTGTCCAAGTTCCCGCTTGGTAACCTAGATAGTCCAAGTGCCCGTTACCTAACCTACATAGTCCAAGTGCCCGTTAGGCAACCTACATAGTCCAAGAGCCCGTTCGTTAACCTAGAAGTCCAAGTGCCCACTAGGTAACCTAGACAGTCCAAGTGCTCGCTAGGTTACCTGCATATTCCAAGTGCCCATTCATTAACCTAGATAGTCCAAGTGCCCGCTAGGTAACCTAGATAGTCCAAGGGCCCGCTAATTAACCTACCTAGTCCAAGGGCTCACTTGTTCACTTTGATAGTCCAAGTGCCCGCTAGGTAACATTGATCATCCAAGTGCCAGCTAGTTAACCTAGATAGTCCAAGTGCCCGCTAAAAACCTAGATAGTCCAAGGGCCCGCTAGGTAACCTAGATAGTCCAAGTTCCCGCTAGTTAACCTAAATCGTCCAAGTGTCCGCAAGGTAACCTACATAGTCCAAGTGCCTGATAGCTAACCTACATAGTCCAAGTGTCCGTTCGTTAACCTAGATACTCCAAGTGCCCTTGGGTAACCTACATAGTCCAAGTGCCCGCTAGGTAACCTGGATAGTCCAAGTGCCCGCTAGTTAACCTACATAGTCCAAGTGCCTTCTAGGGAGCCTATATAGTCCATGTGACCGCTAGGGAACCTACATAGTCCAAGTGCCTGCTAGGGAACCTACATAGTCGAAGTGCCCACTCTGGAACATACATAGTCCAAGTGCCCGCTAGGGAATCTAAATAGTCCAAGGTCCCGCTAGTTAACGTAGATAGTCCAAGTGCTGCTCGTTAATCTACATAGTCCAAAGGCCCGCTAGTTAACCTACATAGTCCAAGTACCCGCTAGTTTACCTAGATCTTCCAAGTGCACGCTAGTTAACCTACATAGTCCAAGGGCCCGCTAGTTAACCTACATCGTCCAAGGGTCCGCTAGTTAACCTAGATAGTCCAAGTACCCGGGAGTTAACCTACATAGTCCAAGTGCCCACTAGGTAACCTAGACAGTCCAAGTGCCCGCTAGGTTACCTGCATATTCCAAGTGCCCATTCGTTAACCTAGATAGTCCAAGTGCCCACTAGGTAACCTACATAGTCCAAGTGCCCGCTAGGTAACCTATATAGTCCATTTGCCCGCTAGGTAACCTAGATAGTTCAAGGGCCCACTAATTAACCTACCTAGTCCAAGGGCTCACTTGTTCACTATGATAATCCAAGTGCCCGCTAGGTAACATTGATCATCCAAGTGCCAGCTAGTTAACCTAGATAGTCCAAGTGCCCTCTAGTAAACCTAGATAGTCCAAGGGCCCGCTAGGTAACCTAGATAGTCCAAGTGCCCGCTAGTTAACCTAAATCGTCCAAGTGTCCGCAAGGTAACCTACATAGTCCAAGTGCCTGCTAGGTAACCTAGATAGTCCAAGCGTCTGATAGCTAACCTACATAGTCCAAGTGTCCGTTCGTTAACCTAGATACTCCAAGTGCCCTTGGGTAACCTACATAATCCAAGTGCCCGCTAGTTAACCTACATAGTCCAAGTGCCTTCTAGGGAGCCTACATTGTCCACGTGACCGCTAGGGAACCTACATAGTCCAAGTGCCTGCTAGGGAACCTACATAGTCGAAGTGCCCGCTCTGGAACATACATAGTCCAAGTGCCCGCTAGGGAATCTACATAGTCCAAGGTCCCGCTAGTTAACGTAGATAGTCCAAGTGCCGCTCGTTAATCTACATAGTCCAAAGGCCCGCTAGTTAACCTACATAGTCCAAGTACCCGCTAGTTTACCTAGATCTTCCAAGTGCACGCTAGTTAACCTACATAGTCCAAGGGCCCGCTAGTTAACCTACATCGTCCAAGGGTCCGCTAGTTAACCTAGATAGTCCAAGTACCCGGTAGTTAACCTACATAGTCCAAGTGCCCGCTAGGTAACCTAGACAGTTCAAGTGACCACTAGGTTACCTACATAGTCCAAGTGCCTGTTCGTTAACCTACATAGTCCAAGTGCCCGCTAGGTAATCTATATAGTCCAAATGCCCGCTAGGGACCCTAATAGTCCAAGTGGCCGCTAGTTATCCTAGAGAGTCCAAGTGCTCGCTAGTTAACCTAGATAGTCCAAGTGCCCGCTAGTTAACCTAGATAGACCAAGTGCCCGCTAGGGAACCTACCTAGTCCAAGTGCCCGATAGGGAACCTACATAGTCCAAGTGCCCGTTAGTTAACCTAGATAGTCCAATGCCTGCTAGGTAACCTAGATAGTCCAACAGCCCGATAGGTAACCTACATACTCCAAGAACCAGCTAGGCAACGTAGATAGTTCAAGTGCCAGCTAGGTAACCTAGATAGTCCAAGTGCCCGCTAGGTAACCTACAAAGTCTAAGTGCCCGCTAGGTTATCTATATAGTCCAAATGCCCGCTAGGGAACCTACATAGTCCAAATGCCCGCTAGGTAACCTAGATAATCCAAGTGCCCGCTAGTTAACCTATATAGTCCAAGTGCCCACTAGTTAACCTAGATTGTCCAAGTGCCTGCTAGTTAACCTACATAGTCAATGGGCCCGCTAGTTAACCTACATAGTGCAAGAGCCCGCTAGTTAAACTAGATCGTGCAAGTGTCCACTAGTTAACCTACATAGTCCACGTGCCAGTTAGCTAACCTAGATAGTCCAAAGGCCCGCTAGTTGACCTACATAGTCCAAGTGCCCGCTGGGTAACCTAGATAATCCAAGTGCCCACTAGGGAACCTTCATAGTCCAAGTGCCAGCTAGGTAACCTAGATAGTCCCAGTGCCCGCTAGTTAACCTAGATAGTCCTTGTGCCCGTTAGTTTACCTAGATTGTCCTAGTGCCCACTAGGGGACCTACTTAGTCCATGTGCCCGTTAGCTAACCTAGATAGTCCAAGTGCCCACTAGTTAACATTGATCATCCAAGTGCCAGCTAGTTAACCTAGATAGTCCAAGTGCCCTCTAGTTAACCTAGATCATCCACGTGCCCGCTAGTTACCCTACATAGTCCAAGGCCCGCTAGTTAACCTACATAGTCCAAGGTCGGCTAGTTAACCTAGATAGTCCAAGTGCTCGATAGTTAACCTACATAGTACAAGGGCCCACTAGTTGACCTAGATAGTCCAAGTGCCCACTAGTTAACCTAGATAGTCCAAGTGCCCGCTAGGTAACCTAAGTAGTCCAAATATCCGATAGGGATCCTACATAGTCCAAGTGCCAGCTAGGTAACCTACATTGTCCAAGTGCCCGTTCGATAACCTAGATAGTCCAAGTGCCCGCTAGGTTATCTACATAGTCCAAGTGCCCGTTCGTTAACCTAGATAGTCCAAGTGCCCGCTCGGAAACATACATAGTCCAAGGGCCCGCTAGGTAACCTAGATAGTCCAAGTGTCCGCTAGATAACCTAGAGTCCAAGTGCTTGCTAGTTAACCTACATAATCCAAGTGCCCGCTATGTAACCTAGATAGTCAAAGTGCCCGTTAGGTAACCTAGATAGTCCAAGTGCCCGCTAGGTTACTTACATTGTCCAAGTTCCCGCTTGGTAACCTAGATAGTCCAAGTGCCCGTTACCTAACCTAGATAGTCCAAGTGCCCGTTAGGCAACCTACATAGTCCAAGAGCCCGTTCGTTAACCTAGAAGTCCAAGTGCCCACTAGGTAACCTAGACAGTCCAAGTGCCCGCTAGGTTACCTGCATATTCCAAGTGCCCATTCGTTAACCTAGATAGTCCAAGTGCCCACTAGGTAACCTACATAGTCCAAGTGCCCGCTAGGTAACCTATATAGTCCAAGTGCCCGCTAGGTAACCTAGATAGTCCAAGGGCCCGCTAATTAACCTACCTAGTCCAAGGGCTCACTTGTTCACTTTGATAGTCCAAGCGCCCACCTGGTAACATTGATCATCCAAGTGCCAGCTAGTTAACCTAGATAGTCCAAGTGCCCGCTAGTAAACCTAGATAGTCCAAGGGCCCGCTAGGTAACCTAGATAGTCCAAGTGCCCGCTAGTTAACCTAAATCGTCCAAGTGTCCGCAAGGTAACCTACATAGTCCAAGTGCCTGCTAGGTAACCTAGATAGTCCAAGCGCCTGATAGCTAACCTACATAGTCCAAGTGTCCGTTCGTTAACCTAGATACTCCAAGTGCCCTTGGGTAACCTACATAGTCCAAGTGCCCGCTAGTTAACCTACATAGTCCAAGTGCCTTCTAGGGAGCCTACATTGTCCACGTGACCGCTAGGGAACCTACATAGTCCAAGTGCCTGCTAGGGAACCTACATAGTCGAAGTGCCCGCTCTGGAACATACATAGTCCAAGTGCCCGCTAGGGAATCTACATAGTCCAAGGTCCCGCTAGTTAACGTAGATAGTCCAAGTGCCGCTCGTTAATCTACATAGTCCAAAGGCCCGCTAGTTAACCTACATAGTCCAAGTACCCGCTAGTTTACCTAGATCTTCCAAGTGCACGCTAGTTAACCTACATAGTCCAAGGGCCCGCTAGTTAACCTACATCGTCCAAGGGTCCGCTAGTTAACCTAGATAGTCCAAGTACCCGGTAGTTAACCTACATAGTCCAAGTGCCCGCTAGGTAACATAGACAGTTCAAGTGACTACTAGGTTACCTACATAGTCCAAGTGCCTGTTCGTTAACCTACATAGTCCAACCGCCCGCTAGGTAATCTATATATTCCAAATGCCCGCTAGGGACCCTAATAGTCCAAGTGGCCGCTAGTTATCCTAGAGAGTCCAAGTGCTCGCTAGTTATCCTAGATAGTCCAAGTGCCCGCTAGTTAACCTAGATAGACCAAGTGCCCGCTAGGGAACCTACCTAGTCCAAGTGCCCGATAGGGAACCTACATAGTCCAAGTGCCCGTTAGTTAACCTAGATAGTCCAATGCCTGCTAGGTAACCTAGATAGTCCAACAGCCCGATAGGTAACCTACATACTCCAAGAACCAGCTAGGCAACGTAGATAGTTCAAGTGCCAGCTAGGTAACCTAGATAGTCCAAGTGCCCGCTAGGTAACCTACAAAGTCTAAGTGCCCGCTAGGTTATCTATATAGTCCAAATGCCCGCTAGGGAACCTACATAGTCCAAATGCCCGCTAGGTAACCTAGATAATCCAAGTGCCCGCTAGTTAACCTATATAGTCCAAGTGCCCACTAGTTAACCTAGATTGTCCAAGTGCCCGCTAGTTAACCTACATAGTCAATGGGCCCGCTAGTTAACCTACATAGTGCAAGAGCCCGCTAGTTAAACTAGATCGTGCAAGTGTCCACTAGTTAACCTACATAGTCCACGTGCCAGTTAGCTAACCTAAATAGTCCAAAGGCCCGCTAGTTGACCTACATAGTCCAAGTGCCCGCTGGGTAAACTAGATAATCCAAGTGCCCACTAGGGAACCTTCATAGTCCAAGTGCCAGCTAGGTAACCTAGATAGTCCCAGTGCCCGCTAGTTAACCTAGATAGTCCTTGTGCCCGTTAGTTTACCTAGATTGTCCTAGTGCCCACTAGGGGACCTACTTAGTCCATGTGCCCGTTAGCTAACCTAGATAGTCCAAGTGCCCACTAGTTCACATTGATCATCCAAGTGCCAGCTAGTTAACCTAGATAGTCCAAGTGCCCTCTAGTTAACCTAGATCATCCACGTGCCCGCTAGTTACCCTACATAGTCCAAGGCCCGCTAGTTAACCTACATAGTCCAAGGTCGGCTAGTTAACCTAGATAGTCCAAGTGCTCGATAGTTAACCTACATAGTACAAGGGCCCACTAGTTGACCTAGATAGTCCAAGTGCCCACTAGTTAACCTAGATAGTCCAAGTGCCCGCTAGGTAACCTAAGTAGTCCAAATATCCGATAGGGATCCTACATAATCCAAGTGCCAGCTAGGTAACCTACATTGTCCAAGTGCCCGTTCGTTAACCTAGATAGTCCAAGTGCCCGCTAGGTTACCTACATAGTCCAAGTGCCCGTTCGTTAACCTAGATAGTCCAAGTGCCCGCTCGGAAACATACATAGTCCAAGGGCCCGCTAGGTAACCTAGATAGTCCAAGTGTCCGCTAGATAACCTAGAGTCCAAGTGCTTGCTAGTTAACCTACATAGTCCAAGTGCCCGCTATGTAACCTAGATAGTCAAAGTGCCCGTTAGGTAACCTAGATAGTCCAAGTGCCCGCTAGGTTACTTACATTGTCCAAGTTCCCGCTTGGTAACCTAGATAGTCCAAGTGCCCGTTACCTAACCTAGATAGTCCAAGTGCCCGTTAGGCAACCTACATAGTCCAAGAGCCCGTTCGTTAACCTAGAAGTCCAAGTGCCCACTAGGTAACCTAGACAGTCCAAGTGCCCGCTAGGTTACCTGCATATTCCAAGTGCCCATTCGTTAACCTAGATAGTCCCAGTGCCCGCTAGGTAACCTAGATAGTCCAAGGGCCCGCTAATTAACCTACCTAGTCCAAGGGCTCACTTGTTCACTTTGATAGTCCAAGCGCCCACCTGGTAACATTGATCATCCAAGTGCCCGCTAGTTAACCTAAATCGTCCAAGTGTCCGCAAGGTAACCTACATAGTCCAAGTGCCTGCTAGGTAACCTAGATAGTCCAAGTGCCTGATAGCTAACCTACATAGTCCAAGTGTCCGTTCGTTAACCTAGATACTCCAAGTGCCCTTGGGTAACCTACATAGTCCAAGTGCCCGCTAGGTAACCTGGATAGTCCAAGTGCCCGCTAGTTAACCTACATAGTCCAAGTGCCTTCTAGGGAGCCTACATAGTCCACGTGACCGCTAGGGAACCTACATAGTCCAAGTGCCCGTTATGGAACCTACATAGTCCAAGTGCCCGCTAGGTAACCTACATAGTCCAAATGCCCGCATGGAAACCTACATAGTGTAAATGCCCGCTAGGCAACCTACATAATCCAAGTGCCCGCTCTGGAACATACATAGTCCAAGTGCCAGCTAGGTAACCTAGATAGTACAAGTGCCCGCTAGGGAGCCTAGATAATCCAAGTGCCTGTTTGCTAACCTAGATAATCCAAGTGGCGGCTAGGTAACCTACATAGTCAAGTGCCCGTTCGTTAACCTAGATAATCCAAGTGCCCGCTAGGTAACCTAGACAGTCCAAGTGCCCGCTAGGTAATCTACATAGTCCAAGTGCCCGTTAAGTCACCTAGATAGTCCAAATGCCCGCTAGGGAACCCACATAGTCTATGTGCCCGCTAGGGAACTTACATAGTCCAACGGCCGCTAGGGCACCTACATAGTCCTAGTGCCCGTTAGTTAACCAAGATAGTCCAAGTGCCCGCTAGGTAACCTAGATAGTCCAACAGCCCGGGAGGTAACCTACATACTCCAAATACCCGCTAGGTAACGTAGATAGTTCATGTGCCAGCTAGGTAACCTAGATAGTCCAAGTGCCCCCTAGGTAACCTACAAAGTCTAAGTGCCCGCTAAGGAATCTATATAGTCCAAATGCCCGCTAGGGAGCCTACATAATCCAAATGCCCGCTAGGTAACCTAGATAGTCCACGTGCCCGCTTGGTAACCTACATAGTTCAAATGCCCTCTAGTTAACCCACATAGTCCAAGTGCCCGCTAGGGAACTTATATAGTCCAAGGGCCCGCTAGGGAACCTACATAGTCCAAGTGCCCGTGTGTTAACCTAGATAGTCCAAGTGGCCGCTACGTAACCTAGATAGTTCAACAGCCCTCTAGGTAACCTACATACTCCAAGAACTGGCTAGGCTACGTAGATAGTTCAAGTGCCGGCTAGGTAACCTAGATAGTCCAAGTGCCCGCTAGGTAACCTACAAAGTCTAAGTGCCCGCTAGGTTATCTATATAGTCCAAATGCCCGCTAGGGAACCTACATAGTCCAAGTGCCTGCTAGGTAACCTACATAGTCCAAGGGCCCTTTAGTTAACCTACATATTCCAAGGTCCGCTAGTTAACCTAGATTGTCCACGTGTTATCTAGTTAACCTACATAGTACAAGGGCCCACTAGTTGACCTAGATAGTCCAAGTGCCCACTAGTTAACCTAGATAGTCCATGTGCCCGCTAGGTAACCTAAGTAGTCCAAATATCCGATAGGGATCCTACATAGTCCAAGTGCCAGCTAGGTAACCTACATTGTCCAAGTGCCCGTTCGTTAACCTAGATAGTCCAAGTGCCCGCTAGGTAGCCTAGACTGTCCAAGTGCCCGCTAGGTTACCTACATAGTCCAAGTGCCCGTTCGTTAACCTAGATAGTCCAAGTGCCCGCTAGGAAACCTACATAGTCCAAGGGCCCGCTAGGTAACCTAGATAGTCCAAGTGTCCGCTAGATAACCTAGAGTCCAAGTGCTCGCTAGTTAACCTACATAGTCCAAGTGCCCGCTATGTAACCTAGATAGTCAAAGTGCCCGTTAGGTAACCTAGATAGTCCAAGTGCCCGCTAGGTTACTTACATTGTCCAAGTTCCCGCTAGTTAACCTAGATTGTCCAAGTGCCCGTTACCTAACCTAGATAGTCCAAGTGCCCGCTAGGCAACCTACATAGTCCAAGAGCCCGTTCGTTAACCTAGAAGTCCAAGTGCCCACTGGTAACCTAGACAGTCCAAGTGCCCGCTAGGTTACTTGCATATTCCAAGTGCCCATTCGTTAACCTAGATAGTCCAAGTGCCCACTAGGTAACCTACATAGTCCAAGTGCTCGCTAGGTAACCTATATAGTCCAAGTGCCCGCTAATTAACCTACCTAGTCCAAGGGCTCACTTGTTCACTTTGATAGTCCAAGTGCCCGCTAGTTAACATTGATCATCCAAGTGCCAGCTAGTTAACCTAGATAGTCCAAGTGCCTGCTAGTAAACCTAGATAGTCCAAGGGCCCGCTAGGTAACCTAGATAGTCCAAGTGCCCGCTAGTTAACCTAAATCGTCCAAGTGTCCGCAAGGTAACCTACATAGTCCAAGTGCCTGCTAGGTAACCTAGATAGTCCAAGTGCCTGATAGCTAACCTACATAGTCCAAGTGTCCGTTCGTTAACCTAGATACTCCTAGTGCCCTTAGGTAACCTACATAGTCCAAGTGCCCGCTAGGTAACTTGGATAGTCCAAGTGCCCGCTAGGTAACTTGGATAGTCCAAGTGCCCGCTAGTTAACCTACATAGTCCAAGTGCCTTCTAGGGAACCTACATAGTCCAAGTGCCCGTTAGGGAACCTACTTAGTCCAAGTGCTCGTAGGTAACCTACATAGTCCAAATGCCCGCAAGGAAACCTACATAGTGTAAATGCCCGCTAGGCAACCTACATAATCCAAGTGCCCGCTCTGGAATATACATAGTCCACGTGCCCGTTAGCTAACCTAGATAGTCCAAGGGCCCGCTAGTTGACCTACATAGTCCAAGTGCCAGCTAGGTAACCTAGATAGTACAAGTGCCCGCTAGGGAGCCTAGATAATCCAAGTGCCTGTTTGCTAACCTAGATAGTCCAAGTGGCGGCTAGGTAACCTACATAGTCAAGTGCCCGTTCGTTAACCTAGATAATCCAAGTGCCCCCTAGGTAACCTAGACAGTCCAAGTGCCCGCTAGGTAACCTACATAGTCCAAATGCCCGCTAGTTAACCTACATAGTCCAAGTGCCCGTTAAGTAACCTAGATAGTCCAAATGCCCGCTAGGGAACCCACATAGTCCAAGTGCCCGCTAGGGAACTTACATAGTCCAACGGCCGCTAGGGAACCTACATAGTCCAAGTACCCGTTAGTTAACCAACATAGTCCAAGTGCCCGCTAGGTAACCTAGATAGTCCAACAGCCCGGTAGGTAACCTACATACTCCAAGTACTCGCTAGGTAACGTAGATAGTTCAAGTGCCAGCTAGGTAACCTAGATAGTCCAAGTGACCCCTAGGCAACCTACAAAGTCTAAGTGCCCGCTAAGGAATCTATATAGTCCAAATGCCCGCTAGTGAGCCTACATAATCCAAATGCCCGCTAGGTAACCTAGATAGTCCAAGTGCCCGCTTGGTAACCTACATAGTCCAAATGCCCTCTAGTTAACCCACATAGTCCAAGTGCCCGCTAGGGAACTTATATAGTCCAAGGGCCCGCTAGGGAACCTACATAGTCCAAGTGCCCGTGTATTAACCTAGATAGTCCAAGTGGCCGCTAGGTAACCTAGATAGTCCAACAGCCCGCTAGGTAACCTACATACTCCAAGAACTGGCTAGGCTACGTAGATAGTTCAAGTGCCGGCTAGGTAACCTAGATAGTCCAAGTGCCCGCTAGGTAACCTACAAAGTCTAAGTGCCCGCTAGGTTATCTATATAGTCCAAATGCCCGCTAGGGAACCTACATAGTCCAAGTGCCTGCTAGGTAACCTACATAGTCCAAGGGCCCTTTAGTTAACCTACATATTCCAAGGTCCGCTAGTTAACCTAGATTGTCCACGTGTTATCTAGTTAACCTACATAGTACAAGGGCCCATTAGTTGACCTAGATAGTCCAAGTGCCCACTAGTTAACCTAGATAGTCCATGTGCCCGCTAGGTAACCTAAGTAGTCCAAATATCCGATAGGGATCCTACATAGTCCAAGTGCCAGCTAGGTAACCTACATTGTCCAAGTGCCCGTTCGTTAACCTAGATAGTCCAAGTGCCCGCTAGGTAGCCTAGACTGTCCAAGTGCCCGCTAGGTTACCTACATAGTCCAAGTGCCCGTTCGTTAACCTAGATAGTCCAAGTGCCCGCTAGGAAACCTACATAGTCCAAGGGCCCGCTAGGTAACCTAGATAGTCCAAGTGTCCGCTAGATAACCTAGAGTCCAAGTGCTCGCTAGTTAACCTACATAGTCCAAGTGCCCGCTATGTAACCTAGATAGTCAAAGTGCCCGTTAGGTAACCTAGATAGTCCAAGTGCCCGCTAGGTTACTTACATTGTCCAAGTTCCCGCTAGTTAACCTAGATTGTCCAAGTGCCCGTTACCTAACCTAGATAGTCCAAGTGCCCGCTAGGCAACCTACATAGTCCAAGAGCCCGTTCGTTAACCTAGAAGTCCAAGTGCCCACTGGTAACCTAGACAGTCCAAGTGCCTGCTAGGTTACCTGCATATTCCAAGTGCCCATTCGGTAACCTAGATAGTCCAAGTGCCCGCTAATTAACCTACCTAGTCCAAGTGCTCACTTGTTCACTTTGATAGTCCAAGTGCCCGCTAGTTAACATTGATCATCCAAGTGCCAGCTAGTTAACCTAGATAGTCCAAGTGCCTGCTAGTAAACCTAGATAGTCCAAGGGCCCGCTAGGTAACCTAGATAGTCCAAGTGCCCGCTAGTTAACCTAAATCGTCCAAGTGTCCGCAAGGTAACCTACATAGTCCAAGTGCCTGCTAGGTAACCTAGATAGTCCAAGTGCCTGATAGCTAACCTACATAGTCCAAGTGTCCGTTCGTTAACCTAGATAATCCAAGTGCCCGCTAGGTAACCTAGACAGTCCAAGTGCCCGCTAGGTAACCTACATAGTCCAAATGCCCGCTAGTTAACCTACATAGTCCAAGTGCCCGTTAAGTAACCTAGATAGTCCAAATGCCCGCTAGGGAACCCACATAGTCCAAGTGCCCGCTAGGGAACTTACATAGTCCAACGGCCGCTAGGGAACCTACATAGTCCAAGTACCCGTTAGTTAACCAACATAGTCCAAGTGCCCGCTAGGTAACCTAGATAGTCCAACAGCCCGGTAGGTAACCTACATACTCCAAGTACCCGCTAGGTAACGTAGATTGTTCAAGTGCCAGCTAGGTAACCTAGATAGTCCAAGTGACCCCTAGGCAACCTACAAAGTCTAAGTGCCCGCTAAGGAATCTATATAGTCCAAATGCCCGCTAGGGAGCCTACATAATCCAAATGCCCGCTAGGTAACCTAGATAGTCCAAGTGCCAGCTAGGTAACCTACATTGTCCAAGTGCCCGTTCGTTAACCTAGATAGTCCAAGTGCCCACTAGGTAACCTAGACTGTCCAAGTGCCCGCTAGGTTACCTACATAGTCCAAGTGCCCGTTCGTTAACCTAGATAGTCCAAGTGCCCGCTAGAAAACCTACATAGTCCAAGGGCCCGCTAGGTAACCTAGATAGTCCAAGTGTCCGCTAGATAACCTAGAGTCCAAGTGCTCGCTAGTTAACCTACATAGTCCAAGTGCCCGCTATGTAACCTAGATAGTCAAAGTGCCCGTTAGGTAACCTAGATAGTCCAAGTGCCCGCTAGGTAACCTAGACAGTCCAAGTGCCCGTTAAGTAACCTAGATAGTCCAAATGCCCGCTAGGGAAACCACATAGTCCAAGTGCCCGCTAGGGAACTTACATAGTCCAACGGCCGCTAGGGAACCTACATAGTCCAAGTACCCGTTAGTTAACCAAGATAGTCCAAGTGCCCGCTAGATAACCTAGATAGTCCAACAGCCCGGTAGGTAACCTACATACTCCAAGTACCCGCTAGGTAACGTAGATAGTTCAAGTGCCGGCTAGGTAACCTAGATAGTCCAAGTGCCCGCTAGGTAACCTACAAAGTCTAAGTGCCCGCTAGGTTATCTATATAGTCCAAATGCCCGCTAGGGAACCTACATAGTCCAAGTGCCTGCTAGGTAACCTACATAGTCCAAGGGCCCTTTAGTTAACCTACATATTCCAAGGTCCGCTAGTTAACCTAGATTGTCCACGTGTTATCTAGTTAACCTACATAGTACAAGGGCCCACTAGTTGACCTAGATAGTCCAAGTGCCCACTAGTTAACCTAGATAGTCCATGTGCCCGCTAGGTAACCTAAGTAGTCCAAATATCCGATAGGGATCCTACATAGTCCAAGTGCCAGCTAGGTAACCTACATTGTCCAAGTGCCCGTTCGTTAACCTAGATAGTCCAAGTGCCCGCTAGGTAGCCTAGACTGTCCAAGTGCCCGCTAGGTTACCTACATAGTCCAAGTGCCCGTTCGTTAACCTAGATAGTCCAAGTGCCCGCTAGGAAACCTACATAGTCCAAGGGCCCGCTAGGTAACCTAGATAGTCCAAGTGTCCGCTAGATAACCTAGAGTCCAAGTGCTCGCTAGTTAACCTACATAGTCCAAGTGCCCGCTATGTAACCTAGATAGTCAAAGTGCCCGTTAGGTAACCTACATAGTCCAAGTGCCCGCTAGGTTACTTACATTGTCCAAGTTCCCGCTAGTTAACCTAGATTGTCCAAGTGCCCGTTACCTAACCTAGATAGTCCAAGTGCCCGCTAGGCAACCTACATAGTCCAAGAGCCCGTTCGTTAACCTAGAAGTCCAAGTGCCCACTGGTAACCTAGACAGTCCAAGTGCCCGCTAGGTTACTTGCATATTCCAAGTGCCCATTCGTTAACCTAGATAGTCCAAGTGCCCACTAGGTAACCTACATAGTCCAAGTGCTCGCTAGGTAACCTATATAGTCCAAGTGCCCGCTAATTAACCTACCTAGTCCAAGGGCTCACTTGTTCACTTTGATAGTCCAAGTGCCCGCTAGTTAACATTGATCATCCAAGTGCCAGCTAGTTAACCTAGATAGTCCAAGTGCCTGCTAGTAAACCTAGATAGTCCAAGGGCCCGCTAGGTAACCTAGATAGTCCAAGTGCCCGCTAGTTAACCTAAATCGTCCAAGTGTCCGCAAGGTAACCTACATAGTCCAAGTGCCTGCTAGGTAACCTAGATAGTCCAAGTGCCTGATAGCTAACCTACATAGTCCAAGTGTCCGTTCGTTAACCTAGATACTCCTAGTGCCCTTAGGTAACCTACATAGTCCAAGTGCCCGCTAGGTAACTTGGATAGTCCAAGTGCCCGCTAGGTAACTTGGATAGTCCAAGTGCCCGCTAGTTAACCTACATAGTCCAAGTGCCTTCTAGGGAACCTACATAGTCCAAGTGCCCGTTAGGGAACCTACATAGTCCAAGTGCTCGTAGGTAACCTACATAGTCCAAATGCCCGCAAGGAAACCTACATAGTGTAAATGCCCGCTAGGCAACCTACATAATCCAAGTGCCCGCTCTGGAATATACATAGTCCACGTGCCCGTTAGCTAACCTAGATAGTCCAAGGGCCCGCTAGTTGACCTACATAGTCCAAGTGCCAGCTAGGTAACCTAGATAGTACAAGTGCCCGCTAGGGAGCCTAGATAATCCAAGTGCCTGTTTGCTAACCTAGATAGTCCAAGTGGCGGCTAGGTAACCTACATAGTCAAGTGCCCGTTCGTTAACCTAGATAATCCAAGTGCCCCCTAGGTAACCTAGACAGTCCAAGTGCCCGCTAGGTAACCTACATAGTCCAAATGCCCGCTAGTTAACCTACATAGTCCAAGTGCCCGTTAAGTAACCTAGATAGTCCAAATGCCCGCTAGGGAACCCACATAGTCCAAGTGCCCGCTAGGGAACTTACATAGTCCAACGGCCGCTAGGGAACCTACATAGTCCAAGTACCCGTTAGTTAACCAACATAGTCCAAGTGCCCGCTAGGTAACCTAGATAGTCCAACAGCCCGGTAGGTAACCTACATACTCCAAGTACTCGCTAGGTAACGTAGATAGTTCAAGTGCCAGCTAGGTAACCTAGATAGTCCAAGTGACCCCTAGGCAACCTACAAAGTCTAAGTGCCCGCTAAGGAATCTATATAGTCCAAATGCCCGCTAGTGAGCCTACATAATCCAAATGCCCGCTAGGTAACCTAGATAGTCCAAGTTCCAGCTAGGTAACCTACATTGTCCAAGTGCCCGTTCGTTAACCTAGATAGTCCAAGTGCCCGCTAGGTAACCTAGACTGTCCAAGTGCCCGCTAGGTTACCTACATAGTCCAAGTGCCCGTTCGTTAACCTAGATAGTCCATGTGCCCGCTAGAAAACCTACATAGTCCAAGGGCCCGCTAGGTAACCTAGATAGTCCAAGTGTCCGCTAGATAACCTAGAGTCCAAGTGCTCGCTAGTTAACCTACATAGTCCAAGTGCCCGCTATGTAACCTAGATAGTCAAAGTGCCCGTTAGGTAACCTAGATAGTCCAAGTGCCCGCTAGGTAACCTAGACAGTCCAAGTGCCCGTTAAGTAACCTAGATAGTCCAAATGCCCGCTAGGGAAACCACATAGTCCAAGTGCCCGCTAGGGAACTTACATAGTCCAACGGCCGCTAGGGAACCTACATAGTCCAAGTACCCGTTAGTTAACCAAGATAGTCCAAGTGCCCGCTAGATAACCTAGATAGTCCAACAGCCCGGTAGGTAACCTACATACTCCAAGTACCCGCTAGGTAACGTAGATAGTTCAAGTGCCAGCTAGGTAAGCTAGATAGTCCAAGTGACCCTAGGTAACCTACAAATTCTAAGTGCCCGCTAAGGAATCTATATAGTCCAAATGCCCGCTAGGGAGCCTACATAATCCAAATGCCCGCTAGGTAACCTAGATAGTCCAAGTGCCCGCTTGGTAACCTACATAGTCCAAATGCCCTCTAGTTAACCCACATAGTCCAAGTGCCCGCTAGGGAACTTATATAGTCCAAGGGCCCGCTAGGGAACCTACATAGTCCAAGTGCCCGTGTATTAACCTAGATAGTCCAAGTGGCCGCTAGGTAACCTAGATAGTCCAACAGCCCGCTAGGTAACCTACATACTCCAAGAACTGGCTAGGCTACGTAGATAGTTCAAGTGCCGGCTAGGTAACCTAGATAGTCCAAGTGCCCGCTAGGTAACCTACAAAGTCTAAGTGCCCGCTAGGTTATCTATATAGTCCAAATGCCCGCTAGGGAACCTACATAGTCCAAGTGCCTGCTAGGTAACCTACATAGTCCAAGGGCCCTTTAGTTAACCTACATATTCCAAGGTCCGCTAGTTAACCTAGATTGTCCACGTGTTATCTAGTTAACCTACATAGTACAAGGGCCCATTAGTTGACCTAGATAGTCCAAGTGCCCACTAGTTAACCTAGATAGTCCATGTGCCCGCTAGGTAACCTAAGTAGTCCAAATATCCGATAGGGATCCTACATAGTCCAAGTGCCAGCTAGGTAACCTACATTGTCCAAGTGCCCGTTCGTTAACCTAGATAGTCCAAGTGCCCGCTAGGTAGCCTAGACTGTCCAAGTGCCCGCTAGGTTACCTACATAGTCCAAGTGCCCGTTCGTTAACCTAGATAGTCCAAGTGCCCGCTAGGAAACCTACATAGTCCAAGGGCCCGCTAGGTAACCTAGATAGTCCAAGTGTCCGCTAGATAACCTAGAGTCCAAGTGCTCGCTAGTTAACCTACATAGTCCAAGTGCCCGCTATGTAACCTAGATAGTCAAAGTGCCCGTTAGGTAACCTAGATAGTCCAAGTGCCCGCTAGGTTACTTACATTGTCCAAGTTCCCGCTAGTTAACCTAGATTGTCCAAGTGCCCGTTACCTAACCTAGATAGTCCAAGTGCCCGCTAGGCAACCTACATAGTCCAAGAGCCCGTTCGTTAACCTAGAAGTCCAAGTGCCCACTGGTAACCTAGACAGTCCAAGTGCCTGCTAGGTTACCTGCATATTCCAAGTGCCCATTCGGTAACCTAGATAGTCCAAGTGCCCGCTAATTAACCTACCTAGTCCAAGTGCTCACTTGTTCACTTTGATAGTCCAAGTGCCCGCTAGTTAACATTGATCATCCAAGTGCCAGCTAGTTAACCTAGATAGTCCAAGTGCCTGCTAGTAAACCTAGATAGTCCAAGGGCCCGCTAGGTAACCTAGATAGTCCAAGTGCCCGCTAGTTAACCTAAATCGTCCAAGTGTCCGCAAGGTAACCTACATAGTCCAAGTGCCTGCTAGGTAACCTAGATAGTCCAAGTGCCTGATAGCTAACCTACATAGTCCAAGTGTCCGTTCGTTAACCTAGATACTCCAAGTGCCCTTAGGTAACCTACATAGTCCAAGTGCCCGCTAGGTAACTTGGATAGTCCAAGTGCCCGCTAGTTAACCTACATAGTCCAAGTGCCTTCTAGGGAACCTACATAGTCCAAGTGCCCGTTAGGGAACCTACATAGTCCAAGTGCTCGCGAGGTAACCTACATAGTCCAAATGCCCGCAAGGAAACCTACATAGTGTAAATGCCCGCTAGGCAACCTACATAATCCAAGTGCCCGCTCTGGAACATACATAGTCCACGTGCCCGTTAGCTAACCTAGATAGTCCAAGGGCCCGCTAGTTGACCTACATAGTCCAAGTGCCAGCTAGGTAACCTAGATAGTACAAGTGCCCGCTAGGGAGCTTAGATAATCCAAGTGCCTGTTTGCTAACCTAGATAGTCCAAGTGGCGGCTAGGTAACCTACATAGTCAAGTGCCCGTTCGTTAACCTAGATAATCCAAGTGCCCGCTAGGTAACCTAGACAGTCCAAGTGCCCGCTAGGTAACCTACATAGTCCAAATGCCCGCTAGTTAACCTACATAGTCCAAGTGCCCGTTAAGTAACCTAGATAGTCCAAATGCCCGCTAGGGAACCCACATAGTCCAAGTGCCCGCTAGGGAACTTACATAGTCCAACGGCCGCTAGGGAACCTACATAGTCCAAGTACCCGTTAGTTAACCAACATAGTCCAAGTGCCCGCTAGGTAACCTAGATAGTCCAACAGCCCGGTAGGTAACCTACATACTCCAAGTACCCGCTAGGTAACGTAGATTGTTCAAGTGCCAGCTAGGTAACCTAGATAGTCCAAGTGACCCCTAGGCAACCTACAAAGTCTAAGTGCCCGCTAAGGAATCTATATAGTCCAAATGCCCGCTAGGGAGCCTACATAATCCAAATGCCCGCTAGGTAACCTAGATAGTCCAAGTGCCAGCTAGGTAACCTACATTGTCCAAGTGCCCGTTCGTTAACCTAGATAGTCCAAGTGCCCGCTAGGTAACCTAGACTGTCCAAGTGCCCGCTAGGTTACCTACATAGTCCAAGTGCCCGTTCGTTAACCTAGATAGTCCAAGTGCCCGCTAGAAAACCTACATAGTCCAAGGGCCCGCTAGGTAACCTAGATAGTCCAAGTGTCCGCTAGATAACCTAGAGTCCAAGTGCTCGCTAGTTAACCTACATAGTCCAAGTGCCCGCTATGTAACCTAGATAGTCAAAGTGCCCGTTAGGTAACCTAGATAGTCCAAGTGCCCGCTAGGTAACCTAGACAGTCCAAGTGCCCGTTAAGTAACCTAGATAGTCCAAATGCCCGCTAGGGAAACCACATAGTCCAAGTGCCCGCTAGGGAACTTACATAGTCCAACGGCCGCTAGGGAACCTACATAGTCCAAGTACCCGTTAGTTAACCAAGATAGTCCAAGTGCCCGCTAGATAACCTAGATAGTCCAACAGCCCGGTAGGTAACCTACATACTCCAAGTACCCGCTAGGTAACGTAGATAGTTCAAGTGCCGGCTAGGTAACCTAGATAGTCCAAGTGCCCGCTAGGTAACCTACAAAGTCTAAGTGCCCGCTAGGTTATCTATATAGTCCAAATGCCCGCTAGGGAACCTACATAGTCCAAGTGCCTGCTAGGTAACCTACATAGTCCAAGGGCCCTTTAGTTAACCTACATATTCCAAGGTCCGCTAGTTAACCTAGATTGTCCACGTGTTATCTAGTTAACCTACATAGTACAAGGGCCCACTAGTTGACCTAGATAGTCCAAGTGCCCACTAGTTAACCTAGATAGTCCATGTGCCCGCTAGGTAACCTAAGTAGTCCAAATATCCGATAGGGATCCTACATAGTCCAAGTGCCAGCTAGGTAACCTACATTGTCCAAGTGCCCGTTCGTTAACCTAGATAGTCCAAGTGCCCGCTAGGTAGCCTAGACTGTCCAAGTGCCCGCTAGGTTACCTACATAGTCCAAGTGCCCGTTCGTTAACCTAGATAGTCCAAGTGCCCGCTAGGAAACCTACATAGTCCAAGGGCCCGCTAGGTAACCTAGATAGTCCAAGTGTCCGCTAGATAACCTAGAGTCCAAGTGCTCGCTAGTTAACCTACATAGTCCAAGTGCCCGCTATGTAACCTAGATAGTCAAAGTGCCCGTTAGGTAACCTAGATAGTCCAAGTGCCCGCTAGGTTACTTACATTGTCCAAGTTCCCGCTAGTTAACCTAGATTGTCCAAGTGCCCGTTACCTAACCTAGATAGTCCAAGTGCCCGCTAGGCAACCTACATAGTCCAAGAGCCCGTTCGTTAACCTAGAAGTCCAAGTGCCCACTGGTAACCTAGACAGTCCAAGTGCCTGCTAGGTTACCTGCATATTCCAAGTGCCCATTCGGTAACCTAGATAGTCCAAGTGCCCGCTAATTAACCTACCTAGTCCAAGTGCTCACTTGTTCACTTTGATAGTCCAAGTGCCCGCTAGTTAACATTGATCATCCAAGTGCCAGCTAGTTAACCTAGATAGTCCAAGTGCCTGCTAGTAAACCTAGATAGTCCAAGGGCCCGCTAGGTAACCTAGATAGTCCAAGTGCCCGCTAGTTAACCTAAATCGTCCAAGTGTCCGCAAGGTAACCTACATAGTCCAAGTGCCTGCTAGGTAACCTAGATAGTCCAAGTGCCTGATAGCTAACCTACATAGTCCAAGTGTCCGTTCGTTAACCTAGATACTCCAAGTGCCCTTAGGTAACCTACATAGTCCAAGTGCCCGCTAGGTAACTTGGATAGTCCAAGTGCCCGCTAGTTAACCTACATAGTCCAAGTGCCTTCTAGGGAACCTACATAGTCCAAGTGCCCGTTAGGGAACCTACATAGTCCAAGTGCTCGCTAGGTAACCTACATAGTCCAAATGCCCGCAAGGAAACCTACATAGTGTAAATGCCCGCTAGGCAACCTACATAATCCAAGTGCCCGCTCTGGAACATACATAGTCCACGTGCCCGTTAGCTAACCTAGATAGTCCAAGGGCCCGCTAGTTGACCTACATAGTCCAAGTGCCAGCTAGGTAACCTAGATAGTACAAGTGCCCGCTAGGGAGCTTAGATAATCCAAGTGCCTGTTTGCTAACCTAGATAGTCCAAGTGGCGGCTAGGTAACCTACATAGTCAAGTGCCCGTTCGTTAACCTAGATAATCCAAGTGCCCGCTAGGTAACCTAGACAGTCCAAGTGCCCGCTAGGTAACCTACATAGTCCAAATGCCCGCTAGTTAACCTACATAGTCCAAGTGCCCGTTAAGTAACCTAGATAGTCCAAATGCCCGCTAGGGAACCCACATAGTCCAAGTGCCCGCTAGGGAACTTACATAGTCCAACGGCCGCTAGGGAACCTACATAGTCCAAGTACCCGTTAGTTAACCAACATAGTCCAAGTGCCCGCTAGGTAACCTAGATAGTCCAACAGCCCGGTAGGTAACCTACATACTCCAAGTACCCGCTAGGTAACGTAGATTGTTCAAGTGCCAGCTAGGTAACCTAGATAGTCCAAGTGACCCCTAGGCAACCTACAAAGTCTAAGTGCCCGCTAAGGAATCTATATAGTCCAAATGCCCGCTAGGGAGCCTACATAATCCAAATGCCCGCTAGGTAACCTAGATAGTCCAAGTGCCAGCTAGGTAACCTACATTGTCCAAGTGCCCGTTCGTTAACCTAGATAGTCCAAGTGCCCGCTAGGTAACCTAGACTGTCCAAGTGCCCGCTAGGTTACCTACATAGTCCAAGTGCCCGTTCGTTAACCTAGATAGTCCAAGTGCCCGCTAGAAAACCTACATAGTCCAAGGGCCCGCTAGGTAACCTAGATAGTCCAAGTGTCCGCTAGATAACCTAGAGTCCAAGTGCTCGCTAGTTAACCTACATAGTCCAAGTGCCCGCTATGTAACCTAGATAGTCAAAGTGCCCGTTAGGTAACCTAGATAGTCCAAGTGCCCGCTAGGTAACCTAGACAGTCCAAGTGCCCGTTAAGTAACCTAGATAGTCCAAATGCCCGCTAGGGAAACCACATAGTCCAAGTGCCCGCTAGGGAACTTACATAGTCCAACGGCCGCTAGGGAACCTACATAGTCCAAGTACCCGTTAGTTAACCAAGATAGTCCAAGTGCCCGCAAGATAACCTAGATAGTCCAACAGCCCGGTAGGTAACCTACATACTCCAAGTACCCGCTAGGTAACGTAGATAGTTCAAGTGCCAGCTAGGTAACCTAGATAGTCCAAGTGACCCTAGGTAACCTACAAATTCTAAGTGCCCGCTAAGGAATCTATATAGTCCAAATGCCCGCTAGGGAGCCTACATAATCCAAATGCCCGCTAGGTAACCTAGATAGTCCAAGTGCCCGCTAGGTAACCTACATAGTCCAAATGCCCTCTAGTTAACCCACATAGTCCAAGTGCCCGCTAGGGAACTTATATAGTCCAAGGGCCCGATAGGGAACCTACATATTCCACGTACCCGTGTGTTAACCTAGATAGGCCAAGTGCCCGCTAGGTAACCTAGATAGTCCAACAGCCCGCTAGGTAACATACCTACTCCAAGAACAGGCTAGTCTACGTAGATAGTTCAAGTGCCGGCTAGGTAACCTAGATAGTCCAAGTGCCCGCTAGGTTATCTATATAGTCCAAATGCCCGCTAGGGAACCTACATAGTCCAAGTGCCCGCTAGGTAAACTACATAGTCCAAGGGCCCGTTAGTTAACCTACATATTCCAAGGTCCGCTAGTTAACCTAGATTGTCCAAGTGCTCGCTAGTTAACCTACATAGTACAAGGGCCCACTAGTTGACCTAGATAGTCCAAGTGCCCACTAGTTAACCTAGATAGTCCAATTGCCCGCTAGGTAACCTAAGTAGTCCAAATATCCGATAGGGATCCTACATAGTCCAAGTGCCAGCTAGGTAACCTACATTGTCCAAGTGCCCGTTCGTTAACCTAGATAGTCCAAGTGCCCGCTAGGTAACCTAGACTGTCCAAGTGCCCGCTAGGTTACCTACATAGTCCAAGTGCCCGTTCGTTAACCTAGATAGTCCAAGTGCCCGCTAGGAAACCTACATAGTCCAAGGGCCCGCTAGGTAACCTAGATAGTACAAGTGTCCGCTAGATAACCTAGAGTCCAAGTGCTCGCTACTTAACCTACATAGTACAAGGGCCCGCTAGTTGACCTAGATAGTCCACGTGCCCGCTTGTTAACCTAGATAGGTCAAGTGCCCGCTAGGTAACCAAAGTAATCCAAATGTCCGATAGGGATCCTACATAGTCCAAGTGCCCTCTAGGTAACCTACATAGTCCAAGTGCCTGTTCGTTAACCTAGATAGTCCAAGTGCCCGATAGGTAACCTATACTGTCCAAGTGCCGGCTATGTTACCTACATAGTCCAAGTGCCCGTTCGTTAACCTAGATAGTCCAAGTGCCCGCTAGGAAACCTACATAATCCAAGGGCCTGCTAGGTAACATAGATAGTCCAAGTGCCCGCTAGATAACCTAGAGTCCAAGTGCTCACTAGTTAACCTACATAGTCCAAGTGCCCGTTAGGTAACCTTGATAGTCAAAGTGCCCGTTAGGTAAACTAGATATTCCAAGTGCCCGGTAGGTAACTTACATTGTCCAAGTTCCCGCTATGTAACCTAGATAGTCCAAGTGCCCGTTACCTAACCTAGATAGTCCAAGTGCCCACTAAGCAACCTACATAGTACAAGGGCCCGCTAGTTGACCTAGATAGTCCAAGTGCCCGCTAGTTAACCTAGATAGTCCAAGTGCCCGCTAGGTAACCAAAGTAGTCCAATTGCCCGCTGCGTAACCTACAAAGTCTAAGTGCCCGCTAAGGAATCTATATAGTCTAAATGCCCGCTAGGGAGCCTACATAATCCAAATGCCCGCTAGGTAACCTAGATAGTCCAAGTGCCCTTTAGGGAACCTAGATAGTCCAAGGGCCCGCTAGTAAACCTACATAGTCCATGGGCCCGCTAGTAAACCTAATAGTGCAAGTGTCCGCTAGTTAACCTACATATTCCAAGTGCCCGCTAGTTAACCTACATAATCCAAATGCCCGCTAGGTAACCTAGATAGTCCAAGTGCCCTTTAGGGAACCTAGAAGTCCAAGGGCCCGCTAGTAAACCTACATAGTCCATGGGCCCTCTAGTTAACCTAATAGTGCAAGTGTCCGCTAGTTAACCTACATATTCCAAGTGCCCGCTAGTTAACCTACATAATCTAAGTGCCCGTTAGCTAACCTAGATAGTCCAAGGGCCTGCTAGTTGACCTACATAGTCCAAGTGCCAGCTAGGTAACCTAGATAGTACAAGTTCACGCTAGGGAACCAAGATAGTCCAAGTGCCTGTTAGCTAACCTAGATAGTCCAAGTGGCGGCTAGGTAACATACATAGTCCAAGTGCCCTTTCGTTAACCTAGATAATCCAAGTGCCCGCTAGGTAACCTAGACAGTCCAAGTGCCCGCTACTTAACCTACATAGTCCAAGTGCCCGATAGAGAACCTACATAATCCAAGTGCCCGCTAGGCAACCTACATATTCCAAGTGCCCGTTAATTAACCTAGATAGTCAAAGTGCCTGCTAGGTAACCTAGATAGTCCAACAGCCCGGTAGGTAACCTACATACTCCAAGTACCCGCTAGGTAAAGTAGATAGTGCAAGTGACAGCTAGGTAACCTAGATAGTGCAAGTGCCCCCTAGGTAACCTACAAAGTCTAAGTGCCCGCTAAGGAATCTATATAGTACAAATGCCCGCTAGGAGCCTACATAATCCAAATGCCCGCTAGGTAACCTAGATAGTCCAAGAGTCCGCTAGGTAACCTACATAGTCCAAATGCCCTCTAGTTAACCCACATTGTCCAAGTGCCCGCTAGGGAACTTATATAGTCCAAGGGCCCGCTAGGGAACCCACATAGTCCAAGTGCCCGTGTGTTAACCTAGATAGTCCAAGTGCCCGCTAGGTAACCTAGATAGTCCAACAGCCCGCTAGGTAACCTACCTACTCCAAGAACCGGCTAGGCTACGTAGATAGTTCAAGTGTCAGCTAGGTAACCTAGATAGTCCAAGTGCCCGCTAGGTAACCTACAAAGTCTAAGTGCCCGCTAGGTTATCTATATAGTGCAAATGCCCGCTAGGGAACCTACATAATCCAAGTGCCAGCTAGGTAACCTAGATAGTCCAAGTGCCCTCTAGTTAACCTAGATCGTCCAAGTGCCCGATAGTTAACCTACATAATCCAAGTGCCCGCTAGGTAACCTAGATAATCCAAGTGCCCTCTAGTTAACCTAGATCGTTCAAGTGCCCGCTAGTTAACATACATAGTCCAAGGGCCCGCTAGTTAACCTACATAGTCCAAGGTCCGCTAGTTAACCTAAGTAGTCCAAATGTCCGAAAGGGATCCTACATAGTCCAAGTGCCCGCTAGGTAACCTACATAGTCCAAGTGACCGTTCGTTAACCTAGGTAGTTCAAGTGCCCGCTAGGTAACCTAGACTGTCCAAGTGCCCGCTAGGTTACCTACATACTCCAAGTGCCCGTTCGTTAACCTAGATAGTCCAAGTGCCCGCTAGGAAACCTACATAGTTCAAGGACCCGCTAGGTAACCTAGATAGTCCAAGTGCCCGCTAGGTAACCTAGAGTCCAAGTGCTCGCTAGTTAACCTACATAGTCCAAGTGCCCGCTATGTAACCTAGTTAGTCAAAGTGCCCGTTAGGTAACCTAGATAGTCCAAGTGCCCGCTAGGCAACCTACATAGTCCAAGAGCGCGTACGTTAACCTAGAAGTCCAAGTGCCCGCTAGGTAACCTAGACAGTCCAAGTGCCCGGTAGGTAACCTACATAGTCCAAATGCCCGCTAGTTTACCTACATAGTCCAAGTGCCCGTTAAGTAACCTAGATAGTCCAAATGCCCGCTAAGGAACCCACATAGTCCAAGTGCCCGCTAGGGAACTTACATAGTCCAAGGGCCGCTAGGGAACCTACATAGTCCAAGTGCCCGTTAGTTAACCAAGATAGTCCAAGTGCCCGCTAGGTAACCTAGATAGTCCAACAGCCCGGTAGGTAACCTACATACTCCAAGTACCCGCTAGGTAACGTAGATAGTGCAAGTGACAGCTAGGTAACCTAGATAGTCCAAGAGCCCCCTAGGTAACCTACAAAGTCTAAGTGCCCGCTAAGGAATCTATATAGTCCAAATGCCCGCTAGGAGCCTACATAATCCAAATGCCCGCTAGGTAACCTACATAGTCCAAATGCCCTCTAGTTAACCCACATAGTCCAAGTGCCCGCTAGGGAACTTATATAGTCCAAGGGCCCGCTAGGGAACCTAGATAGACCAACAGCCCGCTAGGTAACCTACCTACTCCAAGAACCGGCTAGGCTACGTAGATAGTTCAAGTGCCAGCTAGGTAACCTAGATAGTCCAAGTGCCCTTTAGGGAACCTAGATAGTCCAAGGGCCCGCTAGTAAACCTACATAGTCCATGGCCCCGCTAGTTAACCTAATAGTGCAAGTGTCCGCTAGTTAACCTACATATTCCACGTGCCCGCTACTTAACCTACATAATCCAAATGCCCGCTAGGTAACCTAGATAGTCCAAGTGCCCTTTAGGGAACCTAGATAGTCCAAGGGCCCGCTAGTAAACCTACATAGTCCATGGGCCCGCTAGTTAACCTAATAGTGCAAGTGTCCACTAGTTAACCTACATATTCCAAGTGCCCGCTAGTTAACCTACATAATCTAAGTGCCCGTTAGTTAACCTAGATAGTCCAAGGGCCCGCTAGTTGACCTACATAGTCCAAGTGCCAGCTAGGTAACCTAGATAGTACAAGTTCACGCTAGGGAACCAAGATAGTCCAAGTGCCTGTTAGCTAACGTAGATAGTCCAAGTGGCGGCTAGGTAACCTACATAGTCCAAGTGCCCGTTCGTTAACCTAGATAATCCAAGTGCCTGCTAGGTAACCTAGACAGTCCAAGTGCCCGCTACTTAACCTACATAGTCCAAGTGCCCAATAGAGAACCTACATAATCCAAGTGCCCGCTAGGCAACCTACATAGTCCAAGTGCCCGTTAGTTAACCTAGTCAAAGTGCCTGCTAGGTAACCTAGATAGTCCAAGTGCCCGCTATGTAACCTACAAAGTCTAAGTGCCCGCTAGGTTATCTATATAGTCCAAATGCCCGCTAGGGAACCTACATAGTCCAAGTGCCCGCTAGGTAACCTAGATAGTGCAAGTGCCCTCTAGTTAACCTAGATCGTCCAAGTGCCCGCTAGTTAACATACATAGTCCATGGGCCCGCTAGTTTACCTACATAGTCCAAGGTCCGCTAGTTAACCTAGATAGTCCAAGTACTAGCTAGTTAACCTACATAGTACAAGGGCCCTCTAGTTGACCTAGATAGTCCAAGTGCCCGCTAGGTAACCTAAGTAGTCCAAATGTCTGATAGGGATCCTACATAGTCCAAGTGCCCGCTAGGTAACCTACATAATCCAAGTGCCCGTTCGTTAACCTAGGTAGTCCAAGTGCCCGCTAGGTAACCTAGACTGTCCAAATGCCCGCTAGGTTACCTACATACTCCAAGTGCCCGTTTGTTAACCTAGATAATCCAAGTGCCCGCTAGGTAACCTAGACAGTCCAAGTGCCCGCTAGTTAACGTACATAGTCCAAGTGCCCGCTAGGTAACCTAGATAGTCCAAGTGCCCTCTAGTTAACCTTGATCGTCCAAGTGCCCACTAGTTAAAATACATAGTCCAAGGGCCCGCTAGTTAACCTACATAGTCCAAGGTCCGCTAGTTAACCTAGATAGTCCAAGTGCTCGCTAGTTAACCTACATAGTACAAGGGCCCGCTACTTGACTTAGATAGTTCAAGTGCCCGCTAGGTAACCTAAGTAGTCCAAATGTACGATAGGGATCCTACATAGTCCAAGTGCCCGCTAGGTAACCTACATAATCCAAGTGCCCGTTCGTTAACCTAGGTAGTCCAAGTGCCCGCTAGGTAACCTAGACTGTCCAAGTGCCCGCTAGGTTACCTACATACTCCAAGTGCCCGTTCGTTAACCTAGATAGTCCAAGTGCTGGCTAGGAAACCTACATAGTCCAAGGACCCGCTAGGTAAACTAGATAGTCCATGTGCCCGCTAGGTAACCTAGAGTCCAAGTGCTCGCTAGTTAACCTACATAGTCCAAGTGCCCTATGTAACCTAGTTAGTCAAAGTGCCCGTTAAGGAACCTAGATAGTCCAAGTGCCCGCTAGGCAACCTACATAGTCCAAGAGCGCGTACGTTAACCTAGAAGTCCAAGTGCCCACTTGGTAACCTAGACAGTCCATGTGCCCGCTAGGTTACCTGCATATTCCAAGTGCCCGTTCGTTAACCTTGATAGTCCAAGTGCCCACTAGGTAACCTACATAGTCCAAGTGCCCGCTAGGTAACCTATATAGTCCAAGTGCCTGCTAGGTAACCTACATAGTCCAGGGGCCGGCTAGTTAACCTACATAGTCCAAGGCATCACTTGTTAACTTTGATAGTCCAAGTGCCCGCTAGTTAACCAAGATCGTTCAAGTGCCCGCTAGTTAACCTAGATTGTCCAAGTGCCTGCAAGTTAACCTACATAGTCCAAGGGTCCACTAGTTAACCTAGATAGTCCAAGTGTCCTCTAGTTAACCTACATAGTCCAAGTGCCCGCTAGTTAACCTATATACCAAGTGCCTGCTACGTAACCTAGATAGTCCAAGGGCACGCTAGTTAACCTACATAGTACAAGTGCCCGGTAGGCAACCTAGATAGTCCAAGTGCCCGCTTAGGAACGTACATAGTCCAAGTGCACGCTAGTTAACCTAGATAGTCCATTGCCTGCTAGGTAACCTACATAGTGCAAGTGTCCGCTAGTTAACCTACATATTCCTAGTGCCCGCTAGTTAACATAGATAGTCCAAGTGCCCGCTTGGGAATGTACATAGTTCAAGTGCCCGCTAGGTAACCTAGACAGTGCAAGTTCCCGCTAGTTAACCTAGATAGTTCAAGTACCCGCTAGGTAACCTAGATCGTCCAAGGGCCCCCTAGTTAGCCTACATAGTCCAAGTGCCCGCTAGGTAACCTAGATAGTCCAAGTGCCCTTTAGCTAACCTAGATAGTCCAAGTGCCCGCTAGGTAACCTACATAGTGCAAGTGTCTGCTGGGAAACCTACATAGTCCAAGTGCCCACTAGTTAACATAGACAGTCCAAGTGCCCGCTAGGGAAGGTACATAGTCCAAGTGCCCGCTAGGTAACCTAGAGAGTGCAAGGGACCGCTAGTTAACCTACATAGTCCAAGTGCCTGCTAGGAAACCTAGATAGTCCAAGGGCCAGCCAGTTAACCTACATAGTCCAAGTGCCCGCTTGGTAACCTACATAGTGCAAGTGTCTGCTAGTTAACCTACATAGTCAAAGTGCCCGCTAGTTAACCTAGATAGTCCAAGTGCCCTTTAGGGAACTTAGATAGTCCAAGTGCCCGCTAGGGAACCTACATAGTCCAATTGCTCGCTCTGGAACATACATAGTCCAAGTGCCCGTTAGTTAACCTAGATAATCCAAGTGCCCGCTAGTTAACCTAGATAGTCCAAGTGCCCGCCAGGTAACCTACATAGTCCAAGTGCCCGCTAGGTAACCTATATAGTCTAAATGCCTGCTAGGGAACCTACATAGTCCAAGCGCCCGCTAGTTAACCTAGATAGTCCAAGTGCCCGCTAGTTAACCAAGATAGTCCAAGTGCCCGCTAGGTAACCTACAAAGTCCAAGTGCCCGCTAGGTAACCTATATTGTCCAAATGTCCGCTAGGGAACCTACATTGTCCAAGCGCCCGCTAGTTAACCTAGATAGTCCAAGTGCCCGCTAGTTAACCAGAATAATCAAAGTGCCCTCTAGTTAACTTACATAGTCCAAAGGCCTGCTAGTTAACCTACATAGACCAAGGGCCCGCTAGTTAACCTAGATAGTCCAAGTGCCCGCTAGTTAACCTACATAGTCCAAGTTCCCGCTAAGAAACCTAGACAGCCCAAGTGACCACTAGGTTACCTACATAGTCTAAGTGCCCGTTCGTTAACCAAAATAGTCCAAGTGCCCGCTAGGTAACGTAGATAGCCCTAGTGCCCGCTAGGGAACCTACATAGTCCAAGTGCCCGTAGGTAACCTAGATAGTCCAAGTGCCCGTTCGTTAACCTACATAGTCCAAGTGCCCGCTAGGTAACATAGATAGCCCAAGTGCCCGCTAGGGAACATACATAGGCCAAGTGCCCACTAGGTAACCTAGACAGTCCAATTGCCCGCTAGTTAACCTAGACAGTCCAAGTACCCGATAGGGAACCTACATAGTCCAAGTGCCCTCTAGGGAACCTACATAGTCCAAGTGCTCTCTAGGCAACCTACATAATCCAAGTGCCCGTTAGTTAACCTAGATAGTCCAATTGCCCGCTAGGTAACCTAGATAGTCCAACAGCCCGGTAGGTAACCTACATACTCCAAGTACCCGCTAGGTAACGTAGATAGTTCAAGTGCCAGCTAGGTAACCTAGATAGTCCAAGTGCCCCCTAGGTAACCCACAAAGTCTAAGTGCCCGCTTAGGAATCTATATAGTCCAAATGCCTGCTAGGGAGCCTACATAATCCAAATGCCAACTAGGTAACCTAGATAGTCCAAGTGCCAGCTAGGTAACCTACATAGTCCAAATGCCCTCTAGTTAACGCACATAGTCCAAGTGCCCGCTAGGGAAGTTACATATTGCAAGGGCCCGCTAGGGAACCTACATAGTCAAAGTGCCCGTTAGTTAACCTAGAGAGTCCAAGTGCCCGCTAGGTAACCTAGATAGTCCAACATCCCGCTAGGTAACCTACATACTCCAAGAACCCGCTAGGCTACGTAGATAGTTCAAGTGCCAGCTAGGTAACCTAGATAGTCCAAGTGCCCGCTTGGTAACCTACAAAGTCTAAGTGCCCGCTAGGTTATCTATATAGTCCAAATGCCGGATAGGGAACCTACATAGTCCAAGTGCCCGCTAGGTAACCTAGATAGTCCAATTGCCCTCTAGTTAACCTAGATCGTCCAAGTGCCCGCTAGTTAACCTACATAGTCCAAGGGCCCGTTAGTTCACCTACATAGTTCAAGGTCCGCTAGTTGACCTAGATAGTCCAAGTGCCCGCAAGTTAACCTTGATAGGTCAAGTGCCCGCTATGTAACCAAAGTAGTCCAAATGTCCGATAGGGATCCTACATAGTCCAAGTGCCCGTACGTTAACCTAGATAGTTCAAGTGCCCGCTAGGTAACCTAGACTGTCCAAGTGCCCGCTAGGTTACCTACATAGTCCAAGTGCCCGTTCGTTAACCTAGATAGTCCAAGTGCCCGCTAGGTAACCTAGAGTCCAAGTGCTCGCTAGTTAACCTACATAGTCCAAGTGCCCGCTATGTAACCTAGATAGTCAAAGTGCCCGTTAGGTAACCTAGATTGTCCAAGTGCCCGCCCGGTAACTTACATTGTCCAAGTTCCCGCTAGGTAACCTAGATAGTCCAAGTGCCCGTTACCTAACCTAGATAGCCCAAGTGCCCACTAAGCAACCTACATAGTACAAGGGCCCGCTAGTTGACCTAGATAGTCCAAGTGCCCGCTATTTAACGTAGATAGTCCAAGTGACCACTAGGTAACCAAAGTAGTCCAAGTGCGCGCTAGGTAACCTACAAAGTCTAAGTGCCCGCTAAGGAATCTATATAGTCCAAATGCCCGCTAGGAAGCCTACATAATCCAAATGCCCGCTAGGTAACCTAGATAGTTCAAGGGCGTGCTAGGAAACCTATATAGTCCTAGTGCCCCCTAGTTAACCTACATTCTCCAAGTGCCCGATATGGAACCTAGATAGTCCAAGTGCCCGCTAGGTAACCTACATAGTCCAAATGCCCTCTAGTTAACCCACGTAGTCCAAGTGCCCGCTAGGGAACTTACATAGTTCAAGGGCCCGCTAGGGAACCTACATAGTCTAAGTGCCCGTTAGTTAACCTAGATAGTCCAAGTGCCCGCTAGGTAACCTAGATAGTCCAAAAGCCCTCTAGGTAACCTACATACTCAAAGAACCCGCTAGGCAACATAGATAGTCCAAGTGCCCGCTAGGTAACCTACAAAGTCTAAGTGCCCGCTAGGTTATTTATATAGTCCAAATGCCCACCTGGGAACCTACATAGTCCAAGTGCCCGCTACGTAACCTAGATAGTCCAAGGGCACGCTAGTTAACCTACATAGTCCAAGTGCCCGCTAGGCAACCTAGATAGTCCAAGTGCCCGCTAAGAACGTACATAGTCCAAGTGCACGCTAGTTAACCTAGATAGTCCAAGTGTCCGCTAGGGAACGTACATAGTCCATGTACCCGCTGGGTAACCTAGATCGTCCAAGGGCCCCCTAGTTAGCCTACATAGTCCAAGTGCCCGCTAGGTAACCTAGATAGTCAAAGTGCCCGTTCGGTAACCTAGGTAGTCCAAGTGCCCTTTAGGGAACCTACATAGTCCATGGGCCCGCTAGTTAACCTACATAGTGCAAGTGTCCGCTACTTAACCTACATATTCCAAGTGCTCGCTAGTTAAACTACATAATCTAAGTGCCCGTTAGCTAACCTAGATACTCCAAGGGCCCGCTAGTTGACCTACATAGTCCAAGTGCCAGCTAGGTAACCTAGATAGTACAAGTGCCCGCTAGGGACCCTAGATAGTCCATGTGCCTGTTAGCTAACCTAGATAGTGCAAGTGGCGGCTAGGTAACCTACATAGTCCAAGTGCCCATTCGTTAACCTAGATAATCCAAGTGCCCGCTAGGTAACCTAGACTGTCCAAGTGCCCGCTAGTTAACCTACATAGTCCAAGTGCCCGATAGAGAACCTACATAATCCAAGTGCCCGCTAGGCAACCTACATAGTCCAAGTGCCCGTTAGTTAACCTAGATATTCAAAGTGTCTGCTAGGTAACCTAGATAGTCCAAGTGCCCGCTAGGTAACCTACAAAGTCTAAGTGCCCGCTAGGTTATCTATATAATCCAAATGCCCGCTAGGGAACCTACATAGTCCAAGTGCCCGCTAGGAAACCTAGATAGTCCAAGTGCCCTCTAGTTAACCTAGATCGTCCAAGTGCCCGCTAGTTAACATACATAGTCCAAGGGCCCGCTAGTTAACCTACATAGTCCAAGGTCCGCTAGTTAACCTAGATAGTCCAAGTGCTCGCTAGTTAAACTACATAGTACAAGGGCCCGCTAGTTGACCTAGATAGTCCAAGTGCCCGCTAGTTAACCTAGATAGTCCAAGTGCCCGCTAGGTAACCTAAGTAGTCCCAATGTCCGATATGGATCCTACATAGTCCAAGTGCCCGCTAGGTAACCTACATAGTCCAAGTGCCCGTTCTTTATCCTAGGTAGTTCAAGTGCCCGCTAGGTAACCTAGACTGTCCAAGTGCCCGCTAGGTTACCTACATAGTCCAAGAGCCATTCGTTAACCTAGATAGTCCTAGTGCCCGCTAGGAAACCCACATAGTCCCAGGGCCCGCTAGGTAACCTAGATAGTCCAAGTGCCCGCTAGGTAACCTAGAGTCCAAGTGCTCGCTAGTTAACCTACATAGTCCAAGTGCCCGCTATGTAACCTAGTTAGTCAAAGTGCCCGTTAGGTAACCTAGATAGTCCAAGTGCCTGCTAGGCAACCTACATAGTCTAAGAGCCCGTTCGTTAACCTAGAAATCCAAGTGCCCGCTGTGTAACCTAGACAGTCCAAGTGCCTGCTAGGTTACCTGCATATTGCAAGTGCCCGTTCGTTAACCTAGATAGTCCAAGTGCCCACTAGGTAACCTAGATAGTCCAAGTGCCCGCTAGGTAACCTATATAGTCCAAGTGCCCGCTAGGTAACCTAGATAGTCCAAGGGCCGGCTAGTTAACCTACATAGTCCAAGGCATCACTTGTTAACTTTGATAGTCCAAGTGCCCGCTAGTTAACCTAGATCGTGCAAGTGCCCTCTAGTTAACCTAGATTGTCCAAGTGTCTGCTAGTTAACCTACATATTCCAAGGGCCCACTAGTTACCCTAGATACTCCAAGTGTCCTCTAGTTAACCTACATAGTCCAAGTGCCCGCTAGTTAACCTATATACCAAGTGCCCGCTACGTAACCTAGATAGTCCAAGGGCACGCTAGTTAACCTCCATAGTCCAAGTGCCCGCTAGGCAACCTAGATAGTCCAAGTGCCCTCTAAGGAACCTACGTAGTCCAAATGTCCGATAGGGTTCCTACATACTCCAAGTGCCCGCTAGGTAACCTACATAGTCCAAGTGCCCGTTCGTTAACCTAGGTAGTCCAAGTGCCCGCTAGGTAACCTAGACTGTCCAAGTGCCCGCTAGGTTACCTACATAGTCCAAGTGTCCGTTCGTTAACCTAGATAGTCCAAGTGCCCGCTAGGAAAACTACATACTCCCAGGGCCCGCTAGGTAACCTAGATAGTCCAAGAGCCCGCTAGGTAAATTAGAGTCCAAGTGCTCGCTAGTTAACCTACATAGTCCAAGTGCCCGCTATGTAACCTTGTAAGTCAAAGTGCCCGTTAGGTAACCTAGATAGTCCAAGTGCCCGCTAGGCAACCTACATAGTCCAAGAGCCCGTTCGTTAACCTAGAAGTCCAAGTGCCCGCTAGGTAACCTAGACAGTCCAAGTGCCCTCTAGTTAACCTACATAATCTAAGTGCCCGTTAGCTAACCTAGATAATCCAAGGGCCCGCTAGTTGACCTACATAGTCCAAGTGCCAGCTAGGTAACCTAGATAGTCCAAGTGCCTGTTAGCTAACCTAGATAGTCAAAATGGCTGCTAGGTAACCTACATAGTCCAAGTGCCCGTTCGTTAACCTACATAATCCAAGTGCCCACTAGGCAACCTACATAGTCCAAGTGCCCGTTAGTTAACCTAGATAGTCAAAGTGCCTGCTAGGTAACCTAGATAGTCCAAGTGCCCACTAGGTAACCTACATAGTCCAAGTGCCCGCTAGGTATCTTACATACTCCAAATGCCCGCTAGGGAAACTACGTAGTCCAATGCCCGCTAGTTAACCTAGATAGTCCAAGTGCCCGCTAGGCATCCTTCAAAATCCAAGTGCCTGCTAGGTAACCTAGATAGTCCAAGTGCCCGCTAGTTAACCTAGATAGTCCTCGTGCCCGTTAGATAACCTAGATAGTCCACGTGCCCACTAGGGGACGTACATAGTCCAAGTGCCCGCTAGGTAACCTAGATAATCCAAGTGCGCTCTAGGGTATGTACATAGTCCAAGTGCCTGCTAGGAAACCTAGATAGTCCAAGTGCCCGCTAGTTAACCTACATAGTCCACGGGCCCCCTAGTTAACTTACATAGTCGAAGGTCAGCTAGTTAACCTAGATAGTCAAAGTGCCCGCTAGGTAACCTAGACAGTCCAAGTGCCCGCTAGGTTACCTACATTGTCCAAGTGCCCGTTCGTTAACCTAGATAGTCCAAGGGCCCGCTAGGTAACCTAGATAGTCCAAGTGCCCGCTAGGTAACGTAGACAGTCCACGTGCCCGCTAGTTAACCTACATAGTCAAAGTGCCCGCTAGGTAACCTAGATAGTGAAAGTGCCCGTTAGGTAACCTAGATAGTCCAAGTGCCTGCTAGGTAACCTACATTGTCCAAGTTCCCGCTAGGTAACCTAGATAATCCAAGTGCCCGTTACCTAACCTAGATAGTCCAAGTGCCCGCTAGGCAACATACATAGTCCAAGTGCCCGTTCGTTAACCTAGAAGTCCAAGTGCCCGCTATGTAACCTAGACAGTCCAAGTGCCCGTTTGTTAACCTAGATAGTCCAAGTGCCCGCTAGGGAACCTATATAGTCCAAGTGCTATCTAGGTAACCTAGATAGTCCAAGGGCCTGCTAGTTAACCTACATAGTCCAAGGGCTCGCTTGTTAACTATGATAGTCCAAGTGCTAGTTAGTTAACCTAGATCGTCCAAGTGCCCACTAGTTAACCTAGATCGTCCAAGTGTCCTCTAGTTAACCTACATAGTCCAAGTGCCCGCTAGGTAACCTATATAGTGCAAGTGTCTGCTAGGTAACCTACATAGTCCAAGTGCCCGCTAGTTAACATAGATAGTCCAAGTGCCCGCTAGGGAAGGTACATAGTCCAAGTGCCCGCTAAGCAACCGAGAGAGTGCAAGTGCCCGCTAGTTAACCTACATAGTCCAATTGCCCGCTAGGTAACCTAGACAGTCCAAGTGCCCGCTAGTTAACCTACATAGTCCAAGTGCCCGATAGGGAACCTACATAATCCAATGCCCGCTACGCAACCTACATAGTCCAAGTGCCCGTTAGTTAACCTAGATAGTCAAAGTGCCTGCTAAGTAACCTAGATAGTCCAAGTGCACGCTAGTTAACCTAGATTGTCCAAATGCCCGCTAGTTAACCTAGATAGTCCAAGTGCCTGCTAGGTAAACTAGATAGTTCTAGTACCCGCTAGGTAACCTAGATCGTCCAAGGGCCCCCTAGTTAGCCTACATAGTCCAAGTGCCCGCTAGGTAACCTAGATAGTCCAAGTGCCCGTTCGGTAACCAGATAGTCCAAGTGCCCTTTAGGGAACCTAGATAGTCCATGGGCCCGGAGTTAACCTACATAGTGCAAGTGTCCGCTAGTAAAACTACATATTCCAAGTGCCCCCTAGTTAACCTACATAATCTAAGTTCCCGTTAGCTAACCTAGGTAGTCCAAGGGCCCGCTTGTTGACCTACATAGTCCAAGTGCCAGCTTGGTAACCTAGATAGTACAAGTGCCCCCTAGCTAACCTAGATAGTCCACGTGGCGGCTAGGGAACCTACATAGTCCAATTGCCCATTCGTTAACCTAGATAATCCAAGTGCCTGCTAGGTAACCTAGACAGTCCAAGTGCCCACTAGTTAACCTACATAGTTCAAGTGCCCGCTAGGGAACCTACATAGTCCAAGTGCCCGCTAGGCAACATACATAGTCCAAGTGCCCGTTAGTTAACCTAGATAATCAAAGTGCCTGCTAGGTAACTTAGATAGTACAAGTACCCGCTAGGTATCCTTCATAATCCAAGTGCCTGCTAGGTAACCTAGATAGTCCAAGTGCCCGTTAGGGATCCTTCATAATCCAAGTGCCTGCTATGTAACCTAGATATTCCAAGTGCCCGCTAGTTAACCTAGATAGTCGTCGTGCCCGTTAGTTAACCTAGATAGTCCAAGTGCCCGCTAGGTAACCTACATAATCCAAATGCGTGCTAGGGTATGTACATAGTCCACGTGCCTGCTAGGCAACCTAGATAGTCCAAGTGCCCGCTAGGGATCCTTCATAATCCAAGTGCCTGCTATGTAACCTAGATAGTCCAAGTGCCCGCTAGTTAACATAGATAGTCCTCGTGCCCGTTAGTTAACCTAGATAGTCCAAGTTCCCGCTAGTTAACCTACATAGTCCACCGGACCGCTAGTTAACCTACATAGTCGAAGGTCTGCTAGTTAACGTAGATAGTCAGAGTGCCCGCTAGATAACCTAGACAGTCCAAGTACCCGCTAGGTTACCTACATAGTCCAAGTGCCTGTTCGTTAACCTAGATAGTCCAAGTGCCCGCTAGGTAACCTATATAGTCCAAGTGCCCGCTAGTTAACCTACATAGTCCAAGTGCCCGCTAGGTAACCTAGATAGTGAAAGTGCCCGTTAGGTAACCTAGATAGTCCAAATGCCTGCTGGTAACCTACATTGTCCAAGTTCCCACTAGGTAACCTAGATAGTCCAAGTGCCCGTTACCTAACCTAGAGAGTCCAAGTGCCCGCTAGGCAACATACATAGTCCAAGTGCCCGTTAGTTAACCTAGAAGTCCAAGTGCCCGCTATGTAACCTAGACAGTCCAAGTGCCCGTTCGTTAACCTAGATAGTCCAAGGGCCCGCTAGGGAACCTATATAATCCAAGTGCTATCTAGGTAACCTAGATAGTCCAAGGGCCCGCTAGTTAACCTACATAGTCCAAGGGCTCGCTTATTAACTTTGATAGTCCAAGTGCCAGTTAGTTAACCTAGATCGTCCAAGTGCCCGCTAGTTAACATAGATCCTCCAAGTGTCCTCTAGTTAACCCACATAGTCCAATTGCCCGCTAGGCAACCTATATAGTGCAAGTGTCTGCTAGGTAACCTACATAGTCCAAGTGCCCGCTAGTTAACATAGATAGTCCAAGTGCCCGCTAGGGAAGGTACATAGTCCAAGTGCCCGCTAGGTAACCTAGAGAGTGCAAGTGCCGGCTAGTTAACCTACATAGTCCAAGTGCCTGCTAGGTAACCTAGATAGTCCAAGGGCCTGCTAGTTAACCTATATAGTCCAAGTGCCCGCTAGGTAACCTACATAGTGCAAGTGTCCGCTAGTTAACCTACATTGTCAAAGTGCCCACTAGTTAACCTAGATAGTCCAAGTGCCTGCTAGGTAACCTACATAGTGCAAGTGTCCGCTAGTTAACCTAGATCGTCCAATTGTCCGCTAGTTAACCTACATAGTTCAAGTGCCCGCTAGGTAACCTAGATAGTCCAAGTGTCAGTTCGGTAACCTAGATTGCCCAAGTGCCCTTTACGGAAACTAGGTAGTCCAAGTGCCCGCTAGGGAAACTAAATAGTCCAATTGCTCGCTCTGGAACATACATAGTCCAAGTGCCCGTTAGTAAACCTAGATAATCCAAGTGCCCGCTAGTTAACCTAGATAGTCCAAGTGCCCGATAGTTAACCTACATAGTCCAAGTTCCCGCTAGGTAACCTAGACAGTCCAAGTGACCACTAGGTTACCTACATAGTACAAGTGCCCGTTCGTTAACCTACATAGTCCAAGTGCCCGCTAGGTAACGTAGATACCCCAAGTGCCCACTAGGGAACGTACATAGTCCAAGTGCCCTTAGGTAACCTAGAGAGTCCAAGTGCCCGCTAGGTAACCTATATAGTCCAAGTGCCTGCTAGGTAAACTACATAGTCCAAGTGCCCGTTCATTAACCTACATAGTCCAAGTGCTCGTTCGTTAACCTACATAGTCCAAGTGCCCGCTAGGTAACATAGATAGCCCAAGTGCCCGCTATGGAACATACATAGTCCAAGTGCCCACTAGGTAACCTAGACAGTCCAATTGACCGCTAGTTAACCTAGACAGTCCAAGTACCCTATAGGGAACCTACATAGTCCAATTGCCCGCTAGGGAACCTACGTAGTCCTAGTGCTCGCTAGGCAACCTACATAGTCCAAGTGCCCGTTAGTTAACCTAGATAGTCAAAGTGCCTGCTAGGTAACCTAAATAGTCCAAGTGCCCGCTAGAGAACCTACATAGTCCAAGTGCCCGCTAGGTAACCTAGATAGTCCAATTGCCCGTTAGCTAACCTAGAGAGTCGAAGTGTCCGCTAGTTAACCTACATCGTGCAAGTGCCCACTAGGTAACCTAGATAATCCAAGTGCCCGCTAGGTAACCTAGACAGTCCAAGTGCCCGCTAGGTTACCTACATAGTCCGAGTGCACGTTTGTTAACCTAGATAGTCCAAGTGCCGGCTAGTTAACCTAAATCGTCAAAGTGTCCGCTCGGTAACTTACATAGTCCATGTGACTGCTAGGTAACCTAGATAGTCCAAGTGCCTGATAGCTAACCTACATAGTCCAAGTGTCCGTTCGTTAACCTAGATAGTCCAAGTGCCAATTGAGTAACCTACATAGTCCAAGTGCCCGCTTGGTAACCTGGATATTCCACGTGCCCGCTAGTTAACCTACATAGTCCAAGTGCCTTCTAGGGAGCCTACATAGTCCACGTGACCGCCAGGGAACCTACATAGTCCAAGTTCCCGTTAGGGAAACTACATAGTCCAAGTGCCCACTAGGTAACCTACATAGTCCAAATGCCCGCAAGGAAACGTACAGAGTCTAAATGCCCGCTAGGCAACCTACATAATCCAAGTGCCCGCTCTGGAACATACATAGTCCAAGTGCCCGTTAGCTAACCTAGATAGTCCAAGGGCCCGATAGTTGACCTACATAGTCCAAGTGCCAGCTACGTAACCTAGATAGTACAAGTGCCCGCTAGGGAACCTAGATAATCCAAGTGCCTGTTAGCTAACCTAGATAGTCCAAGTGGCGGCTAGGTAACCTACATAGTCCAAGTGCCCGTTCGTTAACCTAGATAATCCATGTGCCCGCTAGGTAACCTAGACAGTCCAAGTGCCCGCTAGGTAACCTACATAGTCCAAATGCCCGCTAGTTAACCTACATAGTCCAAGTGCCCTTTAGGTAACCTAGATAGTCCAAGTGCCCGCTATTTAACCTACATAGTCCAAGTGCCCGCTAGGTAACCTAGAGAGTGCAAGTCCCACTAGTTAACCTACATAGTCCAAGTGCCCGCTAGTTAACCTAGATAGTCCAAGTGCCCGCTAGTAAACCTAGATAGTCCAAGGGCCCGCTAGTTAACCGAGATAGTCCAAGTGCCCGCTAGTAAACCTAGATAGTCCAAGTGCCCGCTAGTTAACCTAAATCGTCCAAGTGTCCGCTAGGTAACCTACATAGTCCAAGTGCCTGCTAGGTAACCTAGATAGTCCAAGTGCCTGATAGCTAACCTACAAAATCCAAGTGTCCGTTCGTTAACCTAGATAGTCCAAGTGCCCATTGGGTAACCTACATAGTCCATGTGCCCGCTTGGTAACCTGGTTAGTCCAAGTGCCCGCTAGTTAACCTACATAGTCCATGTGCCTTCTAGGGAGCCTACATAGGCCACGTGACCGCTAGGGAACCTACATAGTCCAAGTGCCCGTTAGGGAACCTAATAGTCCATGTGCCCGCTAGGTAACCTACATAGTCCAAATGCCCGCAAGAAAACCTACATAGTCTAAATGTCCGCTAGGCAACCTACATAATCCAAGTGCCCACTCTGGAACATACATAGTCCAAGTGCCCGTTAGCTAACCTGGATAGTCCAAGTGGTGGCTAGGTAACCTACATAGTCCAAGTGCCCGTTAGTTAACCTAGATAGTCAAAGTGCCTGCTAGGTAACCTAGATAGTCCTAGTGCCCGCTAGATAACCTACATAGTCCAAGTGCCCGCTAGGTAACCTAAATAGTCCAAATGCCCGCTAGGGAAACTACATAGTCCAAGTGCCCGGTACTTAACCTAGATAGTCCAAGTGCCCCCTAGTAAACCCACATAATCCATGGGCCCGCTAGTTAACCTACATAGTGCAAGGGCCCGCTAGTTAACCTAGATCGTGCAAGTGTCCGCTAGTTAACCTACATAGTCCAAGTGCCAGCTAGGTAACCTAGATAGTCCAATTGCCTGCTAGGGATCCTTCATAATCCAAGTGCCTGCTAGGTAACCTAGATAGTCCAAGTGTCCGCTAGGTAACCTACATAGTCCAAGTGCCCGCTAGTTAACATAGATAGTCCAAGTGCCCGCTAGGGAAGGTACATAGTCCAAGTGCCCGCTAGGTAACCTAGAGAGTGCAAGTGCCCGCTAGTTTACCTACATAGTCCAAGTGCCTGCTAGGTAACCTAGATAGTCCAAGGGCCTGCTAGGTAACCTACATAGTCCAAGTGCCCGGTAGGTAACCTACATAGTGCAAGTGTCCGCTAGTTAACCTATGTAGTCCAAGGAACCCCTAGTTAACCTAGATAGTCCAAGTACCCACTAGTTAACCTACATAGTCCATGTGCCCGCTAGGTAATCTACATAATCCAAGTGCCCGCTAGGTAACCTATATAGTCCAAATGCCCGCTAGGGAACCTACATAGTCCAAGTGCCCGCTAGTTAACCTAGATAGTCCAAGTGCCCGCTAGTTAACCTAGATAGTCCAAGTGCCCGCTAGTTAACCTACATAGTCCAAGTGTCCGCTAGGTAACCTAGACAGTCCAAGTGACCACTATGTTACCTACATAGTCCAAGTGCCCGTTCGTTAACCTACATAGTCCAAGATCCCGCTAGGTAACTTAGATAGCCCTAGTGCCCGCTAGGGAATGTACATAGTCCAAGTGCCCGCTAGGTAACCTAGATAGTCCAAGTGCACGCTAGTTAACCTACATAGTCCAAGTGCCTGCTAGGTAAACTACATAGTCCAAGTGCCCACTAGGTAACCTAGACAATCCAATTGCCCGCTAGTTAACCTAGACAGTCCAAGTACCCGCTAGGGAACCTACATAGTCCAAGCGCCCGCTAGGGAACCTACATAGTCCAAGTGCTCGCTTGGCAACCTACATAGTTCAAGTGCCCCTTAGTTAACCAAGATAGTCAAAGTGCCTGCTAGGTAACCTAGATAGTCCAAGTGCCCGCTAGGTAACCTACATAATCCAAGTGCCCGTTAGGTAAACTTGATAGTCCAATTGCCCGATAGCTAATCTAGATAGTCCCAGTGTCCGCTAGTTAACATACATAGTCCAAGTGCCCGTTCGTTAACCTAGATAGTCCAAGTGCCTGCTAGGTAACCTAGACATTCCAAGTGCCCGTTAGGTTACCTACATAGCCCAAGTGCACTTTCGTTTACCTAGATAGACCAAGTGCCCGCTGGTAACCTACATAGTCCAAGAGCCCGCTAGTTAACCTAGATAGTCCAAGTGCCCGCTAGTTAACCTAGATAGTCCAAGTGCCCGCTAGTTAACCTATATAGTCCAAGTGTCCGCTAGGTAACCTAGACAGTCCAAGTGACCACTATGTTACCTACATAGTCCAAGTGCCCGTTCGTTAACCTACATAGTCCAAGAGCCCGCTAGGTAACTTAGATAGCCCTAGTGCCCGCTAGGGAATGTACAATGTCCAAGTGCCCGCTAGGTAACCTAGATAGTCCAAGTGCACGCTAGTTAACCTACATAGTCCAAGTGCCTGCTAGGTAAACTACATAGTCCAAGTGCCCACTAGGTAACCTAGACAGTCCAATTGCCCGCTAGTTAACCTAGACAGTCCAAGTACCCGCTAGGGAACCTACATAGTCCAAGCGCCCGCTAGGGAACCTACATAGTCCAAGTGCTCGCTTGGCAACCTACATAGTTCAAGTGCCCCTTAGTTAACCAAGATAGTCAAAGTGCCTGCTAGGTATCCTAGATAGTCCAAGTGCCCGCTAGGTAACCTACATAATCCAAGTGCCCGTTAGGTAAACTTGATAGTCCAATTGCCCGATAGCTAATCTAGATAGTCCCAGTGTCGGCTAGTTAACCTACATAGTCCAAGTGCCCGTTCGTTAACCTAGATAGTCCAAGTGCCTGCTAGGTAACCTAGACATTCCAAGTGCCTGTTAGGTTACCTACATAGCCCAAGTGCACTTTCGTTTACCTAGATAGTCCAAGTGCCCGCTGGTAACCTACATAGTCCAAGAGCCCGCTAGGTAACCTTGATAGTCCAAGTGCCTTCTAGTTAACCTACATAGTCCAAGTGCCCGCTAGGTAACCTAGATAGTCCAAGTGCCCGCTAGGTAACCTAGATAGTCCATGTGCCCGCTAGTTAACCTACATAGTCCAAGTGCCCAATAGAAACCTATATAGTCCAAGTGCCCTTTAGGGAACCTACATAGTCCAAGTGCCCGTTAGGGAACCAATAGTCTTAGTGCTGGCTAGGGAACCTGTATCATCCAAGTGCCCGCTAGGTAACCTAGATAGTCCAAGTGCCCGCTAGGTAACCTACAAAGTCCAAGTGCCCGCTAGGTAATTTATATAGTCCAAATGCCCGCTAGAGAACCTACATAGTCCAAGTACCCGCTAATTAACCTACATAGTCCTAGTGACCGTTAGCTAACCTAGATAGTCTAAGGGCCCACTAGTTAACCTACATAGTTCAAGTGCCCGCTAGGTAACCTAGATATTACAAGTGCCCGTTAGGGAACCTAGGTAGTCCAAGTGCCTGTTAGCTAACCTAGATAGTCCAAGGGCCTGCTAGTTAACCTAGATAGTCCAAGTGCCCGCTAGTTAACCTATATCGTCCAAGTGTCCGCTAGGTAACCTACATAGTCCAAGTGCCTGCTAGGTAACCTAGATAGTCCAAGTGCCTGATAGCTAACCTACATAGTCCAAGTGTCCGTTCGTTAACCTGGATAGTCCAAGTGCCCATTGGGTAACCTACATAGTCCAAGTGCCCGCTTGTTAACCTGGTTAGTCCAAGTTCCACGCTAGTTAACCTACATAGTCCCAGTGCCTTCTAGGGAGCCTACATAGTCCACGTGACCGCTAGGGAACCTACATAGTCCCAGTGCCTTCTAGGGAGCCTACATAGTCCACGTGACCGCTAGGGAACCTACATAGTCCAAGTGCCCGCTAGGTAACCTACATAGTCCAAATGCCCGCAAGGAAACCTACATAGTCTAAATGTCCCCTAGGCAACCTACATAATCCAAGTGCCCACTCTGGAACATACATAGTCCAAGTGCCCGTTGGCTAACCTAGATAGTCCAAGGGTCCGCTAGTTGACCTACATAATCCAAGTGTCAGCTAGGTAACCTAGATAGTACAAGTGCCCGCTAGGGAAACTAGATAGTCCAAGTGCCTGTTAGCTAACCTAGATAATCCAAGTGGTGGCTAGGTAACCTACATAGTCCAAGTGCCCGTTCGTTAAGCTAGATAATCCAAGTGCCCGTTAGGTAACCCAGACTGTCCAAGTGCCCGCTAGTTACCCTACATAGTCCAAGTGCCCGTTAGTTAACCTAGATAGTCAGAGTGCCTGCTAGGTAACCAAGATA
The DNA here is from genome assembly GCF_050624435.1 of Tenrec ecaudatus. Lineage (NCBI taxonomy): Eukaryota > Metazoa > Chordata > Mammalia > Afrosoricida > Tenrecidae > Tenrec > Tenrec ecaudatus. Next base: position 288,521 of record NW_027459400.1, on the reverse strand, counting down.
GTCCAAGTGCCCTCTAGATAACCTACATAGTCCAAGTGCCAGCTAGGTAACATAAATAGTCCAAATGCCCGCTAGGGAAACTACATAGTCCAAGTGCCCGCTAGTTAACCTATATAGTCCAAGTGCCCCCTAGTAAACCTACATAATCCATGGGACCGCTAGTTAACCTAGATAGTCAAAGTGCCCACTAGGGGACGTACATATTCCATGTGCCCGCTAGGTAACCCAGATAGTCCAAGTGCCCGCTAGTGTACGTACATAGACCAAGTGCCCGCTAGGTAACCTAGATAGTCCAAGTGCCCGCTAGTTAACCTACATAGTCGAAGGGCCCCTTAGTCAACCTAGATAGTCCACGTGCCCGCTAGTTAACCTACATAGTCCAAGTGCCCTTAGGTAACCTACATAGTCCAAGTTCCCGCTAGGTAACCTAGATAGTCAAGTGCCCATTATCTATCCTAGATCGTCCAATTGCCCCCTGGGCAACCTACATAGTCCGAGTGCCCGTTCGTTAACATAGAAGTTCAAGTGCCCGCTAGGTAACCTAGACAGTCCAAGTGCCCGCTAGGTTACCTGCATAGTCCAAGTGCCCGTTACGTAACCTACATAGTCCAAGTGCCCGCTAGGTAACCTAGATAGTCCAAGTACACGTTAGCTAACCTAGATAGTCCAAGTGCCTGCTAGGTAACCTACATAGTCAAAGTGCCCGCTAGGTAACCTAGATAGTCAAAGTTCCTGTTAGCTAACCTAGATACTCCTACTGCCCGCTAGGTAACCTACATAGTCCAAGGGCCCGCTCGTTAACCTAGTTTGTCCAAGTGACCGCTAGGTAACCAAGATAGTCAAAGTGTCCGCTACGTAACATACATAGTCCAAGTTCCCACTAGGTCACCTAGATTGTCCAAGTGCCCTTTACCTAACCTAGATAGTCCAAGTGCCCGCTAGGTAACCTGCATCGTCTTAGTGCCCGCTAGTTAACCAACATTGTCCAAGTGCCCGATATGGAACCTACATAGTCCAAGTGCCTATTAGGTAACCTACATAGTCCAAATGCCCGCTAGTAACCTACATAGTCCAAGTGCCTGATAGGGAACTCACATAATCCAAGTGCCCGCTAAGGAACCTACATCATCCAAGTACCCGTTAGGTAACCTAGATAGTCCAAATGCCCTCTAGGGAACCCACATAGTCCAAGTGCCTGCCAGGGAACTTAAATAGTCCAAGTGACCGTTAGTTAACGTAGATAGTCCAAGTGCCCGCTAATTAACCTAGATAGTCCAAGTGCCCGTTCTTTAACGTAGACAGTCCAAGTGCCCACTAGGGAAACCACATAGTCCAGTGCCCGCTAGGGAACTTACATAGTCCAAGTGCCCGCTAGTTAACCTAGATAGTCCAAGTGCCCGTTCGTTAACCTAGACAGTCCAAGTGCCCACTAGGGAAACCACATAGTCCAGTGCCCGCTAGGGAACTTACATAGTCCAAGTGCCCGCTAGTTAACCTAGATAGTCCAAGTGCCCGTTCATTAATCTAGACAGTCCAAGTGCCCGCTGGGGAAACCACATAGTCCAAGTGCCTGCTAGGGAACTTACATAGTCCAAGTGCCCGCTAGTAACCTATATAGTCTAAGTACCCGCTAGGTAACGTAGATAGTCCAAGTGCCCACTAGGTGACGTACATACTCAAAGTGACCGCTAGGTAACCTAGATAGTCCAAGTGCCCTCTAGGTAACCTTGATAGTCCAAGTGCCTTCTAGTTAACCTACATAGTCCAAGTGCCCGCTAGGTAACCTAGATAGTCCAAGTGCCCGCTAGGTAACCTAGATAGTCCATGTGCCCGCTAGTTAACCTATATAGTCCAAGTGCCCTTTAGGGAACCTACATAGTCCAAGTGCCCGTTAGGGAACCAATAGTCTTAGTGCTGACTAGGGAACCTGTATCATCCAAGTGCCCGCTAGGTAACCTAGATAGTCCAAATGCCCGCTAGGTAACCTACAAAGTCCAAGTGCCCGCTAGGTAATTTATTTAGTCCAAATGCCCGCTAGAGAACCTACATAGTCCAAGTACCCGCTAATTAACCTACATAGTCCAAGTGACCGTTAGCTAACCTAGATAGTCTAAGGGCCCACTAGTTAACCTACATAGTTCAAGTGCCCGCTAGGTAACCTAGATATTACAAGTAACCCTTAGGGAACCTAGATAGTCCAAGTGCCTGTTAGCTAACCTAGATAGTCCAAGGGCCTGCTAGTTAACCTAGATAGTCCAAGTGCCCGCTAGTTAACCTAAATCGTCCAAGTGTCCGCTAGGTAACCTACATAGTCCAAGTGCCTGCTAGTAACCTAGATAGTCCAAGTACCTGATAGCTAACCTACATAGTCCAAGTGTCCGTTCGTTAACCTAGATAGTCCAAGTGCCCATTAGGTAACCTACATAGTCCAAGTGCCCACTTGGTAACCTGGTTAGTCCAAGTGCCCACTAGTTAACCTACATAGTCCAAGTGCCTTCTAGGGAGCCTACATAGTCCACGTGACCGCTAGGGAACCTACATAGTCCAAATGCCCGCAAGGAAACCAACATAGTCTAAATGTACGCTAGGTAACCTACATAATCCAAGTGCCCACTCTGGAACATACATAGTCCAAGTGCCCGTTGGCTAACCTAGATAGTCCAAGGGCCCGCTAGTTGACCTACATAGTCCAAGTGTTAGCTAGGTAATCTAGATAGTACAAGTGCCCGCTAGGGAACCTAGATAGTCCAAGTGCCTGTTAGCGAACCTAGATAATCCAAGTGGTGGCTAGGTAACCTACATAGTCCAAGTGCCCGTTCGTTAACCTAGATAATCCAAGTGCCCGTTAGGTAACCTAGACAGTCCAAGTGCCCGCTAGTTACCCTACATAGTCCAAGTGCCCGTTAGTTAACCTATATATTCAAAGTGCCTGCTAGGTAACCTAGATAGTCCAAGTGCCCGCTAGATAACCTACATAGTCCAAGTGCCCGCTAGGTAACATAAATAGTCCAAATGCCCGCTAGGGAAACTACATAGTCCAAGTGCCCGCTAGTTAACCTATATAGTCCAAGTGCCCCCTAGTAAACCTACATAATCCATGGATTCGCTAGTTAACCTACATAGTGTAAGGGCCTGCTAGTTAACCTAGATCGTGCAAGTGTCCGCTAGTTAAACTACATAGTCCAAGTGCCAGCTAGGTAACCTAGATAGTCCAATGGCCCGCTAGGGATCCTTCATAATCCAAATGCCTGCTAGGTAACCTAGATAGTCCAAGTGCCCGCTAGTTAACCTAGATTGTCCAAGTGCCCTTAGTTAAGCTACATAGTCCAAGTGCCCGCTAGGTAAACTACATAGTGCAAGTGTCCGCTAGGTAACCTACATAGTCCAAGTGCCCGCTAGTTAACATAGATAGTCCAAGTGCCCGCTTGGGAAGGTACATAGTCCAAGTGCCCTCTAGGTAACCTAGATAGTGCAAGTGCCCGCTAGTTAACCTACATAGTCCAAGTGCCTGCTAGGTAACCTAGATAGTCCAAGGGCCTGCTAGTTAACCTAGATAGTCCAAGTGCCCGCTAGGTAACCTACATAGTGCAAGTGTCCGCTAGTTAACCTACGTAGTCCAAGGAACCCCTAGTTAACCTAGATAGTCCAAGTACCCGCTAGTTAACCTAGATCATCCAATTGTCCGCTAGTTAACCTACATAGTCCAAGTGCCCTTTAGAGAACCTAGATAGTCCAAGTGCCCTCTAGGGAACCTACATAGTCCAATTGTCCGCTCTGGAACATACATAGTCCAAGTGCCTGTTAGTTAACCTAGATAATCCAAGTGCCCGCTAGTTAACCTATATAGTCCAAATGCCCGCTAGGGAACCTACATAGTCCAAGTGCCCGCTAGTTAACCTAGATAGTCCAAGTGCCCGCTAGTTAACCTACATAGTCCAAATGTCCGCTAAGTAACCTAGACAGTCCAAGTGACCACTAGGTTACCTACATAGTCCAAGTGCCCGTTCGTCAACCTACATAGTCCAAGTGCCCGCTAGGTAACGTAGATAGCCCAAGTTCCCGCTAGGGAACGTACATAGTCCAAGTGCCCGCTAGGTAACCTAGATAGTCCAAGTGCCCGCTAGTTAACCTACATAGTCCAAGTGCCTGCTAGGTAAACTACATAGTCCAAGTGCCCACTAGGTAACCTAGACAGTCCAATTGCCCGCTAGTTAACCTAGACAGTCCAAGTACCCGCTAGGGAATCTACATAGTCCAAGCGCCAGCTAGGGAACCTACATAGTCCAAGTGCTCACTTGGCAACCTACATAGTTCAAGTGCCCCTTAGTTAACCAAGATAGTCAAAGTGACTGCTAGGTAACCTAGATAGTCCAAGTGCCCGCTAGGTAACCTACATATTCCAAGTGCCCGTTAGGTAACCTTGATAGTCCAATTGCCCGTTAGCTAATCTAGATAGTCCAAGTGTCCGCTAGTTAACCTACATAGTCCAAGTGCCCGTTCGTTAACCTAGATAGTCCAAGTGCCCGCTAGGTAACCTAGACAGTCCAATTGCCCGTTAGGTTACCTACATAGCCCAAGTGATTTTCGTTTACCTAGATAGTCCAAGTGCCCGCTGGTAACCTACATAGTCCAAGAGCCCGCTAGGTAACCTTGATAGTCCAAGTGCCTTCTAGTTAACCTACATAGTCCAAGTGCCCGCTAGGTAACCTAGATAGTCCAAGTGCCCGCTAGGTAACCTAGATAGTCCATGTGCCCGCTAGTTAACCTACATAGTCCAAGTGCCCGATAGAAACCTATATAGTCCAAGTGCCCTTTAGGGAACCTACATAGTCCAAGTGCCCGTTAGGGAACCAATAGTCTTAGTGCTGGCTAGGGAACCTGTATCATCCAAGTGCCCGCTAGGTAACCTACAAAGTCCAAGTGCTGCTAGGTAATCTATATAGTCCAAATGCCCGCTAGGGAACCTACATAGTCCAAGTGACCGTTAGCTAACCTAGATAGTCTAAGGGCCCACTAGTTAACCGACATACTTCAAGTGCCCGCTAGGTAACTTAGATAATCCAAGTGCTCGCTAGTTAACCTACATAGTCCAAAGGCCCGCTAGTTAACCTACATAGTGCAAGGTACCGCTAGTTAACCTAGATCGTCCAAGTGTCCGCTAGTTAACCTACATAATCCAAATGCCCGTTAGCTAACCTAGATAGTCCAAGGGCCCACTAGTTGACTTACATAGTCCAAGTGCCCGCTAGGTAACCTAGATAGTCCTATTGCCCATTAGTTAACCTAGATAGTCCAAGTGCCCACTAGGGGACGTACATATTCCAAGTATCCGCTAGGTAACCCAGATAGTCCAAGTGCCCGCTAGGGTATGTACATAAACCAAGTGCCCGCTAGGTAACCTAGGTAGTCCAAGTGCCCGCTAGTTAACCTACATAGTCGAAGGGCCCCTTAGTTTACCTAGATATTCCACGTGTCCGCTAGTTAACCTACATAGTCCAAGTGCCCTTAGGTAACCTACATAGTCCAAGTTCCCGCTAGGTAACCTAGATAGTCAAGGCCCAATTACCTATCCTAGATCGTCCAAATGCCCGCTGGGCAACCTACATAGTCCGAGTGCCCGTTCGTTAACATAGAAGTCCAAGTGCCTGCTAGGTAATCTAGACAGTCCAAGTGCCCGTTAGGTTACCTGCATAGTCCAAGTGCCCGTTAGGTAACCTAGATAGTCCAAGTACACCTTAGCTAACCTAGATAGTCCAAGTGCCTGCTAGGTAACCTACATAGTCAAAGTGCCCGCTAGGTAACCTAGATAGTCAAAGTTCCTGTTAGCTAACATAGATAGTCCTAGTGCCCGCTAGGTAACCTACATAGTCCAAGGGCCCGCTCGTTAACCTAGTTTGTCCAAGTGACCGCTAGGTAACCAAGATAGTCAAAGTGTCCGCTACGTAAAGTACATAGTCCAAGTTCCCACTAGGTCACCTAGATAGTCCAAGTGCCCGTTACCTAACCTAGATAGTCCAAGTGCCCGCTAGGTAACCTGCTTCATCCTAGTGCCCGCTAGTTAACCAACATTGTCCAAGTGCCCGATATGGAACCTATATAGTCCAAGTGCCTGTTAGGTAACCTACATAGTCCAAATGCCCGCTAGTAACCTACATAGTCCAAGTGCCTGATAGGGAACTCACATAATCCAAGTGCCCGCTAAGGAACCTACATCATCCAAGTACCCGTTAGGTAACCTAGATAGTCCAAATGCCCGCTAGGGAATCCAAATAGTCCAAGTGCCTGCCAGGGAACTTAAATAGTCCAAGTGCCCGTTAGTTAACGTAGATAGTCCAAGTGCCCGCTAATTAACCTAGATAGTCCAAGTGCCCGTTCGTTAACCTAGACAGTCCAAGTGCCCGCTAGGGAAACCACATAGTCCAGTGCCCACTAGGGAACTTACATAGTCCCAGTGCCTGCTAGTTAACCTAGATAGTCCAAGTGCCCGTTCGTTAACCTAGACAGTCCAAGTGCCCGCTAGGGAAACCACATAGTCCAGAGTCCGCTAGGGAACTTACATAGTCCAAGTGCCCGCTAGTTAACCTAGATTGTCCAAGTGCCCGTTCGTTAACTTAGACAGTCCAAGTGCCCGCTAGGGAAACCACATAGTCCAGTGCCCACTAGGGAACTTACATAGTCCAAGTGCCCGCTAGTTAACCTAGATAGTCCAAGTGCCAGTTCGTTAATCTAGACAGTCCAAGTGCCCGCTGGGGAACCCACATAATCCAAGTGCCCACTAGGGAACTTACATAGTCCAAGTGCCCGCTAGTAACCTATATAGTCCAAGTACCCGCTAGGTAATGTAGATAGTCCAAGTGCCCACTAGGGGACGTACATACTCCAAGTGCCCGCTAGGTAACCTAGATAGTCTAACTGCCCTCTAGGTAACCTTGATAGTCCAAGTGCCTTCTAGTTACCCTACATAGTCCAAGTGCCCGCGCGGTAACCTAGATAGTCCAAGTGCCCGCTAGGTAACCTAGATAGTCCATGTGCCCGCTAGTTAACCTACATAGTCCAAGTGCCCGATAGAAACCTATATAGTCCAAGTGCCCTTTAGGGAACCTACATAGTCCATGTGCCCGTTAGGGAACCAATAGTCTTAGTGCTGGCTAGGGAACCTGTATCATCCAAGTGCCCGCTAGGTAACCTAGATAGTCCAAGTGCCCGCTAGGTAACCTACAAAGTCCAAGTGCCCGCTAGGTAATCTATATAGTCCAAATGCCCGCTAGGGAACCTACATAGTCCAAGTGACCGTTAGCTAACCTAGATAGTCTAAGGGCCCACTAGTTAACCTACATAGTTCAAGTGCCCGCTAGGTAACTTAGATAATCCAAGTGCCCGCTAGTTAACCTACATAGTCCAAAGGCCCGCTAGTTAACCTACATAGTGCAAGGGCCCGCTAGTTAACCTAGATCGTCCAAGTGTCCGCTAGTTAGCCTACATAATCCAAATGCCTGTTAGCTAACCTAGATAGTCCAAGGGCCCACTAGTTGACCTATATAGTCCAAGTGCCCGCTAGGTAACCTAGATAGTCCTATTGCCCGTTAGTTAACCTAGATAGTCCAAGTGCCCACTAGGGGACGTACATATTCCAATTGCCCGCTAGGTAACCCAGATAGTCCAAGTGCCCCCTAGGGTATGTACATAGAGCAAGTGCCCGCTAGGTAACCTAGATAGTCCAAGTGCCCGCTAGGTAACCTTGATAGTCCAAGTGCCTTCTAGTTAACCTACATAGTCCAAGTGCCCGCTAGGTAACCTAGATAGTCCAAGTGCCCGCTAGTTAACCTACATAGTCCAAGTGCCCGTTAGGGAACCAATAGTCTTAGTGCTGACTAGGGAACCTGTATCATCCAAGTGCCCGCTAGGTAACCTAGATAGTCCAAATGCCCGCTAGGGAACCCACATAGTCCAAGTGCCTTCCAGGGAACTTAAATAGTCCTAGTGCCCGTTAGTTAACATAGATAGTCCAAGTGCCCGCTAATTAACCTAGATAGTCCAAGTGCCCGTTCGTTAACCTAGACAGTCCAAGTGCCCGCTAGGGAAACCACATACTCCAGAGTCCGCTAGGGAACTTACATAGTCCAAGTGCCCGCTAGTTAACCTAGATTGTCCAAGTGCCCGTTCGTTAACTTAGACAGTCCAAGTGCCCGCTAGGGAAACCACATAGTCCAGTGCCCACTAGGGAACTTACATAGTCCAAGTGCCCGCTAGTTAACCTAGATAGTCCAAGTGCCAGTTCGTTAATCTAGACAGTCCAAGTGCCCGCTGGGGAACCCACATAATCCAAGTGCCCACTAGGGAACTTACATAGTCCAAGTGCCCGCTAGTAACCTATATAGTCCAAGTACCCGCTAGGTAATGTAGATAGTCCAAGTGCCCACTAGGGGACGTACATACTCCAAGTGCCCGCTAGGTAACCTAGATAGTCTAACTGCCCTCTAGGTAACCTTGATAGTCCAAGTGCCTTCTAGTTACCCTACATAGTCCAAGTGCCCGCGCGGTAACCTAGATAGTCCAAGTGCCCGCTAGGTAACCTAGATAGTCCATGTGCCCGCTAGTTAACCTACATAGTCCAAGTGCCCGATAGAAACCTATATAGTCCAAGTGCCCTTTAGGGAACCTACATAGTCCAAGTGCCCGTTAGGGAACCAATAATCTTAGTGCTGGCTAGGGAACCTGTATCATCCAAGTGCCCGCTAGGTAACCTAGATAATCCAAGTGCCCGCTAGGTAACCTACAAAGTCCAAGTGCCCGCTAGGTAATCTATATAGTCCAAATGCCCGCTAGGGAACCTACATAGTCCAAGTGACCGTTAGCTAACCTAGATAGTCTAAGGGCCCACTAGTTAACCTACATAGTTCAAGTGCCCGCTAGGTAACTTAGATAATCCAAGTGCCCGCTAGTTAACCTACATAGTCCAAAGGCCCGCTAGTTAACCTACATAGTGCAAGGGCCCGCTAGTTAACCTAGATCGTCCAAGTGTCCGCTAGTTAGCCTACATAATCCAAATGCCTGTTAGCTAACCTAGATAGTCCAAGGGCCCACTAGTTGACCTATATAGTCCAAGTGCCCGCTAGGTAACCTAGATAGTCCTATTGCCCGTTAGTTAACCTAGATAGTCCAAGTGCCCACTAGGGGACGTACATATTCCAATTGCCCGCTAGGTAACCCAGATAGTCCAAGTGCCCCCTAGGGTATGTACATAGAGCAAGTGCCCGCTAGGTAACCTAGATAGTCCAAGTGCCCGCTAGGTAACCTTGATAGTCCAAGTGCCTTCTAGTTAACCTACATAGTCCAAGTGCCCGCTAGGTAACCTAGATAGTCCAAGTGCCCGCTAGTTAACCTACATAGTCCAAGTGCCCGTTAGGGAACCAATAGTCTTAGTGCTGACTAGGGAACCTGTATCATCCAAGTGCCCGCTAGGTAACCTAGATAGTCCAAATGCCCGCTAGGGAACCCACATAGTCCAAGTGCCTTCCAGGGAACTTAAATAGTCCTAGTGCCCGTTAGTTAACATAGATAGTCCAAGTGCCCGCTAATTAACCTAGATAGTCCAAGTGCCCGTTCGTTAACCTAGACAGTCCAAGTGCCCGCTAGGGAAACCACATACTCCAGAGTCCGCTAGGGAACTTACATAGTCCAAGTGCCCGCTAGTTAACCTAGATTGTCCAAGTGCCCGTTCGTTAACTTAGACAGTCCAAGTGCCCGCTAGGGAAACCACATAGTCCAGTGCCCACTAGGGAACTTACATAGTCCAAGTGCCCGCTAGTTAACCTAGATAGTCCAAGTGCCAGTTCGTTAATCTAGACAGTCCAAGTGCCCGCTGGGGAACCCACATAATCCAAGTGCCCACTAGGGAACTTACATAGTCCAAGTGCCCGCTAGTAACCTATATAGTCCAAGTACCCGCTAGGTAATGTAGATAGTCCAAGTGCCCACTAGGGGACGTACATACTCCAAGTGCCCGCTAGGTAACCTAGATAGTCTAACTGCCCTCTAGGTAACCTTGATAGTCCAAGTGCCTTCTAGTTACCCTACATAGTCCAAGTGCCCGCGCGGTAACCTAGATAGTCCAAGTGCCCGCTAGGTAACCTAGATAGTCCATGTGCCCGCTAGTTAACCTACATAGTCCAAGTGCCCGATAGAAACCTATATAGTCCAAGTGCCCTTTAGGGAACCTACATAGTCCAAGTGCCCGTTAGGGAACCAATAATCTTAGTGCTGGCTAGGGAACCTGTATCATCCAAGTGCCCGCTAGGTAACCTAGATAATCCAAGTGCCCGCTAGGTAACCTACAAAGTCCAAGTGCCCGCTAGGTAATCTATATAGTCCAAATGCCCGCTAGGGAACCTACATAGTCCAAGTGACCGTTAGCTAACCTAGATAGTCTAAGGGCCCACTAGTTAACCTACATAGTTCAAGTGCCCGCTAGGTAACTTAGATAATCCAAGTGCCCGCTAGTTAACCTACATAGTCCAAAGGCCCGCTAGTTAACCTACATAGTGCAAGGGCCCGCTAGTTAACCTAGATCGTCCAAGTGTCCGCTAGTTAACCTACATAATCCAAATGCCTGTTAGCTACCCTAGATAGTCCAAGGGCCCACTAGTTGACCTATATAGTCCAAGTGCCCGCTAGGTAACCTAGAAAATCCTATTGCCCGTTAGTTAACCTAGATAGTCCAAGTGCCCACTAGGGGACGTACATATTCCAAGTGCCCGCTAGGTAACCCAGATAGTCCAAGTGCCCCCTAGGGTATGTACATAGAGCAAGTGCCCGCTAGGTAACCTAGATAGTCCAAGTGCCCGCTAGTTAACCTACATAGTCGAAGGGCCCCTTAGTTAACCTAGATAGTCCACGTGCCCGCTAGTTAACCTAGATTGTCCAAGTGTCTGCTAGTTAACCTACATAGTCCAAGTGCCCTTAGGTAAACTACATAGTCCAAGTTGCCGCTAGGTAACCTAGATAATCATTGGCCTGTTACCTATCCTAGATCGTACAATTGCCCGCTGGGCAACCTACATAGTCCGAGTGCCCGTTCGTTAACATAGAAATCCAAGTGCCCGCTAAGTAACCTAGACAGTCCAAGTGCCCGCTAGGTTACCTGCATAGTCCAAGTGCCCGTTAGGTAACCTACATACTCCAAGTGCCCGCTAGGTAACCTAGATAGTCCAAGTACACGTTAGCTAACCTAGATAGTCCAAGTGCCTGCTAGGTAACCTACATAGTCAAAGTGCCCGCTAGGTAACCTAGATAGTCAAAGTTCCTGTTAGCTAACATAGATAGTCCTAATGCCCGCTAGGTAACCTACATAGTCCAAGGGCCCGCTCGTTAACCTAGTTTGTCCAAGTGACCGCTAGGTAACCAAGATAGTCAAAGTGTCCGCTAGGTACCGTACATAGTCCAAGTTCCCACTAGGTCACCTAGATAGTCCAAGTGCCCGTTACCTAACCTAGATAGTCCAAGTGCCCGCTAGGTAACCTACATCGTCCTACTGCCCGCTAGTTAACCAACATTGTCCAAGTGCCCGATATAGAACCTACATAGTCCAAGTGCCTGTTAGGTAACCTACATAGTCCAAATGCCCGCTAGTAACCTACATAGTTCAAGTGCCTGATAGGGAACTCACATAATCCAAGTGCCCGCTAAGGAACCTACATCGTCCAAGTACCCGTTAGGTATCCTAGATAGTCCAAATGCCCGCTAGGGAACCCACATAGTCCAAGTTGCTGCCAGGGAACTTAAATAGTCCAAGTGCCCGTTAGTTAACCTAGATAGTCCAAGTGCCCGCTAATTAACCTAGATAGTCCAAGTGCCAGTTCGTTAACCTAGACAGTCCAAGTGTCTGATAGGGAAACCACATAGTCCAGTACCCGCTAGGGAACTTACATAGTACAAGTGCCCGCTAGTTAACCTAGATAGTCCAAGTGCCCGTTCGTTAACCTAGACAGTCCAAGTGCCCGCTAGGGAAACCATATAGTCCAGTGCCCGCTAGGGAACTTACATAGTCCAAGTGCCCGCTAGTTAACCTAGATAGTCCAAGTGCCCGTTCGTTAACCTAGACAGTCCAAGTGTCCGCTAGGGAAACCACATAGTCCAGTGCCAGCTAGGGAACTTACATAGTCCAAGTGCCCGCTAGTTACCCTAGATATTCCAAGTGCCCGTTCGTTAATCTAGACAGTCCAAGTGCCCGCTAGGGAACCCACATAGTCCAAGTGCCCGCTGGGGAACTTACATAGTCCAAGTGCCCGCTAGTAACCTATATAGTCCAAATACCCGCTAGGTAACGTAGATAGTCCAAGTGCCCTCTAGGGTACGTACATACTCCAAGTGCCCGCTAGGTAACCTAGATAGTCCAAGTGCCCTCCAAGGTATGTACATAGACCTAGTGCCCGCTAGGTAACCTACATAGTCCACGTGCCCGTTAGGGAGCCTAGATAGTCCAGGTGCCCGCTAGGTAACCTGCATCGTGCAAGTGCCTGCTAGGTAACCAAGATAATCCAAGTGCCCGCTAGTTAACCTAGATAGTCCAAGTGCCCGCGAGTTAACCTAGAACCTCCAAGTGTCCACTAGTTAACCTACATAGTCCAAGGACCCGCTAGTTAACCTACATAGCCCAAGAACCCGCTAGTTAACCTAGATAGTCCAAGTGCCCGCTAGGTTACCTACATAGTCCTAGTGCCCGCTAGGTAACCTAGATAGTCCAAGTTCCTGTTAGCTAACCTAGATATTCCAAGTGCCCGCTAGGTAACCTAGATAGTCAAAGTGCCCGTTAGGTAACCTAGATTGTCCAAGTGCCCGCTAGGTAACCTACATAGTCCATGTTCCCGCTAGGTAACCTAGATAGTCCATGTGCCCGTTACCTAACATAGATTGTCCAAGTGCCCGCTAGGCAACCCAGATAGTCAAAGTGCCCGCTAGGTTACCTACATAGTCCTAGTGCCCGCTAGGTAACCTAGATAGTCCAAGTTCCTGTTAGCTAACCTAGATATTCCAAGTGCCCGCTAGGTAACCTAGATAGTCAAAGTGCCCGTTAGGTAACCTAGATTGTCCACGTGCCCGCTAGGTAACCTACATAGTCCATGTTCCCGCTAGGTAACCTAGATAGTCCATGTGCCCGTTACCTAACATAGATTGTCCAAGTGCCCGCTAGGCAACCTACATAGTCCAAGTGCCCATTCGTTAACCTAGAAGTCCAAGTGCCCGCTATGTAACCTAGACAGTCAAAATGCTGGCTAGGTTACCTGCATAGTCAAAGTGCCCGTTCGTTAACCTAGATCTTCCAAGTGCCCGCTAGTTAACCTAGATCATCCAAGTGCCGTCTAGTTAATCTACATAGGCCAAGGGCTTACTTGTTAACCTAGATCATCCAAGTGTCCTCTAGTTAACCTACATAGTCCAAGTGCCCGCTAGTTAACATAGATAGTCCAAGTGCCCGCTAGGTAAGGTACTTAGTCCTAGTGCCCGATAGGTAACCTACATAGTGCAAGTGTCCGCTAGTTAACCTACATAGTCCAAGTGCCCGCTAGTTAACCTAGATCGTCCAATTGTCCGCTAGTTAACCTACATAGTCCAAGTGCCCTTTAGGAAACCTAGATAGTCCAAGTGCCCGCTAGGGAACCTACATTGTCCAATTGCCCGCTAGGTAACCTAGATAGTCCTATTGCCCATTAGTTAACTTAGATAGTCCAAGTGCCCACTAGGGGACGTACATATTCCAAGTGCCCGCTAGGAAACCCAGATAGTCTAAGTGCCAGCTAGGGTATGTACATAGACCAAGTGCCCGCTAGGTAACCTAGATAGTCCAAGTGCCCGCTAGTTAACCTACATAGTCGAAGGGCCCCTTAGTTAACCTAGATATTCCAAGTGCCAGCTAGTTAACCTAGATTGTCCAAATGTCCGCTAGATAACCTACAAAGTACAAGTGCCCATTTGTTAACCTAGATAGTCCAAGTGACCGCGAAGTAACCTAGACTGTTCAAGTGCCCGCTAGGTTACCTAAATAGTCCAAGTGCACGTTCGTTAACCTAGATAGTCCAAGTGCCCGCTAGGTAACCTACGTAGTCCAAGGGCCCGCTAGGTAACCTATATAGTCCAAGTGCCCGCTAGTTAACCTAGATAGTCCAAGTTCCTGTTAGCTAACCTACATACTCAAAGTGCCCGCTAGGTAACCTTGATAGTCCAAGTGCCCGCTAGGTAACCTTGATAGTCCAAGTGCCTTCTAGTTAACCTACATAGTCCAAGTGCCCGCTAGGTAACCTAGATAGTCCAAGTGCCCGCTAGTTAACCTACATAGTCCAAGTGCCCGTTAGGGAACCAATAGTCTTAGTGCTGACTAGGGAACCTGTATCATCCAAGTGCCCGCTAGGTAACCTAGATAGTCCAAATGCCCGCTAGGGAACCCACATAGTCCAAGTGCCTTCCAGGGAACTTAAATAGTCCTAGTGCCCGTTAGTTAACATAGATAGTCCAAGTGCCCGCTAATTAACCTAGATAGTCCAAGTGCCCGTTCGTTAACCTAGACAGTCCAAGTGCCCGCTAGGGAAACCACATACTCCAGTGCCCGCTAGGGAACTTACATAGTCCAAGTGCCTGCTAGTTAACCTAGATAGTCCAAGTGCCCGTTCGTTAACCTAGACAGTCCAAGTGCCCGCTAGGGAAACCACATAGTCCAGTGCCCGCTAGGGAACTTACATAGTCCAAATGCCCGCTAGTTAACCTAGATAGTCCAAGTGCCCTTTCGTCAACCTAGACAGTCCAAGTGCCCGCTAGGGAAACCACATAGTCCAGTGCCCGCTAGGGAACTTACATAGTCCAAGTGCCCGCTAGTTAACCTAGACAGTCCAAGTGCCCGTTCGTTAATCTAGACAGTCCAAGTGCCCGCTGGGGAACCCACATAGTCCAAGTGCCCACTAGGGAACTTACATAGTCCAAGTGCCCGCTAGTAACCTATATAGTCCAAGTACCCGCTAGGTAATGTAGATAGTCCAAGTGCCCACTAGGGGACGTACATACTCCAAGTGCCCGCTAGGTAACCTAGATAGTCCAAGTGCCCTCTAGGTAACCTTGATAGTCCAAGTGCCTTCTAGTTACCCTACATAGTGCAAGTGCCCGCTCGGTAACCTAGATAGTCCAAGGGCCCGCTAGGTAACATAGATAGTCCATGTGCCCGCTAGTTAACCTACATAGTCCAAGTGCCCGATAGAAACCTATATAGTCCAAGTGCCCTTTAGGGAACCTACATAGTCCAAGTGCCCGTTAGGGAACCAATAATCTTAGTGCTGGCTAGGGAACCTGTATCATCCAAGTGCCCGCTAGGTAACCTAGATAATCCAAGTGCCCGCTAGGTAACCTACAAAGTCCAAGTGCCCGCTAGGTAATCTATATAGTCCAAATGCCCGCTAGGGAACCTACATAGTCCAAGTGACCGTTAGCTAACCTAGATAGTCTAAGGGCCCACTAGTTAACCTACATAGTTCAAGTGCCCGCTAGGTAACTTAGATAATCCAAGTGCCCGCTAGTTAACCTACATAGTCCAAAGGCCCGCTAGTTAACCTACATAGTGCAAGGGCCCGCTAGTTAACCTAGATCGTCCAAGTGTCCGCTAGTTAACCTACATAATCCAAATGCCTGTTAGCTACCCTAGATAGTCCAAGGGCCCACTAGTTGACCTATATAGTCCAAGTGCCCGCTAGGTAACCTAGAAAATCCTATTGCCCGTTAGTTAACCTAGATAGTCCAAGTGCCCACTAGGGGACGTACATATTCCAAGTGCCCGCTAGGTAACCCAGATAGTCCAAGTGCCCCCTAGGGTATGTACATAGAGCAAGTGCCCGCTAGGTAACCTAGATAGTCCAAGTGCCCGCTAGTTAACCTACATAGTCGAAGGGCCCCTTAGTTAACCTAGATAGTCCACGTGCCCGCTAGTTAACCTAGATTGTCCAAGTGTCTGCTAGTTAACCTACATAGTCCAAGTGCCCTTAGGTAAACTACATAGTCCAAGTTGCCGCTAGGTAACCTAGATAATCATTGGCCTGTTACCTATCCTAGATCGTACAATTGCCCGCTGGGCAACCTACATAGTCCGAGTGCCCGTTCGTTAACATAGAAATCCAAGTGCCCGCTAAGTAACCTAGACAGTCCAAGTGCCCGCTAGGTTACCTGCATAGTCCAAGTGCCCGTTAGGTAACCTACATACTCCAAGTGCCCGCTAGGTAACCTAGATAGTCCAAGTACACGTTAGCTAACCTAGATAGTCCAAGTGCCTGCTAGGTAACCTACATAGTCAAAGTGCCCGCTAGGTAACCTAGATAGTCAAAGTTCCTGTTAGCTAACATAGATAGTCCTAATGCCCGCTAGGTAACCTACATAGTCCAAGGGCCCGCTCGTTAACCTAGTTTGTCCAAGTGACCGCTAGGTAACCAAGATAGTCAAAGTGTCCGCTAGGTACCGTACATAGTCCAAGTTCCCACTAGGTCACCTAGATAGTCCAAGTGCCCGTTACCTAACCTAGATAGTCCAAGTGCCCGCTAGGTAACCTACATCGTCCTACTGCCCGCTAGTTAACCAACATTGTCCAAGTGCCCGATATAGAACCTACATAGTCCAAGTGCCTGTTAGGTAACCTACATAGTCCAAATGCCCGCTAGTAACCTACATAGTCCAAGTGCCTGATAGGGAACTCACATAATCCAAGTGCCCGCTAAGGAACCTACATCGTCCAAGTACCCGTTAGGTATCCTAGATAGTCCAAATGCCCGCTAGGGAACCCACATAGTCCAAGTTGCTGCCAGGGAACTTAAATAGTCCAAGTGCCCGTTAGTTAACCTAGATAGTCCAAGTGCCCGCTAATTAACCTAGATAGTCCAAGTGCCAGTTCGTTAACCTAGACAGTCCAAGTGTCTGATAGGGAAACCACATAGTCCAGTACCCGCTAGGGAACTTACATAGTACAAGTGCCCGCTAGTTAACCTAGATAGTCCAAGTGCCCGTTCGTTAACCTAGACAGTCCAAGTGCCCGCTAGGGAAACCATATAGTCCAGTGCCCGCTAGGGAACTTACATAGTCCAAGTGCCCGCTAGTTAACCTAGATAGTCCAAGTGCCCGTTCGTTAACCTAGACAGTCCAAGTGTCCGCTAGGGAAACCACATAGTCCAGTGCCAGCTAGGGAACTTACATAGTCCAAGTGCCCGCTAGTTACCCTAGATATTCCAAGTGCCCGTTCGTTAATCTAGACAGTCCAAGTGCCCGCTAGGGAACCCACATAGTCCAAGTGCCCGCTGGGGAACTTACATAGTCCAAGTGCCCGCTAGTAACCTATATAGTCCAAATACCCGCTAGGTAACGTAGATAGTCCAAGTGCCCTCTAGGGTACGTACATACTCCAAGTGCCCGCTAGGTAACCTAGATAGTCCAAGTGCCCTCCAAGGTATGTACATAGACCTAGTGCCCGCTAGGTAACCTACATAGTCCACGTGCCCGTTAGGGAGCCTAGATAGTCCAAGTGCCCGCTAGGTAACCTGCATCGTGCAAGTGCCTGCTAGGTAACCAAGATAATCCAAGTGCCCGCTAGTTAACCTAGATAGTCCAAGTGCCCGCGAGTTAACCTAGAACCTCCAAGTGTCCACTAGTTAACCTACATAGTCCAAGGACCCGCTAGTTAACCTACATAGCCCAAGAACCCGCTAGTTAACCTAGATAGTCCAAGTGCCCGCTAGGTTACCTACATAGTCCTAGTGCCCGCTAGGTAACCTAGATAGTCCAAGTTCCTGTTAGCTAACCTAGATATTCCAAGTGCCCGCTAGGTAACCTAGATAGTCAAAGTGCCCGTTAGGTAACCTAGATTGTCCAAGTGCCCGCTAGGTAACCTACATAGTCCATGTTCCCGCTAGGTAACCTAGATAGTCCATGTGCCCGTTACCTAACATAGATTGTCCAAGTGCCCGCTAGGCAACCCAGATAGTCAAAGTGCCCGCTAGGTTACCTACATAGTCCTAGTGCCCGCTAGGTAACCTAGATAGTCCAAGTTCCTGTTAGCTAACCTAGATATTCCAAGTGCCCGCTAGGTAACCTAGATAGTCAAAGTGCCCGTTAGGTAACCTAGATTGTCCACGTGCCCGCTAGGTAACCTACATAGTCCATGTTCCCGCTAGGTAACCTAGATAGTCCATGTGCCCGTTACCTAACATAGATTGTCCAAGTGCCCGCTAGGCAACCTACATAGTCCAAGTGCCCATTCGTTAACCTAGAAGTCCAAGTGCCCGCTATGTAACCTAGACAGTCAAAATGCTGGCTAGGTTACCTGCATAGTCAAAGTGCCCGTTCGTTAACCTAGATCTTCCAAGTGCCCGCTAGTTAACCTAGATCATCCAAGTGCCGTCTAGTTAATCTACATAGGCCAAGGGCTTACTTGTTAACCTAGATCATCCAAGTGTCCTCTAGTTAACCTACATAGTCCAAGTGCCCGCTAGTTAACATAGATAGTCCAAGTGCCCGCTAGGTAAGGTACTTAGTCCTAGTGCCCGATAGGTAACCTACATAGTGCAAGTGTCCGCTAGTTAACCTACATAGTCCAAGTGCCCGCTAGTTAACCTAGATAGTCCAAGCGCCCGCTAGGTAACCTACATAGTAAAAGTGTCCACTAGTTAACCTACATAGTCCAAGTGCCCGCTAGTTAACCTAGATCGTCCAATTGTCCGCTAGTTAACCTACATAGTCCAAGTGCCCTTTAGGAAACCTAGATAGTCCAAGTGCCCGCTAGGGAACCTACATTGTCCAATTGCCCGCTAGGTAACCTAGATAGTCCTATTGCCCATTAGTTAACTTAGATAGTCCAAGTGCCCACTAGGGGACGTACATATTCCAAGTGCCCGCTAGGAAACCCAGATAGTCTAAGTGCCAGCTAGGGTATGTACATAGACCAAGTGCCCGCTAGGTAACCTAGATAGTCCAAGTGCCCGCTAGTTAACCTACATAGTCGAAGGGCCCCTTAGTTAACCTAGATATTCCAAGTGCCAGCTAGTTAACCTAGATTGTCCAAATGTCCGCTAGATAACCTACAAAGTACAAGTGCCCATTTGTTAACCTAGATAGTCCAAGTGACCGCGAAGTAACCTAGACTGTTCAAGTGCCCGCTAGGTTACCTAAATAGTCCAAGTGCACGTTCGTTAACCTAGATAGTCCAAGTGCCCGCTAGGTAACCTACGTAGTCCAAGGGCCCGCTAGGTAACCTATATAGTCCAAGTGCCCGCTAGTTAACCTAGATAGTCCAAGTTCCTGTTAGCTAACCTACATAGTCCAAGTGCCCGTTAGGTAACCTAGACAGTCCAAGTGCCCGCTAGGTAACCTCCATAGTCCAAGTGCCCGCTAATTAACCTATATAGTCCAAGTGCCCGCTAGGGAACCTGCATCGTCCAAGTGCCCGCTAGTTAATCTAAATATTCCAAGTGCCCGTTTGTTAACCTACATAGTCCAAGGGCCCGCTAGTTAACCTACATGGTCCAAGTGCCCGCTAAGGGACCTACATAGTCCAAGTGCCCGCTAGCGAACCTACATAGTCCAAGTGCCCGTTAGGGAACCTAGATAGTCCAAGTGCCCTCTAGGGAACCTGCATCGTCCAAATGCCCGCTAGTTAACATAGATAGTCCAAGTTTCCGCTAGTTAACCTAGATCGTCCAAGTGCCCGCTAGTTAACCTACATAGTCCAAGGTCCGTTAGTTAACCTAGATAGTCCAAGTGCCCGCTAGTTAACCTACATAGTCCAAGGGCCCTCTAGTTAACCTCGATAGTCCAAGTGCCCCCTAGGGGACGTACATAGTCCAAGTGCCTGCTAGGTAACCTAGATAGTCCAAGTGCCCGCTAGTAAACCTACATAGTCCAAGTGCCCGCTGAGGAACCTACATAGTCCAAGTGTCCGAAAGGGAACTTACGTATTCCAAGTGCCCGTTAGGGCACCTAGATAGTCCAAGTGGCCATAGGGAACCTATATAGTCCAAGTGCCCTCTAGGGAATCTACATAGTCAAAGTGCCCGTTAGGGAACCTGCATTGTACAAGTGCCCGCTAGTTAACCTAGATAGTCCAAGTGCCCGCTAGGTAACCTAGATAGTCCAAGGGACCGCTAGTTAACCTACAAAGTCCAAGTGCCCGATAGGGAACCTACATAGTCCAAGTGCCCAATGAGGAACCTACATAGTCCAAGTGGCCGATAGGGAATCTTCTATTCCAAGTGCCCGTTAGGAAAACCAGATAGTCCAAGTGCCCATAGGGAACTTATATATTCGAAGTGCCCTCTAGGGAAGCTACATATTCATAGTGCCCGCTTGGGAACCTGCATTGTCCAAGTGCCCGCTAGTTAACCTAGATTGTCCAAGTGTCTGCTAGTAAACCTACATAGTCCAAATTCCCGTTAGGTAACCTAGATAGGCCAAGTGCCCGCAAGGTAACCTACATAGTCCAAGTGCCAGCTAGGTAACCTAGATGTTCAAAGTTCCGGTTTACTAACCTAGATAGTCCAAGTGCCCGCTAGGTAACCTACATAGTCCAAGTGCCCATTCGTTAACCTAGATAGTCCAAGTGCCCGCTAGGTAACCTATACTGTCCAAGTGCCCGCTAGGTAACCTACATAGTCCAAGTGCCCATTCGTTAACCTAGATAGTCCAAGTGCCCGCTAGGTAACCTATACTGTCCAAGTGCCAGCTAGGGAACCTACATAGTCCAAGTGCCTGTTAGGGAACCTAGATAGTCCAAGTGCCCTCTAGGGAACCTGCATCGTCCAAGTGCCCGCTAGTTAACATAGATAGTCCTAGTCCCCGCTAGTTAACCTAGATAGTCCAAGTGCCCGCTAGTTAACCTAGATCGTCCAAGTGTCCGTTAGTTAACCTACATAGTCCATGGTCCGTTAGTTAACCTAGATAGTCCAAGTGCCCGCTAGTTAACCTACATAGTCCAAGGGCCCTCTAGTTAACCTCGATAGTCCAAGTGCCCCCTAGGGGACGTACATAGTCCAAGTGCCTGCTAGGTAACCTAGATAGTCCAAGTGCCCGCTAGGTAACCTATATATTCCAAGGGCCCGGTAGGTAACCTATAAAGTCCAAGTGCCCGCTAGTTAAACTATAGTCCAAGTGCCCGCTAGGTAACCTACATATTCCAAGTTCCCGCTAGGTAACCTAGATAGTCCAAGTGCCCGTTACCTAACCTAGATAGTCCAAGTGCCCGTTTGGTTACCTACATTGTCCACGTGCCCGTTCGTTAACCTAGATAGTCCAATTGCCCGCTAGGTAACCTACATAATCCATGGGCAAGCTAGGTAACCTTTAGAATCCAAGTGCCCGCTAGGTAACCTAGATAGTCCAAGTGCCCGTTAGGTAACCTAGATAGTCCAAGTGCCTGCTAGTTAACCTACTTAGTCCAAGTGCCCGCTAGGTAACCTAGATAGTCCAAGTGCCCGCTAGGTAACCTCCATAGTCCAAGTGCCCGTTCGTTAACCTAGATAGTCCAAGTTCCTGTTAGCTAACCTACATAGTCCAAGTGCCTGTTCGTTAACCAAGACAGTTCAAGTGCCCGCTAGGTTACCTAGACAGTCCAAGTGCCTGCTGGGTAACGTACATAGTCCAAGTGCCCGTTTGCTAACCTAGATCCTCAAAGGGCCCCATAGTTAACCTACATAGTCCAAGGGCCCGCTAGTTAACCTAGATATTCCAAGTGCCTACTAGTTAACCTACATAGTCCAAGGTCCGTTAGTTAACCTAGATAGTCCAAGTGCCCTCTAGTTAACCTACATAGTCCAAGGGCTCTCTAGTTAACCTAGATAGTCCAAGTGCCCGCTAGGGGACGTACATAGTCCAAGTGCCCGCTAGGTAACCTAGATAGTCCAAGTGCCCGCTAGTTAACCTACATAGTCCAAGTGCCCGCTGAGGAACCTACATAGTCCAAGTGTCCGAAAGGGAACCTATGTATTACAAGTGCCCGTTAGGGCACCTAGATAGTCCAAGTACCCATAGGGAACCTATATAGTCCAAGTGCCCTCTAGGGAACCTACATAGTCAATGTGCCCGCTAGGGAACCTGCATTGTACAAGTGCCTGCAGTTAACCTAGATAATCCAAGTGCCCGCTAGGTAACCTAGATAGTCCAAAGGCCCGCTAGTTACCCTACATAGTCCAAGTGCCCGATAGGAAACCTACATAATCCAAGTGTCCAATGAGGAACCTACATAGTCCAAGTGCCCGATAGGGAATCTTCATATTCCAAGTGCCCGTTAGGGAACCCAGATAGTCCAAGTGCCCATAGGGAACCTATATAGTCCAAGTGCCCTCTAGGGAAGCTACATATTCATAGTACCAGCTAGGGAACCTGCATTGTCCAAGTGCCCGCTAGTTAACCTAGATCGTCCAAGTGTCCGCTAGTAAACCTTCATAGTCCAAGTTCCCGTTAGGTAACCTAGATAGGCCAAGTGCCCGCTAGGTAACCTACATAGTCCACGTGCCCGCTAGGTAACCTAGATATTCCAAGTTCCGGTTTATTATCCTAGATTGTACAAGTGCCCGCTAGGTAACCTACATAGTCCAAGTGCCCATTCGTTAACCTAGATAGTCCAAGTGCCTGCTAGGTAACCTATACTGTCCAAGTGCCCGCTAGGTTACCTACATACTCCAAGTGCACTTTCGTTAACTTAGATAGTCCAAGTTGGGCTAGGTAACCTACATAGTACAAGGGCCCGCTAAGTAACCTATATAGTCCAAGTGCCCGCTAGTTAACCTATAGTCCAAGTGCCCGCTAGGTAACCTACATATTCCAAGTTCCCGCTAGGTAACGTAGATAGTCCAAGTGCCCGTTAGGTTACCTACATATTCCACGTGCCCGTTCGTTAACCTAGATAGTCAAAGTGCCCGCTAGGTAACCTACATAGTCCAAGTGCCCGCTAATTAACCTACATAGTCCAAGTGCCCGTTAGGTAACCTAGACAGTCCAAGTACCCGCTAGGTAACCCCATAGTCCAAGTGCCTGCTAATTAACCTATATAGTCCAAGTGCCCGCTAGGGAACCTGCATCGTCCAAGTGCCCGCTAGTTAATCTAGATAGTCCAAGTGCCCGCTAGTTAACCTAGATAGCCCAAGTACCCGCTAATTAACCTAGATCGTCCAAGTGCCCGCTAGTTAACCTACATAGTCCAAGGTCCGCTAGTTAACCTAGATATTCCAAGTGCCTGCTAGTTAACCTACATAGTCCAAGGGCCCTCTAGTTAACCTAGATAGTCCAAGTGCCCGCTAGGGGACGTACATAATCCAAGTGCCCGCTAGGTAACCTAGATAGTCTAAGGGCCCGCTAGTTAGCCTACATAGTCCAACTGCCCGATAGGGAACCTACATAGTACAAGTTCCCGCTAAGGGACCTACATAGTCCAAGTGCCCGCTAGGGAACCTACATAGTCCAAGTGCCCGTTAGGGAACCTAGATAGTCCAAGTGCCCGCTAGTTAACATAGATAGTCCAAGTTCCCGCTAGTTAACCTAGATAGTCCAAGTGCCCGCAAGTTAACCTAGATCGTCCAAGTGCCCGTTAGTTAACCTACGTAGTCCAAGGTCCATTAGTTAACCTACATAGTCCAAGTGCCCGCTAGTTAACCTACATAGTCCAAGGGCCCTCTAGTTAACCTCGATCGTCCAAGTGCCCGCTAGGGGACGTACATAGTCCAAGTGCCCGCTAGGTAACCTAGATAGTCCAAGTGCCCGCTAGTTAACCTACATAGTCCAAGTGCCCGCTGAGGAAACTACATCATCCAAGTGTCCGAAAGGGAACCTACTTATTCCAAGTGCCCGTTAGGGCACCTAGATAGTCCAAGTGCCCATAAGGAACCTATATAGTCCAAGTGCCCTCTAGGGAACCTACATAGTCAAAGTGCCCACTAGGGAACCTGCATTGTACAAGTGCCCGCTAGTTAACCTAGATAGTCCAAGTGCCCGCTAGGTAACCTAGATAGTCCAAGGTCCCGCTAGTTAACTTACATAGTCCAAGTGCCCGATAGGGAACCTACATAGTCCAAGTGCCCGATAGGGAATCTTCATATTCCAAGTGCCCGTTAGGGAACCCAGATAGTCCAAGTGCCCATAGGGAACCTATATAGTCCAAGTGCCCTCTAGGGAATCTACATATTCATTGTGCCCGCTAGGGAACCTGCATTGTCCAAGTGCCCGCTAGTTAACCTAGATCGTCCAAGTGTCCGCTAGTAAACCTACATAGTCCAAGTTCCCGTTAGGTAACCTAGATAGGCCAAGTGCCCGCAAGGTAACCTACATAGTCCAAGTGCCCGCTAGGTAACCTAGATATTCCAAGTTCCGGTTTACTAACCTAGATAATCCAAGTGCCCGCTAGGTAACCTACATAGTCTAAGTGCCCATTCGTTAACCTAGATAGTCCAAGTGCCCACTAGGTAACCTATACTGTCCAAGTGCCCGCTAGTTTACCTATATAGTCCAAGTGCATGTTCGTTAACTTAGATAGTCCAAGTCGCGCTAGGCAACCTACATAGTCCAAGGGCCCGCTAGGTAACCTATATAGTCCATGTGCCCGCTAGTTAACCTATAGTCCAAGTGCCCGCTAGGTAACCTACATATTCCATGTTCCCGCTAGGTATCCTAGATAGTCCAAGTGCCCGTTACCTAACCAAGATAGTCCAAGTGCCCGTTAGGTTACCTACATAGTCCACGTGCCCGTTCATTAACCTAGATAGTCCAATTGCCCACTAGGTAACCTACATAGTCCAATTGCCCACTAGGTAACCTACATAGTCCAAGGGCTGGCTAGGTAACCTTTAGAATCCAAGTGCCCGCTAGGTAACCTAGATAGTCCAAGTGCCCGCTAGTTAACCTACAAGGTCCAAGTGCCCGCTAGATTACTTGCATAGTCCAAGTGCCCGTTAGGTAACCTAGATAGTCCAATTGCCCGCTAGTTAACCTACATAGTCCAAGTGCCCGCTAGGTAACCTCCATAGTCCAAGTGCCCGTTCGTTAACCTAGATAGTCCAAGTTCCTGTTAGCTAACCTACATAGTCCAAGTGCCCGCTAATTAACCTGCATAGTCCAAGTGCCCGTTAGGTAACCTAGACAGTCCAAGTGCCCGCTAGGTAACCTCCATAGTCCAAGTGCCTGCTAATTAACCTATATAGTCCAAGTGCCCGCTAGTTAACCTAGATATTCCAAGTGCCCACTAGTTATTCTAGATAGTCCAAGTGCCCGCTAGTTAACCTAGATAGTCCAAGTGCCCGCTAGTTAACCTAGATCCTCCAAGTGCCCGCTAATTAACCTACATAGTCCACGTGCCCGTTAGGTAACCTAGACAGTCCAAGTGCCCGCTAGGTAACCCCATAGTCCAAGTGCCTGCTAATTAACCTATATAGTCCAAGTGCCCGCTAGGGAACCTGCATAGTCCAAGTGCCCGCTAGTTAATCTAGATAGTCCAAGTGCCCGCTAGTTAACCTAGATAGTCCAAGTACCCGCTAATTAACCTAGATCGTCCAAGTGCCCGCTAGTTAACCTACATAGTCCAAGGTCCGCTAGTTAACCTAGATATTCCAAGTGCCTGCTAGTTAACCTACATAGTCCAAGGGCCCTCTAGTTAACCTACATAGTCCAAGTGCCCGCTAGGGGACGTACATAATCCAAGTGCCCGCTAGGTAACCTAGATAGTCCAACTGCCCGATAGGGAACCTTCATAGTCCAAGTTCCCGCTAAGGGACCTACATAGTCCAAGTGCCCGCTAGGGAACCTACATAGTCCAAGTGCCCGTTAGGGAACCTACATAGTCCAAGTGCCCGTTAGGGAACCTAGATAGTCCAAGTGCCCGCTAGTTAACATAGATAGTCCAAGTTCCCGCTAGTTAACCTTGATAGTCCAAGTGCCCGCAAGTTAACCTAGATCATCCAAGTGCCCGTTAGTTAACCTACGTAGTCCAAGGTCCATTAGTTAACCTACATAGTCCAAGTGCCCGCTAGTTGACCTACATAGTCCAAGGGCCCTCTAGTTAACCTCGATCGTCCAAGTGCCCGCTAGGGGACGTACATAGTCCAAGTGCCCGCTAGGTAACCTAGATAGTCCAAGTGCCCGCTAGTTAACCTACATAGTCCAAGTGCCCGCTGAGGAAACTACATCATCCAAGTGTCCGAAAGGGAACCTACTTATTCCAAGTGCCCGTTAGGGCACCTAGATAGTCCAAGTGCCCATAGGGAACCTATATAGTCCAAGTGCCCTCTAGGGAACCTACATAGTCAAAGTGCCCACTAGGGAACCTGCATTGTACAAGTGCCCGCTAGTTAACCTAGATAGTCCAAGTGCCCGCTAGGTAACCTAGATAGTCCAAGGTCCCGCTAGTTAACTTACATAGTCCAAGTGCCCGATAGGGAACCTACATAGTCCAAGTGCCCAATGAGGAACCTACATAGTCCAAGTGCCCAATAGGGAATCTTCATATTCCAAGTGCCCGTTAGGGAACCCAGATAGTCCAAGTGCCCATAGGGAACCTATATAGTCCAAGTGCCCTCTAGGGAATCTACGTATTCATTGTGCCCGCTAGGGAACCTGCATTGTCCAAGTGCCCGCTAGTAAACCTACATAGTCCAAGTTCCCGTTAGGTAACCTAGATAGGCCAAGTGCCCGCAAGGTAACCTACATAGTCCAAGTGCCCGCTAGGTAACCTAGATATTCCAAGTTCCGGTTTACTAACCTAGATAATCCAAGTGCCCGCTAGGTAACCTACATAGTCTAAGTGCCCATTCGTTAACCTAGATAGTCCAAGTGCCCACTAGGTAACCTATACTGTCCAAGTGCCCGCTAGGTTACCTACATAGTCCAAGTGCACGTTCGTTAACTTAGATAGTCCAAGTCGCGCTAGGCAACCTACATAGTCCAAGGGCCCGCTAGGTAACCTATATAGTCCAAGTGCCCGCTAGTTAACCTATAGTCCAAGTGCCCGCTAGGTAACCTACATATTCCAAGTTCCCGCTAGGTATCCTAGATAGTCCAAGTGCCCGTTACCTAACCTAGATAGTCCAAGTGCCCGTTAGGTTACCTACATAGTCCACGTGCCCGTTCATTAACCTAGATAGTCCAATTGCCCACTAGGTAACCTACATAGTCCAAGGGCTGGCTAGGTAACCTTTAGAATCCAAGTGCCCGCTAGGTAACATAGATAGTCCAAGTGCCCGTTAGGTAACCTAGATAGTCCAAGTGCCCGCTAGTTAACCTACAAGGTCCAAGTGTCCGCTAGGTTACCTGCATAGTCCAAGTGCCCGCTAGTTAACCTACATAGTCCAAGGGCCCTCTAGTTAACCTAGATAGCCTAAGTGCCCGCTAGGGGACGTATATTGTCCAAGTGCCCGCTAGGTAACCTAGATAGTCTAAGTGCCCGCTAGTTAACCTACATAGTCCAACTGCCCGATAGGGAACCTACATAGTCCAAGTTCCCGCTAAGGGACCTACATAGTCCAAGTGCCAGCTAGGGAACCTACATAGTCCAAGTGCCTGTTAGGGAACCTAGATAGTCCAAGTGCCCTCTAGGGAACCTGCATCGTCCAAGTGTCCGCTAGTTAACATAGATAGTCCAAGTGCCCGCTAGTTAACCTAGATCGTCCAAGTGCCCGTTAGTTAACCTACAGAGTCCAAGGTCCGTTAGTTAACCTAGATAGTCCAAGTGCCCGCTAGTTAACGTACATAGTCCAAGGGCCCTCTAGTTAACCTCGATAGTCCAAGTGCCCGCTAGGGGATGTACATAGTCCAAGTGCACTCTAGGTAACCTAGATAGTCCAAGTGCCCGCTAGTTAACCTACATAGTCCAAGTGCCCGCTGAGGAACCTACATAGTCCAAGTGTCCGAAAGGGAATCTCCGTATTCCAAGTGCCCGTTAGGGCACCTAGATAGTCCAAGTGCCCATAGGGAACCTATATAGTCCAAGTGCACTCTAGGGAACCTACATAGTCAAAGCGCCCGCTAGGGAACCTGCATTGTACAAGTGCCCGCTAGTTAACCTAGATAGTCCAAGTACCCGCTAGGTAACCTACATAGTCCAAGTGCCCGCTAGGTAACCTAGATATTCCAAGTTCCGGTTTACTAACCTAGATAGTCCAAATGCCCGCTAGGTAACCTACATAGTCCAAGTGCCCATTCGTTAACCTAGATAGTCCAAGTGCCCGCTAGGGAATCTACATATTCATTGTGGCCGCTAGGGAACCTGCATTGTCCAAGTGCCCGCTAGTTAACCTAGATCGTCCAAGTGTCCGCTAGTAAACCTACATAGTCCAAGTTTCCGTTAGGTAACCTAGATAGGCCAAGTGCCCGCAAGGTAACCTACATAGTCCAAGTGCCCGCTAGGTAACCTAGATATTCCAAGTTCCGGTTTACTAACCTAGATAATCCAAGTGCCCGCTAGGTAACCTACATATTCCAAGTGCCCATTCGTTAACCTAGATAGTCCAAGTGCCCACTAGGTAACCTATAATGTCCAAGTGCCCGATAGGTTACCTACATAGTCCAAGTGCACGTTTGTTAACTTAGATAGTCCAAGTCGCGCTAGGTAACCTATATAGTCCAAGGGCCCGGTAGGTAACCTATAAAGTCCAAGTGCCCGCTAGTTAACCTATAGTCCAAGTGCCCGCTAGGTAACCTACATATTCCAAGTTCCCGCTAATTAACCTACATAGTCGAAGTGCCCGTTAGGTAACCTAGACAGTCCAAGTGCCCACTAGGTAACCTCCATAGTCCAAGTGCCTGCTAATTAACCTATATAGTCCAAGTGCCCGCTAGGGAACCTGCATCGTCCAAGTGCCCATTAGTTAATCTAGATAGTCCAAGTGCCCGCTAGTTAACCTAGATAGTCCACGTGCCCGCTAGTTAACCTAGATCATCCAAGTGCCCGCTAGTTAACCTACATAGTCCAAGGTCCGCTTGTTAACCTAGATAGTCCAAGTGCCCGCTAGGGGACGTACATAGTCCAAGTGCCCGCTAGGTATCCTAGATAGTCTAAGGGCCCGCTAGTTAATCTACATAGTCCAACTGCCCGATAGGGAACCTACATAGTCCAAGTGCCCATTCGTTAACCTAGATAGTCCAAGTGCCCGCTAGGTAACCTATACTGTCCAAGTGCCCGCTAGGTAACCTACATAGTCCAAGGGCTGGCTAGGTAACCTTTAGAATCCAAGTGCCCGCTAGGTAACCTAGATAGTCCAAGTGCCCGTTAGGTAACCTAGATAGTCCAAGTGCCCGCTAGTTAACCTAAAAGGTCCAAGTGCCCGCTTGGTAACCTAGACAGTCCAAGTGCCCGCTAGGTTACCTGCATAGTCCAAGTGCCCGTTAGGTAACCTAGATAGTCCAAGTGCCCGCTAATTAACCTACATAGTCCAAGTGCCCGCTAGGTAACCTCCATAGTCCAAGTGCCCGTTCGTTAACCTAGATAGTCCAAGTTCCTGTTAGCTAACCTACATAGTCCAAGTGCCCGCTAATTAACCTGCATAGTCCAAGTGCCCGTTAGGTAACCTAGACAGTCCAAGTGCCCGCTAGGTAACCTCCATAGTCCAAGTGCCTGCTAATTAACCTATATAGTCCAAGTGCCCGCTAGTTAACCTAGATATTCCAAGTGCCCACTAGTTAATCTAGATAGTCCATGTGCCCGCTAGTTAACCTAGATAGTCCAAGTGCCCGCTAGTTAACCTAGATCGTCCAAGTGCCCGCTAGTTAACCTACATAGTCCAAGGTCCACTAGTTAACCTAGATATTCCAAGTGCCCGCTAGTTAACCTACATAGTCCAAGTGCCCTCTAGGGAACCTGCATTGTCCAAGTGTCCGCTAGTTAACATAGATAGTCCAAGTGCCCGCTAGTTAACCTAGATCGTCCAAGTGCCCGTTAGTTAACCTACAGAGTCCAAAGTCCGTTAGTTAACCTAGATAGTCCAAGTGCCCGCTAGTTAACGTACATAGTCCAAGGGCCCTCTAGTTAACCTCGATAGTCCAAGTGCCCGCTAGGGGACGTACATAGTCCAAGTGCACTCTAGGTAACCTAGATAGTCCAAGTGCCCGCTAGTTAACCTACATAGTCCAAGTGCCCGCTGAGGAACCTACATAGTCCAAGTGTCCGAAAGGGAATCTCCGTATTCCAAGTGCCCGTTAGGGCACCTAGATAGTCCAAGTGCCCATAGGGAACCTATATAGTCCAAGTGCCCACTAGGGAACATACATAGTCAAAGCGCCCGCTAGGGAACCTGCATTGTACAAGTGCCCGCTAGTTAACCTAGATAGTCCAAGTGCCCGCTAGGTAACCTACATAGTCCAAGTGCCCGCTAGGTAACCTAGATATTCCAAGTTCCGGTTTACTAACCTAGATAGTCCAAATGCCCGCTAGGTAACCTACATAGTCCAAGTGCCCATTCGTTAACCTAGATAGTCCAAGTGCCCGCTAGGGAATCTACATATTCATTGTGGCCGCTAGGGAACCTGCATTGTCCAAGTGCCCGCTAGTTAACCTAGATCGTCCAAGTGTCCGCTAGTAAACCTACATAGTCCAAGTTTCCGTTAGGTAACCTAGATAGGCCAAGTGCCCGCAAGGTAACCTACATAGTCCAAGTGCCCGCTAGGTAACCTAGATATTCCAAGTTCCGGTTTACTAACCTAGATAATCCAAGTGCCCGCTAGGTAACCTACATATTCCAAGTGCCCATTCGTTAACCTAGATAGTCCAAGTGCCCACTAGGTAACCTATACTGTCCAAGTGCCCGCTAGGTTACCTACATAGTCCAAGTGCACGTTCGTTAACTTAGATAGTCCAAGTCGCGCTAGGTAACCTATATAGTTCAAGGGCCCGGTAGGTAACCTATAAAGTCCAAGTGCCCGCTAGTTAACCTATAGTCCAAGTGCCCGCTAGGTAACCTACATATTCCAAGTTCCCGCTAATTAACCTACATAGTCCAAGTGCCCGTTAGGTAACCTAGACAGTCCAAGTGCCCACTAGGTAACCTCCATAGTCCAAGTGCCTGCTAATTAACCTATATAGTCCAAGTGCCCCCTAGGGAACCTGCATCGTCCAAGTGCCCATTAGTTAATCTAGATAGTCCAAGTGCCCGCTAGTTAACCTAGATAGTCCAAGTGCCCGCTAGTTAACCTAGATCATCCAAGTGCCCGCTAGTTAACCTACATAGTCCAAGGTCCGCTAGTTAACCTAGATATTCCAAGTGCCCGCTAGTTAACCTACATAGTCCAAGGGCCCTCTAGTTAACCTAGATAGTCCAAGTGCCCGCTAGGGGACGTACATAGTCCAATTGCCTGCTAGGTATCCTAGATAGTCTAAGGGCCCGCTAGTTAATCTACATAGTCCAACTGCCCGATAGGGAACCTACATAGTCCAAGTGCCCATTCGTTAACCTAGATAGTCCAAGTGCCCGCTAGGTAACCTATACTGTCCAAGTGCCCGCTAGGTAACCTACATAGTCCAAATGCCCATTCGTTATCCTAGATAGTCCAAGTGCCCGCTAGGTAACCTATACTGTCCAAGTGCCAGCTAGGGAACCTACATAGTCCAAGTGCCTGTTAGGGAACCTAGATAGTCCAAGTGCCCTCTAGGGAACCTGCATCCTCCAAGTGCCCGCTAGTTAACATAGATAGTCCTAGTCCCCGCTAGTTAACCTAGATAGTCCAAGTGCCCGCTAGTTAAACTATATCGTCCAAGTGCCCGTTAGTTAACCTACATAGTCCATGGTCCGTTAGTTAACCTAGATAGTCCAAGTGCCCGCTAGTTAACCTACATAGTCCAAGGGCCCTCTAGTTTACCTCGATAGTCCAAGTGCCCCCTAGGGGACGTACATAGTCCAAGTGCCTGCTAGGTAACCTAGATAGTCCAAGTGCCCGCTCGGTAACCTATATATTCCAAGGGCCCGGTAGGTAACCTGTAAAGTCCAAGTGCCCGCTAGTTAACCTATAGTCCAAGTGCCCGCTAGGTAACCTACAAATTCCAAGTTCCCGCTAGGTAACCTAGATAGTCCAAGTGCCCGTTACCTAACCTAGATAGTCCAAGTGCCCGTTTGGTTACCTACATAGTCCACGTGCCCGTTCGTTAACCTAGATAGTCCAATTGCCCGCTAGGTAACCTACATAATCCAAGGGCAAGCTAGGTAACCTTTAGAATCCAAGTGCCTGCTAGGTAACCTAGATAGTCCAAGTGCCCGCTAGGTAACCTAGATAGTCCAAGTGCCCGCTAGGTAACCTCCATAGTCCAAGTGACCGTTCGTTAACCTAGATAGTCCAAGTTCCTGTTAGCTAACCTACATAGTCCAAGTGCCCGTTCGTTAACCAAGACAGTTCAAGTGCCCGCTAGGTTACCTAGACAGTCCAAGTGCCTGCTGGGTAACGTACATAGTCCAAGTGCCCGTTTGCTAACCTAGATCCTCAAAGGGCCC
Source organism: Tenrec ecaudatus (assembly GCF_050624435.1). Classification (NCBI taxonomy): domain Eukaryota; kingdom Metazoa; phylum Chordata; class Mammalia; order Afrosoricida; family Tenrecidae; genus Tenrec; species Tenrec ecaudatus. The sequence continues at coordinate 256,059 of NW_027459400.1, read as the reverse complement.
GATAGTTAACCTACATAGTCCAAGGGCCCGCTAGTTAACCTAGATATTCCAAGTGCCTGCTAGTTAACCTACATAGTCCAAGGTCCGTTAGTTAACCTAGATAGTCCAAGTGCCCTCTAGTTAACCTACATAGTCCAAGGGCCCTCTAGTTAACCTAGATAGTCCAAGTGCCCGCTAGGGCACGTACATAGTCCAAGTGCCCGCTAGGTAACCTAGATAGTCCAAGTGCCCGCTAGTTAACCTACATAGTCCAAGTGCCCGCTGAGGAACCTACATAGTCCAAGTGTCCGAAAGGGAACCTATGTATTACAAGTGCCCGTTAGGGCACCTAGATAGTTCAAGTGCCCATAGGGAACCTATATAGTCCAAGTGCCCTCTAGGGAACCTACATAGTCAATGTGCCCGCTAGGGAACCTGCATTGTACAAGTGCCTGCAGTTAACCTAGATAATCCAAGAGCCCGTTAGGTAACCTAGATAGTCCAAAGGCCCGCTAGTTACCCTACATAGTCCAAGTGCCCGATAGGAAACCTACATAGTCCAAGTGTCCAATGAGGAACCTACATAGTCCAAGTGCCCGATAGGGAATCTTCATATTCCAAGTGCCCGTTAGGGAACCCAGATAGTCCAAGTGCCCATAGGGAACCTATATAGTCCAAGTGCCCTCTAGGGAAGCTACATATTCATAGTACCAGCTAGGGAACCTGCATTGTCCAAGTGCCCGCTAGTTAACCTAGATCGTCCAAGTGTCCGCTAGTAAACCTACATAGTCCAAGTTCCCGTTAGGTAACCTAGATAGGCCAAGTGCACGCTAGGTAACCTACATAGTCCACGTGCCCGCTAGGTAACCTAGATATTCCAAGTTCCGGTTTATTATCCTAGATTGTACAAGTGCCCGCTAGGTAACCTACATAGTCCAAGTGCCCATTCGTTAACCTAGATAGTCCAAGTGCCTGCTAGGTAACCTATACTGTCCAAGTGCCCGCTAGGTTACCTACATACTCCAAGTGCACTTTCGTTAACTTAGATAGTCCAAGTTGGGCTAGGTAACCTACATAGTCCAAGGGCCCGCTAAGTGACCTATATAGTCCAAGTGCCCGCTAGGTAACCTACATATTCCAAGTTCCCGCTAGGTAACGTAGATAGTCCAAGTGCCCGTTAGGTTACCTACATATTCCACGTGCCCGTTCGTTAACCTAGATAGTCAAAGTGCCCGCTAGGTAACCTACATAGTCCAAGTGCCCGCTAATTAATCTACATAGTCCAAGTGCCCGTTAGGTAACCTAGACAGTCCAAGTGCCCGCTAGGTAACCCCATAGTCCAAGTGCCTGCTAATTAACCTATATAGTCCAAGTGCCCGCTAGGGAACCTGCATCGTCCAAGTGCCCGCTAGTTAATCTAGATAGTCCAAGTGCCTGCTAGTTAACCTAGATAGTCCAAGTACCCGCTAATTAACCTAGATGGTCCAAGTGCCCGCTAGTTAACCTACATAGTCCAAGGTTCGCTAGTTAACCTAGATATTCCAAGTGCCTGCTAGTTAACCTACATAGTCCAAGGGCCCTCTAGTTAACCTAGATAGTCCAAGTGCCCGCTAGGGGACGTACATAATCCAAGTGCCCGCTAGGTAACCTAGATAGTCTAAGGGCCCGCTAGTTAAACTACATAGTCCAACTGCCCGATAGGGAACCTACATAGTCCAAGTTCCCGCTAAGGGACCTACATAGTCCAAGTGCCCGCTAGGGAACCTACATAGTCCAAGTGCCCGTTAGGGAACCTAGATAGTCCAAGTGCCCGCTAGTTAACATAGATAGTCCAAGTTCCCGCTAGTTAACCTAGATAGTCCAAGTGCCCGCTAGTTAACCTAGATCATCCAAGTGCCCGTTAGTTAACCTACGTAGTCCAATGTCCATTAGTTAACCTACATAATTCAAATGCCCGCTAGTTGACCTACATAGTCCAAGGGCCCTCTAGTTAACCTCGATCGTCCAAGTGCCCGCTAGGGGACGTACATAGTCCAAGTGCCCGCTAGGTAACCTAGATAGTCCAAGTGCCCGCTAGTTAACCTACATAGTCCAAGTGCCCGCTGAGGAAACTACATCATCCAAGTGTCCGAAAGGGAACCTACTTATTCCAAGTGCCCGTTAGGGCACCTAGATAGTCCAAGTGCCCATAGGGAACCTATATAGTCCAAGTGCCCTCTAGGGAACCTACATAGTCAAAGTGCCCACTAGGGAACCTGCATTGTACAAGTGCCCGCTAGTTAACCTAGATAGTCCAAGTGCCCGCTAGGTAACCTAGATAGTCCAAGGTCCCGCTAGTTAACTTACATAGTCCAAGTGCCCGATAGGGAACCTACATAGTCCAAGTGCCCAATGAGGAACCTACATAGTCCAAGTGCCCGATAGGGAATCTTCATATTCCAAGTGCCCGTTAGGGAACCCAGATAGTCCAAGTGCCCATAGGGAACCTATATAGTCCAAGTGCCCTCTAGGGAATCTACATATTCATTGTGCCCGCTAGGGAACCTGCATTGTCCAAGTGCCCGCTAGTTAACCTAGATCGTCCAAGTGTCCGCTAGTAAACCTACATAGTCCAAGTTCCCGTTAGGTAACCTAGATAGGCCAAGTGCCCGCAAGGTAACCTACATAGTCCAAGTGCCCGCTAGGTAACCTAGATATTCCAAGTTCCGGTTTACTAACCTAGATAATCCAAGTGCCCGCTAGGTAACCTACATAGTCTAAGTGCCCATTCGTTAACCTAGATAGTCCAAGTGCCCACTAGGTAACCTATACTGTCCAAGTGCCCGCTAGGTTACCTACATAGTCCAAGTGCACGTTCGTTAACTTAGATAGTCCAAGTCGCGCTAGGCAACCTACATAGTCCAAGGGCCCGCTAGGTAACCTATATAGCCCAAGTGCCCGCTAGTTAACCTATAGTCCAAGTGCCCGCTAGGTAACCTACATATTCCAAGTTCCCGCTAGGTATCCTAGATAGTCCAAGTGCCCGTTACCTAACCTAGATAGTCCAAGTGCCCGTTAGGTTACCTACATAGTCCACGTGCCTGTTCATTAACCTAGATAGTCCAATTGCCCACTAGGTAACCTACATAGTCCAAGGGCTGGCTAGGTAACCTTTAGAATCCAAGTGCCCTCTAGGTAACCTAGATAGTCCAAGTGCCCGTTAGGTAACCTAGATAGTCCAAGTGCCCGCTAGTTAACCTACAAGGTCCAAGTGCCCGCTTGGTAACCTAGACAGTCCAAGTGCCCGCTAGGTTACCTGCATAGTCCAAGTGCCCGTTAGGTAACCTAGATAGTCCATGTGCCCGCTAATTAACCTACATAGTCCAAGTGCCCGCTAGGTAACCTCCATAGTCCAAGTGCCCGTTCGTTAACCTAGATAGTCCAAGTTCCTGTTAGCTAACCTACATAGTCCAAGTGCCCGCTAATTAACCTGCATAGTCCAAGTGCCCGTTAGGTAACCTAGACAGTCCAAGTGCCCGCTAGGTAACCTCCATAGTCCAAGTGCCTCCTAATTAACCTATATAGTCCAAGTGCCCGCTAGTTAACCTAGATATTCCAAGTGCCCACTAGTTAATCTAGATAGTCCATGTGCCCGCTAGTTAACCTAGATAGTCCAAGTGCCCGCTAGTTAACCTAGATCGTCCAAGTGCCCGCTAGTTAACCTACATAGTCCAAGGGCCCTCTAGTTAACCTAGATAGTCCAAGTGCCCGCTAGCGGATGTACATTGTCCAAGTGCCCGCTAGGTAACCTAGATAGTCTAAGTGCCCACTAGTTAACCTACATAGTTCAACTGCCCGATAGGGAACCTACATAGTCCAAGTTCCCGCTAAGGGACCTACATAGTCCAAGTGCCAGCTAGGGAACCTACATAGTCCATGTGCCTGTTAGGGAACCTAGATAGTCCAAGTGCCCTCTAGGGAACCTGCATCGTCCAATTGTCCGCTAGTTAACATAGATAGTCCAAGTGCCCGCTAGTTAACCTAGATCGTCCAAGTGCCCCTTAGTTAACCTACAGAGTCCAAGGTCCGTTAGTTAACCTAGATAGTCCAAGTGCCCGCTAGGGAATCTACATATTCATTGTGGCCGCTAGGGAACCTGCATTGTCCAAGTGCCCGCTAGTTAACCTAGATCGTCCAAGTGTCCGCTAGTAAACCTACATAGTCCAAGTTTCCGTTAGGTAACCTAGATAGGCCAAGTGCCCGCAAGGTAATCTACATAGTCCAAGTGCCCGCTAGGTAACCTAGATATTCCAAGTTCCGGTTTACTAACCTAGATAATCCAAGTGCCCGCTAGGTAACCTACATATTCCAAGTGCCCATTCGTTAACCTAAATAGTCCAAGTGCCCACTAGGTAACCTATACTGTCCAAGTGCCCGATAGGTGACCTACATAGTCCAAGTGCACGTTCGTTAACTTAGATAGTCTAAGTCGCGCTAGGTAACCTATATAGTCCAAGGGCCCGGTAGGTAACCTATAAAGTCCAAGTGCCCGCTAGTTAACCTATAGTCCAAGTGCCCGCTAGGTAACCTACATATTCCAAGTTCCCGCTAATTAACCTACATAGTCCAAGTGCCCGTTAGGTAACCTAGACAGTCCAAGTGCCCACTAGGTAACCTCCATAGTCCAAGTGCGTGCTAATTAACCTATATAGTCCAAGTGCCCGCTAGGCAACCTGCATCGTCCAAGTGCCCATTAGTTAATCTAGATAGTCCAAGTGCCCGCTAGTTAACCTAGATAGTCCAAGTGCCCGCTAGTTAACCTAGATCATCCAAGTGCCCGCTAGTTAACCTACATAGTCCAAGGTCCGCTAGTTAACCTAGATATTCCAAGTGCCCGCTAGTTAACCTACATAGTCCAAGGGCCCTCTAGTTAACCTAGATAGTCCAAGTGCCCGCTAGGGGACGTACATAGTCCAAGTGCCCGCTAGGTATCCTAGATAGTCTAAGGGCCCGCTAGTTAATCTACATAGTCCAACTGCCCTGTAGGGAACCTACATAGTCCAAGTGCCCATTCGTTAACCTAGATAGTCCAAGTGCCCGCTAGGTAACCTATACTGTCCAAGTGCCCGCTAGGTAACCTACATAGTCCAAATGCCCATTCGTTATCCTAGATAGTCCAAGTGCCCGCTAGGTAACCTATACTGTCCAAGTGCCAGCTAGGGAACCTACATAGTCCAAGTGCCTGTTAGGGAACCTAGATAGTCCAAGTGCCCTCTAGGGAACCTGCATCGTCCAAGTGCCCGCTAGTTAACATAGATAGTCCTAGTCCCCGCTAGTTAACCTAGATAGTCCAAGTGCCCGCTAGTTAACCTAGATCGTCCAAGTGCCCGTTAGTTAACCTACATAGTCCAAGGGCCCTCTAGTTAACCTCGATAGTCCAAGTGCCCCCTAGGGGACGTACATAGTCCAAGTGCCTGCCAGGTAACCTAGATAGTCCAAGTGCCCGCTAGGTAACCTATATATTCCAAGGGCCCGGTAGGTAACCTGTAAAGTCCAAGTGCCCGCTAGTTAACCTATAGTCCAAGTGCCCGCTAGGTAACCTACATATTCCAAGTTCCCGCTAGGTAACCTAGATAGTCCAAGTGCCCGTTACCTAACCTAGATAGTCCAAGTGCCCGTTTGGTTACCTACATAGTCCACGTGCCCGTTCGTTAACCTAGATAGTCCAATTGCCCGCTAGGTAACCTACATAATCCAAGGGCAAGCTAGGTAACCTTTAGAATCCAAGTGCCTGCTAGGTAACCTAGATAGTCCAAGTGCCCTCTAGGTAACCTCCATAGTCCAAGTGCCCGTTCGTTAACCTAGATAGTCCAAGTTCCTGTTAGCTAACCTACATAGTCCAAGTGCCTGTTCGTTAACCAAGACAGTTCAAGTGCCCGCTAGGTTACCTAGACAGTCCAAGTGCCTGCTGGGTAACGTACATAGTCCAAGTGCCCGTTTGCTAACCTAGATCCTCAAAGGGCCCGATAGTTAACCTACATAGTCCAAGGGCCCGCTAGTTAACCTAGATATTCCAAGTGCCTGCTAGTTAACCTACATAGTCCAAGGTCCGTTAGTTAACCTAGATAGTCCAAGTGCCCTCTAGTTAACCTACATAGTCCAAGGGCCCTCTAGTTAACCTAGATAGTCCAAGTGCCCGCTAGGGGACGTACATAGTCCAAGTGCCCGCTAGGTAACCTAGATAGTCCAAGTGCCCGCTAGTTAACCTACATAGTCCAAGTGCCCGCTAAGGAACCTACATAGTCCAAGTGTCCGAAAGGGAACCTATGTATTACAAGTGCCCGTTAGGGCACCTAGATAGTCCAAGTGCCCATAGGGAACCTATATAGTCCAAGTGCCCTCTAGGGAACCTACATAGTCAATGTGCCCGCTAGGGAACCTGCATTGTACAAGTGCCTGCAGTTAACCTAGATAATCAAAGAGCCCGCTAGGTAACCTAGATAGTCCAAAGGCCCGCTAGTTACCCTACATAGTCCAAGTGCCCGTTAGGAAACCTACATAGTCCAAGTGTCCAATGAGGAACCTACATAGTCCAAGTGCCCGATAGGGAATCTTCATATTCCAAGTGCCCGTTAGGGAACCCAGATAGTCCAAGTGCCCATAGGGAACCTATATAGTCCAAGTGCCCTCTAGGGAAGCTACATATTCATAGTACCAGCTAGGGAACCTGCATTGTCCAAGTGCCCGCTAGTTAACCTAGATCGTCCAAGTGTCCGCTAGTAAACCTACATAGTCCAAGTTCCCGTTAGGTAACCTAGATAGGCCAAGTGCCCGCTAGGTAACCTACATAGTCCACGTGCCCGCAAGGTAACCTAGATATTCCAAGTTCCGGTTTATTATCCTAGATTGTACAAGTGCCCGCTAGGTAACCTACATAGTCCAAGTGCCCATTCGTTAACCTAGATAGTCCAAGTGCCTGCTAGGTAACCTATACTGTCCAAGTGCCCGCTAGGTTACCTACATACTCCAAGTGCACTTTCGTTAACTTAGATAGTCCAAGTTGGGCTAGGTAACCTACATAGTCCAAGGGCCCGCTAAGTGACCTATATAGTCCAAGTGCCCGCTAGGTAACCTACATATTCCAAGTTCCCGCTAGGTAACGTAGATAGTCCAAGTGCCCGTTAGGTTACCTACATATTCCACGTGCCCGTTCGTTAACCTAGATAGTCAAAGTGCCCGCTAGGTAACCTACATAGTCCAAGTGCCCGTTAATTAACCTACATAGTCCAAGTGCCCGTTAGGTAACCTAGACAGTCCAAGTGCCCGCTAGGTAACCCCATAGTCCAAGTGCCTGCTAATTAACCTATATAGTCCAAGTGCCCCCTAGGGAACCTGCATCGTCCAAGTGCCCGCTAGTTAATCTAGATAGTCCAAGTGCCCGCTAGTTAACCTAGATAGTCCAAGTACCCGCTAATTAACCTAGATGGTCCAAGTGCCCGCTAGTTAACCTACATAGTCCAAGGTCCGCTAGTTAACCTAGATATTCCAAGTGCCTGCTAGTTAACCTACATAGTCCAAGGGCCCTCTAGTTAACCTAGATAGTCCAAGTGCCCGCTAGGGGACGTACATAATCCAAGTGCCCGCTAGGTAACCTAGATAGTCTAAGGGCCCGCTAGTTAACCTACATAGTCCAACTGCCCGATAGGGAACCTACATAGTCCAAGTTCCCGCTAAGGGACCTACATAGTCCAAGTGCCCGCTAGGGAACCTACATAGTCCAAGTGCCCGTTAGGGAACCTAGATAATCCAAGTGCCCTCTAGGGAACCTGCATCGTCCAAGTGCCCGCTAGTTAACATAGATAGTCCAAGTTCCCGCTAGTTAACCTAGATAGTCCAAGTGCCCGCTAGTTAACCTAGATCGTCCAAGTGCCCGTTAGTTAACCTACGTAGTCCAAGGTCCATTAGTTAACCTACATAGTCCAAGTGCCCGCTAGTTAACCTACATAGTCCAAGGGCCCTCTAGTTAACCTCGATCGTCCAAGTGCCCGCTAGGGGACGTACATAGTCCAAGTGCACGCTAGGTAACCTAGATAGTCCAAGTGCCCGCTAGTTAACCTACATAGTCCAAGTGCCCGCTGAGGAAACTACATCATCCAAGTGTCCGAAAGGGATCCTACTTATTCCAAGTGCCCGTTAGGGCACCTAGATAGTCCAAGTGCCCATAGGGAACCTATATAGTCCAAGTGCCCTCTAGGGAACCTACATAGTCAAAGTGCCCACTAGGGAACCTGCATTGTACAAGTGCCCGCTAGTTAACCTAGATAGTCCAAGTGCCCGCTAGGTAACCTAGATAGTCCAAGGTCCCGCTAGTTAACTTACATAGTCCAAGTGCCCGATAGGGAACCTACATAGTCCAAGTGCCCAATGAGGAACCTACATAGTCCAAGTGCCCGATAGGGAATCTTCATATTCCAAGTGCCCGTTAGGGAACCCAGATAGTCCAAGTGCCCATAGGGAACCTATATAGTCCAAGTGCCCTCTAGGGAATCTACATATTCATTGTGCCCGCTAGGGAACCTGCATTGTCAAAGTGCCCGCTAGTTAACCTTGATCGTCCAAGTGTCCGCTAGTAAACCTACATAGTCCAAGTTCCCGTTAGGTAACCTAGATAGGCCAAGTGCCCGCAAGGTAACCTACATAGTCCAAGTGCCCGCTAGGTAACCTAGATATTCCAAGTTCCGGTTTACTAACCTAGATAATCCAAGTGCCCGCTAGGTAACCTACATATTCCAAGTGCCCATTCGTTAACCTAGATAGTCCAAGTGCCCACTAGGTAACCTATACTGTCCAAGTGCCCGCTAGGTTACCTACATAGTCCAAGTGCACGTTCGTTAACTTAGATAGTCCAAGTCGCGCTAGGCAACCTACATAGTCCAAGGGTCCGCTAGGTAACCTACATATTCCAAGTTCCCGCTAGGTATCCTAGATAGTCCAAGTGCCCGTTACCTAACCTAGATAGTCCAAGTGCCCGTTAGGTTACCTACATAGTCCACGTGCCCGTTCATTAACCTAGATAGTCCAATTGCCCACTAGGTAACCTACATAGTCCAAGGGCTGGCTAGGTAACCTTTAGAATCCAAGTGCCCGCTAGGTAACCTAGATAGTCCAAGTGCCCGTTAGGTAACCTAGATAGTCCAAGTGCCCGCTAGTTAACCTACAAGGTCCAAGTGCCCGCTTGGTAACCTAACCAGTCCAAGTGCCCGCTAGGTTACCTGCATAGTCCAAGTGCCCGTTAGGTAACCTAGATAGTCCAAGTGCCCGCTAATTAACCTACATAGTCCAAGTGCCCGCTAGGTAACCTCCATAGTCCAAGTGCCCGTTCGTTAACCTAGATAGTCCAAGTTCCTGTTAGCTAACCTACATAGTCCAAGTGCCCGCTAATTAACCTGCATAGTCCAAGTGCCCGTTAGGTAACCTAGACAGTCCAAGTGCCCGCTAGGTAACCTCCATAGTCCAAGTGCCTGCTAATTAACCTATATAGTCCAAGTGCCCGCTAGTTAACCTAGATATTCCAAGTGCCCACTAGTTAATCTAGATAGTCCATGTGCCCGCTAGTTAACCTAGATAGTCCAAGTGCCCGCTAGTTAACCTAGATCGTCCAAGTGCCCGCTAGTTAACCTACATAGTCCAAGGTACACTAGTTAACCTAGATATTCCAAGTGCCCGCTAGTTAACCTACATAGTCCAAGGGCCCTCTAGTTAACCTAGATAGTCCAAGTGCCCGCTAGGGGATGTACATTGTCCAAGTGCCCGCTAGGTAACCTAGATAGTCTAAGTGCCCACTAGTTAACCTACATAGTTCAACTGCCCGATAGGGAACCTACATAGTCCAAGTTCCCGCTAAGGGACCTACATAGTCCAAATGCCAGCTAGGGAACCTACATAGTCCAAGTGCCTGTTAGGGAACCTAGATAGTCCAAGTGCCCTCTAGGGAACCTGCATTGTCCAAGTGTCCGCTAGTTAACATAGATAGTCCAAGTGCCCGCTAGTTAACCTAGATCGTCCAAGTACCCGTTAGTTAACCTACAGAGTCCAAGGTCCGTTAGTTAACCTAGATAGTCCAAGTGCCCGCTAGTTAACCTACATAGTCCAATGGCCCTCTAGTTAACCTCGATAGTTCAAGTGCCCGCTAGGGGACGTACATAGTCCAAGTGCACGCTAGGTAACCTAGATAGTCCAAGTGCCCGCTAGTTAACCTACATAGTCCAAGTGCCCGCTGAGGAACCTACATAGTCCAAGTGTCCGAAAGGGAATCTACGTATTCCAAGTGCCCGTTAGGGCACCTAGATAGTCCAAGTGCCCATAGGGAACCTATATAGTCCAAGTGCCCTCTAGGGAACCTACATAGTCAAAGCGCCCGCTAGGGAACCTGCATTGTACAAGTACCCGCTAGTTAACCTAGATAGTCCAAGTGCCCGCTAGGTAATCTACATAGTCCAAGTGCCCGCTAGGTAACCTAGATATTCCAAGTTCCGGTTTACTAACCTAGATAGTCCAAGTGCCCGCTAGGTAACCTACATAGTCCAAGTGCCCATTCGTTAACCTAGATAGTCCAAGTGCCCGCTAGGGAATCTACATATTCATTGTGCCCGCTAGGGAACCTGCATTGTCCAAGTGCCCGCTAGTTAACCTAGATCGTCCAAGTGTCCGCTAGTAAACCTACATAATCCAAGTTCCCGTTAGGTAACCTAGATAGGCCAAGTGCCCGCAAGGTAACCTACATAGTCCAAGTGCCCGCTAGGTAACCTAGATATTCCAAGTTCCGGTTTACTAACCTAGATAATCCAAGTGCCCGCTAGGTAACCTACATATTCCAAGTGCCCATTCGTTAACCTAGATAGTCCAAGTGCCCACTAGGTAACCTATACTGTCCAAGTGCCCGCTAGGTTACCTACATAGTCCAAGTGCACGTTCGTTAACTTAGATAGTCCAAGTCGCGCTAGGTAACCTATATAGTCCAAGGGCCCGGTAGGTAACCTATAAAGTCCAGTGCCCGCTAGTTAACCTATACTCCAAGTGCCCGCTAGGTAACCTACATATTCCAAGTTCCCGCTAATTAACCTACATAGTCCAAGTGCCCGTTAGGTAACCTAGACAGTCCAAGTGCCCACTAGGTAACCTCCATAGTCCAAGTGCCTGCTAATTAACCTATATAGTCCAAGTGCCCGCTAGGGAACCTGCATCGTCCAAGTGCCCATTAGTTAATCTAGATAGTCCAAGTGCCCGCCTGTTAACCTAGATAGTCCAAGGTCCGCTAGTTAACCTAGATATTCCAAGTGCCCGCTAGTTAACCTACATAGTCCAAGGGCCCTCTAGTTAACCTAGATAGTCCAAGTGCCCGCTAGGGGACGTACATAATCCAAGTGCCCGCTAGGTAACCTAGATAGTCTAAGGGCCCGCTAGTTAACCTACATAGTCCAACTGCCCGATAGGGAACCTACATAGTCCAAGTTCCCGCTAAGGGACCTACATAGTCCATATGCCAGCTAGGGAACCTACATAGTCCAAGTGCCTGTTAGGGAACCTAGATAGTCCAATTGCCCTCTAGGGCACCTGCATCGTCCATGTGCCCGCTAGTTAACATAGATAGTCCTAGTCCCCGTTAGTTAACCTAGATAGTCCAAGTGCCCGCTAGTTAACCTAGATCGTCCAAGTGCCCGTTAGTTAACCTACATAGTCCAAGGTCCGTTAGTTAACCTAGATAGTCCAAGTGCCCGTTGGTTAACCTACATAGTCCAAGGGCCCTCTAGTTAACCTCGATAGTCCAAGTGCCCCCTAGGGGACGGACATAGTCCAAGTGCCTGCTAGGTAACCTAGATAGTCCAAGTGCCCGCTAGGTAACCTATATAGTCCAAGGGCCCGGTAGGTAAACTATAAAGTCCAAGTGCCCGCTAGTTAACCTATAGTCCAAGTGCCCGCTAGGTAACCTACATATTCCAAGTTCCCGCTAGGTAACCTAGATAGTCCAAGTGCCCGTTACCTAACCTAGATAGTCCAAGTGCCCGTTTGGTTACCTACATAGTCCACGTGCCCGTTCGTTAACCTAGATAGTCCAATTGCCCGCTAGGTAACCTACATAGTCCAAGGGCAGGCTAGGTAACCTTTAGAATCCAAGTGCCCGCTAGGTAACCTAGATAGTCCAAATGCCCGTTAGGTAACCTAGACAGTCCAAGTGCCGGCTAGTTTACCTGCATAGTCCAAGTACCCGTTAGGTAACCTAGATATTCCAAGTTCCGGTTTACTAACCTAGATAATCCAAGTGTCCGCTAGTTAACCTACATAGTCCAAGTTACAGTTAGGTAACCTAGATAGTACAAGTGCCCGCAAAGTAACCTACATAGTCCAAGTGCCCGCTAGGTAACCTAGATATTCCAAGTTCCTGTTAGCTAACCTAGATAATCCAATTGCCCGATAGGTAACCTCCATAGTCCAAGTGCCCGTTCGTTAACCTAGATAGTCCAAGTTCCTATTAGCTAACCTACATAGTCCAAGTGCCCGTTCGTTAACCAAGACAGTTCAAGTGCCCGCTAGGTAACCTAGACAGTCCAAGTGCCTGCTGCGTAACGTACATAGTCCAAGTGCCCGTTTGCTAACCTAGATCCTCAAAGGGCCCGATAGTTAACCTACATAGTCTAAGGGCCCGCTAGTTAACCTAGATATTCCAAGTGCCTGCTAGTTAACCTACATAGTCCAAGGGCCCTTTAGTTAACCTAGATAGTCCAAGTGTCCGCTAGGGGACGTACATAGTCCAAGTGCCCGCTAGGTAACCTAGATAGTCCAAGTGCCCGCTAGTTAACCTACATAATCCAAGTGCCCGCTGAGGAACCTACATAGTCCAAGTGTCTGAAAGGGAACCTACGTATTCCAAGTACCCGTTAGGGCACCTAGATAGTCCAAGTGCCCATAGGGAACGTATATAGTCCAAGTGCCCTCAAGGGAGCCTACATAGTCAATGTGCCCGCTAGGGAACCTGCATTGTACAAGTGCCTGCAGTTAACCTAGATAGTCCAAGTGCCCGCTAGGTAACCTACATAGTCCAAGTGCCCATTCGTTAACCTAGATAGTCCAAGTGCCTGCTAGGTAACCTATACTGTCCATGTGCCCGCTAGGTTACCTACATACTCCAAGTGCACTTTCGTTAACTTAGATAGTCCAAGTTGGGCTAGGTAACTTACATAGTCCAAGGGCCCGCTAAGTAACCTATATAGTCCAAGTGCCCGCTAGTTAACCTATACTCCAAGTGCCCGCTAGGTAACCTACATATTCCACGTTCCCGCTAGGTAACGTAAATAGTCCAAGTGCCCGTTAGGTTACCTACATATTCCACGTGCCCGTTCGTTAACCTAGATAGTCAAAGTGCCCGCAAGGTAACCTACATAGTCCAAGTGTCCGCTAATTAACCTACATAGTCCAAGTGCCCGTTAGGTAACCTAGACAGTCCAAGTGACCGCTAGGTAACCCCATAGTCCAAGTGCCTGCTAATTAACCTATATAGTCCAAGTGCCCGCTAGGGAACCTGCATCGTCCAAGTGCGCGCTAGTTAATCGAGATAGTCCAAGTGCCGGCTAGTTAACCTAGATAGTCCAAATACCGCTAATTAATCTATATCATCCAAGTGCCCGCTAGTTAACCTACATAGTCCAAGGTCCGTTAGTTAACCTAGATATTACAAGTGCCTGCTAGTTAACCTACATAGTCCAAGGGCCCTCTAGTAAACCTAGATAGTCCAAGTGCCCGCTAGGGGACGTACATAATCCAAGTGCCCGCTAGGTAACCTAGATAGTCTAAGGGCCCGCTAGTTAACCTACATAGTCCAACTGCCCGATAGGGAACCTACATAGTCCAAGTTCCCGCTAAGGGACCTACATAGTCCAAGTGCCCGCTAGGGAACCTACATAGTCCAAGTGCCCGTTAGGGAACCTAGATAGTCCAAGTGCCCTCTAGGGAACCTGCATCGTCCAAGTGCCCGCTAGTTAACATAGATAGTCCAAGTTCCCGCTAGTTAACCTAGATAGTCCAAGTGCCCGCTAGTTAACTTAGATCGTCCAAGTGCCCGTTAGTTAACCTACGTAGTCCAAGGTCCGTTAGTTAACCTACATAGTCCAAGTGCCCGCTAGTTAACCTACATAGTCCAAGGGCCCTCTAGTTAACCTCGATAGTCCAAGTGCCCGCTAGTTAACCTACATAGTCCAAGTGCCCGCTGAGGAACCTACATCATCCAAGTGTCCGAAAGGGAACCTACGTATTCCAAGTGCCCGTTAGGGCACCTAGATAGTCCAAGTGCCCATAGGGAACCTATATAGTCCAAGTGCCCTCTAGGGAATCTACATAGTCAAAGCGCCCGCTAGGGAACCTGCATTGTACAAGTGCCCGCTAGTTAACCTAGATAGTCCAAGTGCCCGCTAGGTAACCTACATAGTCCAAGTGCCCGCTAGGTAACCTAGATATTCCAAGTTCCGGTTTACTAACCTAGATAGTCCAAGTGCCCGCTAGGTAACCTACATAGTCCAAGGTCCCGCTAGTTAACTTACATAGTCCAAGTGCCCGATAGGGAACCTACATAGTCCAAGTGCCCAATGAGGAACCTACACCGTCCAAGTGCCCGATAGGGAATCTTCATATTCCAAGTGCCCGTTAGGGAACCCAGATAATCCAAGTGCCCATAGGGAACCTATATAGTCCAAGTGCCCTCTAGGGAATCTACATATTCATTGTGCCCGCTAGGGAACCTGCATTGTCCAAATGCCCGCTAGTTAACCTAGATCGTCCAAGTGCCCGCTAGTTAACCTACATAGTCCAAGGTACACTAGTTAACCTAGATATTCCAAGTGCCCGCTAGTTAACCTACATAGTCCAAGGGCCCTCTAGTTAACCTAGATAGTCCAAGTGCCCGCTAGGGGATGTACATTGTCCAAGTGCCCGCTAGGTAACCTAGATAGTCTAAGTGCCCACTAGTTAACCTACATAGTTCAACTGCCCGATAGGGAACCTACATAGTCCAAGTTCCCGCTAAGGGACCTACATAGTCCAAATGCCAGCTAGGGAACCTACATAGTCCAAGTGCCTGTTAGGGAACCTAGATAGTCCAAGTGCCCTCTAGGGAACCTGCATTGTCCAAGTGTCCGCTAGTTAACATAGATAGTCCAAGTGCCCGCTAGTTAACCTAGATCGTCCAAGTACCCGTTAGTTAACCTACAGAGTCCAAGGTCCGTTAGTTAACCTAGATAGTCCAAGTGCCCGCTAGTTAACCTACATAGTCCAATGGCCCTCTAGTTAACCTCGATAGTTCAAGTGCCCGCTAGGGGACGTACATAGTCCAAGTGCACGCTAGGTAACCTAGATAGTCCAAGTGCCCGCTAGTTAACCTACATAGTCCAAGTGCCCGCTGAGGAACCTACATAGTCCAAGTGTCCGAAAGGGAATCTACGTATTCCAAGTGCCCGTTAGGGCACCTAGATAGTCCAAGTGCCCATAGGGAACCTATATAGTCCAAGTGCCCTCTAGGGAACCTACATAGTCAAAGCGCCCGCTAGGGAACCTGCATTGTACAAGTACCCGCTAGTTAACCTAGATAGTCCAAGTGCCCGCTAGGTAATCTACATAGTCCAAGTGCCCGCTAGGTAACCTAGATATTCCAAGTTCCGGTTTACTAACCTAGATAGTCCAAGTGCCCGCTAGGTAACCTACATAGTCCAAGTGCCCATTCGTTAACCTAGATAGTCCAAGTGCCCGCTAGGGAATCTACATATTCATTGTGCCCGCTAGGGAACCTGCATTGTCCAAGTGCCCGCTAGTTAACCTAGATCGTCCAAGTGTCCGCTAGTAAACCTACATAATCCAAGTTCCCGTTAGGTAACCTAGATAGGCCAAGTGCCCGCAAGGTAACCTACATAGTCCAAGTGCCCGCTAGGTAACCTAGATATTCCAAGTTCCGGTTTACTAACCTAGATAATCCAAGTGCCCGCTAGGTAACCTACATATTCCAAGTGCCCATTCGTTAACCTAGATAGTCCAAGTGCCCACTAGGTAACCTATACTGTCCAAGTGCCCGCTAGGTTACCTACATAGTCCAAGTGCACGTTCGTTAACTTAGATAGTCCAAGTCGCGCTAGGTAACCTATATAGTCCAAGGGCCCGGTAGGTAACCTATAAAGTCCAGTGCCCGCTAGTTAACCTATACTCCAAGTGCCCGCTAGGTAACCTACATATTCCAAGTTCCCGCTAATTAACCTACATAGTCCAAGTGCCCGTTAGGTAACCTAGACAGTCCAAGTGCCCACTAGGTAACCTCCATAGTCCAAGTGCCTGCTAATTAACCTATATAGTCCAAGTGCCCGCTAGGGAACCTGCATCGTCCAAGTGCCCATTAGTTAATCTAGATAGTCCAAGTGCCAGCCTGTTAACCTAGATAGTCCAAGGTCCGCTAGTTAACCTAGATATTCCAAGTGCCCGCTAGTTAACCTACATAGTCCAAGGGCCCTCTAGTTAACCTAGATAGTCCAAGTGCCCCCTAGGGGACGTACATAATCCAAGTGCCCGCTAGGTAACCTAGATAGTCTAAGGGCCCGCTAGTTAACCTACATAGTCCAACTGCCCGATAGGGAACCTACATAGTCCAAGTTCCCGCTAAGGGACCTACATAGTCCATATGCCAGCTAGGGAACCTACATAGTCCAAGTGCCTGTTAGGGAACCTAGATAGTCCAATTGCCCTCTAGGGCACCTGCATCGTCCATGTGCCCGCTAGTTAACATAGATAGTCCTAGTCCCCGTTAGTTAACCTAGATAGTCCAAGTGCCCGCTAGTTAACCTAGATCGTCCAAGTGCCCGTTAGTTAACCTACATAGTCCAAGGTCCGTTAGTTAACCTAGATAGTCCAAGTGCCCGTTGGTTAACCTACATAGTCCAAGGGCCCTCTAGTTAACCTCGATAGTCCAAGTGCCCCCTAGGGGACGGACATAGTCCAAGTGCCTGCTAGGTAACCTAGATAGTCCAAGTGCCCGCTAGGTAACCTATATAGTCCAAGGGCCCGGTAGGTAAACTATAAAGTCCAAGTGCCCGCTAGTTAACCTATAGTCCAAGTGCCCGCTAGGTAACCTACATATTCCAAGTTCCCGCTAGGTAACCTAGATAGTCCAAGTGCCCGTTACCTAACCTAGATAGTCCAAGTGCCCGTTTGGTTACCTACATAGTCCACGTGCCCGTTCGTTAACCTAGATAGTCCAATTGCCCGCTAGGTAACCTACATAGTCCAAGGGCAGGCTAGGTAACCTTTAGAATCCAAGTGCCCGCTAGGTAACCTAGATAGTCCAAATGCCCGTTAGGTAACCTAGACAGTCCAAGTGCCGGCTAGTTTACCTGCATAGTCCAAGTACCCGTTAGGTAACCTAGATATTCCAAGTTCCGGTTTACTAACCTAGATAATCCAAGTGTCCGCTAGTTAACCTACATAGTCCAAGTTACAGTTAGGTAACCTAGATAGTACAAGTGCCCGCAAAGTAACCTACATAGTCCAAGTGCCCGCTAGGTAACCTAGATATTCCAAGTTCCTGTTAGCTAACCTAGATAATCCAATTGCCCGATAGGTAACCTCCATAGTCCAAGTGCCCGTTCGTTAACCTAGATAGTCCAAGTTCCTATTAGCTAACCTACATAGTCCAAGTGCCCGTTCGTTAACCAAGACAGTTCAAGTGCCCGCTAGGTAACCTAGACAGTCCAAGTGCCTGCTGGGTAACGTACATAGTCCAAGTGCCCGTTTGCTAACCTAGATCCTCAAAGGGCCCGATAGTTAACCTACATAGTCTAAGGGCCCGCTAGTTAACCTAGATATTCCAAGTGCCTGCTAGTTAACCTACATAGTCCAAGGGCCCTTTAGTTAACCTAGATAGTCCAAGTGTCCGCTAGGGGACGTACATAGTCCAAGTGCCCGCTAGGTAACCTAGATAGTCCAAGTGCCCGCTAGTTAACCTACATAATCCAAGTGCCCGCTGAGGAACCTACATAGTCCAAGTGTCTGAAAGGGAACCTACGTATTCCAAGTACCCGTTAGGGCACCTAGATAGTCCAAGTGCCCATAGGGAACGTATATAGTCCAAGTGCCCTCAAGGGAACCTACATAGTCAATGTGCCCGCTAGGGAACCTGCATTGTACAAGTGCCTGCAGTTAACCTAGATAGTCCAAGTGCCCGCTAGGTAACCTACATAGTCCAAGTGCCCATTCGTTAACCTAGATAGTCCAAGTGCCTGCTAGGTAACCTATACTGTCCATGTGCCCGCTAGGTTACCTACATACTCCAAGTGCACTTTCGTTAACTTAGATAGTCCAAGTTGGGCTAGGTAACTTACATAGTCCAAGGGCCCGCTAAGTAACCTATATAGTCCAAGTGCCCGCTAGTTAACCTATACTCCAAGTGCCCGCTAGGTAACCTACATATTCCACGTTCCCGCTAGGTAACGTAAATAGTCCAAGTGCCCGTTAGGTTACCTACATATTCCACGTGCCCGTTCGTTAACCTAGATAGTCAAAGTGCCCGCAAGGTAACCTACATAGTCCAAGTGTCCGCTAATTAACCTACATAGTCCAAGTGCCCGTTAGGTAACCTAGACAGTCCAAGTGACCGCTAGGTAACCCCATAGTCCAAGTGCCTGCTAATTAACCTATATAGTCCAAGTGCCCGCTAGGGAACCTGCATCGTCCAAGTGCGCGCTAGTTAATCGAGATAGTCCAAGTGCCGGCTAGTTAACCTAGATAGTCCAAATACCGCTAATTAATCTATATCATCCAAGTGCCCGCTAGTTAACCTACATTGTCCAAGGTCCGTTAGTTAACCTAGATATTACAAGTGCCTGCTAGTTAACCTACATAGTCCAAGGGCCCTCTAGTAAACCTAGATAGTCCAAGTGCCCGCTAGGGGACGTACATAATCCAAGTGCCCGCTAGGTAACCTAGATAGTCTAAGGGCCCGCTAGTTAACCTACATAGTCCAACTGCCCGATAGGGAACCTACATAGTCCAAGTTCCCGCTAAGGGACCTACATAGTCCAAGTGCCCGCTAGGGAACCTACATAGTCCAAGTGCCCGTTAGGGAACCTAGATAGTCCAAGTGCCCTCTAGGGAACCTGCATCGTCCAAGTGCCCGCTAGTTAACATAGATAGTCCAAGTTCCCGCTAGTTAACCTAGATAGTCCAAGTGCCCGCTAGTTAACTTAGATCGTCCAAGTGCCCGTTAGTTAACCTACGTAGTCCAAGGTCCGTTAGTTAACCTACATAGTCCAAGTGCCCGCTAGTTAACCTACATAGTCCAAGGGCCCTCTAGTTAACCTCGATAGTCCAAGTGCCCGCTAGTTAACCTACATAGTCCAAGTGCCCGCTGAGGAACCTACATCATCCAAGTGTCCGAAAGGGAACCTACGTATTCCAAGTGCCCGTTAGGGCACCTAGATAGTCCAAGTGCCCATAGGGAACCTATATAGTCCAAGTGCCCTCTAGGGAATCTACATAGTCAAAGCGCCCGCTAGGGAACCTGCATTGTACAAGTGCCCGCTAGTTAACCTAGATAGTCCAAGTGCCCGCTAGGTAACCTACATAGTCCAAGTGCCCGCTAGGTAACCTAGATATTCCAAGTTCCGGTTTACTAACCTAGATAGTCCAAGTGCCCGCTAGGTAACCTACATAGTCCAAGGTCCCGCTAGTTAACTTACATAGTCCAAGTGCCCGATAGGGAACCTACATAGTCCAAGTGCCCAATGAGGAACCTACACCGTCCAAGTGCCCGATAGGGAATCTTCATATTCCAAGTGCCCGTTAGGGAACCCAGATAATCCAAGTGCCCATAGGGAACCTATATAGTCCAAGTGCCCTCTAGGGAATCTACATATTCATTGTGCCCGCTAGGGAACCTGCATTGTCCAAATGCCCGCTAGTTAACCTAGATCGTCCAAGTGTCCGCTAGTAAACCTACATAGTCCAAGTTCCCGTTAGGTAACCTAGATAGGCCAAGTGCCCGCATGGTAACCTACATAGTCCAAGTGCCCGCTAGGTAACCTAGATATTCCAAGTTCCGGTTTACTAACCTAGATAATCCAAGTGCCCGCTAGGTAACCTACATAGTCCAAGTGCCCATTCGTTAACCTAGATAGTCCAAGTGCCCACTAGGTAACCTATACTGTCCCAGTGCCCGCTAGGTTACCTACATAGTCCAAGTGCACGTTCGTTAACTTAGATAGTCCAAGTCGCGCTAGGTAACCTACATAGTCCAAGGGCCCGCTAGGTAACCTATATAGTCCAAGTGCCCGCTAGTTAACCTATAGTCCAAGTGCCCGCTAGGTAACCTACATATTCCATGTTCCCGCTAGGTATCCTAGATAGTCCAAGTGCCTGTTACCTAACCTAGATAGTCCAAGTGCCCGTAAGGTTACCTACATAGTCCACGTGCCAGTTCATTAACCTAGATAGTCCAATTGCCCACTAGGTAACCTAAATAGTCCAAGGGCTGGCTAGGTAACCTTTAGAATCCAAGTGCCCGCTAGGTAACCTAGATAGTCCAAGTGCCCGTTAGGTAACCTAGATAGTCCAAGTGCCCGCTAAGTAACCTAGAGAGTCCAAGTGCCCGCTAGGTTACCTGCATAGTCCAAGTGCCCGTTAGGTAACCTAGATAGTCCATGTTCCCGCTAGTTAACCTACATAGTCCAAGTGCCCGCTAGGTAACCTCCATAGTCCAAGTGCCCATTCGTTAACCTAGATAGTCCAAGTTCCTGTTAGCTAACCTACATAGTCCAAGTGCCCGCTAATTAACCTAAATAGTCCAAGTGCCCGTTAGGTAACCTAGACAGTCCAAGTGCCCGCTAGGTAACCTGCATAGTCCAAGTGCCTGCTAATTAACCTATATAGTCCAAGTGCCCGCTAGTTAACCTAGATATTCCAAGTGCCCACTAGTTAATCTAGATAGTCCAAGTGCCCGCTAGTTAACATAGATAGTCCAAGTGCCCGCTAGTTAACCTAGATATTCCAAGTGCCCGCTAGTTAACCTACATAGTCCAAGGGCCCTCTAGATAACCTAGATAGTCCAATTGCCCGCTAGGGTACGTACATTGTCCAAGTGCCCGCTAGGTAACCTAGATAGTCTAACTGCCCGCTAGTTAACCTACATAGTCCAACTGCCCGATAGGGATCCTACATAGTCCAAGTTCCCGCTAAGGGACCTACATAGTCCAAGTGCCTGCTAGGGAACCTACATAGTCCAAGTGCCTGTTAGGGAACCTAGATAGTCCAAGTGCCCTCTAGGGAACCTGCATCGTCCAAGTGTCCGCTAGTTAACATAGATAGTTCAAGTTCCCGCTAGTTAACCTAGATAGTCCAAGTGCCCGCTAGTTAACCTAGATCGTCCAAGTGCCCGTTAGTTAACCTACAGTGTCCAAGGTCCGTTAGTTAACCTAGATAGTCCAAGTGCCCGCTAGTTAACCTACATAGTCCAAGGGCCCTCTAGTTAACCTCGATAGTCCAAGTGCCCGCTAGGGGACGTACATAGTCCAAGTACACGCTAGGTAACCTAGATAGTCCAAGTGCCCGCTAGTTAACCTACATAGTCCAAGTGCCCGCTGAAGAACCTACATAGTCCAAGTGTCCGAAAGAGAATCTACGTATTCCAAGTGCCCGTTAGGGCACCTAGATAGTCCAAGTGCCCATAGGGAACCTATATAGTCCAAGTGCCCTCTAGGGAACCTACATAGTCAAAGCGCCCGCTAGGGAACCTGCATTGTACAAGTGCCCGCTAGTTAACCTAGATAGTCCAAGTTCCGGTTTACTAACCTAGATAGTCCAAGTGCCCGCTAGGTAACCTACATAGTCCAAGTGCCCATTCGTTAACCTAGAGAGTCCAAGTGACCGCTAAGTAACCTAGACTGTTCAAGTGCCCGCTAGGTTACCTAAATAGTCCAAGTGCAAGTTCGTTAACCTAGATAGTCCAAGAGCCCGCTAGGTAACCTACATAATCCAAGGGCCCACTAGGTAACCTATAAAGTCCAAGTGCCCGCTAGTTAACCTATAGTCCAAGTGCCCGCTAGGTAACCTACATATTCCAAGTTCCCGCTAATTAACCTACATAGTCCAAGTGCCCGTTAGGTAACCTAGACAGTCCAAGTGCCCACTAGGTAACCTCCATAGTCCAAGTGCCTGCTAATTAACCTATATAGTCCAAGTGCCCGCTAGGGAACCTGCATCGTCCAAGTGCCCATTAGTTAATCTAGATAGTCCAAGTGCCCGCTAGTTAACCTAGATCGTCCAAGTGCCCGCTAGTTAACCTACATAGTCCAAGGTCCGCTAGTTAACCTAGATATTCCAAGTGCCCGCTAGTTAACCTACATAGTCCAAGGGCCCTCTAGTTAACCTAGATAGTCCAAGTGCCCGCTAGGGGACGTACATAGTCCAAGTGCCCGCTAGGTATCCTAGATAGTCTAAGGGCCCGCTAGTTAACCTACATAGTCCAACTGCCCGATAGGGAACCTACATAGTCCAAGTTCCGGCTAAGGGACCTACATAGTCCAAGTGCCAGCTAGGGAACCTACATAGTCCAAGTGCCTTTTAGGGAACCTAGATAGTCCATGTGCCTTCTAGGGAACCTGTATCGTCCAAGTGCCCGCTAGTTAACATAGATAGTCCTAGTCCCCGCTAGTTAACCTAGATAGTCCAAGTGCCCGCTAGTTAACCTGGATCGTACAAGTGCCCGTTAGTTAACCTACATAGTCCAAGGTCCGTTAGTTAACCTAGATAGTCCAAGTGACCGCTAGTTAACCTACATAGTCCAAGGGCCCTCTAGTTAACCTCGATAGTCCAAGTGCCCGCTAGGGGACGTACATAGTCCAAGTGCCCGCAAGGTAACCTAGATAGTCAAAGTGCCCGCTAGTTAATCTACATAGTCCAAGTGCCCGCTGAGGAACCTACATCTTCCAAGTGTCCGAAGGGGAACCTACGTATTCCAAGTGCCCGTTAGGGCACCTAGATAGTCCAAGTGCCCATAGGGAACCTATATAGTCCAAGTGCCCTCTAGGGAACCTACATAGTCAAATCGCCCGCTAGGGTACCTGCATTGTACAAGTGCCCGCTAGTTAACCTAGATAGTCCAAATGCCCGCTAGGTAACCTAGATAGTCCAAGTGCCCGGTACCTAACCTAGATAGTCCAAGTGCCCGTTAGGTTACCTACATAGTCCACGTGCCCGTTCGTTAACCTAGATAGTCTTATTGCCCACTAGGTAACCTACATAATCCAAGGGCTGGCTAGATAACCTTTAGAATCCAAGTGCCCGCTAGGTAACCTAGATAGTCCAAGTGCCCGTTAGGTAACCTAGATAGTCCAAGTGCCCGCTAGTTAAACTACATAGTCCAAGTGCCCGCTAGGTAACCTACATAGTCCAAGTGCCCGTTTGCTAACCTAGATCGTCAAAGGGCCCGCTAGTTAACCTACATAGTCCAAGGGCCCGCTAGTTAACCTAGATAGTCCAAGTGCCCGCTAGTTAGCCAACATTGTCCAAGTCCCTGATGGGGAACCTACATAGTCCAAGTATCCGCTAGGTAACCTACATATTCCAAATGCCCGCTAGTAACGTACATAGTCCAAGTGCCCGTTAGCTAACCTAGATAGTCCAAATGCCCGCTAGGTAACCTACATAGTCAAAGTGCCCTCTAGGGAACCTGCATCGTCCAAGTGCCCGCTAGTTAACCTAGATAGTCCAAGTTCCTCTTAGGTAACTACATAGTCCAAGTGCCCGTTCGTTTGCCTAGATAGTCCAATTGCCCGCTAGGTAATCTACATAGTCCAAGGGCCCGCGAGGTAACCTACATAGTCTAAGTACTCGCTAAGTAACTTAGATTGTCCAAGTGCCCGTTAGCTAACATAGATAGTCCAAGTGCCCCCTAGGTAACCTACATAGTCCAACTGCCCGTTCGTTATCTTAGACAGTCCAAGTGCCTGCTAGGTAACCTACATAGTCCCAGTGCCCGTTCGTTTACCTAGATAGTCCAATTGCCCGCTAGGTAATCTACATAGTCCAAGGGCCCGCGAGGTAACCTACATAGTCCAAGTGCTCGCTAAGTAACTTAGATTGTCCAAGTGCCCGTTAGCTAACATAGATAGTCCAAGTGCCCCCTAGGTAACCTACATAGTCCAAGTGCCCGTTCGTTATCTTAGACAGTCCAAGTGCCTGCTAGGTAACCTACATAATCCAATTGCCTGTTTGCTAACCTAGATCGTCAAAGTGCCCGCTAGTTAACCTACATAGTCCAAGGGCCCGCTAGTTAACCTAGATAGTCCAAGTGCCCGCTAGTTAACCTACATAGTCCAAGTGCCCGCTAGGTAACTTACATAGTCCTAGTGCCCGCTAGTTAACCTACATTGTCCAAGTCCCTGATAGGGAACCTACATAGTCCAAATGCCCGCTAGTAACGTTCATAGACCAAGTGACCAATAGGGAACTTACATAATCCAAGTGCTCGCTAGGGAACCTACATAGTCCAAGTGCCCGTTAGGTAACCTAGATAGTCCAAATGCCCCCTAGGGAACTCACATAGTCCAATTGCCCGTTAGAGAACTTACATAGTCAAAGAGCCTTATAGGGAACCTACATAGTCCATGTGCCCGCTAGGGAACCTTCATAGTCCGAGTGCCTGCTAGGGAACCTACGTAGTCCAAGTGCCCTTTAGGGAAACTATGTAGTCCAAGTGCCCGCTAGGGAACTTAGATAGTCCAAGTGCCCGCTAGGTAACCTACAATGTCCAAGTGCCCGCTAGGTAATCTATATAGTCCAAATGCCCGCTAGGGCACCTACATAGTCCAAGTGCACGCTATTTAACCTACATAGTCCAAGTGCCCGTTAGCTAACCTAGATAGTCCAAGGGCCAACTAGCTAACCTACATGGTTCAAGTGCCCGCTAGGTAACCTAGCTAATCCAAGTGTCCGCTAGTTAACCTATATAGTCCAAGTGCCCGCTACTTAACCTAGATGGTTCAAGTGCCCGCTAGTTAACCTACATAGTCCAAGGGCCCGCTAGTTTACCTACATAGTGCAAGGGCCCGCAAGTTAACCTAGATCGTCCAAGTGTCCGCTAGTTAACCTACATAGTCCCAGTACCCTCTAGTTAACCTACATAGTCCAAGTGCCGGTAAGCTAACCTAGATAGTCCAAGGGCCCGCTACTTGACCTACATAGTCCAAGTGCCCGCTTGGTAACCTAGATAGTCCACGTGCCCACTAGTTATCATAGATAGTCCTATTGCCCGTTAGTTAACCTAGATAGTCCAAGTGCCCACTAGGGGACGTACATAGTCCAAGTGCCCGCTAGGGTATGTACATAGTCCAAGTGCCCGCTAGGTAACCTAGATAGTCTAAGTGCCCGCTAGTTAACCTACATAGTCGAAGGGCCCGCTAGTTAACCTACATAGTCCAAGTGCACGCTAGTTAACCTAGATCGTCCAAGTGTCCACTAGTTAACCTACATAGTTCGAGTGCCCGCTAGGTAACCTAGGTAGTTCAACAGCCCGTTAGTTAACCTAGATAGTCCAAGTGCCCACTAGGGAACGTATATAGTCCAAGTACCCGCTAGGTAACCTAGATAGTCCAAGTGCCCGCTAGGGTATGTACAGAGTCCAAGTGCCCGCTAGGTAACCTACATAGTCCAAGGGCCCGCTAGATAACCTACATAGTCCAAGTGCCCGAAAGGGAACCTACATAGTCCAAGTGCCCGCTAGGGAACTTAGTCGTCCAAGTGCCCGGTTGGGAACCTGCATCGTCCAATTGTCCGCTAGTTAACCTAGATCGTCCAAGTGCCCGCTAGTTAACCTAGATTGTCCAAGTGCCCGCTAGGGTATGTACATAGTTCAAGTGCCCGCTAGGTAACCTAGATTGTCCAAGTGTCCGCTAGTTAACCTACATAGTCCAAGTGCCCGCTAGGTAACCTAGGTAGTCCAAGATCCCGCTAGTTAACCTACATAGTCCAATGCCCGATAGGGAACCTACATAATCCAAGTGCCCGCTGAGGGACCTACATAGTCCTAGGGCCTGATAGGGAACCTACATATTCCAAGTGCCCGTTAGGGAACCTAGATAGTCCAAGTGCCCGTAGGGAACCTATATAGTCCAAGTGCCCGCTAGGGAACCTACATAGTAAAAGTGCCCTCTAGGGAACCTGCATTGTACAAGTGCCCGCTAATTAACCTAGATTGTCCAAGTGCCCGCTAGTTAACATTGATCACCCAAGTGCCTGCTAGTTAACCTACATAGTCCAAGTGCCTGATAGGGAACCTACATAGTCCAAGTGCCTGCTGAGGAACCTACATAGTCCAAGTGCCCGTTAGGGAACCTACATAGTCCAAGTGCCCGTTGGGAACTTATATAGTCTAAGTGCCCGCTAGGGGACCTACATAGTCAAAGTGCCCGCTTGGGAACCTGCATTGTGCAAGTGCCCGCTAGTTAACCTAGATAGTCCAAGTGCCCACTAGTTAACTTACATAGTCCAAGGTCCGCTAGTTAACCTAGATAGTCCAAGTGCATGCTTGTTAACCTATATAGTCCAAGAACCAGCTAGTTAACCTAGATAGTCCAAGTACCCGCTGGGTAACCTAGATAGTCCAAGTGCCCGCTAGGTAACCTAGACTGTCCAAGTGCCCTCTAGGTTACCTACATAGTCCAAGTGCACGTTCGTTAACCTAGGTAGTCCAAGTGCCCGCAAGGTATCCTACATAGTCCAAGGGCCCGCTAGGTAACCTACATATTCCAAATGCCCGCTAGGTAACCTAGATAGTCCAAGTGCCCGTTAGGTAACCTAGATAGTCCAAGTGCCCGCTAGGTAACCTACATAGTCCAAGTTCCCGCTAGGTAACCTAGATAGTCCAAGTGCCTGTTACCTAACCTAAATAGTTCAAGTTCCCGCTAGGCAACCTACATAGTCCAAGTGCCCGTTCATTAACCTAGTACTCCAAGTGCCCGCTAGGTAACCTAGACTGTCCAAGTGTCCGCTAGGTTACCTACATAGTCCATGTGCCCGTTAATAACATAGATAGTCCATTTGCCCGCTAGGTAACCTACATAGTCCAAATGCCCGCAAGGTAACCTTTAGATCCAAGTGCCCGCCAGGTAACCTAGATAGTCCAAGTGCCCACTAGTTAAACTACATAGTCCAAGTGCCCAGTAGGTAACCTAGACAGTACAAGTGCCCACTAGGTATCCTGCATAGTCCAAGTGCCCGTTAGGTAACCTAGATAGTCCAAGTGCCCGCTAGGTAACCTACATAGTCCAATTGCCCGCTAGGTAACCTACATAGTACAAGTGTCCCCTATTTAACCTACATAGTCCAAGTGCACGCTAGTTAACCTAGATCGTCCAAGTGTCCACTAGTTAACCTACATAGTCCGAGTGCCCGCTAGATAACCTAGGTAGTTCAACAGCCCGTTAGTTAACCTAGATAGTCCAAGTGCCCACTAGGGAACGAACATAGTCCAAGTACCCGCTAGGTAACCTAGATAGTCCAAGTGCCCGCTAGGGTATGTACAGAGTCCAAGTGCCCGCTAGGTAACCTACATAGTCCAAGGGCACGCTAGATAACCTACATAGTCCAAGTGTCCGGTAGGTAACCTAGACAGTACAAATGCCCACTAGGTATACTGCATAGTCCAAGTGCCCGTTAGGTAACCTAGATAGTCCAAGTGCCCGCTAGGTAACCTAAATAGTCCAATTGCCCGCTAGGTAACCTACATAGTACAAGTGTCCGCTATTTAACCTACATAGTCCAAGTGCACGCTAGTTAACCTAGATCGTCCAAGTGTCCACTAGTTAACCTACATTGTCCGAGTGCCCGCTAGATAACCTAGGTAGTTCAACAGCCCGTTAGTTAATCTAGATAGTCCAAGTGCCCACTAGGGAACGAACATAGTCCAAGTACCCGCTAGGTAACCTAGATAGTCCAAGTGCCTGCTAGGGTATGTACAGAGTCCAAGTGCCCGCTAGGTAACCTACATAGTCCAAGGCCCGCTAGATAACCTACATAGTCCAAGTGCCCGGTAGGTAACCTAGACAGTACAAGTGCCCACTAGGTATCCTGCATAGTCCAAGTGCCCGTTAGGTAACCTAGATAGTCCAAGTGCCCGCTAGGTAACCTACATAGTCCAATTGCCCGCTAGGTAACCTACATAGTACAAGTGTCCGCTATTTAACCTACATAGTCCGAGTGCCCGCTAGATAACCTAGGTAGTTCAACAGCCCGTTAGTTAACCTAGATAGTCCAAGTGCCCACTAGGGAACGAACATAGTCCAAGTACCCGCTAGGTAACCTAGATAGTCCAAGTGCCCGCTAGGGTATGTACAGAGTCCAAGTGCCCGCTAGGTAACCTACATAGTCCAAGGGCCCGCTAGATAACCTACATAGTCCAAGTGCCCAAAAGGGAACCTACATAGTCCAAGTGCCCGCTAGGGAACCTACATAGTCCAAGTGCCCGTTAGGGAACTTAGTCGTCCAAGTGCCCGGTTGGGAACCTGCATCGTCCAATTGCCCGCTAGTTAACCTAGATCGTCCAAGTGCCCGTTAGTTAACCTAGAAGTCCAAGTGCCCGCTAGGTAACCTAGACTGTCCAAGTGTCCGCTAGGTTACCTACATAGTCCATGTGCCCGTTAATAACATAGATAGTCCAAGTGCCCGCTAGGTAACCTACATAGTCCAAGATCCCGCTAGTTAACCTACATAGTCCAATGCCCGATAGGGAACCTACATAGTCCAAGTGCCCGCTGAGGGACCTACATAGTCCAAGTGCCTGATAGGGAACCTACATATTCCAAGTGCCAGTTAGGGAACCTAGATAGTCCAAGTGCCCGATGAGGAACCTACATAGTCCAAGTGCTCGTTAGGGAACTTAGATAGTCCAAGTGCCCGTAGGGAACCTAGATAGTCCAAGTGCCCGCTAGGGAACCTGCATTGTACAAGTGCCCGCTAGTTAACCTAGATAGTCCAAGTGCCTGCTAGTTAACCTACATAGTCCAAGAACCAGCTAGTTAACCTAGATAGTCCAGGTGCCCGCTAGTTAACCTAGATAGACCTAGTGCCCGCTAGGGAACCTATCTAGTCCAAGTGCCCGATAGGGAACCTACATAGTCCAAGTGCCCGCTAGTTAACATAGATTGTCCAAGTACCCACTAGGAAACGTACATAGTCCAAGTGGCCGCTAGATAACGTACAAAGTCCAAGTGCCCGCTAGGTAACGTAGATAGTCCAAGTGCCTGCTAGGGAACGTACATAGTCCAAGTGCCCGCTAGGTAACCTAGATAGTCCAAGTGCCCTCTAGTTAACCTACATAGTCCAAGTGCTTGCTAGGTAACCTAGATAGTCCAAGTGCCCACTAGTTAACTTACATAGTCCAGGTTCCCCTAGGTAACCTAGATAGTCCAAGGGCCAGCTAGGTAACCTACATTGTCCTAGTGCCCCCTAGTTAACCTACATTCTCCAAGTGACCGCTAGTTAACCTACATAGTCCAAGTGCCCGATAGGGAACCTACATAATCCAAGTGCCCGCTAGGGAACCTACATAGTCCAAGTGCCCGTTAGGTAACCTAGATAGTCCAAATGCCCGCTAGGGAACCCACATAATCCAAGTGCCCGCTAGGGAACTTACATAGTCCAAGGGCCCGCTAGGGAACCTACATAATCCAAGTGACCGTTATTAACCTACATAGTCCAAGTGCCCGCTAGGTAACCTACAAATTCTTAGTGCCCGCTAGGTAATCAATATAGTCCAAATGACCGCTAGGAAGCCTACATAGTCCAAGTGCCCGATAGGGAACCTACATATTCCAAGTGCCCGTTAGGTAACCTAGATAGTCCAAGTGCCCGTAGGGAACATATATAGTCCAAGTGCCAGCTAGGGAACCTACATAGTCAAAGTGCCCTCAAGGGAACCTGCATTGTCCAAGTGCCCGCTAGTTAATCTACATAGTCCATAACCCGCTAGTTTACCTAGATAATCCAAGTGCCCTCAAGGTAACCTACATAGTCCAAGGGCCCGCTATGTAACCTAGATAGTCCAAGGGCCCGTTAGGTAACCTAGATAGTCCAAATACCCCCTAGGTATCCTACATTGTCCAAGTTTCCGCTAGTTAACCTAGAAGTCCAAGTGCCCGCTAGGTAACCTAGACTGTCCAAGTGGCCGCTAGGTTACCTACATAGTCCAAGTGCCCATTAATAGCATAGATAGTCCAAGTGGCCGCTAGGTAACCTACATAGTCCAAGGGCCCGCAAGGTAACCTTTAGAGTCAGAGTGCCTGTTAGGTAACCTAGATAGTCCAAGTGGCCGTTAGGTAACCTAGATAATCCAAGTGCCCGCTAGTTAACCTACATAGTCCAAGTGCCCGCTAGGTAACCTAGACAGTCCAAGTGCCCACTAGGTATCCTGCATAGTCCAAGGGCCCGGTAGGTAACCTAGATAGTCCAAGTGCCCGCTAGGTATCCTACATAGTCCAAGTGCCCACTAGGTAACCTAGATAGTCCAAATGCCCGCTAGGTAACCTATATAGTACAAGGGCTCGCTAGTTAACTTTGATAGTCCAAGCGCCTGCTAGTTAACCTAGATTGTCCAAGTGCCCGCTAGTTAACCTAGATTGTCCAAGTGCCCGCTAGTTAACCTAGATCGTCCAAGTGCCCGCTACTTAACCTACATAGTCCAAGGGCCCACTAGTTAACCTAGATAGTCCAAATGCCCGCTAGCGTACCCACATAGTCCAACTGCCCGCTAGGGAATCTACATAGTCCAAGTGCCCGTTAGGGAACCTGCATCGTCCAAGTGCCCGCTAGATAATCTAGATAGTCCAAGTGCCCGCTAGTGAACCTAGATCGTCCAAGTGCCCGCTAGTAAACCTAGATAATCCAAGTGCCCGCTAGTTAACCTACATAGACCAAGGGCCCTCTAGTTAACCTAGATAGTCCAAGTGCCTGCTAGGGGACGTACATAGTCCAAGTGCCCGCTAGGTAACTTAGATAGTCCAAGTGCCCGCTAGGGTATGTACATAGTTCAAGTGCACGCTAGGTAACCTAGATTGTCCAAGTGTCCGCTAGTTAACCTACATATTCCAAGTGTCCGGTAGGTAACCTAGATAGTCCAAGGTCCCTCTAGTTAACCTATATAGTCCAATGCACGATAGGGAACCTACATAGTCCAAGTGCCCGCTGAGGAACCTACATAGTCCAATTGCCCGATAGGGAACCTACATATTCCAAGTGCCCGTTAGGGAACCTAGATCGTCCAAGTGCCCGCTAGGGAACATACATAGTCCAAGTGCCCATTAGGGAACTTGGTAGTCCAAGTGCCTGCTAGGGAACCTGCATTGTCCAAGTGCGCGCTAGTTAATCTAGATAGTCCAAGTGCCCGCTAGTTAACCTAGATCATCCAAGTGCCCGCTAGTTAACCTAGATAATCCAAGTGCCCGCTAGTTAACCTACATAGTCCAAGGGCCCTCTAGTTAACCTAGATAGTCCAAGTACGCGCTAGGGGACGTACATAGTCCAAGTGCCCGCTAGGTAACCTAGATAGTCCAAGTGCCCGCTAGGGTATGTACATAGTTCAAGTGCCAGCTAGGTAACCTAGATTGTCCAAGTGTCCGCTAGTTTCTATATATCGTCCAAGTGCCCGCTAGTTAACCTAGTTCGTCCAAGTGTCCTGTAGTTAACCTACATAGTCCAAGTGCCCGCTAGGTAACCTATATAATCCAAATGCCCCCTAGGTAACCTAGAGGGTCCAAATGCCCGCTAGGTAACCTATATAGTCCAAGGGCGCGCTAGTTAACTTTGATAGTCCAAGTGCCCGCTAGGTAACCTAGACAGTCCAAGTGCCTGCTAGGTAACCTACATAGTCCAAGTGCCCGTTCGTTAACCTATATAGTCCAAGGGCCCACTAGTTAACCTAGATCGTCCAAGTGTCCTCTAGTTAACCTACATAGTCCAAGTGCCCGCTAGGTAACCTATATAGTCCAAATGCCCCCTAGGTAACCTAGATAGTCCAAATGCCCGCTAGGTAACCCACATAGTCCAAGGGCTCGCTAGTTAACGTTGATAGTCCAAGCGCCCGCTAGTTAACCTAGATTGTCCAAGTGCCCGCTAGTTAACCTAGATCGTCCAAGTGCCCGCTACTTAACCTACATAGTCCAAGGGCCCACTAGTTAACCTAGATAGTCCAAATGCCCGCTAGGGTACCCACATAGTCCAAGTGCTCGCTAGGGAACCTACGTAGTGCAAGTGCCCGCTAGGGAATCTACATAGTCCAAGTTCCCGTTAGGGAACCTGCATCGTCCAAGTGCCCGCTAGATAATCTAGACAGTCCAAGGGCCCACTAGTTAACCTAGATCGTCCATGTGCCCGCTAGTAAACCTAGATAATCCAAGTGCCCGCTAGTTAACCTACATAGACCAAGGGACCTCTAGTTAACCTAGATAGTCCAAGTGCCTGCTAGGGGACGTACATAGTCCAAGTGCCCGCTAGGTAACCTAGATAGTCCAAGTGCCCGCTAGGGTATGTACATAGTTCAAGTGCACCCTAGGTAACGTAGATTGTCCAAGTGTCCGCTAGTTAACCTACATACTCCAAGTGTCCGCTAGGTAACCTAGATAGTCCAAGGTCCCTCTAGTTAACCTACATAGTCCAATGCACGATAGGGAACCTACATAGTCCAAGTGCCCGCTGAGGAACCTACATAGTCCAATTGCCCGATAGGGAACCTACATATTCCAAGTGCCCGTTAGGGAACCTAGATAGTCCAAGTGCCCGCTAAGGGACTTACATAGTCCAAGTGCCCATTAGGGAACTTGGTAGTCCAAGTGCCCGCTAGGGAACCTGCATTGTCCAAGTGCCCTCTAGTTAATCTAGATAGTCCAAGTGCCCGCTAGTTAACCTAGATCGTCCAAGTGCCCGCTAGTTAACCTAGATAATCCAAGTGCCCGCTAGTTAACCTACATAGTCCAAGGGCCCTCTAGTTAACCTAGATAGTCCAAGTACGCGCTAGGGGACGTACATAGTCCAAGTGCCCGCTAGGTAACCTAGATAGTCCAAGTGCCCGCTAGGGTATGTACATAGTTCAAGTGCCAGCTAGGTAACCTTGATTGTCCAAGTGTCCGCTAGTATACTTATATCGTCCAAGTGCCCGCTAGTTAACCTAGATCGTCCAAGTGTCCTCTAGATAACCTACATAGTCCAAGTGCCCGCTAGGTAACCTATATAGTCCAAATGCCCGCTAGGTAACATATATAGTCCAAGGGCTCGCTAGTTAACTTTGATAGTCCAAGCGCCCGCTAGTTAACCTAGATTGTCCAAGTGCCCGCTAGTTAACCTAGATCGTCCAAGTGCCCGCCAGTTAACCTACATAATCCAAGGGCCCACTAGTTAACCTAGATAGTCCAAATGCCCGCTAGGGTACCCACATAGTCCAAGTGCTCGCTAGGGAACCTACGTAGTCCAAGTGCCCGCTAGGGATTCTACAAAGTCCAAGTGCCCGTTAGGGAACCTGCATCGTCCAAGTGCCCGCTAGTTAATCTAGATCGTCCAATTGCCCGCTAGTAAACCTAGATAATCCAAGTGCCCGCTAGTTAACCTACATTGACCAAGGGCCCTCTAGTTAACCTAGATAGTCCAAGTGCCTGCTAGGGGACATACATAGTCCAAGTGCCCACTAGGGAACTTAGATAGTCCAAGTGCCCGCTAGGGTATGTACATAGTTCAAGTGCCCACTAGGTAACCTAGGTTGTCCAAATGTCCGCTAGTTAACCTACATACTCCAAGTGTACGCTAGGTAACCTAGATAGTCCAAGGTCCCTCTAGTTAACCTACATAGTCCAATGCACGGTAGGGAACCTACATAGTCCAAGTGCCCGCTAGTTAACCTACATAGTCCAAGGGCCCTCTAGTTAACCTAGATAGTCCAAGTACACGCTAGGGGACGTACATAGTCCAAGTGCCTGCTAGGTAACCTAGATATTCCAAGTGTCCGTTACCTAACCTAGATAGTCCAAGTACCCGCTAGGCAACCTGCATAGTCGAAGTGCCCTTTCGTTATCCTAGAAGTCCAAGTGCCCGCTAGGTAACCTAGATAGTCCATGGTCCCTCTAGTTAACCTACATAGTCCAATGCACGATAGGGAACCTACATAGTCCAAGTGCCCGCTGAGGAACCTACATAGTCCAATGGCACGATAGGGAACTTACATATTCCAAGTGCCCGTTAGGGAACCTAGATAGTCCAAGTGCTCGCTAAGGGACGTACATAGTCCAAGTGCCCGCTAGGGAACCTACATAGTCCAAGTGCCCGTTAGGGAACCTGCATCGTCCAAGTGCCCGCTAGTTAATCTAGATCGTCCAATTGCCCGCTAGTAAACCTAGATAATCCACGTGCCCGCTGGTTAACCTACATAGACCAAGTGCCCTCTAGTTAACCTAGATAGTCCAAGTGCCTGCTAGGGGACGTACATAGTCCAAGTGCCCGCTAGGGAACCTAAATAATCCAAGTGCCCGCTAGGGTATGTACATAGTTCAAGTGCCCGTGAGGTAACCTAGATTGTCCAAGTGTCCGCTAGTTAACCTACATACTCCAAGTGTACGCTAGGTAACCTAGATAGTCCAAGGTCCCTCTAGTTAACCTACATAGTCCAATGCACGGTAGGGAACCTACATAGTCCAAGTGCCCGCTAGTTAACCTACATAGTCCAAGGGCCCTCTAGTTAACCTAGATAGTCCAAGTACACGCTAGGGGACGTACATAGTCCAAGTGCCTGCTAGGTAACCTAGATATTCCAAGTGTCCGTTACCTAACCTAGATAGTCCAAGTACCCGCTAGGCAACCAGCATAGTCGAAGTGCCCTTTCGTTATCCTAGAAGTCCAAGTGCCCGCTAGGTAACCTAGATAGTCCATGGTCCCTCTAGTTAACCTACATAGTCCAATGCACGATAGGGAACCTACATAGTCCAAGTGCCCGCTGAGGAACCTACATAGTCCAATGGCACGATAGGGAACTTCCATATTCCAAGTGCCCGTTAGGGAACCTAGATAGTCCAAGTGCTCGCTAAGGGACGTACATAGTCCAAGTGCCCGCTAGGGAACCTACATAGTCCAAGTGCCCGTTAGGGAACCTGCATCGTCCAAGTGCCCGCTAGTTAATCTAGATCGTCCAATTGCCCGCTAGTAAACCTAGATAATCCACGTGCCCGCTGGTTAACCTACATAGACCAAGTGCCCTCTAGTTAACCTAGATAGTCCAAGTGCCTGCTAGGGGACGTACATAGTCCAAGTGCCCGCTAGGGAACCTAAATAATCCAAGTGCCCGCTAGGGTATGTACATAGTTCAAGTGCCCGTGAGGTAACCTAGATTGTCCAAGTGTCCGCTAGTTAACCTACATACTCCAAGTGTACGCTAGGTAACCTAGATAGTCCAAGGTCCCTCTAGTTAATCCAATGCACGATAGGGAACCTACATAGTCCAAGTGCCCGCTAGTTAACCTACATAATCCAAGGGCCCTCTAGTTAACCTAGATAGTCCAAGTACGCGCTAGGGGACGTACATAGTCCAAGTGCCCGCTAGGTAACATAGATAGTCCATGTGTCCGTTACCTAACCTAGATAGTCCAAGTACCCGCTAGGCAACCTACATAGTGGAAGTGCCCGTTAGTTAACCTAGAAGTCCAAGTGCCCGCTAGGTAACCTAGACTGTCCAAGTGCCCGCTAGGTTGCCTACATAGTCCAAGTGCCCGTTAATAGCATAGATAGTCCAAGTGCCCGCTAGGTAACCTACATAGTCCAAGGGCCCACTAGTTAACCTAGATCGTCCAAGTGTCCTCTAGTTAACCTACATAGTCCAAATGCCCCCTAGGTAACCTAGATAGTCCAAATGCCCGCTAGGTAACCTATATAGTCCAAGGGCTCGCTAGTTAACTTTGATAGTCCAAGCGCCCGCTAGTTAACCTAGATTGTCCAAGTGCCCGCTAGTTAACCTAGATCGTCCAAGTGCCCGCTACTTAACCTACATAGTCCAAGGGCCCACTAGTTAACCTAGATAGTCCAAATGCCCGCTAGGGTACCCACATAGTCCAGGTGCTCGCTAGGGAACCTACGTAGTCCAAGTGCCCGCTAGGGAATCTACATAGTCCAAGTGCCCGTTAGGGAACCTGCATCGTCCAAGTGCCCGCTAGATAATCTAGATAGTCCAAGTGCCCGCTAGTTAACCTAGATCGTCCAAGTGCCCGCTAGTAAACCTAGATAATCCTAGTGCCCGCTAGTTAACCTACATAGACCAAGGGCCCTCTAGTTAACCTAGATAGTCCAAGTGCCTGCTAGGGGACGTACATAGTCCAAGTGCCCGCTAGGTAACCTAGATAGTCCAAGTGCCCGCTAGGGTATGTACATAGTTCAAGTGCACCCTAGGTAACGTAGATTGTCCAAGTGTCCGCTAGTTAACCTACATACTCCAAGTGTCCGCTAGGTAACCTAGATAGTCCAAGGTCCCTCTAGTTAACCTACATAGTCCAATGCACGATAGGGAACCTACATAGTCCAAGTGCCCGCTGAGGAACCTACATAGTCCAATTGCCCGATAGGGAACCTACATATTCCAAGTGCCCGTTAGGGAACCTAGATAGTCCAAGTGCCCGCTAAGGGACTTACATAGTCCAAGTGCCCATTAGGGAACTTGGTAGTCCAAGTGCCCGCTAGGGAACCTGCATTGTCCAAGTGCCCTCTAGTTAATCTAGATAGTCCAAGTGCCCGCTAGTTAACCTAGATCGTCCAAGTGCCCACTAGTTAACCTAGATAATCCAAGTGCCCGCTAGTTAACCTACATAGTCCAAGGGCCCTCTAGTTAACCTAGATAGTCCAAGTACGCGCTAGGGGACGTACATAGTCCAAGTGCCCGCTAGGTAACCTAGATAGTCCAAGTGCCCGCTAGGGTATGTACATAGTTCAAGTGCCAGCTAGGTAACCTTGATTGTCCAAGTGTCCGCTAGTTTACTTATATCGTCCAAGTGCCCGCTAGTTAACCTAGATCGTCCAAGTGTCCTCTAGATAACCTACATAGTCCAAGTGCCCGCTAGGTAACCTATATAGTCCAAATGCCCGCTAGGTAACATATATAGTCCAAGGGCTCGCTAGTTAACTTTGATAGTCCAAGCGCCCGCTAGTTAACCTAGATTGTCCAAGTGCCCGCTAGTTAACCTAGATCGTCCAAGTGCCCGACAGTTACCCTACATAATCCAAGGGCCCACTAGTTAACCTAGATAGTCCAAATGCCCGCTAGGGTACCCACATAGTCCAAGTGCTCGCTAGGGAACCTACGTAGTCCAAGTGCCCGCTAGGGATTCTACAAAGTCCAAGTGCCCGTTAGGGAACCTGCATCGTCCAAGTGCCCGCTAGTTAATCTAGATCGTCCAATTGCCCGCTAGTAAACCTAGATAATCCAAGTGCCCGCTAGTTAACCTACATAGACCAAGGGCCCTCTAGTTAACCTAGATAGTCCAAGTGCCTGCTAGGGGACATAAATAGTCCAAGTGCCCACTAGGGAACTTAGATAGTCCAAGTGCCCGCTAGGGTATGTACATAGTTCAAGTGCCCACTAGGTAACCTAGGTTGTCCAAGTGTCCGCTAGTTAACCTACATACTCCAAGTGTACGCTAGGTAACCTAGATAGTCCAAGGTCCCTCTAGTTAACCTACATAGTCCAATGCACGGTAGGGAACCTACATAGTCCAAGTGCCCGCTAGTTAACCTACATAGTCCAAGGGCCCTCTAGTTAACCTAGATAGTCCAAGTACGCGCTAGGGGACGTACATAGTCCAAGTGCCTGCTAGGTAACCTAGATAGTCCAAGTGTCCGTTACCTAACCTAGATAGTCCAAGTACCCGCTAGGCAACCTGCATAGTCGAAGTGCCCT
Organism: Tenrec ecaudatus; assembly: GCF_050624435.1. Classification (NCBI taxonomy): domain Eukaryota; kingdom Metazoa; phylum Chordata; class Mammalia; order Afrosoricida; family Tenrecidae; genus Tenrec; species Tenrec ecaudatus. The sequence goes on along the minus strand of NW_027459400.1, from coordinate 218,114 downwards.
TTCGTTATCCTAGAAGTCCAAGTGCCCGCTAGGTAACCTAGATAGTCCATGGTCCCTCTAGTTAACCTACATAGTCCAATGCACGATAGGGAACCTACATAGTCCAAGTGCCCGCTGAGGAACCTACATAGTCCAATGGCACGATAGGGAACTTACATATTCCAAGTGCCCGTTAGGGAACCTAGATAGTCCAAGTGCTCGCTAAGGGACGTACATAGTCCAAGTGCCCGCTAGGGAACCTACATAGTCCAAGTGCCCGTTAGGGAACCTGCATCGTCCAATTGCCCGCTAGTAAACCTAGATAATCCACGTGCCCGCTAGTTAACCTACATAGACCAAGTGCCCTCTAGTTAACCTAGATAGTCCAAGTGCCTGCTAGGGGACGTACATAGTCCAAGTGCCCGCTAGGGAACCTAAATAATCCAAGTGCCCGCTAGGGTATGTACATAGTTCAAGTGCCCGTGAGGTAACCTAGATTGTCCAAGTGTCCGCTAGTTAACCTACATACTCCAAGTGTACGCTAGGTAACCTAGATAGTCCAAGGTCCCTCTAGTTAATCCAATGCACGATAGGGAACCTACATAGTCCAAGTGCCCGCTAGTTAACCTACATAATCCAAGGGCCCTCTAGTTAACCTAGATAGTCCAAGTACGCGCTAGGGGACGTACATAGTCCAAGTGCCCGCTAGGTAACATAGATAGTCCATTTGTCCGTTACCTAACCTAGATATTCCAAGTACCCGCTAGGCAACCTACATAGTGGAAGTGCCCGTTAGTTAACCTAGAAGTCCAAGTGCCCGCTAGGTAACCTAGACTGTCCAAGTGCCCGCTAGGTTACCTACATAGTCCAAGTGCCCGTTAATAGCATAGATAGTCCAAGTGCCCGCTAGGTAACCTACATAGTCCAAGGGCCCACTAGTTAACCTAGATCGTCCAAGTGTCCTCTAGTTAACCTACATAGTCCAAATGCCCCCTAGGTAACCTAGATAGTCCAAATGCCCGCTAGGTAACCTATATAGTCCAAGGGCTCGCTAGTTAACTTTGATAGTCCAAGCGCCCGCTAGTTAACCTAGATTGTCCAAGTGCCCGCTAGTTAACCTAGATCGTCCAAGTGCCCGCTACTTAACCTACATAGTCCAAGGGCCCACTAGTTAACCTAGATAGTCCAAATGCCCGCTAGGGTACCCACATAGTCCAGGTGCTCGCTAGGGCACCTACGTAGTCCAAGTGCCCGCTAGGGAATCTACATAGTCCAAGTGCCCTTTAGGGAACCTGCATCGTCCAAGTGCCCGCTAGATAATCTAGATAGTCCAAGTGCCCGCTAGTTAACCTAGATCGTCCAAGTGCCCGCTAGTAAACCTAGATAATCCTAGTGCCCGCTAGTTAACCTACATAGACCAAGGGCCCTCTAGTTAACCTAGATAGTCCAAGTGCCTGCTAGGGGACGTACATAGTCCAAGTGCCCGCTAGGTAACCTAGATAGTCCAAGTGCCCGCTAGGGTATGTACATAGTTCAAGTGCACCCTAGGTAACGTAGATTGTCCAAGTGTCCGCTAGTTAACCTACATACTCCAAGTGTCCGCTAGGTAACCTAGATAGTCCATGGTCCCTCTAGTTAACCTACATAGTCCAAGTGCCCGCTATGTAACCTATATAGTCCAAATGCCCCCTAGGTAACCTAGATAGTCCAAATGCCCCTAGGTAACCTATATAGTCCAAGGGCTCGCTAGTTAACTTTGATAGTCCAAGCGCCCGCTACTTAACCTAGATAGTCCATGTGCCCGCTAGTTAACCTAGATCGTCCAAGTGCCCGCTAGTTAACCTACATAGTCCAAGGGCCCACTAGTTAACCTAGATAGTCCAAATGCCCGCTAGGGTACCCACATAGTCCAAGTGCTCGCTAGGGAACCTACGTAGTCCAAGTGCCCACTAGGGAATCTACATAGTCCAAGTGCCCGTTAGGGAACCTGCATCGTCCAAGTGCCCGCTAGTTAATCTAGATAGTCCAAGTACCCTCTAGTTAACCTAGATCGTCCAAGTGCCCGCTAGTAAACCTAGATTATCCAAGTGACCGCTAGTTAACCTACATAGACCAAGGGCCCTCTAGTTAACCTAGATAGTCCAAGTGCCTGCTAGGGGACGTACATAGTCCAAGTGCCCGCTAGGTAACCTAGATAGTCCAAGTGACCGCTAGGGTATGTACATAGTTCAAGTGCCAGCTAGGTAACCTAGATTGTCCAAGTATCTGCTAGTTTACCTATATCGTCCAAGTGCCCGCTAGTTAACCTAGATCGTCCAAGTGTCCTCTAGTTAACCTACATAGTCCAAGTGCCCGCTAGGTAACCTATATAGTCCAAATGCCCCCTAGGTAACCTAGATAGTCCAAATGCCCGCTAGGTAACATATATAGTCCAAGGGCTCGCTAGTTAACTTTGATAGTCCAAGCGCCCGCTAGTTAACCTAGATTGTCCAAGTGCCCGCTCGCTAAACCTAGATCGTCCAAGTGCCCGCTAGTTAACCTACATAGTCCAAGGGCCCTCTAGTTAACCTAGATAGTCCAAATGCCCGCTAGGGTACCCACATAGTCCAAGTGCTCGCTAGGGAACCTACGTAGTCCAAGTGCCCGCTAGGGAATCTACAAAGTCCAAGTGCCCGTTAGGGAACCTGCATCGACCAAGTGCCCGCTAGTTAATGTAGATCGTCCAATTGCCCGCTAGTAAACCTAGATAATCCAAGTGCCCGCTAGTTAACATACATAGACCAAGGGCCCTCTAGTTAACCTAGATAGTCCAAGTGCCTGCTAGGGAATGTACATAGTCCAAGTGCCCGCTAGGGAACCTAGATAGTCCAAGTGCCCGCTAGGGTATGTACATAGTTCAAGTGCCCGCTAGGTAACCTAGATTGTCCAAGTGTCCGCTAGTTAACCTACATACTCCAAGTGTCCGCTAAGTAACCTAGATAGTCCAAGGTCCCTCTAGTTAACCTACATAGTCCAATGCACGATAAGGAACCTACATAGTCCAAGTGCCCGCTAGTTAACCTACATAGTCCAAGGGCCCTCTAGTTAACCTAGATAGTCCAAGTACGCGCTAGGGAACGTACATAGTCCAAGGGCCCGCTAGGTAACCTAGGTAGTCCAAGTGCCCGCTAGGGTATGTACATAGTTCAAGTGCCAGCTAGGTAACCTAGATTGTCCAAGTGTCCGCTAGTTTACCTAGATCGTCCAAGTGCCCGCTAGTTAACCAACATAGTCAATGGGCCCGCTAGTTAACCTACATAGTGCAAGAGCCCGTAGTTAACCTAGATAGTGCAAGTGTCCGCTAGTTAACCTACATATTCCAAGTGCCAGTTAGCTAACATAGATAGTCCAAGGGCCCGCTAGTTGACCTACATAGTCCAAGTGCCCGCTAGGTAACCTAGATAATCCAAGTGCCCGCTAGTGAACCTTCATAGTCCAAGTGCCAGCTAGGTAACTTAGATAGTCCAAGTGCCCGTTAGTTAACCTAGAGTGTCCAAGTGCCCACTAGGGGACGTACTTAGTCCAAGTGCCCGTTAGCTAACCTAGATAGTCCAAGTGCCCGCTAGTTAACATAGATCATCCATGTGTCCCCTAGTTAACCTACGTAGTCCAAGGTCCGCTAGTTAACCTAGATAGTCCAAGTGCCCGCTAGTTAACCTAGAAGTCCAAGTGCCCGCTAGGTAACCTCGGCTGTCCAAGTGCCCGCTAGGTTACCTACATAGTCCAAGGGCCCGTTAATAGCATAGATAGTCCAAGTGCCCGCTAGGTAACCTACATAGTCCATGGGCCCGCAAGGTAACCTTTAGAGTCAAAGTGCCCGCTAGGTAACCTACATAGTCCAAGTGACCGCTAGGTAACCTAAACAGTCCAAGTGCCCACTAGGTATCCTGCATAGTCCAAGTGCCCGTTAGGTCACCTACATAGTCCAAGTGTCCACTAGGTAACCTAGATAGTCCAAGTGCCCGTTCGTTAACCTAGATAGTCCAAGTGCCCGCTAGGTACCCTAGACAGTCCAAGTGCCTGCTAGGTAACCTACATAGTCCAAGTGCCCGGTAGTTAACTTACATAGTTCAAGTGTCCGTAGGGAACATACATAATCCAAGTGCACGCTAGGGAACATACAGAGTCCAAGTGCCCGCTAGGGAACCTACGTAGTCCAAGTGCCCGCTAGGGAATCTACATAGTCCAAATGCCCGTTAGGTAACCTAGATAGTCCAAGTGCCCGCTAGTTAAACTACATAGTCCAAGTGCCCGCTAGGTAACCTAGACAGTCCAAGTGCCCACTAGGTATCCTGCATAGTCCAAGTGTCCGTTAGGTAACCTAGATAGTCCAAGTGCCCGCTAGGTAACCTACATAGTCCAAGTGCCCGGTAGGTAACCTAGATAGTACAAATGCTCGCTAGTTAACCTACATAGTACAAGGGCCTGCTAGTTGACCTAGATAGTCCAAGTGCCCGCTAGTTAACCTAGAAATCCAAGTGCCCGCTAGGTAACCTAGACTGTGCAAGTGCCCGCTAGGTTACCTACATAGTCCAAGTGCCCGTTAATAGCTAGATAGTGCAAGTGCCCGCTAGGTAACCTACATAGTCCAAGGGCCCGCAAGGTAACCTTTAGAGTCAAAGTGCCCGCTAGGTAACCTAGATAGTCCAAGTGCCCGTTAGGTAACCTAGATAGTCCAAGTGCCCGCTACTTAACCTACATAGTCCAAGTGCCCGCTAGGTAACCTAGACAGTCCAAGTGCCCACTAGGTATCCTGCATAGTCCAAGTGCCCGTTAGGTCACCTAGATAATCCAAGTGCCCGCTAGGTAACCTACATAGTCCAAGTGCCCACTAGGTAACCTAGATAGTCCAAAGCCCGTTCGTTAACCTAGATAGTCCAAGTGCCCGCTAGGTAACCTAGACAGTCCAAGTGCCTGCTAGGTAACCTACATAGTCCAAGTGCCCGTTCGTTAACCTATATAGTCCAAGGGCCCACTAGTTATCCTAGATCGTCCAATTGTCCTCTAGTTAACCTACATAGTCCATGTGCTCGCTAGGTAACCTATATAGTCCAAATGCCCCCTAGGTAACCTAGATAGTCCAAATGCCCGCTAGGTAACCTATATAGTCAATGGGCTCACTAGTTAACTTTGATAGTCCATGCGCCCGCTAGTTAACCTAGATTGTCCAAGTGTCTGCTAGTTAACCTAGATCGTCCAAGTGCCCGCTAGTTAACCTACATAGTCAATGGGCCCACTAGTTAACCTACATAGAGCAAGAGCCCCCTAGTTAACCTAGATCGTGCAAGTGTCCGCTACTTAACCTACATATTCCAAGTGCCAGTTAGCTAACCTAGATAGTCCAAGGGCCCACTAGTTGACCTACTTAGTCCAAGTGCCCGCTAGGTAACCTTCATAGTCCAAGTGCCAGCTAGGTAACTTAGATAGTCCAAGTGCCCGTTAGTTAACCTAGAGTGTCCAAGTGCCCACTAGGGGACGTACTTAGTCCAAGTGCCCGTTAGCTAACCTAGATAGTCCAAGTGCCCGCTAGTTAACATTGATCATCCAAGTGTCCGCTAGTTAACCTACGTAGTCCAAGGTCCGCTAGTTAACCTAGATAGTCCAAGTGCTCGCTAGTTAACCTACATAGTAAAAGGGCCCGCTAGTTGACCTAGATAGTCCTAGTGCCCGCTAGTTAACCTAGAAGTCCAAGTGCCCGCTAGGTAACCTAGACTGTCCAAGTGCCCGCTAGGTTACCTACATAGTCCAAGTGCCCGTTAATAGCATAGATAGTCCAAGTGCCCGCTAGGTAACCTACATAGTCCAAGGGTCCGCAAGGTAACCTTTAGAGTCAAAGTGCCCGCTAGGTAACCTACATAGTCCAAGTGCCCGCTAGGTAACCTAGACAGTCCAAGTGCCCACTAGGTATCCTGCATAGTCCAAGTGCCCGTTAGGTCACCTAGATAGTCCAAGTGCCCGCTAGGTAACCTACATAGTCCAAGTGCCCACTAGGTAACCTAGATAGTCCAAGTGCCCGTTCGTTAACCTAGATAGTCCAAGTGCCCGCTAGGTAACCTAGACAATCCAAGTGCCTGCTAGGTAACCTACATAGTCCAAGTGCCCGGTAGTTAACTTACATAGTTCAAGTGTCCGTAGGGAACATACATAATCCAAGTGCCCGCTAGGGAACATACAGAGTCCAAGTGCCCGCTAGGGAACCTACGAAGTCCAAGTGCCCGCTAGGGAATCTACATAGTCCAAATGCCCGTTAGGTAACCTAGATAGTCCAAGTGCCCGCTAGTTAAACTACATAGTCCAAGTGCCCGCTAGGTAACCTAGACAATCCAAGTGCCCACTAGGTATCCTGCATAGTCCAAGTGTCCGTTAGGTAACCTAGATAGTCCAAGTGCCCGCTAGGTAACCTACATAGTCCAAGTGCCCGGTAGGTAACCTAGATATTACAAGTGTTCGCTAGTTAACCTACATAGTACAAGGGCCCGCTAGTTGACCTAGATAGTCCAAGTGCCCGCTAGTTAACCTAGAAGTCCAGGTGCCCGCTAGGTAACCTAGACTGTCCAAGTGCCCGCTAGGTTACCTACATAGTCCAAGTGCCCGTTAATAGCTAGATAGTGCAAGTGCCCGCTAGGTAACCTACATAGTCCAAGGGCCCGCAAGGTAACCTTTAGAGTCAAAGTGCCCGCTAGGTAACCTAGATAGTCCAAGTGCCCGTTAGGTTACCTAGATAGTCCAAGTGCCCGCTACTTAACCTACATAGTCCAAGTGCCCGCTAGGTAACCTAGACAGTCCAGGTGCCCACTAGGTATCCTGCATAGTCCAAGTGCCCATTAGGTCACCTAGATAGTCCATGTGCCCGCTAGGTAACCTACATAGTCCAAGTGCCCACTAGGTAACCTAGATAGTCCAAGTGCCCGTTCGTTAACCTAGATAGTCCAAGTGCCCGCTAGGTAACCTAGACAGTCCAAGTGCCTGCTAGGTAACCTACATAGTCATAGCGCCCGTTGGTTAACCTATATAGTCCAAGGGCCCACTAGTTATCCTAGATCGTCCATGTGTCCTCTAGTTAACCTACATAGTCCATGTGCCCGCTAGGTAACCTATATAGTCCAAATGCCCCCTAGGTAACCTAGATAGTCCAAATGCCCGCTAGGTAACCTATATAGTCAAAGGGCTCGGTAGTTAACTTTGATAGTCCAAGCGCCCGCTAGTTAACCTAGATTGTCCAAGTGTCTGCTAGTTAACCTAGATCGTCCAAGTGCCCGCTAGTTAACCTACATAGTCCAAGGGCCCAAGTTAACCTAGATAGTCCAAATGCCCGCTAGGGTACCCACATAGTCCAAGTGCTCGCTAGGGAACCAACGTAGTCCAAGTGCCCGCTAGGGATTCTACATAGTCCGAGTGCCCGTTAGGAAACCTGCATCGTCCAAGTGCCCGCTAGTTAATCTAGATAGTCCAAGTGCCCGCTAGTTAACCTAGATCGTCCAAGTGCCCGCTAGAAAACCTAGATAATACAATTGCCCGCTAGTTAACCTACATAGACCAAGGGCCCTCTAGTTAACTTAGATAGTCCAAGTGCCTGCTAGGGGACGTACATAGTCCAAGTGCCCGCTAGGTAACCTAGATAGTCCAAGTGCCCGCTAGGGTATGTACATAGTTCAAGTGCCAGCTAGGTAACCTAGATTGTCCAAGTGTCCGCTAGTTTACCTATATCGTCCAAGTGCCCGCTAGTTAACCTAGATCGTCCAAGTGCCCGCTACTTAACCAACATAGTCAATGGGCCCGATAGTTAACCTACATAGTGCAAGAGCCCGCTAGTTAACCTAGATCGTGCAAGTGTCCGCTAGTTAACCTACATATTCTAAGTGCCAGTTAGCTAACCTAGATAGTCCAAGGGCCCGCTAGTTTACCTACATAGTCCAAGTGCCCGCTAGGTAACCTAGATAATCCAAGTGCCCGCTAGTGAACCTTCATAGTCCAAGTGCCAGCTAGGTAACTTAGATAGTCCAAGTGCCCGCTAGTTAACCTAGATAGTCCAAGTGCCCGTTAGTTAACCTAGAGTGTCCAAGTGCCCACTAGGGGACGTACTTAGTCCAAGTGCCCGTTAGCTAACCTAGATAGTCCAAGTGCCCGCTAGTTAACATTGATCATCCACGTGCCCGCTAGTTAACCTACGTAGTCCAAGGTCCGCTAGTTAACCTAGATAGTCCAAGTGCTCGCTAGTTAACCTACATAGTACAAGGGCCCGCTAGTTGACCTAGATAGTCCAAGTGCCGCCTAGTTAACCTAGATAGTCCAAGTGCCCGCTAGGTGGCCTAAGTAATCCAAATGTCCGATAGGGATCCTACATAGTCCAAGTGCCCGCTAGGTAACCTACATAGTCCAGGTTCCCGTTCGTTAACCTAGATAGTCCAAGTGCACGCTAGGTAACCTAGACTGTCCAAGTGCCCGCTAGGTTACCTACATAGTCCAAGTGCCCGTTCGTTAACCTAGATAGTCCAAGTACCCGCTAGGATACCTACATAGTCAAAGGGCCCGCTAGGTAACCTAGATAGTCCAAGTGCCCGCTAGGTAACCTAGAGTCCAAGTACTCGCAAGTTAACCTACATAGTCCAAGTGCCAGTTATGTAACCTAGATAATCAAAGTGCCCGTTAGGTAACCTAGATAGTAGAAGTGCCCGCTAGTAAACTTACATAGTACAAGGGCCCGCTAGTTGACCTAGATAGTCCAAGTGCTCGCTAGTTAACCTACATAGTCCAAGTGCCCGCTATGTAACCTAGATAGTCAAAGTGCCCGTTAGGTAAACTAGATAGTAGAAGTGCCCGCTAGGTAACTTACATAGTACAAGGGCCCGCTAGTTAACCTACATAGTCCAAGTGCCCGCTAGGTGGTCTAAGTAGTCCAAATGTCCAATAGGGATCCTACATAGTCCAAGTGCTCGCTAGTTAATCTACATAGTCCAAGTGCCCGCTATGTAACCTAGATAGTCAAAGTGCCCGCTAGGTAACTTACATTGTCCAAGTTCGCGCTAGGTAACCTAGATACTCCAAGTGCCCGTTACCTAACCTAGATAGTCCAAGTGCCCGCTAAGCAACCTACATAGTCCAAGTGCCCGTCGTTAACCTAGAAGTCAAAATGCCCGCTAGGTAACCTAGACAGTCCAAGTGCCCTCTAGGTTACCTGCACATTCCAAGTGCCCGTTCGTTAACCTAGATAGTCCAAGTGCCCACTAGGTAACCTACATAGTCCAAGTGTCCGCTAGGTAACCTATATAGTCCAAGTGCCCGCTAGGTAACCGAGATAGTCCAAGGGCCCGCTAGTTAACCTACATAGTCCAAGTGCTCACTTGTTAACTTTGATAGTCCAAGTGCCCGCTAGTTAACCTAGATCGTCCAAATGCCTGCTAGTTAACCTAGATTGTCCAAGTGCCCGCTAGTTAACCTACATAGTCCAAGGGCCCACAAGTTAACCTAGATAGTTCAAGTGTCCTCTAGTTAACCTAGATAGTCCAAGTGCCCACTAGTTAACCTATATACCAAGTGCCCGCTACGTAACCTAGATATTCCAAGTGCCCGCTAAGGAACCTACATAATCCAAGTGCACACTAGTTAACCTAGATATTCCAAGTGCCTGCTAGGTAACCTACATAGTGCAAGTGTCCACTAGTTAACCTCCATATTCCAAGTGCCCGCTAGTTAACATAGATATTCCAAGTGCCCGCTAGGGAACATACATAGTCCAAGTACCCGCTAGTTAACCTAGATAGTGCAAGTGCACGCTAGTTAACCTAGATAGTTCAAGTACCCGCTAGGTAACCTAGATCGTCCAAGGGCCCCCTAGTTAGCCTACATAGTCCAAGTGCCCGCTGAGGAACCTACATAGTCCAAGTACCCGTTAGGGAACCTAGATAGTCCAAGTACCCGTAGGGAACCTATATAGTCCAAGTGCCCGCTAGGGAACCTACATAGTCAAAGTGCCCGCTAGGGAACCTGCATTGTACAAGTGCACGCTAATTAACCTACATAGTCCAATTGCCCGCTAGTTAACCTAGATAGTCAAAGTGCCCACTAGTTAACATTGATCATCCACGTGAACGCTAGTTAACCTACATAGTCCAAGTGCCTGATAGGGAACCTACATAGTCCAAGTGCCCACTGAGGAACCTACATAGTCCAAGTGCCCGATAGGGAACCTACATATTCCAAGTGCCCGTTAGGGTACCTAGATAGTCCAAGTGCCTGTAGGGAACCTATATAGTCCAAGTGCCTGCTAGGGAACTTACATAGTCAAAGTGCCCGCTAGGGAACCTGCATTGTGCAAGTGCCCTCTAGTTAACCTAGATAGTCCAAGTGCCCGCTAGTTGACCTAGATAGTCCAAGTGCCCGCTAGTTAACCTACATAGTCCACGGTCTGCTAGTTAACCTAGATAGTACAAGTGCCTGCTAGTTAACCTACATAGTCCAAGAACCCGCTAGTTAACCTAGATAGTCCAAGTGCCCGCTAGTTAACCTACATAGTCCAAGGGCCCGCTAGTTAACCTAGATATTCCAAGTGCCCGATAGTTAACCTAGATCGTCCAAGTGTCCGCTAGTTAACCTACATAGTCCAAGTTACAGTTAGGTAACCTAGATAGTACAAGTGCCCGCAAAGTAACCTACATAGTCCAAGTGCCCGCTAGGTAACCTAGATATTCCAAGTTCCTGTTAGCTAACCTAGATAATCCAAGTGCCCGATAGGTAACCTACATAGTCCAAGTGCCCTTTCGTTAACCTAGATAGTCCAAGTGCCCGCTAGGTAACCTAGACTGTCCAAGTGCCCGCTAGGTTACCTACATAGTCCAAATGCCCGTTCGGTAACCTAGATAGTGCAAGTGCCCAGTAGTTAACCTACATAGTCCAAGTGCCCGCTAGGTAACCTAGATAGTCCAAGGGCCCGCTAGTTAACCTACATAGTCCAAGTGCCCGGTAGTTAACTTACATAGTTCAAGTGTCCGTAGGGAACATACATAGTCCAATTGCCCGCTAGGGAACATACAGAGTCCAAGTGCCCGCTAGGGAACCTACGTAGTCCAAGTGCCCGCTAGGGAATCTACATAGTCCAAGGGCCCCGCTAGTTAACGTAGATAGTCCAAGTGCCGCTAGTTAACCTACATAGTACAAGTGCCCGCTAGGGAACCTAGATAGTCCAAGTGCCGCTCTGGAACCTACATAGTCCAAGTGCCCGCTCTGGAACATACATAGTCCAAGTGCCCGCAAGGGAATCTACATAGTCCAAGGGCCCGCTAGGTAACGTAGATAGTCCAAGTGCCGCTAGTTAATCTACATAGTCCAAATGCCCTTTAGTTAACCTACATAGTCCAAGTACCCGCTAGTTAACCTAGATCGTCCAAGTGCCCGCTAGGTAACCTACATAGTCCAAATGCCCTCTAGTTAACCTATATAGTCCAATGCCCGATAGGGAACCTACAGAGTCCAAGTGCCCGGTAGGTAACCTAGATAGTCCAAATGCCCGCCAGGAAACCCACATAGTCCAAGTGCCCGGTAGTTAACTTACATAGTTCAAGTGTCCGTAGGGAACATACATAATCCAAGTGCCCGCTAGGGATCATACAGAGTCCAAGTGCCCGCTAGGGAACCTACGTAGTCCAAGTGCCCGCTAGGGAATCTACATAGTCCAAATGCCAGTTAGGTAACCTAGATAGTCCAAGTGCCCGCTAGTTAAACTACATAGTCCAAGTGCCCGCTAGGTAACCTAGACAGTCCAAGTGCCCACTAGGTATCCTGCATAGTCCAAGTGTCCGTTAGGTAACCTAGATAGTCCAAGTGCCCGCTAGGTAACCTACATAGTCCAAGTGCCCGCTAGGTAACCTAAATAGTACAAGTGCTCGCTAGTTAACCTACATAGTACAAGGGCCCGCTAGTTGACCTAGATAGTCCAAGTGCCCGCTAGTTGACCTAGATAGTCCAAGTGCCCGCTAGTTAACCTAGAAGTCCAAGTGCCCGCTAGGTAACCTAGACTGTCCAAGTGCCCGCTAGGTTACCTACATAGTCCAAGTGCCCGTTAATAGCTAGATAGTGCAAGTGCCCGCTCGGTAACCTACATAGTCCAAGGGCCCGCAAGGTAACCTTTAGAGTCAAAGTGCCCGCTAGGTAACCTAGATAGTCCAAGTGCCCGTTAGGTAACCTAGAGAGTCCAAGTGCCCGCTACTTAACCTACATAGTCCAAGTGCCCGCTAGGTAACCTAGACAGTCCAAGTGCCCACTAGGTATCCTGCATAGTCCAAGTGCCCGTTAGGTCACCTAGATAGTCCAAGTGCCCGCTAGGTAACCTACATAGTCCAAGTGCCCACAAGGAAACCTAGATAATCCAAGTGCCCATTCGTTAACCTAGATAGTCCAAGTGCCCGCTAGGTAACCTAGATAGTCCAAGTGCCCGCTAGGGTATGTACATAGTTCAAGTGCCCGCTAGGTAACCTAGATTGTCCAAGTGTCCGCTAGTAAACCTACATGCTCCAAGTGTCCGCTAGGTAACCTAGATAATCCAAGGTCCCTCTAGTTAACCTACATAGTACAAGGGCCCGCTAGTTGACCTAGATAGTCCAAGTGCCCGCTAGTTAACCTAGAAGTCCAGGTGCCCGCTAGGTAACCTAGACTGTCCAAGTGCCCGCTAGGTTACCTACATAGTCCAAGTGCCCGTTAATAGCTAGATAGTGCAAGTGCCCGCTAGGTAACCTACATAGTCCAAGGGCCCGCAAGGTTACCTTTAGAGTCAAAGTGCCCGCTAGGTAACCTAGATAGTCCAAGTCCCCTTTAGGTTACCTAGATAGTCCAAGTGCCCGCATCTTAACCTACATAGTCCAAGTGCCCGCTAGGTAACCTAGACAGTCCAGGTGCCCACTAGGTATCCTGCATAGTCCAAGTGCCCGTTAGGTCACCTAGATAGTCCATGTGCCCGCTAGGTAACCTACATAGTCCAAGTGCCCACTAGGTAACCTAGATAGTCCAAGTGCCCGTTCGTTAACCTAGATAGTCCAAGTGCCCGCTAGGTAACCTAGACAGTCCAAGTGCCTGCTAGGTAACCTACATAGTCCAAGCGCCCGTTGGTTAACCTATATAGTCCAAGGGCCCACTAGTTATCCTAGATCGTCCATGTGTCCTCTAGTTAACCTACATAGTCCATGTGCCCGCTAGGTAACCTATATAGTCCAAATGCCCCCTAGGTAACCTAGATAGTCCAAATGCCCGCTAGGTAACCTATATAGTCAAAGGGCTCGGTAGTTAACTTTGATAGTCCAAGCGCCTGCTAGTTAACCTAGATTGTCCAAGTGTCTGCTAGTTAACCTAGATCGTCCAAGTGCCCGCTAGTTAACCTACATAGTCCAAGGGCCCAAGTTAACCTAGATAGTCCAAATGCCCGCTAGGGTACCCACATAGTCCAAGTGCTCGCTAGGGAACCAACGTAGTCCAAGTGCCCGCTAGGGATTCTACATAGTCCAAGTGCCCGTTAGGAAACCTGCATCGTCCAAGTGCCCGCTAGTTAATCTAGATAGTCCAAGTGCCCGCTAGTTAACCTAGATCGTCCAAGTGCCCGCTAGAAAACCTAGATAATCCAATTGCCCGCTAGTTAACCTACATAGACCAAGGGCCCTCTAGTTAACCTAGATAGTCCAAGTGCCTGCTAGGGGACGTACATAGTCCAAGTGCCCGCTAGGTAACCTAGATAGTCCAAGTGCCCGCTAGGGTATGTACATAGTTCAAGTGCCAGCTAGGTAACCTAGATTGTCCAAGTGTCCGCTAGTTTACCTATATCGTCCAAGTGCCCGCTAGTTAACCTAGATCGTCCAAGTGCCTGCTAGTTAACCAACATAGTCAATGGGCCCGATAGTTAACCTACATAGTGCAAGAGCCCGCTAGTTAACCTAGATCGTGCAAGTGTCCGCTAGTTAACCTACATATTCTAAGTGCCAGTTAGCTAACCTAGATAGTCCAAGGGCCCGCTAGTTTACCTACATAGTCCAAGTGCCCGCTAGGTAACCTAGATAATCCAAGTGCCCGCTAGTGAACCTTCATAGTCCAAGTGCCAGCTAGGTAACTTAGATAGTCCAAGTGCCCGCTAGTTAACCTAGATAGTCCTAGTGCCCGTTAGTTAACCTAGAGTGTCCAAGTGCCCACTAGGGGACGTACTTAGTCCAAGTGCCCGTTAGCTAACCTAGATAGTCCAAGTGCCCGCTAGTTAACATTGATCATCCACGTGCCCGCTAGTTAACCTACGTAGTCCAAGGTCCGCTAGTTAACCTAGATAGTCCAAGTGCCGCCTAGTTAACCTAGATAGTCCAAGTGCCCGCTAGGTGGCCTAAGTAGTCCAAATGTCCGATAGGGATCCTACATAGTCCAAGTGCCCGCTAGGTAACCTACATAGTCCAGGTTCCCGTTCGTTAACCTAGATAGTCCAAGTGCACGCTAGGTAACCTAGACTGTCCAAGTGCCCGCTAGGTTGCCTACATAGTCCAAGTGCCCGTTCGTTAACCTAGATAGTCCAAGTACCCGCTAGGATACCTACATAGTCAAAGGGCCCGCTAGGTAACCTAGATAGTCCAAGTGCCCGCTAGGTAACCTAGAGTCCAAGTGCTCGCAAGTTAACCTACATAGTCCAAGTGCCAGTTATGTAACCTAGATAATCAAAGTGCCCGTTAGGTAACCTAGATAGTAGAAGTGCCCGCTAGTAAACTTACATAGTACAAGGGCCCGCTAGTTGACCTAGATAGTCCAAGTGCTCGCTAGTTAACCTACATAGTCCAAGTGCCCGCTATGTAACCTAGATAGTCAAAGTGCCCGTTAGGTAAACTAGATAGTAGAAGTGCCCGCTAGGTAACTTACATAGTACAAGGGCCCGCTAGTTAACCTACATAGTCCAAGTGCCCGCTAGGTGGTCTAAGTAGTCCAAATGTCCAATAGGGATCCTACATAGTCCAAGTGCTCGCTAGTTAATCTACATAGTCCAAGTGCCCGCTATGTAACCTAGATAGTCAAAGTGCCCGCTAGGTAACTTACATTGTCCAAGTTCGCGCTAGGTAACCTAGATACTCCAAGTGCCCGTTACCTAACCTAGATAGTCCAAGTGCCCGCTAAGCAACCTACATAGTCCAAGTGCCCGTCGTTAACCTAGAAGTCAAAATGCCCGCTAGGTAACCTAGACAGTCCAAGTGCCCGCTAGGTTACCTGCACATTCCAAGTGCCCGTTCGTTAACCTAGATAGTCCAAGTGCCCACTAGGTAACCTACATAGTCCAAGTTCCCGCTAGGTAACCTATATAGTCCAAGTGCCCGCTAGGTAACCGAGATAGTCCAAGGGCCCGCTAGTTAACCTACATAGTCCAAGGGCTCACTTGTTAACTTTGATAGTCCAAGTGCCCGCTAGTTAACCTAGATTGTCCAAGTGCCCGCTAGTTAACCTACATAGTCCAAGGGCCCACAAGTTAACCTAGATAGTTCAAGTGTCCTCTAGTTAACCTAGATAGTCCAAGTGCCCACTAGTTAACCTATATACCAAGTGCCCGCTACGTAACCTAGATATTCCAAGTGCCCGCTAAGGAACCTACATAATCCAAGTGCACACTAGTTAACCTAGATATTCCAAGTGCCTGCTAGGTAACCTACATAGTGCAAGTGTCCACTAGTTAACCTCCATATTCCAAGTGCCCGCTAGTTAACATAGATATTCCAAGTGCCCGCTAGGGAACATACATAGTCCAAGTGCCCGCTAGTTAACCTAGATAGTGCAAGTGCGCGCTAGTTAACCTGGATAGTTCAAGTACCCGCTAGGTAACCTAGATCGTCCAAGGGCCCCCTAGTTAGCCTACATAGTCCAAGTGCCCGCTGAGGAACCTACATAGTCCAAGTGCCCGTTAGGGAACCTAGATAGTCCAAGTACCCGTAGGGAACCTATATAGTCCAAGTGCCCGCTAGGGAACCTACATAGTCAAAGTGCCCGCTAGGGAACCTGCATTGTACAAGTGCACGCTAATTAACCTACATAGTCCAATTGCCCGCTAGTTAACCTAGATAGTCAAAGTGCCCACTAGTTAACATTGATCATCCACGTGAACGCTAGTTAACCTACATAGTCCAAGTGCCTGATAGGGAACCTACATAGTCCAAGTGCCCGCTGAGGAACCTACATAGTCCAAGTGCCCGATAGGGAACCTACATATTCCAAGTGCCCGTTAGGGTACCTAGATAGTCCAAGTGCCTGTAGGGAACCTATATAGTCCAAGTGCCTGCTAGGGAACTTACATAGTCAAAGTGCCCGCTAGGGAACCTGCATTGTGCAAGTGCCCTCTAGTTAACCTAGATAGTCCAAGTGCCCGCTAGTTGACCTAGATAGTCCAAGTGCCCGCTAGTTAACCTACATAGTCCACGGTCTGCTAGTTAACCTAGATAGTACAAGTGTCTGCTAGTTAACCTACATAGTCCAAGAACCCGCTAGTTAACCTAGATAGTCCAAGTGCCCGCTAGTTAACCTACATAGTCCAAGGGCCCGCTAGTTAACCTAGATATTCCAAGTGCCCGATAGTTAACCTAGATCGTCCAAGTGTCCGCTAGTTAACCTACATAGTCCAAGTTACAGTTAGGTAACCTAGATAGTACAAGTGCCCGCAAAGTAACCTACATAGTCCAAGTGCCCGCTAGGTAACCTAGATATTCCAAGTTCCTGTTAGCTAACCTAGATAATCCAAGTGCCCGATAGGTAACCTACATAGTCCAAGTGCCCTTTCGTTAACCTAGATAGTCCAAGTGCCCGCTAGGTAACCTAGACTGTCCAAGTGCCCGCTAGGTAACCTAGACTGTCCAAGTGCCCGCTAGGTTACCTACATAGTCCAAATGCCCGTTCGGTAACCTAGATAGTGCAAGTGCCCAGTAGTTAACCTACATAGTCCAAGTGCCCGCTAGGTAACCTAGATAGTCCAAGGGCCCGCTAGTTAACCTACATAGTCCAAGTGCCCGGTAGTTAACTTACATAGTTCAACTGTCCGTAGGGAACATACATAGTCCAATTGCCCGCTAGGGAACATACAGAGTCCAAGTGCCCGCTAGGGAACCTACGTAGTCCAAGTGCCCGCTAGGGAATCTACATAGTCCAAGGGCCCCGCTAGTTAACGTAGATAGTCCAAGTGCCGCTAGTTAACCTACATAGTACAAGTGCCCGCTAGGGAACCTAGATAGTCCAAGTGCCGCTCTGGAACCTACATAGTCCAAGTGCCCGCTCTGGAACATACATAGTCCAAGTGCCCGCAAGGGAATCTACATAGTCCAAGGGCCCGCTAGGTAACGTAGATAGTCCAAGTGCCGCTAGTTAATCTACATAGTCCAAATGCCCTTTAGTTAACCTACATAGTCCAAGTACCCGCTAGTTAACCTAGATCGTCCAAGTGTCTGCTAGGTAACCTACATAGTCCAAATGCCCTCTAGTTAACCTATATAGTCCAATGCCCGATAGGGAACCTACAGAGTCCAAGTGCCCGGTAGGTAACCTAGATAGTCCAAATGCCCGCCAGGAAACCCACATAGTCCAAGTGCCCGGTAGTTAACTTACATAGTTCAAGTGTCCGTAGGGAACATACATAATCCAAGTGCCCGCTAGGGATCATACAGAGT
Source organism: Tenrec ecaudatus (assembly GCF_050624435.1). Lineage (NCBI taxonomy): Eukaryota > Metazoa > Chordata > Mammalia > Afrosoricida > Tenrecidae > Tenrec > Tenrec ecaudatus. The sequence continues at coordinate 200,448 of NW_027459400.1, read as the reverse complement.
CCAAGTGCCCGCTAGGGAACCTACGTAGTCCAAGTGCCCGCTAGGGAATCTACATAGTCCAAATGCCCGTTAGGTAACCTAGATAGTCCAAGTGCCCGCTAGTTAAACTACATAGTCCAAGTGCCCGCTAGGTAACCTAGACAGTCCAAGTGCCCACTAGGTATCCTGCATAGTCCAAGTGTCCGTTAGGTAACCTAGATAGTCCAAGTGCCCGCTAGGTAACCTACATAGTCCAAGTGCCCGCTAGGTAACCTAAATAGTACAAGTGCTCGCTAGTTAACCTACATAGTACAAGGGCCCGCTAGTTGACCTAGATAGTCCAAGTGCCCGCTAGTTGACCTAGATAGTCCAAGTGCCCGCTAGTTAACCTAGAAGTCCAAGTGCCCGCTAGGTAACCTAGACTGTCCAAGTGCCCGCTAGGTTACCTACATAGTCCAAGTGCCCGTTAATAGCTAGATAGTGCAAGTGCCCGCTCGGTAACCTACATAGTCCAAGGGCCCGCAAGGTAACCTTTAGAGTCAAAGTGCCCGCTAGGTAACCTAGATAGTCCAAGTGCCCGTTAGGTAACCTAGAGAGTCCAAGTGCCCGCTACTTAACCTACATAGTCCAAGTGCCCGCTAGGTAACCTAGACAGTCCAAGTGCCCACTAGGTATCCTGCATAGTCCAAGTGCCCGTTAGGTCACCTAGATAGTCCAAGTGCCCGCTAGGTAACCTACATAGTCCAAGTGCCCACAAGGAAACCTAGATAATCCAAGTGCCCATTCGTTAACCTAGATAGTCCAAGTGCCCGCTAGGTAACCTAGATAGTCCAAGTGCCCGCTAGGGTATGTACATAGTTCAAGTGCCCGCTAGGTAACCTAGATTGTCCAAGTGTCCGCTAGTAAACCTACATGCTCCAAGTGTCCGCTAGGTAACCTAGATAATCCAAGGTCCCTCTAGTTAACCTACATAGTACAAGGGCCCGCTAGTTGACCTAGATAGTCCAAGTGCCCGCTAGTTAACCTAGAAGTCCAGGTGCCCGCTAGGTAACCTAGACTGTCCAAGTGCCCGCTAGGTTACCTACATAGTCCAAGTGCCCGTTAATAGCTAGATAGTGCAAGTGCCCGCTAGGTAACCTACATAGTCCAAGGGCCCGCAAGGTTACCTTTAGAGTCAAAGTGCCCACTAGGTAACCTAGATAGTCCAAGTCCCCTTTAGGTTACCTAGATAGTCCAAGTGCCCGCTACTTAACCTACATAGTCCAAGTGCCCGCTAGGTAACCTAGACAGTCCAGGTGCCCACTAGGTATCCTGCATAGTCCAAGTGCCCGTTAGGTCACCTAGATAGTCCATGTGCCCGCTAGGTAACCTACATAGTCCAAGTGCCCACTAGGTAACTTAGATAGTCCAAGTGCCCGTTCGTTAACCTAGATAGTCCAAGTGCCCGCTAGGTAACCTAGACAGTCCAAGTGCCTGCTAGGTAACCTACATAGTCCAAGCGCCCGTTGGTTAACCTATATAGTCCAAGGGCCCACTAGTTATCCTAGATCGTCCATGTGTCCTCTAGTTAACCTACATAGTCCATGTGCCCGCTAGGTAACCTATATAGTCCAAATGCCCCCTAGGTAACCTAGATAGTCCAAATGCCCGCTAGGTAACCTATATAGTCAAAGGGCTCGGTAGTTAACTTTGATAGTCCAAGCGCCTGCTAGTTAACCTAGATTGTCCAAGTGTCTGCTAGTTAACCTAGATCGTCCAAGTGCCCGCTAGTTAACCTACATAGTCCAAGGGCCCAAGTTAACCTAGATAGTCCAAATGCCCGCTAGGGTACCCACATAGTCCAAGTGCTCGCTAGGGAACCAACGTAGTCCAAGTGCCCGCTAGGGATTCTACATAGTCCAAGTGCCCGTTAGGAAACCTGCATCGTCCAAGTGCCCGCTAGTTAATCTAGATAGTCCAAGTGCCCGCTAGTTAACCTAGATCGTCCAAGTGCCCGCTAGAAAACCTAGATAATCCAATTGCCCGCTAGTTAACCTACATAGACCAAGGGCCCTCTAGTTAACCTAGATAGTCCAAGTGCCTGCTAGGGGACGTACATAGTCCAAGTGCCCGCTAGGTAACCTAGATAGTCCAAGTGCCCGCTAGGGTATGTACATAGTTCAAGTGCCAGCTAGGTAACCTAGATTGTCCAAGTGTCCGCTAGTTTACCTATATCGTCCAAGTGCCCGCTAGTTAACCTAGATCGTCCAAGTGCCTGCTAGTTAACCAACATAGTCAATGGGCCCGATAGTTAACCTACATAGTGCAAGAGCCCGCTAGTTAACCTAGATCGTGCAAGTGTCCGCTAGTTAACCTACATATTCCAAGTGCCAGTTAGCTAACCTAGATAGTCCAAGGGCCCGCTAGTTTACCTACATAGTCCAAGTGCCCGCTAGGTAACCTAGATAATCCAAGTGCCCGCTAGTGAACCTTCATAGTCCAAGTGCCAGCTAGGTAACTTAGATAGTCCAAGTGCCCGCTAGTTAACCTAGATAGTCCTAGTGCCCGTTAGTTAACCTAGAGTGTCCAAGTGCCCACTAGGGGACGTACTTAGTCCAAGTGCCCGTTAGCTAACCTAGATAGTCCAAGTGCCCGCTAGTTAACATTGATCATCCACGTGCCCGCTAGTTAACCTACGTAGTCCAAGGTCCGCTAGTTAACCTAGATAGTCCAAGTGCTCGCTAGTTAACCTACATAGTACAAGGGCCCGCTAGTTGACCTAGATAGTCCAAGTGCCGCCTAGTTAACCTAGATAGTCCAAGTGCCCGCTAGGTGGCCTAAGTAGTCCAAATGTCCGATAGGGATCCTACATAGTCCAAGTGCCCGCTAGGTAACCTACATAGTCCAGGTTCCCGTTCGTTAACCTAGATAGTCCAAGTGCACGCTAGGTAACCTAGACTGTCCAAGTGCCCGCTAGGTTGCCTACATAGTCCAAGTGCCCGTTCGTTAACCTAGATAGTCCAAGTACCCGCTAGGATACCTACATAGTCAAAGGGCCCGCTAGGTAACCTAGATAGTCCAAGTGCCCGCTAGGTAACCTAGAGTCCAAGTGCTCGCAAGTTAACCTACATAGTCCAAGTGCCAGTTATGTAACCTAGATAATCAAAGTGCCCGTTAGGTAACCTAGATAGTAGAAGTGCCCGCTAGTAAACTTACATAGTACAAGGGCCCGCTAGTTGACCTAGATAGTCCAAGTGCTCGCTAGTTAACCTACATAGTCCAAGTGCCCGCTATGTGACCTAGATAGTCAAAGTGCCCGTTAGGTAAACTAGATAGTAGAAGTGCCCGCTAGGTAACTTACATAGTACAAGGGCCCGCTAGTTAACCTACATAGTCCAAGTGCCCGCTAGGTGGTCTAAGTAGTCCAAATGTCCAATAGGGATCCTACATAGTCCAAGTGCTCGCTAGTTAATCTACATAGTCCAAGTGCCCGCTATGTAACCTAGATAGTCAAACTGCCCGCTAGGTAACTTACATTGTCCAAGTTCGCGCTAGGTAACCTAGATACTCCAAGTGCCCGTTACCTAACCTAGATAGTCCAAGTGACCGATAAGCAACCTACATAGTCCAAGTGCCCGTCGTTAACCTAGAAGTCAAAATGCCCGCTAGGTAACCTAGACAGTCCAAGTGCCCGCTAGGTTACCTGCACATTCCAAGTGCCCGTTCGTTAACCTAGATAGTCCAAGTGCCCACTAGGTAACCTACATAGTCCAAGTGCCCGCTAGGTAACCTATATAGTCCAAGTGCCCGCTAGGTAACCGAGATAGTCCAAGGGCCCGCTAGTTAACCTACATAGTCCAAGGGCTCACTTGTTAACTTTGATAGTCCAAGTGCCCGCTAGTTAACCTAGATTGTCCAAGTGCCCGCTAGTTAACCTACATAGTCCAAGGGCCCACAAGTTAACCTAGATAGTTCAAGTGTCCTCTAGTTAACCTAGATAGTCCAAGTGCCCACTAGTTAACCTATATACCAAGTGCCCGCTACGTAACCTAGATATTCCAAGTGCCCGCTAAGGAACCTACATAATCCAAGTGCACACTAGTTAACCTAGATATTCCAAGTGCCTGCTAGGTAACCTACATAGTGCAAGTGTCCACTAGTTAACCTCCATATTCCAAGTGCCCGCTAGTTAACATAGATATTCCAAGTGCCCGCTAGGGAACATACATAGTCCAAGTGCCCGCTAGTTAACCTAGATAGTGCAAGTGCGCGCTAGTTAACCTGGATAGTTCAAGTACCCGCTAGGTAACCTAGATCGTCCAAGGGCCCCCTAGTTAGCCTACATAGTCCAAGTGCCCGCTGAGGAACCTACATAGTCCAAGTGCCCGTTAGGGAACCTAGATAGTCCAAGTACCCGTAGGGAACCTATATAGTCCAAGTGCCCGCTAGGGAACCTACATAGTCAAAGTGCCCGCTAGGGAACCTGCATTGTACAAGTGCACGCTAATTAACCTACATAGTCCAATTGCCCGCTAGTTAACCTAGATAGTCAAAGTGCCCACTAGTTAACATTGATCATCCACGTGAACGCTAGTTAACCTACATAGTCCAAGTGCCTGATAGGGAACCTACATAGTCCAAGTGCCCGCTGAGGAACCTACATAGTCCAAGTGCCCGATAGGGAACCTACATATTCCAAGTGCCCGTTAGGGTACCTAGATAGTCCAAGTGCCTGTAGGGAACCTATATAGTCCAAGTGCCTGCTAGGGAACTTACATAGTCAAAGTGCCCGCTAGGGAACCTGCATTGTGCAAGTGCCCTCTAGTTAACCTAGATAGTCCAAGTGCCCGCTAGTTGACCTAGATAGTCCAAGTGCCCGCTAGTTAACCTACATAGTCCACGGTCTGCTAGTTAACCTAGATAGTACAAGTGCCTGCTAGTTAACCTACATAGTCCAAGAACCCGCTAGTTAACCTAGATAGTCCAAGTGCCCGCTAGTTAACCTACATAGTCCAAGGGCCCGCTAGTTAACCTAGATATTCCAAGTGCCCGATAGTTAACCTAGATCGTCCAAGTGTCCGCTAGTTAACCTACATAGTCCAAGTTACAGTTAGGTAACCTAGATAGTACAAGTGCCCGCAAAGTAACCTACATAGTCCAAGTGCCCGCTAGGTAACCTAGATATTCCAAGTTCCTGTTAGCTAACCTAGATAATCCAAGTGCCCGATAGGTAACCTACATAGTCCAAGTGCCCTTTCGTTAACCTAGATAGTCCAAGTGCCCGCTAGGTAACCTAGACTGTCCAAGTGCCCGCTAGGTAACCTAGACTGTCCAAGTGCCCGCTAGGTTACCTACATAGTCCAAATGCCCGTTCGGTAACCTAGATAGTGCAAGTGCCCAGTAGTTAACCTACATAGTCCAAGTGCCCGCTAGGTAACCTAGATAGTCCAAGGGCCCGCTAGTTAACCTACATAGTCCAAGTGCCCGGTAGTTAACTTACATAGTTCAAGTGTCCGTAGGGAACATACATAGTCCAATTGCCCGCTAGGGAACATACAGAGTCCAAGTGCCCGCTAGGGAACCTACGTAGTCCAAGTGCCCGCTAGGGAATCTACATAGTCCAAGGGCCCCGCTAGTTAACGTAGATAGTCCAAGTGCCGCTAGTTAACCTACATAGTACAAGTGCCCGCTAGGGAACCTAGATAGTCCAAGTGCCGCTCTGGAACCTACATAGTCCAAGTGCCCGCTCTTGAACATACATAGTCCAAGTGCCCGCAAGGGAATCTACATAGTCCAAGGGCCCGCTAGGTAACGTAGATAGTCCAAGTGCCGCTAGTTAATCTACATAGTCCAAATGCCCTTTAGTTAACCTACATAGTCCAAGTACCCGCTAGTTAACCTAGATCGTCCAAGTGCCTGCTAGGTAACCTACATAGTCCAAATGCCCTCTAGTTAACCTATATAGTCCAATGCCCGATAGGGAACCTACAGAGTCCAAGTGCCCGGTAGGTAACCTAGATAGTCCAAATGCCCGCCAGGAAACCCACATAGTCCAAGTGCCCGGTAGTTAACTTACATAGTTCAAGTGTCCGTAGGGAACATACATAATCCAAGTGCCCGCTAGGGATCATACAGAGTCCAAGTGCCCGCTAGGGAACCTACGTAGTCCAAGTGCCCGCTAGGGAATCTACATAGTCCAAATGCCCGTTAGGTAACCTAGATAGTCCAAGTGCCCGCTAGTTAAACTACATAGTCCAAGTGCCCGCTAGGTAACCTAGACAGTCCAAGTGCCCACTAGGTATCCTGCATAGTCCAAGTGTCCGTTAGGTAACCTAGATAGTCCAAGTGCCCGCTAGGTAACCTACATAGTCCAAGTGCCCGCTAGGTAACCTAAATAGTACAAGTGCTCGCTAGTTAACCTACATAGTACAAGGGCCCGCTAGTTGACCTAGATAGTCCAAGTGCCCGCTAGTTGACCTAGATAGTCCAAGTGCCCGCTAGTTAACCTAGAAGTCCAAGTGCCCGCTAGGTAACCTAGACTGTCCAAGTGCCCGCTAGGTTACCTACATAGTCCAAGTGCCCGTTAATAGCTAGATAGTGCAAGTGCCCGCTCGGTAACCTACATAGTCCAAGGGCCCGCAAGGTAACCTTTAGAGTCAAAGTGCCCGCTAGGTAACCTAGATAGTCCAAGTGCCCGTTAGGTAACCTAGAGAGTCCAAGTGCCCGCTACTTAACCTACATAGTCCAAGTGCCCGCTAGGTAACCTAGACAGTCCAAGTGCCCACTAGGTATCCTGCATAGTCCAAGTGCCCGTTAGGTCACCTAGATAGTCCAAGTGCCCGCTAGGTAACCTACATAGTCCAAGTGCCCACAAGGAAACCTAGATAATCCAAGTGCCCATTCGTTAACCTAGATAGTCCAAGTGCCCGCTAGGTAACCTAGATAGTCCAAGTGCCCGCTAGGGTATGTACATAGTTCAAGTGCCCGCTAGGTAACCTAGATTGTCCAAGTGTCCGCTAGTAAACCTACATGCTCCAAGTGTCCGCTAGGTAACCTAGATAATCCAAGGTCCCTCTACTTAACCTACATAGTCCAATGCACGATAGGGTACCTACATAGTCCAAGAGCCCGCTGAGGAACCTACATAGTCCAAGTGCCCGCTGAGGAACCTACATAGTCCAAGTGCCCGATAGGGAACCTACATATTCCAAGTGCCCGTTAGGGAACCTAGATAGTCCAAGTGCCTGCTAGGGAACCTACATAGTCCAAGTGACCGTTAGGGAACGTGGTAGTCCAAGTGCCCGCTAGGGAACCTGCATTGTCCAAGTGCCCGCTAGTTAACCTAGATCGTCCAAGTGCCCGCTAGTTAACCTAGATAATCCAAGTGCCCGCTAGTTAACCTACATAGTCCAAGGGCCCTCTAGTTAACTTCGATAGTCCAAGTACGAGCTAGGGGACGTACATAGTCCAAGTGCCCGCTAGGTAACCTAGATAGTCCAAGTGCCCGCTAAGGTATGTACATAGTTCAAGTGCCAGCTAGGTAACCTAGATTGTCCAAGTGTCCGCTAGTTTACCTATATCGTCCAAGTGCCCGCTAGTTAACCTAGATCGTCCAAGTGCCCGCTAGTTAACCAACATAGTCAATGGGCCCGATAGTTAACCTACATAGTGCAAGAGCCCGCTAGTTAACCTAGATCGTGCAAGTGTCCGCTAGTTAACCTACATATTCCAAGTGCCAGTTAGCTAACCTAGATAGTCCAAGGGCCCGCTAGTTTACCTACATAGTCCAAGTGCCCGGTAGGTAACCTAGATAATCCAAGTGCCCACTAGTGAACCTTCATAGTCCAAGTGCCAGCTAGGTAACTTAGATAGTCCAAGTGCCCGCTAGTTAACCTAGATAGTCCTAGTGCCCGTTAGTTAACCTAGAGTGTCCAAGTGCCCACTAGGGGACGTACTTAGTCCAAGTGCCCGTTAGCTAACCAAGATAGTCCAAGTGCCCGCTAGTTAACATTGATCATCCACGTGCCCGCTAGTTAACCTACGTAGTCCAAGGTCCGCTAGTTAACTTAGATAGTCCAAGTGCTCGCTAGTTAACCTACATAGTACAAGGGCCCGCTAGTTGACCTAGATAGTCCAAGTGCCCGCTAGTTAACCTAGATAGTCCAAGTGCCCGCTAGGTGGCCTAAGTAGTCCAAATGTCCGATAGGGATCCTACATAGTCCAAGTGCCCGCTAGGTAACCTATATAGTCCAAGTGCCCGTTCGTTAACCTAGATAGTCCAAGTGCACGCTAGGTAACCTAGACTGTCCAAGTTCCCGCTAGGTTACCTACATAGTCCAAGTGCCCGTTCGTTAACCTAGATAGTCCAAGTACCCGCTAGGATACCTACATAGTCAAAGGGCCCGCTAGGTAACCTAGATAGTCCAAGTGCCCTCTAGGTAACCTAGAGTCCAAGTGCTCGCAATTTAACCTACATAGTCCAAGTGCCCGCTATGTAACCTAGATAATCAAAGTGCCCGTTAGGTAACCTAGATAGTAGAAGTGCCCGCTAGGTAACTTACATAGTACAAGGGCCCGCTAGTTGACCTAGATAGTCCAAGTGCTCGCTAGTTAACCTACATAGTCCAAGTGCCCGCTATGTAACCTAGATAGTCAAAGTGCCCGTTAGGTAAACTAGATAGTAAAAGTGCCCGCTAGGTAACTTACATAGTACAAGGGTCCGCTAGTTAACCTAGATAGTCCAAGTGCCCGCTAGGTGGCCTAAGTAGTCCAAATGTCCGATAGGGATCCTACATAGTCCAAGTGCTCGCTAGTTAACCTACATAGTCCAAGTGCCCGCTATGTAACCTAGATAGTCAAAGTGCCCGCTAGGTAACTTACATTGTCCAAGTTCCCGCTAGATAACCTAGATACTCCAAGTGCCCGTTACCTAACCTAGATAGTCCAAGTGCCCGCTAAGCAACCTACATAGTCCAAGTGCCCGTCGTTAACCTTGAAGTCCAAGTGCCCGCTAGGTAACCTAGACAGTCCAAGTGCCCGCTAGGTTACCTGCACATTCCAAGTGCCCGTTCGTTAACCTAGATAGTCCAAGTGCCCACTAGGTAACCTACATAGTCCAAGTGCCCGCTAGGTAACCTATATAGTCCAAGTGCCCGCTAGGTAACCGAGATAGTCCAAGGGCCCGCTAGTTAACCTACATAGTCCAAGGGCCCACAAGTTAACCTAGATAGTTCAAGTGTCCTCTAGTTAACCTACATAGTCCAAGTGCCCACTAGTTAACCTATATACCAAGTGCCCGCTACGTAACCTAGATAGTCCAAGTGCCCGCTAAGGAACCTACATAATCCAAGTGCACACTAGTTAACCTAGATAGTCCAAGTGCCTGCTAGGTAACCTACATAGTGCAAGTGTCCACTAGTTAACCTACATATTCCAAGTGCCCGCTAGTTAACATAGATATTCCAAGTGCCCGCTAGGGAACGTACATAGTCCAAGTGCCCGCTAGTTAACCTAGATAGTGCAAGTGCGCGCTAGTTAACCTAGATAGTTCGAGTACCCACTAGGTAACCTAGATCGTCCAAGGGCCCCCTAGTTAGCCCACATAGTCCAAGTGCCCGCTGAGGAACCTACATAGTCCAAGTGCCCGTTAGGGAACCTAGATAGTCCAAGTGCCCGTAGGGAACCTATATAGTCCCAGTGCCCGCTAGGGAACCTACATAGTCAAAGTGCCCGCTAGGGAACCTGCATTGTACAAGTGCACGCTAATTAACCTACATAGTCCAATTGCCCGCTAGTTAACCTAGATAGTCAAAGTGCCCACTAGTTAACATTGATCATCCACGTGAACGCTAGTTAACCTACTTAGTCCAAGTGCCTGATAGGGAACCTACATAGTCCAAGTGCCCGCTGAGGAACCTACATAGTCCAAGTGCCCGATAGGGAACCTACATATTCCAAGTGCCCGTTAGGGTACATAGATAGTCCAAGTGCCCGTAGGGAACCTATATAGTCCAAGTGCCTGCTAGGGAACTTACATAGTCAAAGTGCCCACTAGGGAACCTGCATTGTGCAAGTACCCTCTAGTTAACCTAGATAGTCCAAGTGCCCGCTAGTTGACCTAGATAGTCCAAGTGCCCGCTAGTTAACCTACATAGTCCACGGTCTGCTAGTTAACCTAGATAGTACAAGTGCCTGCTAGTTAACCTACATAGTCCAAGAACCCGCTAGTTAACCTAGATAGTCCAAGTGCCCGCTAGTTAACCTACATAGTCCAAGGGCCCGCTAGTTAACCTAGATATTCCAAGTGCCCGATAGTTAACCTAGATCGTCCAAGTGTCCGCTAGTTAATCTACATAGTCCAAGTTACAGTTAGGTAACCTAGATAGTACAAGTGCCCGCAAAGTAACCTACATAGTCCAAGTGCCCGCTAGGTAACCTAGATATTCCAAGTTCCTGTTAGCTAACCTAGATAATCCAAGTGCCCGATAGGTAACCTACATATTCCAAGTGCCCTTTCGTTAACCTAGATAGTCCAAGTGCCCGCTAGGTAACCTAGACTGTCCAAGTGCCCGCTAGGTAACCTAGACTGTCCAAGTGCCCGCTAGGTTACCTACATAGTCCAAATGCCCGTTCGGTAACCTAGATAGTGCAAGTGCCCAGTAGTTAACCTACATAGTCCAAGTGCCCGCTAGGTAACCTAGATAGTCCAAGGGCCCGCTAGTTAACCTACATAGTCCAAGTGCCCGGTAGTTAACTTACATAGTTCAAGTGTCCGTAGGGAACATACATAGTCCAAGTGCCCGCTAGGGAGCATACAGAGTCCAAGTGCCCGCTAGGGAACCTACATAGTCCAAGTGCCCGCTAGGGAATCTACATAGTCCTAGGGCCCCGCTAGTTAACGTAGATAGTCCAAGTGCCGCTAGTTAACCTACATAGTACAAGTGCCCGCTAGGGAACCTAGATAGTCCAAGTGCCCGCTCTGGAACCTACATAGTCCAAGTGCCCGCTCTGGAACATACATAGTCCAAGTGCCCGCTAGGGAATCTACATAGTCCAAGGGCCCGCTAGTTAACGTAGATAGTCCAAGTGCCGCTAGTTAATCTACATAGTCAAAGGGCCCGCTAGTTAACCTACATAGTCCAAGTACCCGCAAGTTAACCTAGATCGTCCAAGTGCCCGCTAGGTAACCTACATAGTCCAAGGGCCCGCTAGTTAACCTACATTCTCCAAGTGCCCGATAGGGAACCTACATAGTCCAAGTGCCCGCTAGGTAACCTACATAGTCCAAATGCTCTTTAGTTAACCTACATAGTCCAAGTGCCCGATAGGGAACCTACAAAATCCAAGTGCCCGCTAGGTAACCTACATAGTCCCAATGCCCTCTAGTTAACCTATATAGTCCAATGCCCGATAGGGAACCTACAGAGTCCAAGTGCCCGGTAGGTAACCTAGATAGTCCAAATGCCCGCCAGGAAACCCACATAGTCCAAGTGCCCGCTAGGGAACTTACATAGTCCAAGTGCCCGTTCGTTAACCTAGAAGTCCTAGTGCCCTCTAGGTAACCTAGACTGTCCAAGTGCCCGCTAGGTTACCTACATAGTCCAAATGCCCGTTCGGTAACCTATATAGTGCAAGTGCCCGGTAGTTAACCAACATAGTCCAAGTGCCCGCTAGGTAACCGAGATAGTACAAGGGCCCGCTAGTTAACCTACATAGTCCAAGTGCCCGGTAGTTAACTTACATAGTTCAAGTGTCCTTAGGGAACATACATAATCCAAGTGCCCGCTAGGGAAATAGAGAGTCCAAGTGCCCGCTAGGGAACCTACGTAGTCCAAGTGCCTGCTAGGGAATCTACATAGTCCAAATGCCCGTTAGGTAACCTAGATAGTCCAAGTGCCCGCTAGTTAAACTACATAGTCCAAGTGCCCGCTAGGTAACCTAGATAGTACAACAGCCCGTTAGTCAACCTAGATAGTCCAAGTGCCCACTAGGGAACGTACATAGTCCAAGTACCCGCTAGTTAACGTAGCTACTCCAAGTGCCCGCTAGGGTATGTTCAGAGTCCCAGTGCCCGCTAGGTAACCAACATAGTCCAAGTGCCCAATAGGGAACCTACATAGTCCAAGTGCCCGTTAGGGAATTTAGTTGTCCAAGTGCCCGCTAGGGAACCTGCATCGTCCAAGTGCCCGCTAGTTAACCTAGATCGTCCAAATGCCCGCTAGGTGGCCTAAGTAGTCCAAATGTCCGATAGGGATCCTACATAGTCCAAGTGCCCGCTAGGTAACCTATATAGTCCAGGTTCCCGTTCGTTAACCTAGATAGTCCAAGTGCACGCTAGGTAAACTAGACTGTCCAAGTACCCGCTAGGATACCTACATAGTCAAAGGGCCCGCTAGGTAACCTAGATAGTCCAAGTGCCCGCTAGGTAACCTAGAGTCCAAGTGCTCGCAAGTTAACCTAAATAGTCCAAGTGCCCGCTATGTAACCTAGATAATCAAAGTGTCCGTTAGGTAACCTAGATAGTAGAAGTGCCCGCTAGGTAACTTACATAGTACAAGGGCCCGCTAGTTGACCTAGATAGTCCAAGTGCTCGCTAGTTAACCTACATAGTCCAAGTGCCCGCTATGTAACCTAGATAGTCAAAGTGCCCGTTAGGTAAACTAGATAGTAGAAGTGCCCGCTAGGTAACTTACATAGTACAAGGGACCGCTAGTTAACCTATATAGTCCAAGTGCCCGCTAGGTGGCCTAAGTAGTCCAAATGTCCGATAGGGATCCTACATAGTCCAAGTGCTCGCTAGTTAACCTACATAGTCCAAATGCCCGCTATGTAACCTAGATAGTCAAAGTGCCCGCTAGGTAACTTACATTGTCCAAGTGCCCGCTAGGTAACCTAGATTGTCCAAGATCCCGCTAGTTAACCTACATAGTCCAATGCCCGATAGGGAACCTACATAGTCCAAGTGCCCGCTGAGGAACCTACATATTCCAAGTGGCCGCTAGGGAACCTGCATTGTACAAGTGCCCGCTAATTAACCTAGATAGTCCAAGTGTCCGCTAGTTAACCTACATAGTCCATATGCCCTCTAGGGAACCTACATAATCCAAGTGCCCTCTAGGGAACCTACATAGTACAAGTACCCCTTAGTTAACGTAGATTGTCCAAGTGTCCGCTAGGTAACCTAGATAGTCCAACAGCCCGCTAGTTAATCTACATTGTCCAAGTACCCGCTAGGTAACGTAGGTAGTTCAATTGCCCGCTAGTTAACCGAGATAGTCCAAGTGCTCTCTAATTAACCTAGATCGTCCAAGTGTCCGTTATTTAATCTACATAGTACAAGTGCCCGGTAGGTAAACTAGATAGTCCAAGTGCCCGCTAATTAACTTACATAGTCCAAGGGCCCGCTATTAACCTACATAGTACAAGGGCCCGCTAGATAACCTAGATAGTCCAAGTGCCCGTTAGTTAAACTAGATAGTCCAAGTGCTCGCTAGGTAACCTACATAGTCCAAGTGCCCGCTAGTTAACCTACATAGTCCAAGTGCCTGATAGGGAAACTACATAGTCCATGTGCCCGCTATGGAACCTACATAGTCCAAGTGCCTGCTAGGGAAACTACATAATCAAAGTGCCCTTTAGGGAACTAAGATAGTCCAAGTGCCCGCTCGGGAACCTATATAGTCCATGTGCCCGCTAGGGAACGTACATTGTCCAAGTGCCCGCTAGGTAACCTAGATAGTCCAAGTGCCAGCTAGGTAACCTAGATAGTCCAAGTTCCCCCTAGGTTACCTACATAGTCCGAGTGACCGCTAGTTAACCTAGATAGTCCAAGTGCCCCTTAGGGAACTAAGATAGTCCAAGTGCCCGCTAGTTAACCTAGATCGTCAAAGTGCCCGCTAATTAACTTACATAGTTCAAGGGCCCGCTAGTTAACCTCCATAGTCCAAGTGCCCGCTAGGAACCTACATAGTCCAAGTGCCCGTTAGGTAACCTAGATAGTCCAAGTGCCCGCTAGGTAACCTACATATTCCAAGTGCACATTCGTTAACCTAGATAGTCCAAGTGCCCGCTAGGTATCCAAGACAGTCCAAGTGCCCGCTAGGTAACCTATATAGTCCATGTGCCCGCTAGGTAACCGAGACATTCCAAGTACCCGTTATTAACCTAGATAGTCCAAGTGTCCCCTAGTTAACCTACATAGTCCAAGTTCCCACTAGGTAACGTAGATAGCCCAAGTGCCCGCTAGGGAACGTACAAAGTCCAAAAGCCCTCTAGGTAACCTAGAAAGTCCAAGTGCCCGCTAGTTAACACACATAGTCCAAGTGCCCGCAATTTAACCTAGATAGTCCAAGTGCTCATAAGTTAACCTAGATAGTCCAAGTGCCCGCTAGGGAACGTACATTGTCCAAGTGCCCGCTAGGTAACCTAGATAGTCCAAGTGCCCACGGTAACCTAGATAGTCCAAGTTCCCCCTAGGTTTCCTACATAGTCCGAGTGACCGCTAGTTAACCTAGATAGTCCAAGTGCCCTTTAGGGAACTAAGATAGTCCAAGTGCCCGCTAGGGAACCAACATAGTCCATATGCCCTCTAGGGAACCTACATAATCCAAGTGCCCACTAGGGAACCTACATAGTCCAAGTGCCCGTTAGTTAACATAGATTGTCCAAGTGTCCGCTAGGTAACCTAGATAGTCCAACAGCCCGCTAGTTAACCTACATTGTCCAAGTACCCGCTAGGTAACGTAGGTAGTTCAAGTCCCCGCTAGGTAACCTAAATATTTCAAGTGCCTGCTAGGTAACCTATATAGTCCAAATGCCCGCTAGGGAACCTACATAGTCCAAGTGCCCGCTAGTTAACCGAGATAGTCCAAGTGCTCGCTAATTAACCTAGATCGTCCAAGTGTCCGCTATTTAATCTACATAGTACAAGTGCCCGGTAGGTAACCTAGATAGTCCAAGTGCCCATTCGTTAACTTAGATAGTCCAAGTGCCCGCTAAGTAACCTATTAGTGCAAGTTCCCGCTAGGTTACCTACATAGTCCGAGTGACCGCTAGTTAACCTAGATAGTCCAAGTGCCCGCTAGTTAACCTAGATCGTCCAAGTGCCTGCTAGTTAACCTACATAGTCCAAGGGCCCGCTAGTTAACCTACATAGTCCAAGGCCCCGCTAGTTAACCTAGATAATCCAAGTGCCCGCTAGTTAACCTAGATCGTCCAAGTTCCGCTAATTAACCTACATAGTACAAGTGTCCGAACGTAACCTAGATAGTCCAAGTGCCCGCTAGGTAACCTACATAGTCCAAGTGCCCGCTAGGTAACCTAGATAGTCCAACTGCCCATTAGCTAACATAAATAGTCCACGTGTCCGCTAGGTAATCTACATAGTCCAAGTGCCCTTTAGGGAACTAAGATAGTCCAAGTGCCCGCTAGGGAACCTACATAGTCCATATGCCCTCTAGGGAACCTACATAATCCAAGTGCCCACTAGGGAACCTACATAGTCCAAGTGCCCTTTAGTTAACGCAGATTGTCCAAGTGTCCTCTAGGTAACCTAGATAGTCCAACAGCCTGCTAGTTAACCTACATTGTCCAAGTACCCGCTAGGTAACATAGGTAGTTCAAGTGCCCGCTAGTTAACCGAGATAGTCCAAGTGCTCGCTAATTATCCTAGATCGTCCAAGTGTCCGTTATTTAATCTACATAGTGCAAGTGCCCGGTAGGTAACCTAGATAGTCCAAGGCCCGCTCGTTAACCTAGATCGTCCAAGTGCCCGCTAATTAACTTACATAGTCCAAGGGCCCGCTATTAACCTACATAGTACAAGGGCCCGCTAGATAACCTAGATAGTCCAAGTGCCCGTTAGTTAACCTAGATAGTCCAAGTGCCAGCAAGGTAACCTAGATAATCCAAGTGCCCGCTAGTGAACCTACATAGTCGAAGTGCCCACTAGGGAACCTACATAATCGTAGTGCCCTTTAGGGAACTAAGATAGTCCAAGTGCCCGCTCAGAAACCAACATTGTCCAAGTGCCCGTTAGTTAACCTAGATGGTCCAAGTGCCCGCTAGGTAACCTAGATAGTCCAAGTTCCCGCTAGGTTACCTACATAGTCCAAGTGCCCACTAGGGAACCTACATAGTCCAAGTGCCCGTTAGTTAACCTAGATGGTCCAAGTGTCCGCTAGGTAACCTAGATTGTCCAACAGCCCGCTAGTTAACCGACATTGTCCAATTACCCTCTAGGTATCGTAGATAGTTCAAGTGCCCACTAGGTAACCTAGATAGTCCAAGTGCCTGCTAGGTAACCTACATATTTCAAGTGCCCGCTAGGTAACCTAGATAGTCCTAGTGCCCCTAAGTTAACCTAGATAGTCTAAGTGCCCGCTAGGTAACCTACATAGTTCAAGTGCCCACTAGGGATCCTACATAGTCCAAAAGCCCGCTAGGTAACCTAAATAGTCCAAAGCCCGCTAGGGAAACTACATAGTCCAAGTGCCCGCTAGTTAACCTAGATAGTCCAAGTGCCCCCTAGTAAACCTACATAATCCATGGACCCGCTAGTTAACCTACATAGTGCAAGGGCCCACTAATTAACCTAGATAGTCCAAGTGCCTGCTAGTAAACCTACATAATCAATGAGCCCGCTAGTTAACCTACATTGTCCAAGTGCCCGTTCGTTAACCTACATAGTCCAAGTGCCCGCTAGGGAACGTACATAGTCCAAGTGCCCGCTAGGTAACCTAGATAATCCAAGTGCCCGCTAGGTAACCTAGACAGTCCAAGTGCCCGCTAGTTACCCTACATAGTCCAAGTGCCCGTTAGTTAACCTAGATAGTCAAAGTGCCCTCTAGGTAACCTAGATAGTCCAAGTGCCCGCTAGGTAACCTACATAGTCCAAGTGCCCGCTAGGTAACAAAAATAGTCCAAATGCCCGCTAGGGAAACTACATAGTCCAATTGTCCGTTAGTTAACCTAGATAGTCCAAGTACCCCCTAGTAAACCTACATAATCCATGGGCCCGCTAGTTAACCTACATAGTGCAAGGGCCCACAAGTTAACCTAGATAGTCCAAGTGACTGCTATTAAACCTACATAATCAATGGGCCCGCTACTTAACCTACATAGTGCAAGGGCCCGCTAGTTAACCTAGATCGTGCAAGTGTCCGCTAGTTAACCTACATAGTCCAAGTGCCTGCTAGTTAACCTAGATAGTCCAAGTGCCCGCTAGGGATCCTTCATAATCCAAGTGCCTTCTAGGTAACCTAGATAGTCCAAGTGCCCGCTAGTTAACCTAGATAGTCCTAGTGCCCGTTAGTTAACCTAGATAGTCCAAGTGCCCACTAGGGTACGTACATAGTCCAAGTGCCCGCTAGGAAACCTAGATAGTCCAATTGCGCGCTAGGGTATGTACATAGTCTAAGTGCCTGCTAGGAAACCTAGATAGTCCAAGTGCCCGTTAGTTAACCTACATAGTCCAAGGGCCCACTAGTTAACCTACATAGTCCAAGGTCTGCTAGTTAACCTAGATAGTTAAAGTGCCCACTAGGTAACCTAGACTGTCCTAGTGCCCGCTAGGTTACCTACATAGTCCAAGTGCCCGCTAGGTTACCTACATAGTCCATGTGCCCGTTCGTTAACCTAGATAGTCAAGTGCCCGCTAGGTAACCTACATAGTCCAAGGGCCCGCTAGGTAACCTAGATAGACAAAGTGCCCGTTAGGTAACCTAGATAGTCCAAGTACCTGCTAGGTAACCTACATTGTCCATGTTCCCGCTAGGTTACCTGCATAGTCCAAGTGTCCACTAGGGTACCTATATAGTCCAAGTGCTATCTAGGTAACCTATATAGTCCAAGGGCCCACTAGTTAACCTACATAGTTCAAGGGCTCGCTTGTTAGCTTTGATAGTCCAATTGCCCGCTAGTTAACCTATATTGTCCAAGTGTCCTCTAGTTTACCTACATAGTCCAAGTGCCCGCTATGTAACCTACATAGTGCAAGTGTCTGCTAGGTAACCTACATAGTCCAAGTGCCTGCTAGTTAACATAGATAGTCCAAGTGCCCGCTAGGGAAGGTACATTGTTCAAGTGCCCGCTAGGTAACATAGAGAGTACAAGTGCCCGCTAGTTAACCTACATAGTCCAAGTGCCCGCTAGGTAACCTACGTAGTGCAAGTGTCCGCTAGTTAACCTACATAGTCAAAGTGCCCGCTAGTTAACCTAGATAGTACAAGTGCCCGCTAGGTAACCTACATAGTGCAAGTGTCCGCTAGTTAACCTAGATCGTCCAATTTGCCCCTAGTTAACCTACATAATCCAAGTGCCCGCTAGGTAACCTAGATAGTCCAAGTGCCCTTTAGGGAACCTACATAGTCCAATTGCCCGCTCTGGAACATACATAGTCCAAGTGCCCGCTAGTTAACCTAGATAGTCCAAGTGCCCGCTAGGTAACCAGGATCATCAAAGTGCCCTCTAGTTAACTTACATAGTCCAAAGGCCTGCTAGTTAACCTACTTAGACCAAGGGCCCGCTAGTTAACCTAGATAGTCCAAGTGCCCGCTAGTTAACCTACATAGTCCAAGTTCCCGCTAGGTAACCTAGACAGTCCAAGTGACCACTAGGTTACATACATAGTCTAAGTGCCCGTTCGTTAACCTACATAGTCCAAGTGCCCGCTAGGTAACGTAGATAGCCCAAGTGCCCGCTAGGGAACGTACATAGTCCAAGTGCCCGTAGGTAATTTAGATAGTCCAAGTGCCCGCTAGTTAACCTACATAGTCCAAGTGCCTGCTAGGTAAACTACATAGTCCAAGTGCCCGTTCGTTAACTTACATTGTCCAAGTGCCCGCTAGGTATCATAGATAGCCCAAGTGCCCGCTAGGGAATGTACATAATCCAAGTGCCCAATAGGTAACCTAGACAGTCCAATTGCCCCCTAGTTAACCTAGACAGTCCAAGTACCCGATGGGGAACCTACATCGTCCAAGTGCCCGCTAGGGAACCTACATAGTCCAAGTGCTCGCTAGGCAACCTACATAGTCCAAGTGCCCGTTAGTTAACCTAGATAGTCCAATTGATCGTTAGCTAACCTAGATAGTCGAAGTGTCCGCTAGTTAACCTACATAGTCCAAGTGCCCGTTCGTTAACCTAGATAGTCCAAGTGCCCGCTATGTAACCTAGACAGTCCAAGTGCCCGCTAGGTTACATACATTGTCCAAGTGCACGTTCATTAACCTAGATAGTACAAGTGCCCGCTGGTAACCTACATAGTCCAAGGGCCCGCTAGGTAACCTTGATAGTCCAAGTGCCTTCTAGTTAACCTACGTAGTCCAAGTGCCCGCTAGATAACCTACATTGTCCACGTGCCCACTAGGTAACCTAAATAATCCAAATGCCCTCTAGGGAAACTACATAGTCCAAGTGCCCGTTAGTTAACCTAGATAGTCCAAGTGCCCGATAGTAAACCTAGATAGTCCAAGGGCCTGCTAGTTAACCTAGATAGTCCAAGTGCCTGCTAGTTAACCTAAATCGTCCAAGTGTCCGCTAGGTAACCTAGATAGTCCAAGTGCCTGATAGCTAACCTACATAGTCCAAGTGTCCGTTCGTTAACCTAGATAGTCCAAGTGCCCATTGGGTAACTTACATAGTCCAAGTGCCCGCTTGGTAACCTGGATAGTCCAAGTGCCCGCTAGTTAACCTACATAGTACAAGTGCCCGTTAGGGAACCTACATAGTCCAAGTGCCCGCTAGGTAACCTACAGAGTCCAAATGCATCAAGGAAACCTACATAGTCTAAATGTCCGGTAGGCAACCTACATCATCCAAGTGCCCGCTCTGGAACATACATCGTCCAAGTGCCCGTTAGCTAACCTAGATAGTCCAAGGGCCCGCTAGTTGACCTACATAGTCCAAGTGCCAGCTAGGTAACCTAGATAGTACAAGTGCCCGCTAGTGAACCTACATAGTCCAAGTGCCCGTTCGTTAACCTAGATTATCCAAGTGCCCGCTAGGTAACCTAGACAGTCCAAGTGCCCGCTAGGTTACCTACATTGTCCAAGTGCCCATTCGTTAACCTAGATAGTCCAAGTGCCCGCTAGGTAACCTACATAGTCCAAGGGCCCGCTAGGTAACCTAGATAGTGAAAGTGCCCGTTAGGTAACCTAGATAGTCCAAGTGCCTGCTAGGTAACCTAGATTGTCGAAGTTCCCGCTAGGTAACCTAGATAGTCCAAGTGCCCTCTAGTTAACCTAGATCGTCCAAGTGCCCGCTAGTTAACATACATAGTCCAAGTGCTCGCTAGTTAACCTACATAGTACCAGGGCCCGCTAGTTGACCTAGATAGTCCAAGTGCCCGCTAGTTAACCTAGATAGTCGAAGTGCCCGCTAGGTAACCAAAGTAGTCCAAATGTCCGATAGGGATCCTACATAGTCCAAGTGCCCGCTAGGTTACCTACATAGTCCAAATGCCCGTTCGTTAACCTAGGTAGTCCAAGTGCCCGCTAGGAAACCTACATAGTCCAAGGGCCCGCTAGGTAACCTAGATAGTCCAAGTGCCCGCTACGTAACCTAGAGTTCAAGTGCTCGCTAGTTAACCTACATAGCCCAAGTGCCCGCTATGTAACCTAGATAGTCAAAGTGCCCGTTAGGTAACCTAGATAGTCCAAGTGCCCGTTAGGCAAGCTACATGGTCCAAGAGCCCATTCATTGACCTAGAAGTCCAAGTGCCCGCTAGGTAACCTAGACAGTCCAAATGCCCGCTAGGTAACCTACATAGTCCAAGTGCCCGCTAGGTAACCTACATAGTCCAAGTGCCCGCTAGTTAACCTAGATACTCCAAGTGCACGCTAGGTAACCTAGACTGTCCAAGTGCCCGCTAGGTTACCTACATAGTCCAAGTGCCCGTTCGTTAACCTAGATAGTCCAAGTACCCGCTAGGATACCTACATAGTCAAAGGGCCCGCTAGGTAACTTACATAGTACAAGGGCCCGCTAGTTGACCTAGATAGTCCAAGTGCTCGCTAGTTAACCTACATAGTCCAAGTGCCCGCTATGTAACCTAGATAGTCAAAGTGCCCGTTAGGTAAACTAGATAGTAAAAGTGCCCGCTAGGTAACTTACATAGTACAAGGGCCCGCTAGTTAACCTAGATAGTCCAAGTGCCCGCTAGGTGGCCTAAGTAGTCCAAATGTCCGATAGGGATCCTACATAGTCCAAGTGCTCGCTAGTTAACCTACATAGTCCAAGTGCCCGCTATGTAACCTAGATAGTCAAAGTGCCCGCTAGGTAACTTACATTGTCCAAGTTCCCGCTAGATAACCTAGATACTCCAAGTGCCCGTTACCTAACCTAGATAGTCCAAGTGCCCGCTAAGCAACCTACATAGTCCAAGTGCCCGTCGTTAACCTTGAAGTCCAAGTGCCCGCTAGGTAACCTAGACAGTCCAAGTGCCCGCTAGGTTACCTGCACATTCCAAGTGCCCGTTCGTTAACCTAGATAGTCCAAGTGCCCACTAGGTAACCTACATAGTCCATGTGCCCGCTAGGTAACCTATATAGTCCAAGTGCCCGCTAGGTAACCGAGATAGTCCAAGGGCCCGCTAGTTAACCTACATAGTCCAAGGGCCCACAAGTTAACCTAGATAGTTCAAGTGTCCTCTAGTTAACCTACATAGTCCAAGTGCCCACTAGTTAACCTATATACCTAGTGCCCGCTACGTAACCTAGATAGTCCAAGTGCCCGCTAAGGAACCTACATAATCCAAGTGCACACTAGTTAACCTAGATAGTCCAAGTGCCTGCTAGGTAACCTACATAATGCAAGTGTCCACTAGTTAACCTACATATTCCAAGTGCCCGCTAGTTAACATAGATATTCCAAGTGCCCGCTAGGGAACGTACATAGTCCAAGTGCCCGCTAGTTAACCTAGATAGTGCAAGTGCGCGCTAGTTAACCTAGATAGTTCGAGTACCCACTAGGTAACCTAGATCATCCAAGGGCCCCCTAGTTAGCCCACATAGTCCAAGTGCCCGCTGAGGAACCTACATAGTCCAAGTGCCCGTAGGGAACCTATATAGTCCCAGTGCCCGCTAGGGAACCTACATAGTCAAAGTGCCCGCTAGGGAACCTGCATTGTACAAGTGCACGCTAATTAACCTACATAGTCCAATTGCCCGCTAGTTAACCTAGATAGTCAAAGTGCCCACTAGTTAACATTGATCATCCACGTGAACGCTAGTTAACCTACTTAGACCAAGTGCCTGATAGGGAACCTACATAGTCCAAGTGCCCGCTGAGGAACCTACATAGTCCAAGTGCCCGATAGGGAACCTACATATTCCAAGTGCCCGTTAGGGTACCTAGATAGTCCAAGTGCCCGTAGGGAACCTATATAATCCAAGTGCCTGCTAGGGAACTTACATAGTCAAAGTGCCCACTAGGGAACCTGCATTGTGCAAGTACCCTCTAGTTAACCTAGATAGTCCAAGTGCCCGCTAGTTGACCTAGATAGTCCAAGTGCCCGCTAGTTAACCTACATAGTCCACGGTCTGCTAGTTAACCTAGATAGTCCAAGTGCCTGCTAGTTAACCTACATAGTCCAAGAACCCGCTAGTTAACCTAGATAGTCCAAGTGCCCGCTAGTTAACCTACATAGTCCAAGGGCCCGCTAGTTAACCTAGATATTCCAAGTGCCCGATAGTTAACCTAGATCGTCCAAGTGTCCGCTAGTTAACCTACATAGTCCAAGTTACAGTTAGGTAACCTAGATAGTACAAGTGCCCGCAAAGTAACCTACATAGTCCAAGTGCCCGCTAGGTAACCTAGATATTCCAAGTTCCTGTTAGCTACCCTAGATAATCCAAGTGCCCGATAGGTAACCTACATAGTCCAAGTGCCCTTTCGTTAACCTAGATAGTCCAAGTGCCCGCTAGGTAACCTAGACTGTCCAAGTGCCCGCTAGGTTACCTACATAGTCCAAATGCCCGTTCGGTAACCTAGATAGTGCAAGTGCCCGGTAGTTAACCAACATAGTCCAAGTGCCCGCTAGGTAACCGAGATAGTACAAGGGCCCGCTAGTTAACCTACATAGTCCAAGTGCCCGGTAGTTAACTTACATAGTTCAAGTGTCCTTAGGGAACATACATAATCCAAGTGCCCACTAGGGAACATAGAGAGTCCAAGTGCCCGTTAGGGAACCTACGTAGTCCAAGTGCCTGCTAGGGAATCTACATAGTCCAAATACCCGTTAGGTAACCTAGATAGTCCAAGTGCCCGCTAGGTAACCTAGACAGTCCAAGTGCCCACTAGGTATCCTGCATAGTCCAAGTGTCCGTTAGGTAACCTAGATAGTCCAAGTGCCCGCTAGGTAACCTACATAGTCCAAGTGCCCGCTAGGTAACCTAGATAGTACAACAGCCCGTTAGTTAACCTAGATAGTCCAAGTGCCCACTAGGGAACGTACATAGTCCAAGTACCCGCTAGTTAACGTAGATACTCCAAGTGCCCGCTAGGGTATGTTCAGAGTCCCAGTGCCCGCTAGGTAACCAACATAGTCCAAGTGCCCAATAGGGAACCTACATAGTCCAAGTGCCCGTTAGGGAACTTAGTCGTCCAAGTGCCCGCTAGGGAACCTGCATCGTCCAAGTGCCCGCTAGTTAACCTAGATCGTCCAAGTGCCCGCTAGGTGGCCTAAGTAGTCCAAATGTCCGATAGGGATCCTACATAGTCCAAGTGCCCGCTAGGTAACCTATATAGTCCAAGTGCCCGTTCGTTAACCTAGATAGTCCAAGTGCACGCTAGGTAACCTAGACTGTCCAAGTGCCCGCTAGGTTACCTACATAGTCCAAGTGCCCGTTCGTTAACCTAGATAATCCAAGTACCCGCTAGGATACCTACATAGTCAAAGGGCCCGCTAGGTAACCTAGATAGTCCAAGTGCCCGCTAGGTAACCTAGAGTCCAAGTGCTCGCAAGTTAACCTAAATAGTCCAAGTGCCCGCTATGTTACCTAGATAATCAAAGTGTCCGTTAGGTAACCTAGATAGTAGAAGTGCCCGCTAGGTAACTTACATAGTACAAGGGCCCGCTAGTTGACCTAGATAGTCCAAGTGCTCGCTAGTTAACCTACATAGTCCAAGTGCCCGCTATGTAACCTAGATAGTCAAAGTGCCCGTTAGGTAAACTAGATAGTAGAAGTGCCCGCTAGGTAACTTACATAGTACAAGGGACCGCTAGTTAACCTATATAGTCCAAGTGCCCGCTAGGTGGCCTAAGTAGTCCAAATGTCCGATAGGGATCCTACATAGTCCAAGTGCTCGCTAGTTAACCTACATAGTCCAAATGCCCGCTATGTAACCTAGATAGTCAAAGTGCCCGCTAGGTAACTTACATTGTCCAAGTGCCCGCTAGGTAACCTAGATTGTCCAAGATCCCGCTAGTTAACCTACATAGTCCAATGCCCGATAGGGAACCTACATAGTCCAAGTGCCCGCTGAGGAACCTACATATTCCAAGTGGCCGCTAGGGAAGCTGCATTGTACAAGTGCCTGCTAATTAACCTAGATAGTCCAAGTGTCCGCTAGTTAACCTACATAGTCCATATGCCCTCTAGGGAACCTACATAATCCAAGTGCCCTCTAGGGAACCTACATAGTACAAGTAGCCCTTAGTTAACGTAGATTGTCCAAGTGTCCGCTAGGTAACCTAGATAGTCCAACAGCCCGCTAGTTAATCTACATTGTCCAAGTACCCGCTAGGTAACGTAGGTAGTTCAAGTGCCCGCTAGTTAACCGAGATAGTCCAAGTGCTCTCTAATTAACCTAGATCGTCCAAGTGCCCACTAGGTAACCTACATTGTCCAAGTTCCCGCTAGGAACCTAGATAGTCCAAGTGCCCGTTACCTAACCTAGATAGGCCAAGTGCTCGCTAGGCAACCTACATAGTCCAAGTGCACATTCATTAACCTAGAAATCTAAGTGCCCGCTATGTAACCTAGACAGTCCAAGTGCCGGCTAGGTTACCTGCATAGTCCAAGTGCCCGTTTGTTAACCTAAATAGTCCAAGTGCACGCTAGGGAACCTATATAGTCCAAGGGCTCGCTGGTTAACCTAGATCGTCCAAGTGCCCGCTAGTTAACCTAGATCGTCCAAGTGCCGGCTAGTTAACCTACATAGTCAAGGGCCTACTTGTTAACCTAGATCGTCCAAGTGTCCTCTAGGTAACCAACATAGTGCAAGTGTCCGCTAGGTAACCCACATAGTCCAAGTGCCCGCTAGTTAACATAAATAGTCCAAGTGCCCGCTAGGGAAGGTACATAGTCCAAGTGCCCGCTAGGTAACCTAGAGAGTGCAAGTGCCCGCTAGTTAACCTACATAGTCCAAGTGCCTGCTAGGTAACCTAGATAGTCCAAGGGCCTCCTAGTTATCCTACATAGTCCAAGTGCCCGCTAGGTAACCTACATACTGCAAGTGTCCGCTAGTTAAACTACATAGGCCAAGTGCCCGCTAGTTAGCTTAGATAGTCCAAGTGAACGCTAGGTAACCTACATAGTGAAGTGTCCGCTAGTTAACCTACGTAGTCCAAGGGACCGCTAGTTAACCTAGATCGTCCAATTGTCCGCTAGTTAACCTACATAGTCCAAGTGCCCTATAGGGAACCTACATAGTCCAATTGCCC
Organism: Tenrec ecaudatus; assembly: GCF_050624435.1. Lineage (NCBI taxonomy): Eukaryota > Metazoa > Chordata > Mammalia > Afrosoricida > Tenrecidae > Tenrec > Tenrec ecaudatus. The sequence goes on along the minus strand of NW_027459400.1, from coordinate 174,827 downwards.
GCTCTGGAACATACATAGTCCAAGTGCCTGTTACTTAACCTAGATAATCAAGTGCCCGCTAGTTAACCTACATAGTCCAAGTGCCCGCTAGGTAAGCTATATAGTCCAAATGCCCGCAAGGGAACCTACATAGTCCAAGTGCTCGCTAGGCAACATACATAGTCCAAGTGCCCACTAGTTAACCTAGATAGTCCAAGTGCTCGCTAGTTAACCAGGATTGTCCAAGTGCCCTCTGGTTAACTTATATTGTCCAAGGGACTGCTAGTTAACCTAGATAGTCCAAGTGCCCGCTAGTTAACCTACATAGTCCAAGTGCCCGCTATGTAACGTAGATAGTCCAAGTGCCCGCTAGGGAACGTACATAGTCCAAGTACCCGCTAGGTAACCTAGATAGGCCAAGTACCCTCTAGTTAACCTACATAGTACAAGTGCCTGCTAGGTAAACTACATAGTCCAAGAGCCCACTAGGTAACCTAGACAGTTCAATTGCCCGCTAGTTAACCTAGACAGTCCATGTAACCGCTAGGGAACCTACATAGTCCAAGTGCCCGCTAGGGTACCTACATAGTCCAAGTGCCCGTTAGTTAACCTAGATAGTCAAAGTGCCTGCTAGGTAACCTTGATAGTCCAATTGCCCGTTAGCTAACCTAGATAGTCCAAGTGTCCGCTAGTTAACCTACATAGCCAATTGCCCGTTCGTTAAGCTAGATAGTCCAAGTGCCCGCTAGGTAACCTAGACAGTCCAAGTGCCCGCTAGGTTACCTACATAGTCTAAGTTCATGTTCGTTAACCTAGATAGTCCAAGTGCCCGCTGGTAACCTACATAGTCCAAGAGCCCGCTAGGTAACCTTGATAGTCCAAGTGCCTTCTAGTTAACCTACATAGTCCAAGTGCCCGCTAGGTAACCTAGATAGTCCAAGTGCCCGCTAGGTAACCTACATAGTCCATGTGCCTGCTAGGTAACCTACATAGTCCAAGTGCCCGATAGTTAACCTAGATAGTCCAAATGCCCACTAGTAAACCTAGATAGTCTAAGGACCCACTAGTTAACCTAGATAGTCCAAGTGCCCGCTTCGTAACCTGGATAGTCTAAGTGCCCGCTAGATAACCAACATAGTCAAAGTGCGCGATAGGTTACCTACATAGTCCAAGTGCTCGCTAGGTAACCTACATAGTCCAAGTGCCCGCAAAGAAACCTACATAGTCTAAGTGCCCGCTAGGGAACCTACATAATCCAAGGGCCTGTTAGGTAACCTAGATAGTCCAAGTGCCCGTTAGCTAACCTTGATAGTCCAAGGGCCCGCTAGTTGACCTACATAGTCCAAGTGCCCGCTAGGGAACCTACATAGTCCAAGTGCCCGTTAGTTAACCTAGATAGTCAAAGTGCCCACTAGGTAACCTACATTGTCCAGGTTCCCGCTAGGTAACCTAGATAGTCCAAGTGCCCGTTACCTAACCTAGATAGGCCAAGTGCTCGCTAGGCAACCTACATAGTCCAAGAGCCCATTCGTTAACCTAGAAATCTAAGTGCCCGCTATGTAACCTAGACAGTCCAAGTGCCGGCTAGGTTACCTGCATAGTCCAAGTGCCCGTTTATTAACCTAGATAGTCCAAGTGCACGCTAGGGAACCTATATAGTCCAAGGGCTCGCTGGTTAACCTAGATCGTCCAAGTGCCTGCTAGTTAACCTAGATCGTCCAAGTGCCGGCTAGTTAACCTACATAGTCCAAGGGCCTACTTCTTAACCTAGATCGTCCAAGTGTCCTCTAGGTAACCTACATAGTGCAAGTGTCCGCTAGGTAACCTACATAGTCCAAGTGCCCGCTAGTTAACATAAATAGTCCAAGTGCCCGCTAGGCAACCTAGATAGTCCAAGGGCCTGCTAGTTATCCTACATAGTCCAAGTGCCCGCTAAGTAACCTACATACTGCAAGTGTCCGCTAGTTAAACTACATAGTCCAAGTGCCCGCTAGTTAGCCTAGATAGTCCAAGTGCCCGCTAGGTAACCTACATAGTGCAAGTGTCTGCTAGGTAACCTACGTAGTCCAAGGGACCGCTAGTTAACCTAGATAGTCCAATTGTCCGCTAGTTAACCTACATAGTCCAAGTGCCCTATAGGGAACCTACATAGTCCAATTGCCCGCTCTGGAACATACATAGTCCAAGTGCCTGTTACTTAACCTAGATAATCCAAGTGCCCGCTAGTTAACCTACATAGTCCAAGTGCCCGCTAGGTAACCTATATAGTCCAAATGCCCGCTAGGGAACCTACATAGTCCAAGTGCTCGCTAGGCAACATACATAGTCCAAGTGCCCACTAGTTAACCTAGATAGTCCAAGTGCCCGCTAGCTAACCAGGATTGTCCAAGTGCCCTCTGGTTAACTTACATAGTCCAAGGGACTGCTAGTTAACCTACATAGCCCAAGGGCCCGCTAGTTAACCTAGATAGTCCAAGTGCCCGCTAGTTAACCTACATAGTCCAAGTGCCCGCTATGTAACGTAGATAGTCCAAGTGCCCGCTAGGTAACCTAGATAGGCCAAGTGCCCGCTAGGTAACCTAGATAGGCCAAGTGCCCACTAGTTAACCTACATAGTACAAGTGCCTGCTAGGTAAACTACATAGTCCAAGTGCCCACTAGGTAACCTAGACAGTTCAATTGCCCGCTAGTTAACCTAGACAGTCCATGTAACCGCTAGGGAACCTACATAGTCCAAGTGCCCGCTAGGGAACCTACATAGTCCAAGTGCCCGTTAGTTAACCTAGATAGTCAAAGTGCCTGCTAGGTAACCTAGATAGTCCAAGGGCCCGCTAGTTAACCTAGATAGTCCAAGTGCCCGCTAGTTAACCTAGATCGTCCAAGTGTCCTCTAGGTAACCTACATAGTCTAAGTGCCTGCTAGGTAACCTAGATAGTCCAAGTGCCTGTTAGATAACCTACATAGTCCAAGTGCCCGTTCGTTAACCTAGATAGTCCAAGTGCCCGTTTGGTAACCTTCATAGTCCAAGTGCCCACTTCATAACCTGGATAGTCTAAGTGCCCGCTAGATAACCAACATAGTCAAAATGCGCAATAGGTAACCTACATAGTCCAAGTGCCTTCTAGGGAGGCTACAAAGTCCACGTGACCGCTAGGGAACCTACATAGTCCAAGTTCCCGTTAGAGAACCTACATAGTCCAAGTGCTCGCTAGGTAACTTACATAGTCCAAATGCCCGCAAGGAAACCTACATAGTCTAAGTGACCGCTAGGGAATTTACATAATCCAAGTGCCCGTTAGGTAACCTAGATAGTCCAAGTGCCCGTTAGCTAACCTAGATAGTCCAAGTGCCCGCTAGTTAACCTACATAGTCCAAGGGCCCGCAAGGTAACCTAGATAGTCCAAGTACCCGTTAGCTACCCTAGATAGTCCATGTGCCCGCTAGGTAACCTACATAGTCCAAGGGCCTGCTCGTTAACCTAGTTAGTCCAAGTTTCTACTAATGAACCTACATAGTCCAAGTGTCCGCTAGGTAACCAAGATAGTCAAAGTGGCCGCTAGGTAACCTACATAGTCCATGTTCCCACTAGGTAACCTATATAGTCCAAGTGCCCGTTACCTAACCTAGATATTCCAAGTGCCCTCTAGTTAACGTACATAGTCCTAGTGCCCGCTATTTAACACACATTGTCCAAGTGCCCGATACGGAACCTACATAGTCCAAATGCCCGTTAGGTAACCTACATAGTCCAAATGCCCGCTAGTAACCTACATAGTCCAAGTGCCCGATAGGGAACCTACATAGTCCAAGTACTCGTTAGGTAACCTAGATAGTCCAAATGCCCGCTAGGGAACCCACATAGTCCAAGTGCCCGCTAGGGAACTTACATAGTCTAAGTGCCCGTTAGTTAACCTAGATAGTCCAAGTGTTAGCTAGTTAACCTAGATAATCCAAGTACCCGCAAGATAACGTAGAGAGTCCAAGTGCCCACTAGGGGACGTACATAGTCCAAGTGCCCGCTAAGTAACCTAGATAATCCAAGTGCCCGCTAGGGTATGTACATAGACCAAGTGCCCGCTGGTAACCTACATTGTCCAAGTGCCTGATAGGGAACCTACATAGTTCAAGTGCCCGTTAGGGAGCCTAGATAGTCCAAGTGCCCGCTAGGGAACCTGCATCGTGCAAGTGCCTGCTAGGTAACCTAGATAATCCAAGTGCCCGCGAGTTAACCTAGATAGTCCAAGTGCCCGCTAGTTAACCTAGAACCTCCAAGTGTCCGCTAGTTAACCAACATAGTCCAAGGGCCCGCTACTTAACCTTCATAGTCCAAGAACCCGCTAGTTAACCTAGATTGTCCAAGTGCCCGCTAGGTAACTTACAGGGTCCTATTGCCCGCTAGGTAACCTAGATAGTCCAAGTTCCTGTTAGCTAACCTAGATAGTCCAAGTGCCCGTTAGGTAACCTAGATAGTCCTAGTGCCCGCTATGTAACCTACATAGTCCAAGTTCCCGCTAGGTAACCTATATAGTCCAAGTGCCCGTTACCTAACCTAGATATTCCAAGTGCCCTCTAGTTAACCTACATAGTCCTAGTGCCCGCTATTTAACACACATTGTCCAAGTGCCCGATACGGAACCAACATAGTCCAAATGCCCGTTAGGTAACCTACATAGTCCAAATGCCCGCTAGTAACCTACATAGTCCAAGTGCCCGATAGGGAACCTACATAGTCCAAGTACTCGTTAGGTAACCTAGATAGTCCAAATGCCCGCTAGGGAACCCACATAGTCCAAGTGCCCGCTAGGGAACTTACATAGTCCAAGTGCCCGTTAGTTAACCTAGATAGTCCAAGTGTTAGCTAGTTAACCTAGATAATCCAAGTACCCGCAAGATAACGTAGAGAGTCCAAGTGCCCACTAGGGGACGTACATAGTCCAAGTGCCCGCTAAGTAACCCAGATAATCCAAGTGCCCGCTAGGGTATGTATATAGACCAAGTGCCCGCTGGTAACCTACATAGTCCAAGTGCCTGATAGGGAACCTACATAGTTCAAGTGCCCGTTAGGGAGCCTAGATAGTCCAAGTGCCCGCTAGGGAACCTGCATCGTGCAAGTGCCTGCTAGGTAACCTAGATAATCCAAGTGCCCGCGAGTTAACCTAGATAGTCCAAGTGCCCGCTAGTTAACCTAGAACCTCCAAGTGTCCGCTAGTTAACCAACATAGTCCAAGGGCCCGCTACTTAACCTTCATAGTCCAAGAACCCGCTAGTTAACCTAGATTGTCCAAGTGCCCGCTAGGTAACTTACAGGGTCCTATTGCCCGCTAGGGAACCTACATAGTCCAAGTGCTCGCTAGGCAACATACATAGTCCAAGTGCCCACTAGTTAACCTAGATAGTCCAAGTGCCCGCTAGTTAACCAGGATTGTCCAAGTGCCCTCTGGTTAACTTACATAGTCCAAGGGACTGCTAGTTAACCTACATAGCCCAAGGGCCCGCTAGTTAACCTAGATAGTCCAAGTGCCCGCTAGTTAACCTACATAGTCCAAGTGCCCGCTCTGTAACGTAGATAGTCCAAGTGCCCGCTAGGTAACCTAGATAGGCCAAGTGCCCGCTAGGTAACCTAGATAGGCCAAGTGCCCGCTAGTTAACCTACATAGTACAAGTGCCTGCTAGGTAAACTACATAGTCCAAGTGCCCACTAGGTAACCTAGACAGTTCAATTGCCCGCTAGTTAACCTAGACAGTCCATGTAACCGCTAGGGAACCTACATAGTCCAAGTGCCCGCTAGGGAACCTACATAGTCCAAGTGCCCGTTAGTTAACCTAGATAGTCAAAGTGCCTGCTAGGTAACCTAGATAGTCCAAGTGCACGCTAAGTAACCTCCATAGTGCAATGCCCGTTAGGTAACCTTGATAGTCCAATTGCCCGTTAGCTAACCTAGATAGTCCAAGTGTCCGCTAGTTAACCTACATAGTCCAATTGCCCGTTCGTTAAGCTAGATAGTCCAAGTGCCCGCTAGGTAACCTTGATAGTCCAAGTGCCCGCTGGTAACCTACATAGTCCAAGAGCCCGCTAGGTATCCTTGATAGTCCAAGTGCCTTCTAGTTAACCTACATAGTCCAAGTGCCCGCTAGGTAACCTAGATAGCCCAAGTGCCCGCTAGGTTACCTACATAGTCCAAGTGCCCGCTAGTTAACCTAGATAGTCCAAGTGCCCGCTAGTAAACCTAGATAGTCCAAGGGCCCGCTATTTAACATAGATAGTCCAAGTGCCCGCTCGTTAACCTAGATCGTCCAAGTGTCCTCTAGGTAACCTACATAGTCTAAGTGCCTGCTAGGTAACCTAGATAGTCCAAGTGCCTGTTAGATAACCTACATAGTCCAAGTGCCCGTTCGTTAACCTAGATAGTCCAAGTGCCCGTTTGGTAACCTTCATAGTCCAAGTGCCCACTTCGTAACCTGGATAGTCTAAGTGCCCGCTAGATAACCAACATAGTCAAAGTGCGCAATAGGTAACCTACATAGTCCAAGTGCCTTCTAGGGAGGCTACAAAGTCCACGTGACCGCTAGGGAACCTACATAGTCCAAGTTCCCGTTAGAGAACCTACATAGTCCAAGTGCTCGCTAGGTAACCTACATAGTCCAAATGCCCGCAAGGAAACCTACATAGTCTAAGTGACCGCTAGGGAACTTACATAATCCAAGTGCCCGTTAGCTAACCTAGATAGTCCAAGTGCCCACTAGTTAACCTACATAGTCCAAGTGCCCGCAAGGTAACCTAGATAGTCCAAGTACCCGTTAGCTACCCTAGATAGTCCATGTGCCCGCTAGGTAACCTACATAGTCCAAGGGCCTGCTCGTTAACCTAGTTAGTCCAAGTTTCCACTAATGAACCTACATAGTCCATGTGTCCGCTAGGTAACCAAGATAGTCAAAGTGGCCGCTAGGTAACCTACATAGTCCAAGTTCCCACTAGGTAACCTATATAGTCCAAGTGCCCGTTACCAAACCTAGATATTCCAAGTGCCCTCTAGTTAACGTACATAGTCCTAGTGCCCGCTATTTAACACACATTGTCCAAGTGCCCGATACGGAACCTACATAGTCCAAATGCCCGTTAGGTAACCTACATAGTCCAAATGCCCGCTAGTAACCTACATAGTCCAAGTGCCCGATAGGGAACCTACATAGTCCAAGTACTCGTTAGGTAACCTAGATAGTCCAAATGCCCGCTAGGGAACCCACATAGTCCAAGTGCCCGCTAGGGAACTTACATAGTCCAAGTGCCCGTTAGTTAACTTAGATAGTCCAAGTGTTAGCTAGTTAACCTAGATAATCCAAGTACCCGCAAGATAACGTAGAGAGTCCAAGTGCCCACTAGGGGACGTACATAGTCCAAGTGCCCGCTAAGTAACCTAGATAATCCAAGTGCCCGCTAGGGTATGCACATAGACCAAGTGCCCGCTGGTAACCTACATAGTCCAAGTGCCTGATAGGGAACCTACATAGTTCAAGTGCCCGTTAGGGAGCCTAGATAGTCCAAGTGCCCGCTAGGGAACCTGCATCGTGCAAGTGCCTGCTAGGTAACCTAGATAATCCAAGTGCCCGCGAGTTAACCTAGATAGTCCAAGTGCCCGCTAGTTAACCTAGAACCTCCAAGTGTCCGCTAGTTAACCAACATAGTCCAAGGGCCCGCTACTTAACCTTCATAGTCCAAGAACCCGCTAGTTAACCTAGATTGTCCAAGTGCCCGCTAGGTAACTTACAGGGTCCTATTGCCCGCTAGGTAACCTAGATAGTCCAAGTTCCTGTTAGCTAACCTAGATAGTCCAAGTGCCCGTTAGGTAACCTAGATAGTCCTAGTGCCCGCTATGTAACCTACATAGTCCAAGTTCCCGCTAGGTAACCTATATAGTCCAAGTGCCCGTTACCTAACCTAGATCGTCCAAGTGCCCGCTAGGCACCCTACATATTCTAAGTGCCCGTTCGTTAACCTAGACAGTCCAATTGCCCGCTAGGTAACCTGCATAGTCCAAGTGGCCGTTAGGTAACCTTGATAGTCCAAGTGCCCGCTAGGTAACCTAGATAGTCAAAGTGCCGGTTAGGTAACCTAGATAGTCCAAGTGCCCACTAGGTAACCTACATTGTCCAAGTTCCCGCTAGGTAACCTAGATAGTCCAAGTGCCCGTTACCTAACCTAGATAGGCCAAGTGCTTGCTAGGCAACCTACATAGTCCAAGTGCCCATTCATTAACCTAGAAATCTAAGTGCCCGCTATGTAACCTAGACAGTCCAAGTGCCGGCTAGGTTACCTGCATAGTCCAAGTGCCCGTTTGTTAACCTAGATAGTCCAAGTGCACGCTAGGGAACCTATATAGTCCAAGGGCTCGCTGGTTAACCTAGATCGTCCAAGTGCCCGCTAGTTAACCTAGATCGTCCAAGTGCCGGCTAGTTAACCTACATAGTCAAGGGCCTACTTGTTAACCTAGATCGTCCAAGTGTCCTCTAGGTAACCTACATAGTGCAAGTGTCCGCTAGGTAACCCACATAGTCCAAGTGCCTGCTAGTTAACATAAATAGTCCAAGTGCCCGCTAGGGAAGGTACATAGTCCAAGTGCCCGCTAGGTAACCTAGAGAGTGCAAGTGCCCGCTAGTTAACCTACATAGTCCAAGTGCCTGCTAGGTAACCTAGATAGTCCAAGGGCCTCCTAGTTATCCTACATAGTCCAAGTGCCCGCTAGGTAACCTACATACTGCAAGTGTCCGCTAGTTAAACTACATAGTCCAAGTGCCCGATAGTTAGCCTAGATAGTCCAAGTGCCCGCTAGGTAACCTACATAGTGCAAGTGTCCGCTAGTTAACCTACGTAGTCCAAGGGACCGCTAGTTAACCTAGATCGTCCAATTGTCCGCTAGTTAACCTACATAGTCCAAGTGCCCTATAGGGAACCTACATAGTCCAATTGCCCGCTCTGGAACATACATAGTCCAAGTGCCGGTTACTTAACCTAGATAATCAAGTGCCCGCTAGTTAACCTACATAGCCCAAGTGCCCGCTAGGTAAGCTATATAGTCCAAATGCCCGCTAGGAAACCTACATAATCCAAGTGCTCGCTAGGCAACATACATAGTCCAAGTGCCCACTAGTTAACCTAGATAGTCCAAGTGCCCGCTAGTTAACCAGGATTGTCCAAGTGCCCTCTGGTTAACTTACATAGTCCAAGGGACTGCTAGTTAACCTAGATAGTCCAAGTGCCCGCTAGCTAACCTACATAGTCCAAGTGCCCGCTATGTAACGTAGATAGTCCAAGTGCCCGCTAGGGAACGTACATAGTCCAAGTGCCCGCTAGGTAACTTAGATAGGCCAAGTGCCCGCTAGTTAACCTACATAGTACAAGTGCCTACTAGGTAAACTACATAGTCCAAGTGCCCACTAGGTAACCTAGACAGTTCAATTGCCCGCTAGTTAACCTAGACAGTCCAGGTAACCGCTAGGGAACCTACATAGTCCAAGTGCCCGCTAGGGTACCTACATAGTCCAAGTGCCCGTTAGTTAACCTAGATAGTCAAAGTGCCTGCTAGGTAACCTAGATAGTCCAAGTGCCCGCTAGGTAACCTCCATAGTCCAATGCCCTTTAGGTAACCTTGATAGTCCAATTGCCCGTTAGCTAACCTAGATAGTCCAAGTGTCCGCTAGTTAACCTACATAGCCAATTGCCCGTTCGTTAAGCTAGATAGTCCAAGTGCCCGCTAGGTAACCTAGACGGTCCAAGTGCCTGCTAGGTTACCTACATAGTCTAATTTCATGTACGTTAACCTAGATAGTCCAAGTGCCCGCTGGTAACCTACATAGTCCAAGAGTCCGCTAGGTAACCTTGATAGTCCAAGTGCCTTCTAGTTAACCTACATAGTCCAAGTGCCCGCTAGGTAACCTAGATAGTCCAAGTGCCCGCTAGGTAACCTACATAGTCCATGTGCCTGCTAGCTAACCTACATAGTCCAAGTGCCCGATAGTTAACCTAGATAGTCCAAGTGCCCACTAGTAAACCTAGATAGTCTAAGGACCCACTAGTTAACCTAGATAGTCCAAGTGCCCGCTTCGTAACCTGGATAGTCTAAGTGCCCGCTAGATAACCAACATAGTCAAAGTGCGCGATAGGTTACCTACATAGTCCAAGTGCTCGCTAGGTAACCTACATAGTCCAAGTGCCCGCAAGGAAACCTACATAGTCTAAGTGCCCGCTAGGGAACCTACATAATCCAAGGGCCTGTTAGGTAACCTAGATAGTCCAAGTGCCCGTTAGCTAACCTTGATAGTCCAAGGGCCCGCTAGTTGACCTACATTGTCCAAGTGCCCGCTAGGGAACCTACATAGTCCAAGTGCCCGTTAGTTAACCTAGATAGTCAAAGTGCCCACTAGGTAACCTACATTGTCCAAGTTCCCGCTAGGTAACCTAGATAGTCCAAGTGCCCGTTACCTAACCTAGATAGTCCAAGTGCTCGCTAGGCAACCTACATAGTCCAAGAGCCCATTCGTTAACCTAGAAATAAAAGTGCCCGCTATGTAACCTAGACAGTCCAAGTGCCGGCTAGGTTACCTGCATAGTCCAAGTGCCCGTTTGTTAACCTAGATAGTCCAAGTGCACGCTAGGGAACCTATATAGTCCAAGGGCTCGCTGGTTAACCTATATCGTCCAAGTGCCTGCTAGTTAACCTAGATCGTCCAAGTGCCGGCTAGTTAACCTACATAGTCCAAGGGCAGACTTGTTAACCTAGATCGTCCAAGTGTCCTCTAGGTAACCTACATAGTGCAAGTGTCCGCTAGGTAACCTACATAGTCCAAGTGCCCGCTAGTTAACATAAATAGTCCAAGTGCCCGCTATGGAAGGTACATAGTCCAAGTGCCCGCGAGGTAACCAAGAGAGTGCAAGTGCCCGCGAGGTAACCTACATTGTCCAAGTTCCCGCTAGGTAACCTAGATAGTCCAAGTGCCCGTTACCTAACCTAGATAGGCCAAGTGTTCGCTAGGCAACCTACATAGTCCAAGTGCACATTCATTAACCTAGAAATCTAAGTGCCCGCTATGTAACCTAGACAGTCCAAGTGCCGGCTAGGTTACCTGCATAGTCCAAGTGCCCGTTTGTTAACCTAGATAGTCCAAGTGCACGCTAGGGAACCTATATAGTCCAAGGGCTCGCTGGTTAACCTAGATCGTCCAAGTGCCCGCTAGTTAACCTAGATCGTCCAAGTGCCGGCTAGTTAACCTACATATTCAAGGGCCTACTTGTTAACCTAGATCGTCCAAGTGTCCTCTAGGTAACCTACATAGTGCAAGTGTCCGCTAGGAAACCTACATAGTCCAAGTGCCCGATAGTTAACCTAGATAGTCCAAGTGCCCACTAGTAAACCTAGATAGTCTAAGGACCCGCTAGTTAACCTAGATAGTCCAAGTGCCCGCTTCGTAACCTGGATAGTCTAAGTGCCCACTAGATAACCAACATAGTCAAAGTGCGCGATACGTAACCTACATAGTCCAAGTGCTCGCTAGGTAACCTACATATTCCAAATGCCCGCAAGGAAACCTACATAGTCTAAGTGCCCGCTAGGGAACCTACATAATCCAAGGGCCCGTTAGGTAACCTAGATAGTCCAAGTGCCCGTTAGCTAAGCTTGATAGTCCAAGGGCCCGCTAGTTGACCTACATAGTCCAAGTGCCCACTAGGTAACCTACATAGTCCAAGGGCCCGCTCGTTAACCTAGTTCATCCAAGTGTCCGATAATTAACCTACATAGTACAAGTGCCCGCTAGGTAACCAAGATAGTCAAAGTGGCCGCTAGGTAACCTACATAGTCCAAGTTCCTACTAGGTAACATAGATAGTCCAAGTGCCCATTCATTAACCTAGAAATCTAAGTACCCGCTATGTAACCTAGACAGTCCAAGTGCCGGCTAGGTTACCTGCATAGTCCAAGTGCCCGTTTGTTAACCTAGATAGTCCAAGTGCACGCTAGGGAACCTATATAGTCCAAGGGCTCGCTGGTTAACCTAGATCGTCCAAGTGCCCGCTAGTTAACCTAGATCGTCCAAGTGCCGGCTAGTTAACCTACATAGTCAAGGGCCTACTTGTTAACCTAGATCGTCCAAGTGTCCTCTAGGTAACCTACATAGTGCAAGTGTCCGCTAGCTAACCTACATAGTCCAAGTGCCTGCTAGTTAACATAAATAGTCCAAGTGCCCGCTAGGGAAGGTACATAGTCCAAGTGCACGCTAGGTAACCTAGAGAGTGCAAGTGCCCGCTAGTTAACCTACATAGTCCAAGTGCCTGCTAGGTAACCTAGATAGTCCAAGGGCCTCCTAGTTATCCTACATAGTCCAAGTGCCCGCTAGGTAACCTACATAATGCAAGTGTCCGCTAGTTAAACTACATAGTCCAAGTGCCCGCTAGTTAGCCTAGATAGTCCAAGTGCCCGCTAGGTAACCTACATAGTGCAAGTGTCCGCTAGTTAACCTACGTAGTCCAAGGGACCGCTAGTTAACCTAGATCGTCCAATTGTCCGCTAGTTAACCTACATAGTCCAAGTGCCCTATAGGGAACCTACATAGTCCAATTGCCCGCTCTGAAACATACATAGTCCAAGTGCCTGTTACTTAACCTAGATAATCCAAGTGCCCGCTAGTTAACCTACATAGTCCAAGTGCCCGCTAGGTAACCTATATAGTCCAAATGCCCGCTAGGGAACCTACATAGTCCAAGTGCTCGCTAGGCAACATACATAGTCCAAGTGCCCACTAGTTAACCTAGATAGTCCAAGTGCCCGCTAGTTAACCAGGATTGTCCAAGTGCCCTCTGGTTAACTTACATAGTCCAAGGGACTGCTAGTTAACCTAGATAGTCCAAGTGCCCGCTAGTTAACCTACATAGTCCAAGTGCCCGCTATGTAACGTAGATAGTCCAAGTGCCCGCTAGGGAACGTACATAGTCCAAGTGCCCGCTAGGTAACCTAGATAGGCCAAGTGCCCGCTAGTTAACCTACACAGTACAAGTGCCTGCTAGGTAAACTACATAGTCCACGTGCCCACTAGGTAACCTAGACAGTTCAATTGCCCGCTAGTTAACCTAGACAGTCCATGTAACCGCTAGGGAACCTACATAGTCCAAGTGCCCGCTAGGGAACCTACATAGTCCAAGTGCCTGTTAGTTAACCTAGATAGTCAAAGTGCCTGCTAGGTAACCTAGATAGTCCAAGTGCCCGCTAGGTAACCTCCATAGTCCAATGCCCGTTAGGTAACCTTGATAGTCCAATTGCCCGTTAGCTAACCTAGATAGTCCAAGTGTCCGCTAGTTAACCTACATAGCCAATTGCCCGTTCGTTAAGCTAGATAGTCCAAGTGCCCGCTAGGTAACCTAGACAGTCCAAGTGCCCGCTAGGTTACCTACATAGTCTAAGTTCATGTTCGTTAACCTAGATAGTCCAAGTGCCCGCTGGTAACCTACATAGTCCAAGAGCCCGCTAGGTAACCTTGATAGTCCAAGTGCCTTCTAGTTAACCTCCATAGTCCAAGTGCCCGCTAGGTAACCTAGATAGTCCAAGTGCCCGCTAGGTAACCTACATAGTCCATGTGCCTGCTAGGTAACCTACATAGTCCAAGTGCCCGATAGTTAACCTAGATAGTCCAAGTGCCCACTAGTAAACCTAGATAGTCTAAGGACCCACTAGTTAACCTAGATAGTCCAAGTGCCCGCTTCGTAACCTGGATAGTCTAAGTGCCCGCTAGATAACCAACATAGTCAAAGTGCGCGATAGGTTACCTACATAGTCCAAGTGCTCGCTAGGTAACCTACATAGTCCAAGTGCCCGCAAGGAAACCTACATAGTCTAAGTGCCCGCTAGGGAACCTACATAATCCAAGGGCCTGTTAGGTAACCTAGATAGTCCAAGTGCCCGTTAGCTAACCTTGATAGTCCAAGGGCCCGCTAGTTGACCTACATAGTCCAAGTGCCCGCTAGGGAACCTACATAGTCCAAGTGCCCGTTAGTTAACCTAGATAGTCAAAGTGCCCACTAGGTAACCTACATTGTCCAAGTTCCCGCTAGGTAACCTAGATAGTCCAAGTGCCCGTTACCTAACCTAGATAGGCCAAGTGCTCGCTAGGCAACCTACATAGTCCAAGAGCCCATTCGTTAACCTAGAAATCTAAGTGCCCGCTATGTAACCTAGATAGTCCAAGTGCCGGCTAGGTTACCTGCATAGTCCAAGTGCCCGTTTATTAACCTAGATAGTCCAAGTGCACGCTAGGGAATCTATATAGTCCAAGGGCTCTATGGTTAACCTAGATCGTCCAAGTGCCTGCTAGTTAACCTAGATCGTCCAAGTGCCGGCTAGTTAACCTACATAGTCCAAGGGCCTACTTGTTAACCTAGATCGTCCAAGTGTCCTCTAGGTAACCTACATAGTGCAAGTGTCCGCTAGGTAACCTACATAGTCCAAGTGCCCGCTAGTTAACATAAATAGTCCATGTGCCCGCTAGGGAAGGTACATAGTCCAAGTGCCCGCTAGGTAACCTAGAGAGTGCAAGTGCCCGCTAGTTAACCTACATAGTCCAGTGCCTGCTAGGCAACCTAGATAGTCCAAGGGCCTGCTAGTTATCCTACATAGTCCAAGTGCCCGCTAAGTAACCTACATACTGCAAGTGTCCGCTAGTTAAACTACATAGTCCAAGTGCCCGCTAGTTAGCCTAGATAGTCCAAGTGCCCGCTAGGTAACCTACATAGTGCAAGTGTCTGTTAGGTAACCTACGTAGTCCAAGGGACCGCTAGTTAACCTAGATCGTCCAATTGTCCGCTAGTTAACCTACATAGTCCAAGTGCCCTATAGGGAACCTACATAGTCCAATTGCCCGCTCTGGAACATACATAGTCCAAGTGCCTGTTACTTAACCTAGATAATCCAAGTGCCCGCTAGTTAACCTACATAGTCCAAGTGCCCGCTAGGTAACCTATATAGTCCAAATGCCCGCTAGGGAACCTACATAGTCCAAGTGCTCGCTAGGCAACATACATAGTCCAAGTGCCCACTACTTAACCTAGATAGTCCAAGTGCCCGCTAGTTAACCAGGATTGTCCAAGTGCCCTCTGGTTAACTTACATAGTCCAAGGGACTGCTAGTTAACCTACATAGCCCAAGGGCCCGCTAGTTAACCTAGATAGTCCAAGTGCCCGCTAGTTAACCTACATAGTCCAAGTGCCCGCTATGTAACGTAGATAGTCCAAGTGCCCGCTAGGTAACCTAGATAGGCCAAGTGCCCGCTAGGTAACCTAGATAGGCCAAGTGCCCGCTAGTTAACCTACATAGTACAAGTGCCTGCTAGGTAAACTACATAGTCCAAGTGCCCACTAGGTAACCTAGACAGTTCAATTGCCAGCTAGTTAACCTAGACAGTCCATGTAACCGCTAGGGAACCTACATAGTCCAAGTGCCCGCTAGGGAACCTACATAGTCCAAGTGCCCGTTAGTTAACCTAGATAGTCAAAGTGCCTGCTAGGTAACCTAGATAGTCCAAGTGCACGCTAAGTAACCTCCATAGTCCAATGCCCGTTAGGTAACCTTGATAGTCCAATTGCCCGTTAGCTAACCTAGATAGTCCAAGTGTCCGCTAGTTAACCTACATAGTCCAATTGCCCGTTCGTTAAGCTAGATAGTCCAAGTGCCCGCTAGGTAACCTAGACAGTCCAAGTGCCCGCTAGGTTACCTACATAGTCTAAGTTCATGTTCGTTAACCTAGATAGTCCAAGTGCCCGCTGGTAACCTACATAGTCCAAGAGCCCGCTAGGTAACCTTGATAGTCCAAGTGCCTTCTAGTTAACCTACATAGTCCAAGTGCCCGCTAGGTAACCTAGATAGTCCAAGTGCCCGCTAGGTAACCTACATAGTCCATGTGCCCGCTAGGTAACCTACATAGTCCAAGTGCCCGATAGTTAACCTAGATAGTCCAAGTGCCCACTAGTAAACCTAGATAGTCTAAGGACCCGCTAGTTAACCTAGATAGTCCAAGTGCCCGCTTCGTAACCTGGATAGTCTAAGTGCCCACTAGATAACCAACATAGTCAAAGTGCGCGATAGGTAACCTACATAGTCCAAGTGCTCGCTAGGTAACCTACATATTCCAAATGCCCGCAAGGAAACCTACATAGTCTAAGTGCCCGCTAGGGAACCTACATAATCCAAGGGCCCGTTAGGTAACCTAGATAGTCCAAGTGCCCGTTAGCTAAGCTTGATAGTCCAAGGGCCCGCTAGTTGACCTACATAGTCCAAGTGCCCACTAGGTAACCTACATAGTCCAAGGGCCCGCTCGTTAACCTAGTTCATCCAAGTGTCCGATAATTAACCTACATAGTACAAGTGCCCGCTAGGTAACCTAGATAGTCCAAGTGCCTGCTAGTGCATGTACATAGACCAAGTGCCCGCTGGTAACCTACATAGTCCAGTGCCTGATAGGGAACCTACATAGTTCAAGTGCCCGTTTGGGAGCCTAGATAGTCCAAGTGCCCGCTAGGGAACCTGCATCGTGCAAGTGCCTGCTAGGTAACCTAGATAATCCAAGTGCCCGCTAGTTAACCTAGATAGTCCAAGTGCCCGCTAGTTAACCTAGAACCTCCAAGTGTCCGCTAGTTAACCAACATAGTCCAAGGGCCCGCTACTTAACCTTCATAGTCCAAGAACCCGCTAGTTAACCTAGATTGTCCAAGTGCCCGCTAGGTAACCTACAGGGTCCTATTGCCCACTAGGTAACCTAGAGAGTCCAAGTTCCTGTTAGCTAACCTAGATAGTCCAAGTGCCCGTTAGGTACCCTAGATAGTCCTAGTCCCCACTATGTAACCTACCTAGTCCAAGTTCCCGCTAGGTAACCTATATAGTCCAAGTGCCCGTTACCTAACCTAGATCGTCCAAGTGCCCGCTAGGCAACCTACATAGTCCAAGTGCCCGTTCGTTAACCTAGACAGTCCAAGTGCCCGCTAGGTAACCTGCATATTCCAAGTGGCCGTTAGGTAACCTAGATAGTCCAAGTGCCCGCTAGGTAACCTAGATAGTCAAAGTGCCCGTTAGGTAACCTAGATAGTCCAAGTGCCCACTAGGTAACCTACATTGTCCAAGTTCCCGCTAGGTAACCTAGATAGTCCAAGTGCCCGTTACCTAACCTAGATAGGCCAAGTGCTCGCTAGGCAACCTACATAGTCCAAGTGCCCATTCGTTAACCTAGAAATCTAAGTGCCCGCTATGTAACCTAGACAGTCCAAGTGCCGGCTAGGTTACCTGCATAGTCCAAGTGCCCGTTTGTTAACCTAGATAGTCCAAGTGCCCGCTAGGGAACCTATATAGTCCAAGTGCTATCTAGGTAACCTAGATAGTCCATGGGCCCGCTAGTTTACCTACATAGTCCAAGGGCTCGCTGGTTAACCTAGATCGTCCAAGTGCCGGCTAGTTAACCTACATAGGCCAAGGGCCTACTTTTAACGTAGATCGTCCAAGTGTCCTCTAGTTAACCTACATAGTCCAAGTGCCCACTAGGTAACCTACATAGTGCAAGTGTCCGCTAGGTAACCTACATAGTCCAAGTGCCCGCTAGTTAACATAAATAGTCCAAGTGCCCGCTAGGGAAGGTACATAGTCCAAGTGCCCGCTAGGTAACCTAGAGAGTGCAAGTGCCCGCTAGTTAACCTACATAGTCCAAGTGCCTGCTAGGAAACCTAGATAGTCCAAGGGTCTGCTAGTTATCCTACATAGTCCAAGTGCCCGCTAGGTAACCTACATAGTGCAAGTGTCCGCTAGTTAAACTACATAGTCCAAGTGTCCGCTAGTTAGCCTAGATAGTCCAAGTGCCCGCTAGGTAACCTACATAGTGCAAGTGTCCGCTAGTTAACCTACGTAGTCCAAGGGACCTCTAGTTAACCTAGATCGTCCAATTGTCCGCTAGTTAACCTACATAGTCCAAGTACCCGCTAGGTAACCTATATAGTCCAAATGCCCGCTAGGGAACCTACATAGTCCAAGTGCTCGCCTGGCAACCTACATAGTCCAAGTGCCCGTCGTTAACCTTGAAGTCCAAGTGCCCGCTAGGTAACCTACATAGTCCAAGTGCCCGCTAGGTAACCGAGATAGTCCAAGGGCCCGCTAGTTAACCTACATAGTCCAAGGGCCCACAAGTTAACCTAGATAGTTCAAGTGTCCTCTAGTTAACCTACATAGTCCAAGTGCCCACTAGTTAACCTATATACCTAGTGCCCGCTACGTAACCTAGATAGTCCAAGTGCCCGCTAAGGAACCTACATAATCCAAGTGCACACTAGTTAACCTAGATAGTCCAAGTGCCTGCTAGGTAACCTACATAATGCAAGTGTCCACTAGTTAACCTACATATTCCAAGTGCCCGCTAGTTAACATAGATATTCCAAGTGCCCGCTAGGGAACGTACATAGTCCAAGTGCCCGCTAGTTAACCTAGATAGTGCAAGTGCGCGCTAGTTAACCTAGATAGTTCGAGTACCCACTAGGTAACCTAGATCATCCAAGGGCCCCCTAGTTAGCCCACATAGTCCAAGTGCCCGCTGAGGAACCTACATAGTCCAAGTGCCCGTTAGGGAACCTAGATAGTCCAAGTGCCCGTAGGGAACCTATATAGTCCCAGTGCCCGCTAGGGAACCTACATAGTCAAAGTGCCCGCTAGGGAACCTGCATTGTACAAGTGCACGCTAATTAACCTACATAGTCCAATTGCCCGCTAGTTAACCTAGATAGTCAAAGTGCCCACTAGTTAACATTGATCATCCACGTGAACGCTAGTTAACCTACTTAGACCAAGTGCCTGATAGGGAACCTACATAGTCCAAGTGCCCGCTGAGGAACCTACATAGTCCAAGTGCCCGATAGGGAACCTACATATTCCAAGTGCCCGTTAGGGTACCTAGATAGTCCAAGTGCCCGTAGGGAACCTATATAATCCAAGTGCCTGCTAGGGAACTTACATAGTCAAAGTGCCCACTAGGGAACCTGCATTGTGCAAGTACCCTCTAGTTAACCTAGATAGTCCAAGTGCCCGCTAGTTGACCTAGATAGTCCAAGTGCCCGCTAGTTAACCTACATAGTCCACGGTCTGCTAGTTAACCTAGATAGTCCAAGTGCCTGCTAGTTAACCTACATAGTCCAAGAACCCGCTAGTTAACTTAGATAGTCCAAGTGCCCGCTAGTTAACCTACATAGTCCAAGGGCCCGCTAGTTAACCTAGATATTCCAAGTGCCCGATAGTTAACCTAGATCGTCCAAGTGTCCGCTAGTTAACCTACATAGTCCAAGTTACAGTTAGGTAACCTAGATAGTACAAGTGCCCGCAAAGTAACCTACATAGTCCAAGTGCCCGCTAGGTAACCTAGATATTCCATGTTCCTGTTAGCTAACCTAGATAATCCAAGTGCCCGATAGGTAACCTACATAGTCCAAGTGCCCTTTCGTTAACCTAGATAGTCCAAGTGCCCGCTAGGTAACCTAGACTGTCCAAGTGCCCGCTAGGTAACCTAGATTGTCCAAGTGCCCGCTAGGTTACCTACATAGTCCAAATGCCCGTTCGGTAACCTAGATAGTGCAAGTGCCCAGTAGTTAACCTACATAGTCCAAGTGCCCGCTAGGTAACCTAGATAGTCCAAGGGCCCGCTAGTTAACCTACATAGTCCAAGTGCCCGGTAGTTAACTTACATAGTTCAAGTGTCCGTAGGGAACATACATAGTCCAAGTGCCCGCTAGGGAGCATACAGAGTCCAAGTGCCCGCTAGGGAACCTACATAGTCCAAGTGCCAGCTAGGGAATCTACATAGTCCAAGGGCCCCGCTAGTTAACGTAGATAGTCCAAGTGCCGCTAGTTAACCTACATAGTACAAGTGCCCGCTAGGGAACCTAGATAGTCCAAGTGCCCGCTCTGGAACCTACATAGTCCAAGTGCCCGCTCTGGAACATACATAGTCCAAGTGCCCGCTAGGGAATCTACATAGTCCAAGGGCCCGCTAGTTAACGTAGATAGTCCAAGTGCCGCTAGTTAATCTACATAGTCCAAGGGCCCGCTAGTTAACCTACATAGTCCAAGTACCCGCTAGTTAACCTAGATCGTCCAAGTGCCCGCTAGGTAACCTACATAGTCCAAGGGCCCGCTAGTTAACCTACATTCTCCAAGTGCCCGATAGGGAACCTACATAGTCCAAGTGCCCGCTAGGTTACCTACATAGTCCAAATGCTCTTTAGTTAACCTACCTAGTCCAAGTGCCCGATAGGGAACCTACAAAATCCAAGTGCCCGCTAGGTAACCTACATAGTCCCAATGCCCTCTAGTTAACCTATATAGTCCAATGCCCGATAGGGAACCTACAGAGTCCAAGTGCCCGGTAGGTAACCTAGATAGTCCAAATGCCCGCCAGGAAACCCACATAGTCCAAGTGCCCGCTAGGGAACTTACATAGTCCAAGTGCCCGTTCGTTAACCTAGAAGTCCAAGTGCCCGCTTGGTAACCTAGACTGTCCAAGTGCCCGCTAGGTTACCTACATAGTCCAAATGCCCGTTCGGTAACCTAGATAGTGCAAGTGCCCGGTAGTTAACCAACATAGTCCAAGTGCCCGCTAGGTAACCGAGATAGTACAAGGGCCCGCTAGTTAACCTACATAGTCCAAGTGCCCGGTAGTTAACTTACATAGTTCAAGTGTCCTTAGGGAACATACATAATCCAAGTGCCCACTAGGGAACATAGAGAGTCCAAGTGCCCGCTAGGGAACCTACGTAGTCCAAGTGCCTGCTAGGGAATCTACATAGTCCAAATACCCGTTAGGTAACCTAGATAGTCCAAGTGCCCGCTAGTTAAACTACATAGTCCAAGTGCCCGCTAGGTAACCTAGACAGTCCAAGTGCCCACTAGGTATCCTGCATAGTCCAAGTGTCCGTTAGGTAACCTAGATAGTCCAAGTGCCCGCTAGGTAACCTAGATAGTACAACAGCCCGTTAGTTAACCTAGATAGTCCAAGTGCCCACTAGGGAACGTACATAGTCCAAGTACCCGCTAGTTAACGTAGATACTCCAAGTGCCCGCTAGGGTATGTTCAGAGTCCCAGTGCCCGCTAGGTAACCAACATAGTCCAAGTGCCCAATAGGGAACCTACATAGTCCAAGTGCCCGTTAGGGAACTTAGTCGTCCAAGTGCCCGCTAGGGAACCTGCATCGTCCAAGTGCCCGCTAGTTAACCTAGATCGTCCAAGTGCCCGCTAGGTGGCCTAAGTAGTCCAAATGTCCGATAGGGATCCTACATAGTCCAAGTGCCCGCTAGGTAACCTATATAGTCCAAGTGCCCGTTCGTTAACCTAGATAGTCCAAGTGCACGCTAGGTAACCTAGACTGTCCAAGTGCCCGCTAGGTTACCTACATAGTCCAAGTGCCCGTTCGTTAACCTAGATAATCCAAGTACCCGCTAGGATACCTACATAGTCAAAGGGCCCGCTAGGTAACCTAGATAGTCCAAGTGCCCGCTAGGTAACCTAGAGTCCAAGTGCTCGCAAGTTAACCTAAATAGTCCAAGTGCCCGCTATGTAACCTAGATAATCAAAGTGTCCGTTAGGTAACCTAGATAGTAGAAGTGCCCGCTAGGTAACTTACATAGTACAAGGGCCCGCTAGTTGACCTAGATAGTCCAAGTGCTCGCTAGTTAACCTACATAGTCCAAGTGCCCGCTATGTAACCTAGATAGTCAAAGTGCCCGTTAGGTAAACTAGATAGTAGAAGTGCCCGCTAGGTAACTTACATAGTACAAGGGACCGCTAGTTAACCTATATAGTCCAAGTGCCCGCTAGGTGGCCTAAGTAGTCCAAATGTCCGATAGGGATCCTACATAGTCCAAGTGCTCGCTAGTTAACCTACATAGTCCAAATGCCCGCTATGTAACCTAGATAGTCAAAGTGCCCGCTAGGTAACTTACATTGTCCAAGTGCCCGCTAGGTAACCTAGATTGTCCAAGATCCCGCTAGTTAACCTACATAGTCCAATGCCCGATAGGGAACCTACATAGTCCAAGTGCCCGCTGAGGAACCTACATATTCCAAGTGGCCGCTAGGGAAGCTGCATTGTACAAGTGCCTGCTAATTAACCTAGATAGTCCAAGTGTCCGCTAGTTAACCTACATAGTCCATATGCCCTCTAGGGAACCTACATAATCCAAGTGCCCTCTAGGGAACCTACATAGTACAAGTAGCCCTTAGTTAACGTAGATTGTCCAAGTGTCCGCTAGGTAACCTAGATAGTCCAACAGCCCGCTAGTTAATCTACATTGTCCAAGTACCCGCTAGGTAACGTAGGTAGTTCAAGTGCCCGCTAGTTAACCGAGATAGTCCAAGTGCTCTCTAATTAACCTAGATCGTCCAAGTGCCCACTAGGTAACCTACATTGTCCAAGTTCCCGCTAGGTAACCTAGATAGTCCAAGTGCCCGTTACCTAACCTAGATAGGCCAAGTGCTCGCTAGGCAACCTACATAGTCCAAGTGCACATTCATTAACCTAGAAATCTAAGTGCCCGCTATGTAACCTAGACAGTCCAAGTGCCGGCTAGGTTACCTGCATAGTCCAAGTGCCCGTTTGTTAACCTAAATAGTCCAAGTGCACGCTAGGGAACCTATATAGTCCAAGGGCTCGCTGGTTAACCTAGATCGTCCAAGTGCCCGCTAGTTAACCTAGATCGTCCAAGTGCCGGCTAGTTAACCTACATAGTCAAGGGCCTACTTGTTAACCTAGATCGTCCAAGTGTCCTCTAGGTAACCAACATAGTGCAAGTGTCCGCTAGGTAACCCACATAATCCAAGTGCCCGCTAGTTAACATAAATAGTCCAAGTGCCCGCTAGGGAAGGTACATAGTCCAAGTGCCCGCTAGGTAACCTAGAGAGTGCAAGTGCCCGCTAGTTAACCTACATAGTCCAAGTGCCTGCTAGGTAACCTAGATAGTCCAAGGGCCTCCTAGTTATCCTACATAGTCCAAGTGCCCGCTAGGTAACCTACATACTGCAAGTGTCCGCTAGTTAAACTACATAGGCCAAGTGCCCGCTAGTTAGCCTAGATAGTCCAAGTGCCCGCTAGGTAACCTACATAGTGAAGTGTCCGCTAGTTAACCTACGTAGTCCAAGGGACCGCTAGTTAACCTAGATCGTCCAATTGTCCGCTAGTTAACCTACATAGTCCAAGTGCCCTATAGGGAACCTACATAGTCCAATTGCCCGCTCTGGAACATACATAGTCCAAGTGCCTGTTACTTAACCTAGATAATCCAAGTGCCCGCTAGTTAACCTACATAGTCCAAGTGCCCGCTAGGTAAGCTATATAGTCCAAATGCCCGCTAGGGAACCTACATAGTCCAAGTGCTCGCTAGGCAACATACATAGTCCAAGTGCCCACTAGTTAACCTAGATAGTCCAAGTGCCCGCTAGTTAACCAGGATTGTCCAAGTGCCCTCTAGTTAACTTACATAGTCCAAGGGACTGCTAGTTAACCTAGATAGTCCAAGTGCCCGCTAGCTAACCTACATAGTCCAAGTGCCCGCTATGTAACGTAGATAGTCCAAGTGCCCGCTAGGGAACGTACATAGTCCAAGTGCCCGCTAGGTAACTTAGATAGGCCAAGTGCCCGCTAGTTAACCTACATAGTACAAGTGCCTACTAGGTAAACTACATAGTCCAAGTGCCCACTAGGTAACCTAGACAGTTCAATTGCCCGCTAGTTAACCTAGACAGTCCATGTAACCGCTAGGGAACCTACATAGTCCAAGTGCCCGCTAGGGTACCTACATAGTCCAAGTGCCCGTTAGTTAACCTAGATAGTCAAAGTGCCTGCTAGGTAACCTAGATAGTCCAAGTGCCCGCTAGGTAACCTCCATAGTCCAATGCCCTTTAGGTAACCTTGATAGTCCAATTGCCCGTTAGCTAACCTAGATAGTCCAAGTGTCCGCTAGTTAACCTACATAGCCAATTGCCCGTTCGTTAAGCTAGATAGTCCAAGTGCCCGCTAGGTAACCTAGACGGTCCAAGTGCCTGCTAGGTTACCTACATAGTCTAATTTCATGTACGTTAACCTAGATAGTCCAAGTGCCCGCTGGTAACCTACATAGTCCAAGAGCCCGCTAGGTAACCTTGATAGTCCAAGTGCCTTCTAGTTAACCTACATAGTCCAAGTGCCCGCTAGGTAACCTAGATAGTCCAAGTGCCCGCTAGGTAACCTACATAGTCCATGTGCCTGCTAGGTAACCTACATAGTCCAAGTGCCCGATAGTTAACCTAGATAGTCCAAGTGCCCACTAGTAAACCTAGATAGTCTAAGGACCCACTAGTTAACCTAGATAGTCCAAGTGCCCGCTTCGTAACCTGGATAGTCTAAGTGCCCGCTAGATAACCAACATAGTCAAAGTGCGCGATAGGTTACCTACATAGTCCAAGTGCTCGCTAGGTAACCTACATAGTCCAAGTGCCCGCAAGGAAACCTACATAGTCTAAGTGCCCGCTAGGGAACCTACATAATCCAAGGGCCTGTTAGGTAACCTAGATAGTCCAAGTGCCCGTTAGCTAACCTTGATAGTCCAAGGGCCCGCTAGTTGACCTACATTGTCCAAGTGCCCGCTAGGGAACCTACATAGTCCAAGTGCCCGTTAGTTAACCTAGATAGTCAAAGTGCCCACTAGGTAACCTACATTGTCCAAGTTCCCGCTAGGTAACCTAGATAGTCCAAGTGCCCGTTACCTAACCTAGATAGGCCAAGTGCTCGCTAGGCAACCTACATACTCCAAGAGCCCATTCGTTAACCTAGAAATCTAAGTGCCCGCTATGTAACCTAGACAGTCCAAGTGCCGGCTAGGTTACCTGCATAGTCCAAGTGCCCGTTTGTTAACCTAGATAGTCCAAGTGCACGCTAGGGAACCTATATAGTCCAAGGGCTCGCTGGTTAACCTATATCGTCCAAGTGCCTGCTAGTTAACCTAGATCGTCCAAGTGCCGGCTAGTTAACCTACATAGTCCAAGGGCAGACTTGTTAACCTAGATCGTCCAAGTGTCCTCTAGGTAACCTACATAGTGCAAGTGTCCGCTAGGTAACCTACATAGTCCAAGTGCCCGCTAGTTAACATAAATAGTCCAAGTGCCCGCTATGGAAGGTACATAGTCCAAGTGCCCGAGAGGTAACCAAGAGAGTGCAAGTGCCCGCGAGGTAACCTACATTGTCCAAGTTCCCGCTAGGTAACCTAGATAGTCCAAGTGCCCGTTACCTAACCTAGATAGGCCAAGTGTTCGCTAGGCAACCTAGATAGTCCAAGTGCCCATTCATTAACCTAGAAATCTAAGTGCCCGCTATGTAACCTAGACAGTCCAAGTGCCGGCTAGGTTACCTGCATAGTCCAAGTGCCCGTTTGTTAACCTAGATAGTCCAAGTGCACGCTAGGGAACCTATATAGTCCAAGGGCTCGCTGGTTAACCTAGATCGTCCAAGTGCCCGCTAGTTAACCTAGATCGTCCAAGTGCCGGCTAGTTAACCTACATAGTCAAGGGCCTACTTGTTAACCTAGATCGTCCAAGTGTCCTCTAGGTAACCTACATAGTCCAAGTGCCCGCTAGTTAACATAAATAGTCCAAGTGCCCGCTAGGGAAGGTACATAGTCCAAGTGCACGCTAGGTAACCTAGAGAGTGCAAGTGCCCGCTAGTTAACCTACATAGTCCAAGTGCCTGCTAGGTAACCTAGATAGTCCAAGGGCCTCCTAGTTATCCTACATAGTCCAAGTGCCCGCTAGGTAACCTACATACTGCAAGTGTCCTCTAGTTAAACTACATAGTCCAAGTGCCCGCTAGTTAGCCTGGATAGTCCAAGTGCCCGCTAGGTAACCTACATAGTCCAAGTGCCCGCTAGGTAACCTAGACGGTCCAAGTGCCTGCTAGGTTACCTACATAGTCTAATTTCATGTACGTTAACCTAGATAGTCCAAGTGCCCGCTGGTAACCTACATAGTCCAAGAGCCCGCTAGGTAACCTTGATAGTCCAAGTGCCTTCTAGTTAACCTACATAGTCCAAGTGCCCGCTAGGTAACCTAGATAGTCCAAGTGCCCGCTAGGTAACCTACATAGTCCATGTGCCTGCTAGGTAACCTACATAGTCCAAGTGCCCGATAGTTAACCTAGATAGTCCAAGTGCCCACTAGTAAACCTAGATAGTCTAAGGACCCACTAGTTAACCTAGATAGTCCAAGTGCCCGCTTCGTAACCTGGATAGTCTAAGTGCCCGCTAGATAACCAACATAGTCAAAGTGCGCGATAGGTTACCTACATAGTCCAAGTGCTCGCTAGGTAACCTACATAGTCCAAGTGCCCGCAAGGAAACCTACATAGTCTAAGTGCCCGCTAGGGAACCTACATAATCCAAGGGCCTGTTAGGTAACCTAGATAGTCCAAGTGCCCGTTAGCTAACCTTGATAGTCCAAGGGCCCGCTAGTTGACCTACATTGTCCAAGTGCCCGCTAGGGAACCTACATAGTCCAAGTGCCCGTTAGTTAACCTAGATAGTCAAAGTGCCCACTAGGTAACCTACATTGTCCAAGTTCCCGCTAGGTAACCTAGATAGTCCAAGTGCCCGTTACCTAACCTAGATAGTCCAAGTGCTCGCTAGGCAACCTACATACTCCAAGAGCCCATTCGTTAACCTAGAAATCTAAGTGCCCGCTATGTAACCTAGACAGTCCAAGTGCCGGCTAGGTTACCTGCATAGTCCAAGTGCCCGTTTGTTAACCTAGATAGTCCAAGTGCACGCTAGGGAACCTATATAGTCCAAGGGCTCGCTGGTTAACCTATATCGTCCAAGTGCCTGCTAGTTAACCTAGATCGTCCAAGTGCCGGCTAGTTAACCTACATAGTCCAAGGGCAGACTTGTTAACCTAGATCGTCCAAGTGTCCTCTAGGTAACCTACATAGTGCAAGTGTCCGCTAGGTAACCTACATAGTCCAAGTGCCCGCTAGTTAACATAAATAGTCCAAGTGCCCGCTATGGAAGGTACATAGTCCAAGTGCCCGAGAGGTAACCAAGAGAGTGCAAGTGCCCGCGAGGTAACCTACATTGTCCAAGTTCCCGCTAGGTAACCTAGATAGTCCAAGTGCCCGTTACCTAACCTAGATAGGCCAAGTGTTCGCTAGGCAACCTACATAGTCCAAGTGCCCATTCATTAACCTAGAAATCTAAGTGCCCGCTATGTAACCTAGACAGTCCAAGTGCCGGCTAGGTTACCTGCATAGTCCAAGTGCCCGTTTGTTAACCTAGATAGTCCAAGTGCACGCTAGGGAACCTATATAGTCCAAGGGCTCGCTGGTTAACCTAGATCGTCCAAGTGCCCGCTAGTTAACCTAGATCGTCCAAGTGCCGGCTAGTTAACCTACATAGTCAAGGGCCTACTTGTTAACCTAGATCGTCCAAGTGTCCTCTAGGTAACCTACATAGTCCAAGTGCCCGCTAGTTAACATAAATAGTGCAAGTGCCCGCTAGGGAAGGTACATAGTCCAAGTGCACGCTAGGTAACCTAGAGAGTGCAAGTGCCCGCTAGTTAACCTACATAGTCCAAGTGCCTGCTAGGTAACCTAGATAGTCCAAGGGCCTCCTAGTTATCCTACATAGTCCAAGTGCCCGCTAGGTAACCTACATACTGCAAGTGTCCTCTAGTTAAACTACATAGTCCAAGTGCCCGCTAGTTAGCCTGGATAGTCCAAGTGCCCGCTAGGTAACCTACATAGTGCAAGTGTCCGCTAGTTAACCTACGTAGTCCAAGGGACCGCTAGTTAACCTAGATCGTCCAATTGTCCGCTAGTTAACCTACATAGTCCAAGTGCCCTATAGGGAACCTACATAGTCCAATTGCCCGCTCTGGAACATACATAGTCCAAGTGCCTGTTACTTAACCTAGATAATCCAAGTGCCCGCTAGTTAACCTACATAGTCCAAGTGCCCGCTAGGTAAGCTATATAGTCCAAATGCCCGCTAGGGAACCTACATAGTCCAAGTGCTCGCTAGGCAACATACATAGTCCAAGTGCCCACTAGTTAACCTAGATAGTCCAAGTGCCCGCTAGTTAACCAGGATTGCCCATGTGCCCTCTGGTTAACTTACATAGTCCAAGGGACTGCTAGTTAACCTAGATAGTCCAAGTGCCCGCTAGTTAACCTACATAGTCAAAGTGCCCGCTATGTAACGTAGATAGTCCAAGTGCCCGCTAGGGAACGTACATAGTCCAAGTGCCCGCTAGGTAACCTAGATAGGCCAAGTGCCTGCTAGTTCACCTACATAGTACAAGTGCCTGCTAGGTAAACTACATAGTCCAAGTGCCCACTAGGTAACCTAGACAGTTCAATTGCCCGCTAGTTAACCTAGACAGTCCATGTAACCGCTAGGGAACCTACATAGTCCAAGTGCCCGCTAGGGAACCTACATAGTCCAAGTGCCCGTTAGTTAACCTAGATAGTCAAAGTGCCTGCTAGGTAACCTAGATAGTCCAAGTGCCCGCTAGGTAACCTCCATAGTCCAATGCCCGTTAGGTAACCTTGATAGTCCAATTGCCCGTTAGCTAACCTAGATAGTCCAAGTGTCCGCTAGTTAACCTACATAGCCAATTGCCCGTTCGTTAAGCTAGATAGTCCAAGTGCCCGCTAGGTAACCTAGACTGTCCAAGTGCCCGCTAGGTTACCTACATAGTCTAAGTTCATGTTGGTTAACCTAAATAGTCCAAGTGCCCGCTGGTAACATACATAGTCCAAGAGCCCGCTAGGTAACCTTGATAGTCCAAGTGCCTTCTAGTTAACCTACATAGTCCAAGTGCCCGCTAGGTAACCTAGATAGTCCAAGTGCCCGCTAGGTAACCTACATAGTCCATGTGCCTGCTAGGTAACCTACATAGTCCAAGTGCCCGATAGTTAACCTAGATAGTCCAAGTGCCCACTAGTAAACCTAGATAGTCTAAGGACCCACTAGTTAACCTAGATAGTCCAAGTGCCCGCTTCGTAACCTGGATAGTCTAAGTGCCCGCTAGATAACCAACATAGTCAAAGTGCGCGATAGGTTACCTACATAGTCCAAGTGCTCGCTAGGTAACCTACATAGTCCAAGTGCCCGCAAGGAAACCTACATAGTCTAAGTGCCCGCTAGGGAACCTACATAATCCAAGGGCCTGTTAGGTAACCTAGATAGTCCAAGTGCCCGTTAGCTAACCTTGATAGTCCAAGGGCCCGCTAGTTGACCTACATAGTCCAAGTGCCCGCTAGGGAACCTACATAGTCCAAGTGCCCGTTAGTTAACCTAGATAGTCAAAGTGCCCACTAGGTAACCTACATTGTCCAAGTTCCCGCTAGGTAACCTAGATAGTCCAAGTGCCCGTTACCTAACCTAGATAGGCCAAGTGCTCGCTAGGCAACCTACATAGTCCAAGAGCCCATTCGTTAACCTAGAAATCTAAGTGCCCGCTATGTAACCTAGACAGTCCAAGTGCCGGCTAGGTTACCTGCATAGTCCAAGTGCCCGTTTATTAACCTAGATAGTCCAAGTGCACGCTAGGGAATCTATATAGTCCAAGGGCTCTATGGTTAACCTAGATCGTCCAAGTGCCTGCTAGTTAACCTAGATCGTCCAAGTGCCGGCTAGTTAACCTACATAGTCCAAGGGCCTACTTGTTAACCTAGATCGTCCAAGTGTCCTCTAGGTAACCTACATAGTGCAAGTGTCCGCTAGGTAACCTACATAGTCCAAGTGCCCGCTAGTTAACATAAATAGTCCAAGTGCCCGCTAGGGAAGGTACATAGTCCAAGTGCCCGCTAGGTAACCTAGAGAGTGCAAGTGCCCGCTAGTTAACCTACATAGTCCAGTGCCTGCTAGGCAACCTAGATAGTCCAAGGGCCTGCTAGTTATCCTACATAGTCCAAGTGCCCGCTAAGTAACCTACATACTGCAAGTGTCCGCTAGTTAAACTACATAGTCCAAGTGCCCGCTAGTTAGCCTAGATAGTCCAAGTGCCCGCTAGGTAACCTACATAGTGCAAGTGTCTGTTAGGTAACCTACGTAGTCCAAGGGACCGCTAGTTAACCTAGATCGTCCAATTGTCCGCTAGTTAACCTACATAGTCCAAGTGCCCTATAGGGAACCTACATAGTCCAATTGCCCGCTCTGGAACATACATAGTCCAAGTGCCTGTTACTTAACCTAGATAATCCAAGTGCCCGCTAGTTAACCTACATAGTCCAAATGCCCGCTAGGTAACCTATATAGTCCAAATGCCCGCTAGGGAACCTACATAGTCCAAGTGCTCGCTAGGCAACATACATAGTCCAAGTGCCCACTAGTTAACCTAGATAGTCCAAGTGCCCGCTAGTTAACCAGGATTGTCCAAGTGCCCTCTGGTTAACTTACATAGTCCAAGGGACTGCTAGTTAACCTACATAGCCCAAGGGCCCGCTAGTTAACCTAGATAGTCCAAGTGCCCGCTAGTTAACCTACATAGTCCAAGTGCCCGCTATGTAACGTACATAGTCCAAGTGCCCGCTAGGTAACCTAGATAGGCCAAGTGCCCGCTAGGTAACCTAGATAGGCCAAGTGCCCGCTAGTTAACCTACATAGTACAAGTGCCTGCTAGGTAAACTACATAGTCCAAGTGCCCACTAGGTAACCTAGACAGTTCAATTGCCAGCTAGTTAACCTAGACAGTCCATGTAACCGCTAGGGAACCTACATAGTCCAAGTGCCCGCTAGGGAACCTACATAGTCCAAGTGCCCGTTAGTTAACCTAGATAGTCAAAGTGCCTTCTAGGTAACCTAGATAGTCCAAGTGCACGCTAAGTAACCTCCATAGTCCAATGCCCGTTAGGTAACCTTGATAGTCCAATTGCCCGTTAGCTAACCTAGATAGTCCAAGTGTCCGCTAGTTAACCTACATAGTCCAATTGCCCGTTCGTTAAGCTAGATAGTCCAAGTGCCCGCTAGGTAACCTAGACAGTCCAAGTGCCCGCTAGGTTACCTACATAGTCTAAGTTCATGTTCGTTAACCTAGATAGTCCAAGTGCCCGCTGGTAACCTACATAGTCCAAGAGCCCGCTAGGTAACCTTGATAGTCCAAGTGCCTTCTAGTTAACCTACATAGTCCAAGTGCCCGCTAGGTAACCTAGATAGTCCCAGTGCCCGCTAGGTAACCTACATAGTCCATGTGCCCGCTAGGAAACCTACATAGTCCAAGTGCCCGATAGTTAACCTAGATAGTCCAAGTGCCCACTAGTAAACCTAGATAGTCTAAGGACCCGCTAGTTAACCTAGATAGTCCAAGTGCCCGCTTCGTAACCTGGATAGTCTAAGTGCCCACTAGATAACCAACATAGTCAAAGTGCGCGATAGGTAACCTACATAGTCCAAGTGCTCGCTAGGTAACCTACATATTCCAAATGCCCGCAAGGAAACCTACATAGTCTAAGTGCCCGCTAGGGAACCTACATAATCCAAGGGCCCGTTAGGTAACCTAGATAATCCAAGTGCCCGTTAGCTAAGCTTGATAGTCCAAGGGCCCGCTAGTTGACCTACATAGTCCAAGTGCCCACTAGGTAACCTACATAGTCCAAGGACCCGCTCGTTAACCTAGTTCATCCAAGTGTCCGATAATTAACCTACATAGTACAAGTGCCCGCTAGGTAACCAAGATAGTCAAAGTGGCCGCTAGGTAACCTACATAGTCCAAGTTCCTACTAGGTAACCTAGATAGTCCAAGTGCCCATTCATTAACCTAGAAATCTAAGTGCCCGCTATGTAACCTAGACAGTCCAAGTGCCGGCTAGGTTACCTGCATAGTCCAAGTGCCCGTTTGTTAACCTAGATAGTCCAAGTGCACGCTAGGGAACCTATATAGTCCAAGGGCTCGCTGGTTAACCTAGATCGTCCAAGTGCCCGCTAGTTAACCTAGATCGTCCAAGTGCCGGCTAGTTAACCTACATAGTCAAGGGCCTACTTGTTAACCTAGATCGTCCAAGTGTCCTCTAGGTAACCTACATAGTGCAAGTGTCCGCTAGCTAACCTACATAGTCCAAGTGCCCGCTAGTTAACATAAATAGTCCAAGTGCCCGCTAGGGAAGGTACATAGTCCAAGTGCACGCTAGGTAACCTAGAGAGTGCAAGTGCCCGCTAGTTAACCTACATAGTCCAAGTGCCTGCTAGGTAACCTAGATAGTCCAAGGGCCTCCTAGTTATCCTACATAGTCCAAGTGCCCGCTAGGTAACCTACATAATGCAAGTGTCCGCTAGTTAAACTACATAGTCCAAGTGCCCGCTAGTTAGCCTAGATAGTCCAAGTGCCCGCTAGGTAACCTACATAGTGCAAGTGTCCGCTAGTTAACCTACGTAGTCCAAGGGACCGCTAGTTAACCTAGATCGTCCAATTGTCCGCTAGTTAACCTACATAGTCCAAGTGCCCTATAGGGAACCTACATAGTCCAATTGCCCGCTCTGAAACATACATAGTCCAAGTGCCTGTTACTTAACCTAGATAATCCAAGTGCCCGCTAGTTAACCTACATAGTCCAAGTGCCCGCTAGGTAACCTATATAGTCCAAATGCCCGCTAGGGAACCTACATAGTCCAAGTGCTCGCTAGGCAACATACATAGTCCAAGTGCCCACTAGTTAACCTAGATAGTCCAAGTGCCCGCTAGTTAACCAGGATTGTCCAAGTGCCCTCTGGTTAACTTACATAGTCCAAGGGACTGCTAGTTAACCTAGATAGTCCAAGTGCCCGCTAGTTAACCTACATAGTCCAAGTGCCCGCTATGTAACGTAGATAGTCCAAGTGCCCGCTAGGGAACGTACATAGTCCAAGTGCCCGCTAGGTAACCTAGATAGGCCAAGTGCCCGCTAGTTAACCTACACAGTACAAGTGCCTGCTAGGTAAACTACATAGTCCAAGTGCCCACTAGGTAACCTAGAAAGTTCAATTGCCCGCTAGTTAACCTAGACAGTCCATGTAACCGCTAGGGAACCTACATAGTCCAAGTGCCCGCTAGGGAACCTACATAGTCCAAGTGCCTGTTAGTTAACCTAGATAGTCAAAGTGCCTGCTAGGTAACCTAGATAGTCCAAGTACCCACTAGGTAACCTCCATAGTCCAATGCCCGTTAGGTAACCTGGATAGTCCAATTGCCCGTTAGCTAACCTAGATAGTCCAAGTGTCCGCTAGTTAACCTACATAGCCAATTGCCCGTTCGTTAAGCTAGATAGTCCAAGTGCCCGCTAGGTAACCTAGACAGTCCAAGTGCCCGCTAGGTTACCTACATAGTCTAAGTTCATGTTCGTTAACCTAGATAGTCCAAGTGCCCGCTGGTAACCTACATAGTCCAAGAGCCCGCTAGGTAACCTTGATAGTCCAAGTGCCTTCTAGTTAACCTACATAGTCCAAGTGCCCGCTAGGTAACCTAGATAGTCCAAGTGCCCGCTAGGTAACCTACATAGTCCATGTGCCTGCTAGGTAACCTACATAGTCCAAGTGCCCGATAGTTAACCTAGATAGTCCAAGTGCCCACTAGTAAACCTAGATAGTCTAAGGACCCACTAGTTAACCTAGATAGTCCAAGTGCCCGCTTCGTAACCTGGATAGTCTAAGTGCCCGCTAGATAACCAACATAGTCAAAGTGCGCGATAGGTTACCTACATAGTCCAAGTGCTCGCTAGGTAACCTACATAGTCCAAGTGCCCGCAAGGAAACCTACATAGTCTAAGTGCCCGCTAGGGAACCTACATAATCCAAGGGCCTGTTAGGTAACCTAGATAGTCCAAGTGCCCGTTAGCTAACCTTGATAGTCCAAGGGCCCGCTAGTTGACCTACATAGTCCAAGTGCCCGCTAGGGAACCTACATAGTCCAAGTGCCCGTTAGTTAACCTAGATAGTCAAAGTGCCCACTAGGTAACCTACATTGTCCAAGTTCCCGCTAGGTAACCTAGATAGTCCAAGTGCCCGTTACCTAACCTAGATAGGCCAAGTGCTCGCTAGGCAACCTACATACTCCAAGAGCCCATTCGTTAACCTAGAAATCTAAGTGCCCGCTATGTAACCTAGATAGTCCAAGTGCCGGCTAGGTTACCTGCATAGTCCAAGTGCCCGTTTATTAACCTAGATAGTCCAAGTGCACGCTAGGGAATCTATATAGTCCAAGGGCTCTATGGTTAACCTAGATCGTCCAAGTGCCTGCTAGTTAACCTAGATCGTCCAAGTGCCGGCTAGTTAACCTACATAGTCCAAGGGCCTACTTGTTAACCTAGATCGTCCAAGTGTCCTCTAGGTAACCTACATAGTGCAAGTGTCCGCTAGGTAACCTACATAGTCCAAGTGCCCGCTAGTTAACATAAATAGTCCATGTGCCCGCTAGGGAAGGTACATAGTCCAAGTGCCCGCTAGGTAACCTAGAGAGTGCAAGTGCCCGCTAGTTAACCTACATAGTCCAGTGCCTGCTAGGCAACCTAGATAGTCCAAGGGCCTGCTAGTTATCCTACATAGTCCAAGTGCCCGCTAAGTAACCTACATACTGCAAGTGTCCGCTAGTTAAACTACATAGTCCAAGTGCCCGCTAGTTAGCCTAGATAGTCCAAGTGCCCGCTAGTTAACCTACATAGTCCAAGTGCCCTATAGGGAACCTACATAGTCCAATTGCCCGCTCTGGAACATACATAGTCCAAGTGCCTGTTACTTAACCTAGATAATCCAAGTGCCCGCTAGTTAACCTACATAGTCCAAGTGCCCGCTAGGTAACCTATATAGTCCAAATGCCCGCTAGGGAACCTACATAGTCCAAGTGCTCGCTAGGCAACATACATAGTCCAAGTGCCCACTAGTTAACCTAGATAGTCCAAGTGCCCGCTAGTTAACCAGGATTGTCCAAGTGCCCTCTGGTTAACTTACATAGTCCAAGGGACTGCTAGTTAACCTACATAGCCCAAGGGCCCGCTAGTTAACCTAGATAGTCCAAGTGCCCGCTAGTTAACCTACATAGTCCAAGTGCCCGCTATGTAACGTAGATAGTCCAAGTGCCCGCTAGGTAACCTAGATAGGCCAAGTGCCCGCTAGGTAACCTAGATAGGCCAAGTGCCCGCTAGTTAACCTACATAGTACAAGTGCCTGCTAGGTAAACTACATAGTCCAAGTGCCCACTAGGTAACCTAGACAGTTCAATTGCCAGCTAGTTAACCTAGACAGTCCATGTAACCGCTAGGGAACCTACATAGTCCAAGTGCCCGCTAGGGAACCTACATAGTCCAAGTGCCCGTTAGTTAACCTAGATAGTCAAAGTGCCTGCTAGGTAACCTAGATAGTCCAAGTGCATGCTAAGTAACCTCCATAGTCCAATGCCCGTTAGGTAACCTTGATAGTCCAATTGCCCGTTAGCTAACCTAGATAGTCCAAGTGTCCGCTAGTTAACCTACATAGTCCAATTGCCCGTTCGTTAAGCTAGATAGTCCAAGTGCCCGCTAGGTAACCTAGACAGTCCAAGTGCCCGCTAGGTTACCTACATAGTCTAAGTTCATGTTCGTTAACCTAGATAGTCCAAGTGCCCGCTGGTAACCTACATAGTCCAAGAGCCCGCTAGGTAACCTTGATAGTCCAAGTGCCTTCTAGTTAACCTACATAGTCCAAGTGCCCGCTAGGTAACCTAGATAGTCCAAGTGCCCGCTAGGTAACCTACATAGTCCATGTGCCCGCTAGGTAACCTACATAGTCCAAGTGCCCGATAGTTAACCTAGATAGTCCAAGTGCCCACTAGTAAACCTAGATAGTCTAAGGACCCGCTAGTTAACCTAGATAGTCCAAGTGCCCGCTTCGTAACCTGGATAGTCTAAGTGCCCACTAGATAACCAACATAGTCAAAGTGCGCGATAGGTAACCTACATAGTCCAAGTGCTCGCTCGGTAACCTACATATTCCAAATGCCCGCAAGGAAACCTACATAGTCTAAGTGCCCGCTAGGGAACCTACATAATCCAAGGGCCCGTTAGGTAACCTAGATAGTCCAAGTGCCCGTTAGCTAAGCTTGATAATCCAAGGGCCCGCTAGTTGACCTACATAGTCCAAGTGCCCACTAGGTAACCTACATAGTCCAAGGGCCCGCTCGTTAACCTAGTTCATCCAAGTGTCTGATAATTAACCTACATAGTACAAGTGCCCGCTAGGTAACCTAGATAGTCCAAGTGCCTGCTAGTGCATGTACATAGACCAAGTGCCCGCTGGTAACCTACATAGTCCAGTGCCTGATAGGGAACCTACATAGTTCAAGTGCCCGTTTGGGAGCCTAGATAGTCCAAGTGCCCGCTAGGGAACCTGCATCGTGCAAGTGCCTGCTAGGTAACCTAGATAATCCAAGTGCCCGCTAGTTAACCTAGATCGTCCAAGTGCCCGCTAGGTAACCTGCATATTCCAAGTGGCCGTTAGGTAACCTAGATAGTCCAAGTGCCCGCTAGGTAACCTAGATAGTCAAAGTGCCCGTTAGGTAACCTAGATAGTCCAAGTGCCCACTAGGTAACCTACATTGTCCAAGTTCCCGCTAGGTAACCTAGATAGTCCAAGTGCCCGTTACCTAACCTAGATAGGCCAAGTGCTCGCTAGGCAACCTACATAGTCCAAGTGCCCATTCGTTAACCTAGAAATCTAAGTGCCCGCTATGTAACCTAGACAGTCCAAGTGCCGGCTAGGTTACCTGCATAGTCCAAGTGCCCGTTTGTTAACCTAGATAGTCCAAGTGCCCGCTAGGGAACCTATATAGTCCAAGTGCTATCTAGGTAACCTAGATAGTCCATGGGCCCGCTAGTTTACCTACATAGTCCAAGGGCTCGCTGGTTAACCTAGATCGTCCAAGTGCCGGCTAGTTAACCTACATAGGCCAAGGGCCTACTTTTAACGTAGATCGTCCAAGTGTCCTCTAGTTAACCTACATAGTCCAAGTGCCCACTAGGTAACCTACATAGTGCAAGTGTCCGCTAGGTAACCTACATAGTCCAAGTGCCCGCTAGTTAACATAAATAGTCCAAGTGCCCGCTAGGGAAGGTACATAGTCCAAGTGCCCGCTAGGTAACCTAGAGAGTGCAAGTGCCCGCTAGTTAACCTACATAGTCCAAGTGCCTGCTAGGAAACCTAGATAGTCCAAGGGTCTGCTAGTTATCCTACATAGTCCAAGTGCCCGCTAGGTAACCTACATAGTGCAAGTGTCCGCTAGTTAAACTACATAGTCCAAGTGTCCGCTAGTTAGCCTAGATAGTCCAAGTGCCCGCTAGGTAACCTACATAGTGCAAGTGTCCGCTAGTTAACCTACGTAGTCCAAGGGACCTCTAGTTAACCTAGATCGTCCAATTGTCCGCTAGTTAACCTACATAGTCCAAGTACCCGCTAGGTAACCTATATAGTCCAAATGCCCGCTAGGGAACCTACATAGTCCAAGTGCTCGCCTGGCAACCTACATAGTCCAAGTGCCCGCTAGTTAACCTAGATAGTCCAAGTGCCCGCTAGTTAACCAGGATTGTCCAAGTGCCCTCTAGTTAACTTACATAGTCCAAGGGCCTGCTAGTTAACCTACATAGCCCAAGGGCCCGCTACTTAACCTAGATAGTCCAAATGCCCGCTAGTTAACGTACATCGTCCAAGTGCCCGCTTTGTAACGTAGATAGTCCAAGTGCCCACTAGGGAACGTACATAGTCCAAGTGCCCGCTAGGTAACCTAGATAGGCCAAGTGCCCGCTAGTTAACCTACATAGTCCAAGTGCCTGCTAGGTAAACCACATAGTCCAAGTGCCCACTAGGTAAACTAGACAGTCCAATTGCCCGCTAGTTAACCTAGACAGTCCATGTAACCGCGAGGGAAGCCACATAGTCCAAGTGCCCGCTAGGAAACCTACATAGTCAAAGTGCCCGTTAGTTAACCTAGATAGTCAAAGTGCCTGCTAGGTAACCTAGATAGTCCAAGTGCCCGCTAGGTAACCTCCATAGTCCAATGCCCGTTAGCTAACCTAGATAGTCCATGTGTCCACTAGTTGACCTACATAGTCCAATTGCCCGTTCGTTAAGCTAGATAGTCCAAGTGCCCGCTAGGTAACCTAGACAGTCCAAGTGCCTGCTAGGTTACCTACATAGTCCAAGTGCATGTTCGTTAACCTAGATAGTCCAAGTGCCCGCTGGTAACCTACATAGTCCAAGAGCCCGCTAGGTAACCTTGATAGTCCAAGTGCCTTCTAGTTAACCTACATAGTCCAAATGCCCGCTAGGTAACCTAAATAGTCCAAGTGCCCGCTATGTAACCTACATAGTCCACGTGCCCGCTAGGTAACCTACATAGAACAAGTGCCCGATAGTTAACCTAGATAGTCCAAGTGCCCACTAGTAAACCTAGATAGTCCAAGGGCCCGCTAGTTAACCTAGATAGTCCAAGTGCCCGCTAGTTAATCTAAATCGTCCAAGTGTCCGCTAGGTAACCTACATAGTCCAAGTGCCTGCTAGGTAACCTAAATAGTCCAAATGCCTGTTAGCTAACCTACATAGTCCAAGTGCCCGTTCGTTAACCTAGATAGTCCAAGTGCCCGCTATGTAACCTAGACAGTCAAAGTGCCCGCTAGGTTACCTACATAGTCCAAGTGTCCGTTCGTTAACCTAGATAGTCCAAGTGCCCGTTTGGTAACCTACATAGTCCAAGTGCCCGCTACGTAACCTGTATAGTCTAAGTGCCCGCTAGATAACCAACATAGTCAAAGTGCGCGATAGGTAACCTACATAGTCCAAGTGCCAGTTAGGGAACCTACATAGTCCAAGTGCTCGCTAGGTAACCTACATAGTCCAAATGCCCGCAAGGAAACCTACATAGTCTAAGTGCCCGCTAGGGAACCTACATAATCCAAGTGCCCGTTAGGTAACCTAGATAGCCCAAGGTCCCGTTAGCTAACCTAGATAGTCCAAGGGCCCGCTAGTTGACCTACATAGTCCAAGTGCCCGCTAGTTAACCTACATAGTCCAAGTGCAGGCTAGGTAACCTAGATAGTTCAAGTACCCGTTAGCTACCCTAGATAGTCCAAGTGCCCGGTAGGTAACCTACATAGTCAAAGTGCCCGCTAGGTAACCTAGATAGTCCAAGTTCCTGTTTGCAAACCCAGATAGTCCAAGTGTCCGCTAGGTAACCTACATAGTCCAAGGGCCCGCTCATTAACCTAGTTCGTCCAAGTGTTCGCTAATTAACCTAAATAGTCCAAGTGCCCGCTAGGTAACCAAGATAGTCAAAGTGGCCACTAGGTAACCTACATAGGCCAAGTTCCCACTAGGTAACCTAAATAGTCCAAGTGCCCGCTAGTTAACCTACATAGTCCTAGTGCCCGCTACTTAACCTACATAGTCCAAGTGCACGCTAGGTAACCTAGATAGTCCATGTGCCCGCTAGTTAACCTGCATAGTCCAAGTGCCCGATAGAAACCTATATAGTCCAAGTGCCCGATAGGGAACCTACATAGTCCAAGTGCCCGCTATGGAACCTACATAGTCCAAGTGCCCGTTAGGGAACCAATAGTCTTAGTGCTGGCTAGGGAACCTGTATCATCCAAGTGCCCGCTAGGTAACCTAGATAATCCAAGTGCCCGCTAGTTAACCTACAAAGTCCAAGTGCTCGCTAGGTAATCTATACAGTCCAAAATTCCCCTAGGGAACCTACATAGTCCAAGTACCCGCTAATTAACCTACATAGTCCAAATGACCGTTAGCTAACCTAGATAGTCTAAGGGCCCACTAGTTAACCTACATAGTTCAAGTGCCCGCTAGGTAACTTAGATAATCCAAGTGCCCGCTAGTTAACCTACATAGTCCAAAGGCCCGCTCGTTAACCTACATACTGCAAGGGCCCGCTAGTTAACCTAGATCGTCCAAGTGTCCACTAGTTAACCTACAAAATCCAAATGCCAGTTAGCTAACCTAGATAGTCCTAGGGCCCGCTAGTTGACCTACATAGTCCAAATGCCCGCTAGGTAACCAAGATAGACCAAGTGCCCGCTTGTTAACCTAGATAATCCTAGTGCCCGTTAGTTAACCTAGATAGTCCAAGTGCCTGCTAGTTAACCTACATAGTCGAAGGGCTCCTTAGTTAACCTAGATATTCCAAGTGCCAGCTAGTTAACCTAGATTGTCCAAGTGTCCGCTACTTAACCTACATAGTACAAGTGCACTTTAGGTAACCTAGATAGTCCAAGTGCCCGCTAGGTAACTTACATAGTCCAAGTTCCCGCTAGGTAACCTAGATAGTCAAGGGCCCATTACCTAACCTAGATCGTCCAAGTGCCCGCTAGGCAACCTACATAGTCCGAGTGCCCGTTCGTTAACCTAGAAATCCAAGTGCCCGCTAGGTAACCTAGACAGTCCAAGTGCCCGCTAGGTTACCTGCATAGTCCAAGTGCCCGTTAGGTAACCTACATAGTCCAAGTGCCCGCTAGGTAACCTAGATAGTCCAAGTACCCGTTAGCTAACCTAGATAGTCCAAGTGCCCGCTAGGTAACCTAGATAGTTCAAGTTCCTATTAGCTAACCTAGATAGTCAAAGTGCCCGCTAGGTAACCTACATAGTCCAAGGGCCCGCTCGTTAACCTAGTTCGTCCAAGTGTCCGCTAATTAACCTACATAGTCCAAGTGCCCGCTAGGTAAACAAGATAGTCAAAGTGTCCGCTAGGTAACCTACATAGTCCAAGTTCCCACTAGGAAACCTAGATAGTCCAAGTGCCCGTTACCTAACCTAGATAGTCCAAGTGCACGCTAGGTAACCTACATAGTCCTAGTGCCCGCTAGTTAACCAACATTGTCCAAGTGCCCGATACAGAACCTACATAGTCCAAGTGCCCGTTAGGTAACCTACATAGTCCAAATGCCCGCTAGTAACCTACATAGTCCAAGGGCCCGCTAGGGAACCTGCATCGTACAAGTGCCCGCTAGTTAACCTATAGTCCAAGTGCCCGCTAGGTAACCTACATATTCCAAGTTCCCGATAGGTATCCTAGATAGTCCAAGTGCCCGTTACCTAACCTAGATAGTCTAAGTGCCCGTTAGGTTACCTACATAGTCCACGTGCCCGTTCGTTAACCTAGATAGTCCACATGCCCGCTAGGTAACCTACATAGTCCATGGGCTGGCTAGGTAACCTTTAGAATCCAAGTGCCCGCTAGGTAACCTAGATATTCCAAGTGCCCGTTAGGTAACCTAGATAGTCCAAGTGCCCGCTAGTTAACCTACATAGTCCAAGTGCCCTCTAGGTAACCTAGACAGTCCAAGTGCCTGCTAGGTTACCTGCATAGTCAAAGTGCCCGTTCGTTAACCTAGATAGTCCAAGTTCCTGTTAGCTAACCTACATAGTCCAGCCCGTTCGTTAACCTAGACAGTTCAAGTGCCCGCTAGGTAACCTAGACAGTCCAAGTGCCTGCTAGGTAACCTACATAGCCAAGTGCCCGTTTGCTAACCTAGATCCTCAAAGGGCCCGCTAGTTAACCTACATAGTCCAAGGGCCCGCTAGTTACCCTAGATATTCCAAGTGCCCGCTAGTTAACCTACATAGTCCAAGGTCCGTTAGTTAACCTAGATAGGCCAAGTGCCCTCTAGTTAACCTACATAGTCCAAGGGTCCTCTAGTTAACCTACATAGTCCAATTGCCCGCTAGGGGACGTACATAGTCCAAGTGCCCGCTAGGTAACCTAGATAGTCCATGTGCCCACTAGTTAACCTTCATAGTCCAAGTGCCCGCTGAGGAACCTACATAGTCCAAGTGTCCGAAAGGGAACCTACGTATTCCAAGTGCCCGTTAGGGCACCTAGATAGTCCAAGAGCCCATAGGGAACCTATATAGTCCAAGTGCCCTCTAAGGAACCTACATAGTCAAAGTGCCCGCTA
Organism: Tenrec ecaudatus; assembly: GCF_050624435.1. Lineage (NCBI taxonomy): Eukaryota > Metazoa > Chordata > Mammalia > Afrosoricida > Tenrecidae > Tenrec > Tenrec ecaudatus. Next base: position 132,872 of record NW_027459400.1, on the reverse strand, counting down.
GGGAACCTGCATTGTACAAGTGCCCGCAGTTAACCTAGATAGTCCAAGTGCCCGCTAGGTAACCTAGATAGTCCAAAGGCCCGCTAGTTAACCTACCTAGTACAAGTGCCCGATAGGGAACCTACATAGTCCAAGTGCCCAATGAGGAACCTACATAGTCCAAGTGCCCGATAGGGAATCTTCATATTCCAAGTGCCCGTTAGGGAACCCAGATAATCCAAGTGCCCATAGGGAACCTATATAATCCAAGTACCCTCTAGGGAAGCTACATATTCATAGTGCCCGCTAGGGAACCTGCATTGTCCAAGTGCCCGCTAGTTAACCTAGATCGTCCAAGTGTCCGCTAGTAAACCTACATAGTCCAAGTTCCCGTTAGGTAACCTAGATAGGCCAAGTGCCCGCAAGGTAACCTACATAGTCCAAGTGCCCGCTAGGTAACCTAGATATTCCAAGTTCCGGTTTACTAACCTAGATAGTCCAAGTGCCCGCGAAGTAACCTACATAGTCCAAGTGCCCATTCGTTAACCTAGATAGTCCAAGTGCCCGCTAGGTAACCTATACTGTCCAAGTGCGCGCTAGGTTACCTACACAGTCCAAGTGCACATTCGTTAACTTAGATAGTCCAAGTCGCGCTAGGTAACCTACATAGTCCAAGGGCCCGCTAGGTAACCTATATAGTCCAAGTGCCCGCTAGTTAACCTATAGTCCAAGTGCCCCTTGGTAACCTACATATTCCAAGTTCCCGCAAGGTAACCTAGATAGTCCAAGTGCCCGTTACCTAACCTAGATAGTCCAAGTGCCCGTTAGGTTACCTACATAGTCCACGTGCCCGTTCGTTAACCTAGATAGTCCAAGTGCCCGCTAGGTAACCTTCATAGTCCAAGTGCCCGCTAATTAACCTACATAGTCCAAGTGCCCGTTAGGTAACCTAGACAGTCCAAGTGCCTGCTAGGTAACCTCCATAGTCCATGTGCCCGCTAATTAACCTATATAGTCCAAGTGCCCGCTAGGGAACCATCATCGTCCAAGTGCCCGCTAGTTAATCTAGATAGTCCAAGTGCCCGCTAGTTAACCTAGATCGTCCAAGTACCCGCTAGTTAACCTACATAGTCCAAGGTCCACTAGTTAACCTAGATTGTCCAAGTGTCCTCTAGTCAACCTACATAGTCCAATTTCCCGTTAGGTAACCTAGATAGTCCAAGTGCCCGCAAGGTAACCTACATAGTCCAAGTGCCCGCAAGGTAACCTACATAGTCCAAGTGCCCGCTAGGTAACCTAGTTAGTCGAAGTTCCTGTTAGCTAACCTAGATAGTCCAAGTGCCCGCTAGGTAACCTACATAGTCCTAGTGCCCGCTAGTTAAACTAGATAGTCCAAGTTCCTGTTAGCTAACCAACATAGTCCAAGTGCCCGTTAGTTAACCTAGATAGTCCAAGTGCCCGCGAGGTAACCTACATAGTCCAAGTGCCTGCCCGGTAACCTACATAGTCCATGTGCCCGCTAGGTAACTTAAATAATCCAAGTGCCAGTTAGCTAATATAGATAGTCCATGTGCCCGCTAGGTAACCTACATAGTCTAAGTGCCCGTTCGTTAACCTAGATAGTCCATGGGCCCGCTAGGTTACCTAGACAGTCCAATTGCCTGCTAGGTTACCTACATAGTCCAAGTGCTCTTTTGCTAACCTAGATCGTCAAAGTGCCCGCTAGTTAACCTACATAGTCCAAGTGCCCGCTAGTTAACCTAGATCGTCCAAGTGTCCTCTAGTTAACCTACATAGTCCAATTTCCCGTTAGGTAACCTAGATAGTCCAAGTGCCCGCAAGGTAACCTACATAGTCCAAGTGCCTGCTAGGTAACCTAGATATTCAAAGTTCCTGTTAACTAACCTAGAAAGTCCAAGTGCCCGCTAGGTAACCTACATAGTCCATGGGCCCGCTAGGTAACCGAGATAGTCCAAGTGCCCCCTAGTTAACCTAGATAGTCCAAGGGTCCGTTAGGTAACCTAGATAGTACAATTGCCTGTTAGGTAACCTAGATAGTCCAAGGGCCCTCTAGTTAACCTACATAGTCCAAGTGCCCGCTAGGGAACCTACATAGTCCATGTGCCCGCTAGTTAACATAGATTGTACAAGTGCCCGCTAGGAAACGTACATAGTCCACGTGCCTGCTAGGTAACCTAGATTGTCCAAGTGCTTGCTAGTTAGCCTACATAGTCCAAGTGCCCGCTAGGTAACTAACATAGTCCAAGTGCCCGTTAGGGTACCCAGATAGTCCAAGTGCCCGCTAGGTAACCTACATAGTCCAAGTGCCCGTTTGCTAACCTAGATCGTCAAAGGCCACTAGTTAACCTAGATAGTCAATAGGCCGGCTAGTTAACCTAGATAGTCAAAGTGTCCGCTTTTTAACCTACATAGTCCAAGGGCCCGCTTGGTAACTTACATAGTCCTAGTGCCCGCTAGTTAACCTACATTGTCCAAGTTCCTGATAGGGAACCTACATAGTCCTAGCGCCTGCTAGTTAACCTAAATTGTCCAAGTGCCCGCTAGGGTACCCACATAGTACAAGTGCCCGTTAGGTAACCTAGATACTCCAAATGCCCGCTAGGGAACCCACATAGTCGAAGTGCCCGCTAGGGAACTTACATAGTCAAAGGGCCTGCTAGGGAACATACATAGTCCACGTACCCTCTAGGGAATCTTCATAGTCCTAGTGCCTGCTAGGGAACATATATACTCCAAGTGCCCATTAGGGAACCTATATAGTCCAAATGCCCACTAGGGCACCTACATAATCCAAATGCACGCTAATTAACCTACATAGTCGAAATGCCCGTTAGATAACCTAGATAGTCCAAGGGCCAACTAGTTAACCTACATGGTTCAAGTGCCTACTAGGTAACCTAGCTAATCCAAGTGCCCGCTAGTTAACCTATATAGTCCAAGTGCCCGCTAGTTAACCTAGATGGTCCAAGTGCCCGCTAGTTAACCTACATAGTCCAAGAGCCCTCTAGTTAACCTACATAGTCCTAGTGCCCTCTAGTTAACCTACATAGTCCAAGTGCCAGTAAGCTAACCTAGATAGTCCAAGGGCCCGCTAGTTGACCTACATAGTCCAAGTGCCCGCTAGGTAACCTAGATAGTCCAAGTGCCGCTAGGTAACCTAGATAGTCCTATTGCCCGTTAGGTAACCTAGATAGTCCAAGTGCCCACTAGGGGACGTACATAGTCCAAGTGCCCTCTTGGTAACCTAGATAGTCCAAGTGCCCGCTAGGTAACCTAGATAGTCTAAGTGCCCGCTAGTTAACCTACATATTCCAAGGGCCTGCTAGTTAACCTACATAGTCCAAGTGCCCGATAGGGAACCAACATTGTCCAAGTGCCCGCTAAGGGACGTACATAGTACAAGTGCCCGCTAGGGAACCTACATAGTCCAAGTGCCCTTTAGGGAACCTAGATAGTCCAAGTGCCCGCTAGAGAACCTGCATTGTCCAAGTGCTCGCTAGTTAACCTAGATAGTCCAAGGGCCTGCTAGTTAACCTAGATTTTCCAATTTCCCATTAGGTAACCTAGATAGTCCAAGTGCCCGCTAGGTAACCTACATAGTCCAACTGCCCGCTAGGTAACCTAGATAATCCAATTGCTCGTTAGCTAACCTAGATAGTTCAAGTGCCAGCTAGGAAACCTACAGAGTCCAAGTACCCGTTCGTTAACATAGAAGTCCAAGTGCCCGCTAGGTAACCTAGACTGTCCAAGTGCCCGTAAGGTTACCTGAATAGTCCAAGTGCCCGTTAGCTAACCTAGATTGTCCAAGTGCCCGCTAGGTAACCTAGATAGTCCAAGTTCCTGTTAGCTAACCTAGATAGTCCAAGTGCCCGCTAGGTAACCTACATAGTCCAAGGGCCCGCTCGTTAACCTAGGTTGTCCAAGTGTCCGCTAGTTCACCTAGATAGTCCAAGTGCCCGCTAGGTAACCTAGTTAGTCCAAGTTCCTGTTAGCTAACCTAGATAGTCCAAGTGCCCGCTAGGTAACCTTCATAGTCCTAGTGCCCGCTAGTTAACCTAGATAGTCCAAGTTCCTGTTAGCTAACCAACATAGTCCAAGTGCCCGTTCGTTAACCTAGATTGTCCAAGTGCCCGCTAGGTAACCTAGATAGTCCAAGTTCCTGTTAGCTAACCTAGATAGTCCAAGTGCCCGCTAGGTAACCTACATAGTCCAAGGGCCCGCTCGTTAACCTAGGTTGTCCAAGTGTCCGCTAGTTCACCTAGATAGTCCAAGTGCCCGCTAGGTAACCTAGTTAGTCCAAGTTCCTGTTAGCTAACCTAGATAGTCCAAGTGCCCGCTAGGTAACCTTCATAGTCCTAGTGCCCGCTAGTTAACCTAGATAGTCCAAGTTCCTGTTAGCTAACCAACATAGTCCAAGTGCCCGTTCGTTAACCTAGATAGTCCAAGTGCCCGCTAGGTAACCTACATAGTCCAAGTGCCCGCCCGGTAACCTACATAGTCCATGTGCCCGCTAGGTAACTTAGATAGTCCAAGTTCCCGTTAGCTAATATAGATAGTCCATGTGCCCGCTAGGTAACCTACATAGTCTAAGTGCCCGTTCGTTAACCTAGATAGTCCAAGGGCCCGCTAGGTAACCTACATAGTCCAACTGCCCGCTAGGTAACCTAAATACTCCAAGTGCCCGTTAGCTAACCTAGATAGTCCTAGTGCCCGCTAGGTAATCTACATAGTTAAAGTGCCCGATAGGTAACCTAGATAGTCCAAGTACCTGTTAGCTAACCTAGATAGTCCAAGTGCCCGCTAGGTAACCTATATAGCCCAAGGGCCCACTCGTTAACCTAGTTCGTCCAAGTGTCCGCTAGTTTACCTACATAGTCCCAGTGCCCGATACGGAACCTACATAGTCCAAATGACCGTTAGGTAACCTACATAGTCCAAATGCCCGCTAGTGCCCAAAATAGTCCAAGTGCCTGATAGGGAACCTATATAATCCAAGTGCCCGCTAGGGAACTTACATAGTCAAAGTGCCCGCTAGTTAACCTAGATAGTCCAAGTACCCGCTAGGTAACGTAGATAGTTCAAGTGCACGCTAGGTAACCTAGATATTCCAAGTGACCGCTAGGGCACCTACATAGTCCAAGTACCCGCTAATTAACCTTCATAGTCCAAGTGCCCGTTAGCTAACCTAGATAATCTAAGGGCCCACTAGTTAACCTACATAGTTCAAGTGACCGCTAGTTAACCTAGATCATCCAGGTGCGCGCTAGTTAACCTACATAGTCCAAGGGCCCGCTAGTTAACTTACATAATCCAAGTGCCCGTTAGCTAACCTAGATAGTCCAAGGGCCCGCTATTTGACCTAAATAGTCCAAGTGCCCGCCAAGTAACCTAGATAGTCCAAGTGCCCGCTAGTTAACCTAGATAGTCCTAGTGCCCGTTAGTTAACCTATATAGTCCAAGTGCCCACTAGGGTACGTACATAGTCCAAGTGCCCGCTAGGTAACCTAGATAGTCCAAGTGCCCGCTAGGGTATGTACATAGACCAAGTGCCCGCTAGGTAACCTAGATAGTCCAAGTTCCCGCTAGTTAACCTACATAGTCAAAGTGCCCGATAGGGAGCCTAGATAGTCCAAGTGCCTGCTAGGGAACCTGAATCGTCCAAGTGCCCGCTAGGTAACCTAGATAGTCCAAGTGCCCTAGTTAACCTAGATAGTCCAAGTGCCTGCTAGTTAATCTAGATCGTCCAAGTGCCCGCTAGTTGAGCTACATATTCCAAGGGCCCCCTAGTTAACCTAGATATTCCAAGTGCCGGATAGTTAACCTAGATCGTCCAAGTGTCCGCTAGTTAACCTACGTAGTCCAAGTGCCCGTTAGGTAGCCTAGATACTCCAAGTGACCGCTAGGAAACCTACATAGTCCTAGTGCCCGCTAGGTAACCTAGATAGTCCATGTTCCTGTTAGCTAAACTAGATAGTCCAAGTGCCCGCTAGTTAACCTAGATCGTCCAAGTGTCCGCTACTTAACCTACATAGTCCAAGTGCCCATTAGTTAGCCTAGATAGTCCAAGTGACCGCTATGAAACCTACATAGTCCTAGTGCCCGCTAGGTAACCTAGATAGTCCAAGTTCCTGTTAGCTAACCTAGATAGTCCAAGTGCCCGCTAGATAACCTAGATAGTCAAAGTGCCCGTTAGGTAACCTAGATAGTCTAAGTGCCCGCTAGGTAACCTACATAGTCCAAGTTCCCGCTAGGTAACCTAGATAGTCCAAGTGTCCGTTACCTAACATAGATCCTCCAAGTGCCCGCTAGGCAACCTACATATTCCAAGTGCCCTTTCGTTAACCTAGAAGTCCAAGTGCCCGCTAGGTAACCTAGTCAGTCCAAGTGCCCGCCAGGTTACCTGCATAATCCAAGTGCCCGTTAGGTAACCTAGATAGTCCACGTTCCTGTTAACTAACCTAGATAGTCCAAGAGCCCGCTAGGTAACCTACATAGTCCAGAAGCCTGCTCGTTAACCTAGATAGTCCCGGTGCCCCTTAGCTAACCTAGATATTCCAAGTGCCCGCTAGTTAACCTACATAGTCCAAGTGCCCGTTAGTTAAAATAGATAGTCCAAGTGCCCGGTAGGTAACCTAGACAGACCAAGTTCCCGCTAGGTTACCTACATAGTCCAAGTGAACACTAGTTAACCTGATAGTGAAAGTCCCTTCTAGTTAACCTACATAGTCCAAGGGCCCGCTAGTTAACCTACATAGTCCAAGGGCCCGCTATGTAACCTAGATAGTTCAAGTGCCCGCTAGTAAACCTAGATTGTCCAAGTGTCCGCTAGTTAACCTAAATAGTCCAAGAGCCCTCTAGGTAACTTATATAGTCCAAGTGCCCGTTAGGTAACCTAGATAGTCCAAGGGCCCGCTAGGTAACCTACATAGTCCAAGTGCCCGCTAGGGAACCTACATAGTCCAAGTGCCCGCTAGGTAACCCACATAGTCTAATTGCCCGATAGGGAACCTACATATACCATGTGCACGCTAGGTAACCTACATAGTCCAAATGCCGCTAGTAACCTACATACTCAAAGTGCAAGAAGGGATCCTGCATAATCCAAGTGCCCGCTAGGAAACGTACATAGTCCATGTGCCCGCTAGGTAACCTAGATAGTCCAAGTGCCTGCTAGTTAACCTACATAGTCTAAGTGCCCGCTAGGTAACCTAGATAGTCCAAGTGCCCGCTAGTTAACCTACATAGTCCAAGTGCCCGCTAGGTAACCTACATAGTCCAAATGCCGCTAGTAACCTACATACTCAAAGTGCAAGAAGGGATCCTGCATAATCCAAGTGCCCGCTAGGGAACCTACATAGTCGAAATGCCCATTAGGTAACCTAGATAGTCCAAGTGCCCGCTAGTTAACCTAGATCGTCCAAGTGTCCGCTACTTAACCTACATAGTCCAAGTGCCCGTTAGTTAGCCTAGATAGTCCAAGTGACCGCTATGAAACCTACATAGTCCTTGTGCCCGCTAGGTAACCTAGATAGTCCAAGTTCCTGTTAGCTAACCTAGATAGTCCAAGTGCCCCCTAGATAACCTAGATAATCCAAGGGCCCGCTAGGTAACCTACATAGTCCAAGTGCCCGCTAGGGAACCTACATATTCCAAGTGCCCGCTAGGTAACCCACATAGTCTAATTGCCCGATAGGGAACCTACATTGACCATGTGCACGCTAGGTAACCTACATAGTCCAAATGCCGCTAGTAACCTACATACTCAAAGTGCAAGAAGGGATCCTGCATAATCCAAGTGCCCGCTAGGAAACGTACATAGTCCATGTGCCCGCTAGGTAACCTAGATAGTCCAAGTGCCTGCTAGTTAACCTACATAGTCTAAGTGCCCGCTAGGTAACCTAGATAGTCCAAGTGCCCGCTAGTTAACCTACATAGTCCAAGTGCCCGCTAGGTAACCTACATAGTCCAAGTGCCCGCTAGGTAACCTACATAGTCCAAATGCCGCTAGTAATCTACATACTCAAAGTGCAAGAAGGGATCCTGCATAATCCAAGTGCCCGCTAGGGAACCTACATAGTCGAAATGCCCATTAGGTAACCTAGATAGTCCAAATTCCCGCTAGGGTACCCAAATAGTCCAATTGCCCGCTAGGGTACCTAGATAGTCAAAGTGCCCGCTAGGGAACATGCATCGTCCAAGTGCCCGCTAGTTAGCCTAGATAGTCCAAGTTCATGTTAGCTAACCTACATAGTACAAGTGCCCGTTCGTTAACCTAGATAGTCGAAGTGCCCGCTAGGTAACCTACATATTACAAGGGCCCGTTCATTAACCTAGATAGTCCAAGTGCCCGCTAGGTAACCTAGACAGTCCAAGAGCCTGCTAGGTAACCTACATAGTCCAAGTGCCCGTTTGCTAACCTAGATCGTCAAAGTGCCCGCTAGTTAACCTACATAGTCCAAGTTCCCGCTAGGTAACCTAGATAGTCCAAGTGTCCGTTACCTAACATAGATCCTCCAAGTGCCCGCTAGGCAACCTACATATTCCAAGTGCCCTTTCGTTAACCTAGAAGTCCAAGTGCCCGCTAGGTAACCTAGTCAGTCCAAGTGCCCGCCAGGTTACCTGCATAATCCAAGTGCCCGTTAGGTAACCTAGATAGTCCACGTTCCTGTTAACTAACCTAGATAGTCCAAGAGCCTGCTAGGTAACCTACATAGTCCAGAAGCCTGCTCGTTAACCTAGATAGTCCCGGTGCCCCTTAGCTAACCTAGATATTCCAAGTGCCCGCTAGTTAACCTACATAGTCCAAGTGCCCGTTAGTTAAAATAGATAGTCCAAGTGCCCGGTAGGTAACCTAGACAGACCAAGTTCCCGCTAGGTTACCTACATAGTCCAAGTGAACACTAGTTAACCTGATAGTGCAAGTCCCTTCTAGTTAACCTACATAGTCCAAGGGCCCGCTAGTTAACCTACATAGTCCAAGGGCCCGCTATGTAACCTAGATAGTTCAAGTGCCCGCTAGTAAACCTAGATTGTCCAAGTGTCCGCTAGTTAACCTAAATAGTCCAAGAGCCCTCTAGGTAACTTATATAGTCCAAGTGCCCGTTAGGTAACCTAGATAGTCCAAGGGCCCGCTAGGTAACCTACATAGTCCAAGTGCCCGCTAGGGAACCTACATAGTCCAAGTGCCCGCTAGGTAACCCACATAGTCTAATTGCCCGATAGGGAACCTACATTGACCATGTGCACGCTAGGTAACCTACATAGTCCAAATGCCGCTAGTAACCTACATACTCAAAGTGCAAGAAGGGATCCTGCATAATCCAAGTGCCCGCTAGGGAACCTACATAGTCCATGTGCCCGCTAGGTAACCTAGATAGTCCAAGTGCCTGCTAGTTAACCTACATAGTCTAAGTGCCCGCTAGGTAACCTAGATAGTCCAGGTGCCCGCTAGTTAACCTACATAGTCCAAGTGCCCGCTAGGTAACCTACATAGTCCAAGTGCCCGCTAGGTAACCTACATAGTCCAAATGCCGCTAGTAACCTACATACTCAAAGTGCAAGAAGGAATCCTGCATAATCCAAGTGCCCGCTAGGGAACCTACATAGTCGAAATGCCCATTAGGTAACCTAGATAGTCCAAATGCCCGCTAGGGTACCCACATAGTCCAATTGCCCGCTAGGGTACCTAGATAGTCAAAGTGCCCGCTAGGGAACATGCATCGTCCAAGTGCCCGCTAGTTAGCCTAGATAGTCCAAGTTCATGTTAGCTAACCTACATAGTACAAGTGCCCGTTCGTTAACCTAGATAGTCGAAGTGCCCGCTAGGTAACCTACATAGTACAAGGGCCCGTTCATTAACCTAGATAGTCCAAGTGCCCGCTAGGTAACCTAGACAGTCCAAGAGCCTGCTAGGTAACCTACATAGTCCAAGTGCCCGTTTGCTAACCTACATCGTCAAAGTGCCCGCTAGTTAACCTACATAATCCAAGGGCCCGCTAGTTAACCTATATAGTCCAAGTGCCGGCTAGTTAACCTACATTGTCCAAGCCCCTGATAGGGAACCTACATAGTCCAAGTATCCGCTAGGTAACCTACATAGTCCAAATGCCCGCTAGTAACGTACATAGTCCAAGTGCCCGCTAGGTAACCAAGATAGTCCAAGTGCCCGTTAGTTAACCTAGACCGTCCAAGTGCCCGTTAGGGAACCTACATAGTCCAAGTGCCCGTTAGGTAACCTAGATAGTCCAAGTGCCCGCTAGGTAACCTACATAGTCCACGTGCCCGATAGGTAACCTAGATAGTCTAAGTGCCCGCTAGGTACCCTACATAATCCAAGTGCCCGCTAGGTAACCTAGATAGTCCAAGTGCCCGTTAGCTAACCTAGATAGTCCAAGTGCCTGCTAGATTACCTACATAGTCCAAGTACCCGTTCGTTAATCTAGATAATCCAATTGCCCGCTACGTAACCTACATAGTCCCAGCGCCCGCTAGGTAACCTAGAAGTCCAAGTGCCCGTTAGGTAACCTAGATAGTCCAAGTGCCCGCTAGGTAACCTACATAATCCAAGTGCCTGCTAGGTAACCTAGATAGTCCAAGTGCCCGTTAGCAAACCTAGATAGTCCAAGTGCCTGCTAGATTACCTACATAGTCCAAGTACCCGTTCGTTAATCTAGATAATCCAATTGCCCGCTACGTAACCTACATAGTCCCAGCGCCCGCTAGGTAACCTAGAAGTCCAAGTGCCCGTTAGGTAACCTAGATAGTCCAAGTGCCCGCTAGGTAACCTACATAGTCCCAGCGCCCGCTAGGTAACCTAGATAATCCAAGTGCCCGCTAGATAACCTACTAAGTCCAAGTGCCTGCTAGGTAATCTATATAGTCCATATACCCGCTAGGGCACCCACATAGTCTAAGTGCCCGCTAATTTACCTATATAGTCCAAGTGCCCGTTAGCTAACCTAGATAGTCCATGGGTCAACTAGTTAACCTACATAGTCCATGTGCCCGCTAGGTAACCTAGATAGTCCAAGTGCCTGCTAGTTAACCTACATAGTCTAAGTGCCCGATAGGTAACCTAGATAGTCTAAGTGCCCGCTAGGTACCCTATATAATCCAAGTGCCCGCTAGGTAACCTAGATAGTAAAAGTGCCCGTTAGCTAACCTAGATAGTCCAAGTGCCTGCTAGATTACCTACATAGTCCAAGTACCCGTTCGTTAATCTAGATAATCCAATTGCCCGCTACGTAACCTACATAGTCCCAGCGCCCGCTAGGTAACCTAGAAGTCCAAGTGCCCGTTAGGTAACCTAGATAGTCCAAGTGTCCTCTAGGTAACCTACATAATCCAAGTGCCTGCTAGGTAACCTAGATAGTCCAAGTGCCCGTTAGCAAACCTAGATAGTCCAAGTGCCTGCTAGATTACCTACATAGTCCAAGTACCCGTTCGTTAATCTAGATAATCCAATTGCCCGCTACGTAACCTACATAGTCCCAGCGCCCGCTAGGTAACCTAGAAGTCCAAGTGCCCGTTAGGTAACCTAGATAGTCCAAGTGCCCGCTAGGTAACCTACATAGTCCCAGCGCCCGCTAGGTAATCTAGATAGTCCAAGTGCCCGCTAGATAACCTACTAAGTCCAAGTGCCTGCTAGGTAATCTATATAGTCCATATACCCGCTAGGGCACCCACATAGTCTAAGTGCCCGCTAATTTACCTATATAGTCCAAGTGCCCGTTAGCTAACCTAGATAGTCCATGGGTCAACTAGTTAACCTACATAGTCCATGTGCCCGCTAGGTAACCTAGATAGTCCAAGTGCCTGCTAGTTAACCTACATAGTCTAAGTGCCCGCTAGGTAACCTAGATAGTCCAAGTGCCCGCTAGTTAACCTACATAGTCCAAGTGCCCGCTAGGTAACCTACATAGTCCAAGTGCCCGCTAGGTAACCTACATAGTCCAAATGCCGCTAGTAACCTACATACTCAAAGTGCAAGAAGGGATCCTGCATAATCCAAGTGCCCGCTAGGGAACCTACATAGTCGAAATGCCCGTTAGGTAACCTAGATAGTCCAAATGCCCGCTAGGGTACCCACATAGTCCAATTGCCCGCTAGGGAACCTAGATAGTCAAACTGCCCGCTAGGGAACATGCATCGTCCAAGTGCCCGCTAGTTAGCCTAGATAGTCCAAGTTCATGTTAGCTAACCTACATAGTACAAGTGCCCGTTCGTTAACCTAGATAGTCGAAGTGCCCGCTAGGTAAACTACATAGTACAAGGGCCCGTTCATTAACCTAGATAGTCCAAGTGCCCGCTAGGTAACCTAGACAGTCCAAGAGCCTGCTAGGTAACCTACATAGTCCAAGTGCCCGTTTGCTAACCTAGATCGTCAAAGTGCCCGCTAGTTAACCTACATAGTCCAAGGGCCCGCTAGTTAACCTATATAGTCCATGTGCCGGCTAGTTAACCTACATTGTCCAAGTCCCTGATAGGGAACCGACATAGTCCAAGTATCCGCTAGGTAACCTACATAGTCCAAATGCCCGCTAGTAACGTACATAGTCCAAGTGCCTGCTAGGTAACCAAGATAGTCCAAGTGCCCGTTAGTTAACCTAGACCATACAAGTGCCCGTTAGGGAACCTACATAGTCCAAGTGCCCGCTAGGTAACCTAGATAGTCCAAGTGCCCGCTAGGTAACCTACATAGTCCACGTGCCCGCTAGGTAACCTAGATAGTCTAAGTGCCTGCTAGGTACCCTACATAATCCAAATGCCCGCTAGGTAACCTAGATAGTCCAAGTGCCCGTTAGCTAACCTAGATAGTCCAAGTGCCTGCTAGATTACCTACATAGTCCAAGTACCCGTTCGTTAATCTAGATAATCCAATTGCCCGCTACGTAACCTACATAGTCCCAGCACCCGCTAGGTAATCTAGAAGTCCAAGTGCCCGTTAGGTAACCTAGATAGTCCAAGTGCCCGCTAGGTAACCTACATAGTCCAAGTGCCCGCTAGAAAACCTAGATAGTCCAAGTGCCCGTTAGCTAACCTAGATAGTCCAAGTGCCTGCTAGATTACCTACATAGTCCAAGTGCCCGTTCGTTAACCTAGATATTCCAAGTGCCGGATAGTTAACCTAGATCGTCCAAGTGTCCGCTAGTTAACCTACGTAGTCCAAGTGCCCGTTAGGTAGCCTAGATACTCCAAGTGACCGCTAGGAAACCTACATAGTCCTAGTGCCCGCTAGGTAACCTAGATAATCCATGTTCCTGTTAGCTAAACTAGATAGTCCAAGTGCCCGCTAGTTAATCTAGATCGTCCAAGTGCCCGCTACTTAACCTACATAGTCCAAGTGCCCGTTAGTTAGCCTAGATAGTCCAAGTGACCGCTATGAAACCTACATAGTCCTAGTGCCCGCTAGGTAACCTAGATAGTCCAAGTTCCTGTTAGCTAACCTAGATAGTCCAAGTGCCCGCTAGATAACCTAGATAGTCAAAGTGCCCGCTAGGTAACCTACATAGTCCAAGTTCCCGCTAGGTAACCTAGATAGTCCAAGTGTCCGTTACCTAACATAGATCCTCCAAGTGCCCGCTAGGCAACCTACATATTCCAAGTGCCCTTTCGTTAACCTAGAAGTCCAAGTGCCCGCTAGGTAACCTAGTCAGTCCAAGTGCCCGCCAGGTTACCTGCATAATCCAAATGCCCGTTAGGTAACCTAGATAGTCCACGTTCCTGTTAACTAACCTAGATAGTCCAAGAGCCCGCTAGGTAACCTACATAGTCCAGAAGCCTGCTCGTTAACCTAGATAGTCCCGGTGCCCCTTAGCTAACCTAGATATTCCAAGTGCCCGCTAGTTAACCTACATAGTCCAAGTGCCCGCTATATAACCTAGATAGTCCAGTGCCGGCTAGGGTATGTACATAGTCCAGGTGTCCGCTGGGTAACCTAGATAGTCTAAGTGCCCGCTACTTAACCTACATATTCCAAGGTCCCGCTCGTTAACCTACATAGTCCAAGTGCCTGATAGGGAACCTACATAGTCCAAGTGCCCGTTAGGGAACCTAGATAGTCCAAGTGCCCGCTAGGGAACCTGCATCGTCCAAGTGCCCACTAGTTAACCTAGATAGTCCAAGGGCCCGCTAGTTAACCAACATAGTCCAAGTGCCCAATAGGGAACCTACAAAGTCCAAGTGCCCGCTGAGGAACCTACATATTCCAAGTGCCCGTTAGGGAACCTAGATAGTCCAAGTGCCCGTAGGGAACCTATATATTCCAAGTGCCCGCTAGGAACCTACATAGTCAATGTGCCCGCTAGGGAACCTGCATTGTCCAAGTGCCCTTTAGTTACCTAGATAGTCCAAATGCCTGCTAGTTATCCTAGATTGTCCAAGTGTCAGCTAGTTAACCTTGATGGTCCAATTGCCCTCTAGTTAACCTACATAATCCAAGGGCCCGCAAGTTAACCTAGATATTCCAAGTGCCCGCTAGTTAACCAAGATCGTCCAAGTGTCCACTAGTTAACCTACATAGTCCAAGTTCCTGTTAGCTAACCTAGATAGTCCAAGTGCCCGCGAGGTAACCTACATAGTCCAAGTGCCCATTCGTTAAACTAGATTGTCCAAGTGCCCACTAGGTAACCTATACTGTCCAAGTGCCCGCTAGGTTACCTACATAGTCTAAGTACCCGTTCGTTAACCTAGATAATCCAATTGCCCGCTATGTAACCTACATAGTCCCAGCGCCCGCTAGGTAACCTAGATAGTCCAAGTGCCCGCTAGGTAACCTAGTAGTCCAAGTGCCTGGTAGGTAACCTCCAAAGTCCAAGTGCCTGCTAGGTAATCTATATAGTCCAAATGCCTGCTAGGGAACCCATATAGTCCAAGTGCCCGCTAATTTACCTATATAGTCCAAGTGCCCGTTAGCTAACCTACATACTCCAAGGTTCAATTAGTTAACCTACATAGTTCAAGGGCCCGCTAAGTAACCTAGCTAATCAAAGGGCCCGCTAGTTATCCTATATCGTCCAAGTGCCCGCTAGTTAACCTAGATGGTCCAAGTGCCCGATAGTTAACCTACAAAGTTCAAGGGCCCGCTAGTTAACCTCGATCGTCCAAGTGTCCGCTAGTTAACCTACATAGTCCAAGGCGCCGCTAGTTGACCTACATAGTCCAAGGGCCCTCTAGTTAACCTAGATCGTCCAAGTGCCCACTAGGGGACGTACATAGTCCAACTGCCGACTAGGTAACCTAGATACTCCAAGTGTCCGCTAGTTAACCTACATAGTCCAAGGTGCCGCTAGTTGACCTAGATAGACCAAGTGCCCACTAGTTAACCTAGATAGTCCTAGTGCCCGTTAGTTATCATAGATAGTCCAAGTGCCCACTAGGGGACGTACATAGTCCAAGTGCCTGCTAGTTAACCTAGATAGTCCAAGGGCCCGCTTGTTAACCTACATAGTCCAAAGTCCGCTACTTAACCTAGATAGTCCAAGTGCCCGCTAGTTAACCTACATAGTCCAAGGGCCCTCTAGTTAACCTAGATAGTCCAAGTGCCCGATAGCGGACGTACATAGTCCAAGTGCCCGCTATATAACCTAGATAGTCCAGTGCCGACTAGGGTATGTACATAGTCCAGGTGTCCGCTAGGTAACATAGATAGTCTAAGTGCCCGCTACTTAACCTACATAGTCCAAGGTCCCGCTCGTTAACCTACATAGTCAAAGTGCCTGATAGGGAACCTACATAGTCCAAGTGCCCGTTAGGGAACCTGGATAGTCCAAGTGCCCGCAAGGGAACCTGCATCGTCCAAGTGCCCGCTAGTTAACCTACATAGACCAAGGACCCGCAAGTTGACCTACATAGTCCAAGGGGCCTCTAGTTAACCTAGATCGTCCAAGTGCCCACTAGGAGACGTACATAGTCCAACTGCCCACTTGGTAACCCAGATAGTCCAAGTGTCCGCTAGTTAACCTCCATAGTCCAAGTGCCTGCTAGGTAACCTAGATAGTCCAAGGGCCCGCTAGTTAACCAACATAGTCCAAGTGCCCAATAGGGAACCTACAAAGTCCAAGTGCACGCTGAGGAACCTACATATTCCAAGTGCCCGATAGGGAACCTAGATATTCCAAGTGCCCGTTAGGGAACCTAGATAGTCCAAGTGCCGGTAGGGAACCTATATATTCCAAGTGCCCGCTAGGAACCTACATAGTCAATGTGCCCGCTAGGGAACCTGCATTGTCCAAGTGCCCGCTAGTTACCTAGATAGTCCAAGTGCCCGCTAGTTACCCTAGATTGTCCAAGTGCCAGCTAGTTAACCTAGATGGTCCAAGTGCCCGCTAGGTAACCTACATAGTACAAGTGCCCGCTAAGGGACGTATATAGACCAAGTGCCCGCTAGGGAACCTGCATCGTCCAAGTGCCCGCTAGTTAACCTAGATCGTCCAAGTGCCCGCTAGGTTACCTACATAGTCCAAGTGCCCGCTAGGTAACCTACATAGTCCAAGTTCCCGTTAGGTAACCTAGATAGTCCAAGTGCCCGCTAGGTAACCTACATAGTCCAAGTAATCACTAGGTAACCTAGATATTCCAAGTTCCTTTTAGCTAACCTAAATAGTCCAAGTGCCCGCTAGGTAACCTACATAGTCCAAGTGCCCATTCGTTAACCTAGATAGTCCAAGTGCCCGCTAGGTAACCTGGACTGTCCAAGTGCCCGCTAGGTTACCTACATAGTCCAAGTACCCGTTCGTTAACCTAGATAATCCAATTGCCCGCTAGGTAACCTACATAGTCCCAGCGCCCGCTAGGTAACCTAGATAGTCAAAGTGCCCGTTAGGTAACCTAGATAGTCCAAGTGCCCGCTAGAAAACCTAGATAGTCCAAGTGCCCGCTAGGTAACCTACATAGTCCAAGTGCCCGCTAGGTAACCTACTAAGTCCAAGTGCCTTCTAGGTAATCTATATAGTCCAAATGCCCGCTAGGGCACCCATATAGTCCAAGTGCCCGCTAATTTACCTATATAGTCCAAGTGCCCGTTAGCTAACCTAGATAGTCCAAGGGTCATCTAGTTAACCTACATAGTTCAAGGGCCCGCTAGGTAACATAGCTAATCCAAGTGCCCGCTAGTTAACCTATATCATCCAAGTGCCCGCTAGTTAACCTAGATGGTCCAAGTGCCCGATAGTTCACCTACATAGTGCAAGGGCCCGCTAGTTAACCTAGATCGTCCAAGTGTCCGCTAGTTAACCTACATAGTCCAAGTGCCCGCTAGTTAACCTACATAGTCCACGTGCGCTATAGGGAACCTACATAGTCCAAGTGCCCGCTAGGGAACCTACATAGTCCAAGTGCCCTTTAGGGAACCAGGATAGTCCAAGTGCCCGCTAGTTAACCTAGATAGTACAAGTGCCCGCTAGTTTACCTAGATCGTCCAAGTACCCGCTAGTTAACCTACATAGTCCAAGGGCCCGCTTGTTAACCTACATATTCCAAGGTCCTCTACTTAACCTAGATAGTCTAAGTGCCCGCTAGTTAACCTACATAGTCCAAAGGGCCCTCTAGTTAACCTAGATAGTCCAAGTGCCCGCTAGGGGACGTACATAGTCCAAGTGTCCGCTAGGTAACCTTGATAGTCCAAGTGCCCGTTAGCTAACCTAGATAGTCCAAGTGCCCGCTAGGTTACCTACATAGTCCAAGTGCCCGCTAGTTAACCTAGATGGTCCAAGTGCCTGATAGTTAACCTACATAGTGCAAGGGCCCGCTAGTTAACCTAGATAGTCCTATTGCCCGTTAATTAACCTAGATAGTCCAAGTCCCCGCTAGGGAACCTGCATCGTCCAAGTGCCCGCTGGTTAACCTAGATCGTCCAAGTGCCCGCTAGGTAACCTACATAGTCCAAGTGCCCGCTAGGTAACCTAGATATTCCAAGTTCCTGTTAGCTAACCTAGATAGTCCAAGTGCCCGCGAGGTAACCTACACAGTCCAAGAACCCGCTAGTTAACCTAGATAGTCCAAGTGCCCGCTAGTTAACCTACATAGTCCAAGGGCCAGCAAGGTAACCTAGATATTCCAATTTCCTGTTAGCTAACCTAGATAGTCCAAGTGCCCGCTAGGTAACCTACATAGTACAAGTGCCCATTCATTAAACTAGATAGTCCAAGTGCCCGCTAGGGTATGTACATAGTTCAATTGCCCGCTAGGTAACCTAGATAGTCCAAGTGTCTGCTAGTTAACCTACATAGTCCAAGTGCCCGTTAGGGAACCTAGATAGTCCAAGTGCCCGTAGTGTACCTATATATTCCAAGTGCCAGCTAGGGAACCTGCATTGTCCAAGTGCCCGCTAGTTAACCTAGATAGTCCAAGTACCCGCTAGGTAACGTAGATAGTTCAAGTGCACGCTAGGTAACCTAGATAGTCCAAGTGCCCGCTAGGGCACCTACATAGTCCAAGTACCCGCTAATTAACCTTCTTGGTCCAAGTGCCCGTTAGCTAACCTAGATAATCTAAGGCCCCTCTAGTTAACCTGCATAGTTCAAGTGACCGCTAGTTAACCTAGATCATCCAGGTGCGCGCAAGTTAACCTACATAGTCCAAGGGCCCGCTAGTTAACTTACATAATCCAAGTGCCCGTTAGCTAACCTAGATAGTCCAAGGGCCCGCTATTTGACCTAAATAGTCCAAGTGCCCGCCAAGTAACCTAGATAGTCCAAGTGCCCGCTAGTTAACCTAGATAGTCCTAGTGCCCGTTAGTAAACCTATATAGTCCAAGTGCCCACTAGGGTACGTACATAGTCCAAGTGCCCGCTAGGTAACCTACATAGTCAAAGTGCCCGCTAGGGTATGTACATAGACCAAGTGCCCACTAGGTAACCTAGATAGTCCAAGTTCCCGCTAGTTAACCTAGATAGTCCAAGTGCCCGCTAGTTAACCTACATAGTCCAAGGGCCGGCAAGGTAACCTAGATATTCCAATTTCCTGTTAGCTAACCTAGATAGTCCAAGTGCCTGCTAGGTAACCTACATAGTACAAGTGCCCATTCATTAACCTAGATAGTCCAAGTGCCCGCTAGGGTATGTACATAGTTCAATTGCCCGCTAGGTAACCTAGATAGTCCAAGTGTCTGCTAGTTAACCTACATAGTCCAAGTGCCCGTTAGGGAACCTAGATAGTCCAAGTGCCCGTAGTGTACCTATATATTCCAAGTGCCAGCTAGGGAACCTGCATTGTCCAAGTGCCCGCTAGTTAACCTAGATAGTCCAAGTACCCGCTAGGTAACGTAGATAGTTCAAGTGCACGCTAGGTAACCTAGATAGTCCAAGTGCCCGCTAGGGCACCTACATAGTCCAAGTACCCGCTAATTAACCTTCTTGGTCCAAGTGCCCGTTAGCTAACCTAGATAATCTAAGGCCCCTCTAGTTAACCTGCATAGTTCAAGTGACCGCTAGTTAACCTAGATCATCCAGGTGCGCGCAAGTTAACCTACATAGTCCAAGGGCCCGCTAGTTAACTTACATAATCCAAGTGCCCGTTAGCTAACCTAGATAGTCCAAGGGCCCGCTATTTGACCTAAATAGTCCAAGTGCCCGCCAAGTAACCTAGATAGTCCAAGTGCCCGCTAGTTAACCTAGATAGTCCTAGTGCCCGTTAGTTAACCTATATAGTCCAAGTGCCCACTAGGGTACGTACATAGTCCAAGTGCCCGCTAGGTAACCTACATAGTCAAAGTGCCCGATAGGGAGCCTAGATAGTCCAAGTGCCTGCTAGGGAACCTGAATCGTCCAAGTGCCCGCTAGGTAACCTAGATAGTCCAAGTGCCCTAGTTAACCTAGATATTCCAAGTGCCGGATAGTTAACCTAGATCGTCCAAGTGTCCGCTAGTTAACCTACGTAGTCCAAGTGCCCGTTAGGTAGCCTAGATACTCCAAGTGACCGCTAGGAAACCTACATAGTCCTAGTGCCCGCTAGGTAACCTAGATAGTCCATGTTCCTGTTAGCTAAACTAGATAGTCCAAGTGCCCGCTAGTTAACCTAGATCTTCCAAGTGTCCGCTAGTTAACCTACATAGTCCAAGTGCCCGTTAGTTAGCCTAGATAGTCCAAGTGACCGCTATGAAACCTACATAGTCCTAGTGCCCGCTAGGTAACCTAGATAGTCCAAGTTCCTGTTAGCTAACCTAGATAGTCCAAGTGCCCGCTAGATAACCTAGATAGTCAAAGTGCCCGTTAGGTAACCTAGATAGTCTAAGTGCCCGCTAGGTAACCTACATAGTCCAAGTTCCCGCTAGGTTACCTAGATAGTCCAAGTGTCCGTTACCTAACATAGATCCTCCAAGTGCCCGCTAGGCAACCTACATATTCAAAGTGCCCTTTCGTTAACCTAGAAGTCCAAGTGCCCGCTAGGTAACCTAGTCAGTCCAAGTGCCCGCCAGGTTACCTGAATAATCCAAGTGCCCGGTAGGTAACCTAGATAGTCCACGTACCTGTTAACTAACCTAGATAGTCCAAGAGCCCGCTAGGTAATCTACATAGTCCAGAAGCCTGCTCGTTAACCTAGTTCGTCCAAGTGTCTGCTAGTTATCCTACATAGTAAAAGTGCCCGCTAGTTAACCTAGATAGTCCCGGTGCCCCTTAGCTAACCTAGATATTCCAAGTGCCCGCTAGTTAACCTACATAGTCCAAGTGCCCGTTAGTTAACCTAGATAGTCCAAGTGCCCGGTAGCTAACCTAGACAGACCAAGTTCCCGCTAGGTTACCTACATAGTCCAAGTGACCACTAGTTAACCTGATAGTGCAAGTCCCTTCTAGTTAACCTACATAGTCCAAGGGCCCGCTAGTTAACCTACAAAGTCCAAGGGCCCGCTATGTAACCTAGATAGTTCAAGTGCCCGCTAGTAAACCTAGATTGTCCAAGTGTCCGCTAGTTAACCTAAATAGTCCAAGAGCCCTCTAGGTAACTTATATAGTCCAAGGGCCCGCTAGGTAACCTACATAGTCCAAGTGCCCGCTAGGGAACCTACATAGTCCAAGTGCCCGCTAGGTAACCCACATAGTCTAATTGCCCGATAGGGAACCTACATAGACCATGTGCCCGCTAGTTAACAGAGATAGTCCAAGTGCCCGCCATGAAACGTACATAGTCCATGTGCCCGCTAGGTAACCTAGATAGTCCAAGTGCCTGCTAGTTAACCTACATAGTCTAAGTGCCCGCTAGGTAACCTAGATAGTCCAAGTGCCCGCTAGTTAACCTACATAGTCCAAGTGCCCGCTAGGTAACCTACATAGTCGAAATGCCCGTTAGGTAACCTAGATAGTCCAAATGCCCGCTAGGGTACCCACATAGTCCAATTGCCCGCTAGGGAACCTAGATAGTCAAACGGCCCGCTAGGGAACATGCATCGTCCAAGTGCCCGCTAGTTAGCCTAGATAGTGCAAGTTCCTGTTAGCTAACCTACATAGTACAAGTGCCCGTTCGTTAACCTAGATAGTCGAAGTGCCCGCTAGGTAAACTACATAGTACAAGGGCCCGTTCATTAACCTAGATAGTCCAAGTGCCCGCTAGGTAACCTAGACAGTCCAAGAGCCAGCTAGGTAACCTACATAGTCCAAGTGCCCGTTTGCTAACCTAGATCGTCAAAGTGCCCGCTAGTTAACCTACATAGTCCAAGGGCCCGCTAGTTAACCTATATAGTCCAAGTGCCGGCTAGTTAACCTACATTGTCAAAGGCCCTGATAGGGAACCTACATAGTCCAAGTATCCGCTAGGTAACCTACATAGTCCAAATGCCCGCTAGTAACGTACATAGTCCAAGTGCCTGCTAGGTAACCAAGACAGTCCAAGTGCCCGTTAGTTAACCTAGACCATCCAAGTGCCCGTTAGGGAACCTACATAGTCCAAGTGCCCGCAAGGTAACCTAGATAGTCCAAGTGCCCGCTAGGTAACCTACATAGTCCACGTGCCCGCTAGGTAACCTAGATAGTCTAAGTGCCCGCTAGGTACCCTACATAATTCAAGTGCCCGCTAGGTAACCTAGATAGTCCAAGTGCCCGTTAGCTGACCTAGATAGTCCAAGTGCCTGCTAGATTACCTACATAGTCCAAGTACCCGTTCGTTAATCTAGATAATCCAATTGCCCGCTACGTAACCTACATAGTCCCAGCACCGCTAGGTAACCTAGAAGTCCAAGTGCCCGTTAGGTAACCTAGATAGTCCAAGTGCCCGCTAGGTAACCTACATAGTCCAAGTGCCCGATAGAAAACCTAGATAGTCCAAGTACCCGTTAGATAACCTAGATAGTCCAAGTGCCTGCTAGATTACCTACATAGTCCAAGTACCCATTCGTTAACCTAGATAATACAATTGCCCGCTAGGTAACCTACATAGTCCCAGCACCCGCTAGGTAACCTAGATAGTCCAAGTGCCCGCTAGATAACCTACTAAGTCCAAGTGCCTGCTAGGTAATCTATATATTCCAAATATCCGCTAGGGCATCCACATAGTCTAAGTGCCCGCTAATTTACCTATATAGTCCAAGTGCCCGTTAGCTAACCTAGATAGTCCATGGGTCAACTAGTTAACCTACATAGTTCAAGGGCCCGCTAGGTAACCTAGCTAATCCAAGTGCCCGCTAGTTAACCTATATCGTCCAAGTGCCTGCTAGTTAACCTAGATGGTCCAAGTGACCCATAGTTAACCTACATAGTGCAAGGGCCCGCTAGTTAACCTAGATCGTCCAAGTGTCCGCTAGTTAACCTACATAGTCCAAGGCACCAGTACTTGACCTAGATAGACCAAGTGCCCGCTAGTTAACCTAGATTGTCCTAGTGCCCGTTAGTTATCATAGATAGTCCAAGTGCCCACTATGGGACGTACATAGTCCAAGTGCCCGCAAGGTAACCTAGATAGACCAAGTGCCCGCTAGTTAACCTAGATAGTCTTAGTGCCCGTTAGTTATCCTAAATAGTCCAAGTGCACACTAGGGGACGTACATAGTCCAAGTGCCCGCTAGGTAACCTAGATAGTCCAAGTGCCCGCTAGGGTATGTACATAGTCCAAGGGCCCGCTAGGTAACCTAGATAGTCTAAGTGCCCGCTAGTTAACCTACATAGTCCAAGTGCGCGATAGGGAACCAACATAGTCCAAGAGCCCACTAAGGGACGTACATAATCCAAGTGCCCGTTTGGGAACCAGGATAGTCCAAGTGCCCGCTAGTTAACCTAGATAGTACAAGTGCCCGCTAGTTAACCTAGATAGTCCAAGTGCCCGATAGTTAACCTACATAGTCCAAGGGCCCTCTAGTTAACCTACATAGTCCAAGTGCCCGCTAGGGGACGTACATAATCCAAATGCCCGCTAGGTAACCTAGATAGTCCAAGTGCCCGTTAGCTAACCTAGATAGTTCAAGTGCCCGCTAGGTAACCTAGACAGTCCAAGTTCCCGCTAGGTTACCTACATAGTCCAAGTGCCCGCTAGTTAACCTACAAAGCCCAGGGCCCGCTAGTTAACCTAGATAGTCCTATTGCCCGTTAGTTAACCTAGATAGTCCAAGTGCCCAGTAGGGGACGTACATAGTCCAAGTGCCCGCTAGGTAACCTAGATAGTCTAAGTGCCCGCTAGTTAACCTACATAGCCCAAGTGCCCGCTAGTTAACCTAGATCGTCCAAATGCCCGCTAGTTAACCTACATAGTCCAAGGGCCCGCTAGTTAACCTACATAGTCCAAGGTCCGCTAGTTAACCTAGATAGTCCAAGTGCCCGCTAGTTAAACTACATAGTCCAAGGGCCCTCTAGTTAACCTAGATAGTCCAGGTGCCCGCTAGGCTATGTACATAGTTCAATTGCCCGCTAGGTAACCAAGATATTCCAAGTGTCTGCTAGTTAACCTACATAGTCCAAGTGCCCGTAGTGAACCTATATATTCCAAGTGCCAGCTAGGGAACATGCATTGTTCAAGTGCCCGCTAGTTAACCTAGATAGTCCAAGTGCCCGCTAGTTAACCTTGATCGTCCAAGTGCCCACTAGTTAACCTACATAGTCCAAGGGCCCGCTAGTTAACCTACATAGTCCAAGAACCCGCTAGTTAACCTACATAGTCCAAGGGCCCGCAAGGTAACCTAGATATTCCAATTTCCTGTTAGCTAACCTAGATAGTCCAATTGCCCGCTAGGTAACCTACATAGTACAAGTGCCCATTCATTAACCTAGATAGTCCAAGTGCCCGGTAGGTAACCTAGACTGTCCAGTGCCCGCTAGGTTACCTACATAGTCCAAGTGCGCGGTAGGTAACCTAGATAGTCCAAGTGCCCGCTAGTTAACCTAGATAGTCCTAGTGCACGTTAGTTATCCTAGATAGTCCAAGTGCCCACTAGGGAACGTACACAGTCCAAGTGCCCGCTAGGTAACCTAGATAGTCCAAGTGCCCGCTAGGGTATGTACATAGTCCAAGTGCCCGCTAGGTAACCTAGATAGTATAAGTGCCCGCTAGTTAACCTACATAGTCCAAGGGCCCGCAAGTTAACCTACATAGTCCAAGTGCGCGATAGGGAACCAACATAGTCCAAGTGCCCGCTAATTGACGTACATAGTCCAAGTTCCCGCTAGGGAACCTACATAGAAAAGTGCCCGCTAGTTATCCTAGATAGTCCAAGTGCCCGCTAGTAAACCTAGATCGTACAAGTGCCCACTAGTTAACCTACATAGTCCTAGGGCCCGCTTGTTAACCTACATAGTCCAAAGTCCTCTACTTAACCTAGATAGTCCAAGTGCCCGCTAGTTAACCTACATAGTCCTAGGGCCCTCTAGTTAACCTAGATAGTCCAAGTGCCCGATAGGGGACGTACATAATCCAAGTGCCCTCTATATTACCTAGATAGTCCAGTGCCGGCTAGGGTATGTACATAGTCCTGGTGTCAGCTGGGTAACCTAGATAGTCTAAGTGCCCGCTACTTAACCTACATATTCCAAGGTCCCGCTCGTTAACCTACATAGTCCAAGTGCCTGATAGGGAACCTACATAGTCCAAGTGCCCGTTAGGGAACCTAAATAGTCCAAGTGCCCGCTAGGGAACCTGCATCGTCCAAGTGCCCGCTAGTTAACCTAGATAGTCCAAGGGCCCGCTAGTTAACCAACATAGTTCAAGTGCCCAATAGGGAACCTACAAAGTCCAAGTGCCCGCTGAGGAACCTACATATTCCAAGTGCCCGTTAGGGAATCTAGATAGTCCAAGTGCCCGTAGGGAACCTATATATTCCAAGTGCCCGCTAGGAACCTACATAGTCAATGTGTCCGCTAGGGAACCTGCATTTTCCAAGTGCCCTTTAGTTACCTAGATAGTCCAAATGCCCGCTAGTTATCCTAGATTGTCCAAGTGTCAGCTAGTTAACCTTGATGGTCCATTTGCCCTCTAGTTAACCTACATAATCCAAGGGCCCGCAAGTTAACCTAGATATTCCAAGTGCCCGCTAGTTAACCAAGATCGTCCAAGTGTCCGCTAGTTAACCTACATATTCCAAGATCCCGTTAGGTATCCTAGATAGTCCAAGTGCCCGCGAGGTAACCTACATAGTCCAAGTGCCCGCTAGGTAACCTAGATATTCCAAGTTCCTGATAGCTAACCTACATAGTCCATGTGCCCGCGAGGTAACCTACATAGTGCAAGTGCCCATTCGTTAAACTAGATTGTCCAAGTGCCCACTAGGTAACCTATACTGTCCAAGTGCCCGCTAGGTTACCTACATAGTCTAAGTACCCGTTCGTTAACCTAGATAATCCAATTGCCCGCTATGTAACCTACATAGTCCCAGCGCCCGCTAGGTAACCTAGATAGTCCAAGTGCCCGCTAGGTAACCTAGATAGTCCAAGTGCCTGGTAGGTAACCTCCAAAGTCCAAGTGCCTGCTAGGTAATCTATATAGTCCAAATGCCCGCTAGGGCACCCATATTGTCCAAGTGCCCGCTAATTTACCTATATAGTCCAAGTGCCCGTTAGCAAACCTACATACTCCAATGGTCATCTAGTTAACCTACATAGTTCAAGGGCCTGCTAAGTAACCTAGCTAATCCAAGTGCCCGCTAGTTATCCTATATCGTCCAAGTGCCCGCTAGTTAACCTAGATGGTCCAAGTGCCCGATAGTTAACCTACATAGTGCAAGGGCCCGCTAGTTAACCTAGATCGTCCAAGTGTCCGCTAGTTAACCTACATAGTCCAAGGCGCCGCTAGTTGACCTACATAGTCCAAGGGCCCTCTAGTTAACCTAGATCGTCCAAGGGCCCACTAGGGGACGTACATAGTCCAACTGCCGACTAGGTAACCTAGATACTCCAAGTGTCCGCTAGTTAACCTACATAGTCCAAGGTGCCGCTAGTTGACCTAGATAGACCAAGTGCCCCCTAGTTAACCTAGATAGTCCTAGTGCCCGTTAGTTATCATAGATAGTCCAAGTTCCCACTAGGGGACTTACATAGTCCAAGTGCCCGCTAGGTAACCTTGATAGACCAAGTGCCCGCTAGTTAACCTAGATAGTCCAAGGGCCCGCTTGTTAACCTACATAGTCCAAAGTCCGCTACTTAACCTAGATAGTCCAAGTGCCCGCTAGTTAACCTACATAGTCCAAGGGCCCTCTAGTTAACCTAGACAGTCCAAGTGCCCGATAGGGGACGTACATAGTCCAAGTGCCCGCTATATAACCTAGATAGTCCAGTGCCGACTAGGGTATGTACATAGTCCAGGTGTCCGCTAGGTAACCTAGATAGTCTAAGTGCCCCCTACTTAACCTACATAGTCCAAGGTCCCGCTCGTTAACCTACATAGTCCAAGTGCCTGATAGGGAACCTACATAGTCCAAGTGCCCGTTAGGGAACCTGGATAGTCCAAGTGCCCGCAAGGGAACCTGCATCGTCCAAGTGCCCACTAGTTAACCTAGATCGTCCAAGTTTCCGCTAGTTAACCTACATAGTCCAAGGGCCCGCAAGTTGACCTACATAGTCCAAGGGCCCTCTAGTTAACCTAGATCGTCCAAGTGCCCACTAGGAGACGTACATAGTCCAACTGCCCACTAGGTAACCTAGAAAGTCCAAGTGTCCGCTAGTTAACCTCCATAGTCCAAGTGCCTGCTAGGTAACCTAGATAGTCCAAGGGCCCGGTAGTTAACAAACATAGTCCAAGTGCCCAATAGGGAACCTACAAAGTCCAAGTGCACGCTGAGGATCCTACATATTCCAAGTGCCCGATAGGTAACCTATATATTCCAAGTGCCCGTTAGGGAACCTAGATAGTCCAAGTGCCGGTAGGGAACCTATATATTCCAAGTGCCCGCTAGGAACCTACATAGTCAATGTGCCCGCTAGGGAACCTGCATTGTCCAAGTGCCCGCTAGTTACCTAGATAGTCCAAGTGCCCGCTAGTTACCCTAGATTGTCCAAGTGCCAGCTAGTTAACCTAGATCGTCCAAGTGCCCGTTAGGTAACCTACATGTTACAAGTGCCCGCTAGGTAACCTAGATATTCCAAGTTCCTGTTAGCTAACCTAGGTAGTCCAAGTGCCCGCGAGGTAACCTACATAATCTAAGATCCCGTTAGGTAACCTAGATAGTCCAAGTGCCCACTAGGTAACCTACATAGTCCAAGTAATCACTAGGTAACCTAGATATTCCAAGTTCCTTTTAGCTAACCTAGATAGTCCAAGTGCCCGCTAGGTAACCTACATAGTCCAAGTGCCCATTCGTTAACCTAGATAGTCCAAGTGCCCGCTAGTTAACCTAGACTGTCCAAGTGCCCGCTAGGTTACCTACATAGTCCAAGTACCCGTTCGTTAACCTAGATAATCCAATTGCCCGCTAAGTAACCTACATACTCCAAGCGCCCGCTAGGTAACCTAGATAGTCCAAGTGCCCGTTAGGTAACCTAGATAGTCCAAGTGCCCGCTAGGTAACCTACATAGTCCAAGTGCCCGCTAGAAAACCTAGATAGTCCAAGTGCCCGCTAGGTAACCTACATAGTCCAAGTGCCCGCTAGGTAACCTACTAAGTCCAAGTGCCTGCTAGGTAATCTATATAGTCCAAATGCCCGCTAGGGCACCCATGTAGTCCAAGTGCCCGCTAATTTACCTATATAGTCCAAGTGCCCGTTAGCTAACCTAGATAGTCCAAGGGTCATCTAGTTAACCTACAAAGTTCAAGGGCCCGCTAGGTAAGCTAGCTAATCCAAGTGCCCGCTAGTTAACCTATATAGTCCAAGTGCCCGATAGTTAACCTACATAGTGCAAGGGCCCGCTAGTTAACCTAGATCGTCCAAGTGTCCGCTAGTTAACCTACATAGTCCAAGTGCCCGCTAGTTAACCTACATAGTCCACATGCGCTATAGGGAACATACATAGTCCAAGTGCCCGCTAGGGAACCTACATAATCCAAGTGCCCGTTAGGGAACCAGGATAGTCCAAGTGCCCGCTAGTTAACCTTGATAGTACAAGTGCCCGCTAGTTTACCTAGATCGTCCAAGTACCCGCTAGTTAACCTACATTGTCCAAGGGCCCGCTTGTTAACCTACATAGTCCAAAGTCCTCTACTTAACCTAGATAGTCCAAGTGCCGGCTAGTTAACCTACATAGTCCAAAGGGCCCTCTAGTTAACCTAGATAGTCCACGTGCCCGCTAGGGGACGTACATAGTCCAAGTGTCCGCTAGGTAACATTGATAGTCCAAGTGCCCGTTAGCTAACCTAGATAGTCCAAGTGCCCGCTAGGTAACCTACATAGTCCAAGTGCCCGTTCGTTAACCTAGATAGTTCAAGTGCCCACTAGGTTACCTACATAGTCCAAGTGCCCGCTAGTTAACCTAGATGGTCCAAGTGCCCGATAGTTAAACTACATAGTGCAAGGGCCCGCTAGTTAACCTAGATAGTACAAGTGCCTGCTAGTTAACCTTCATAGTCCAAGTGCCCGCAAGTTAACCTACATAGCCCAGGGCCCGCTAGTTAATCTAGATAGTCCTATTGCCCGTTAATTAACCTAGATAGTCCAAGTGCCCGCTAGGGAACCTGCATCGTCCAAGTGCCCGCTGGTTAACCTAGATCGTCCAAGTGCCCGCAAGGTAACCTACATAGTCCAAGTGCCCGCTAGGTAACCTAGATATTCCAAGTTCCTGTTAGCTAACCTAGATAGTCCAAGTGCCCGCAAGGTAACCTACACAGTCCAAGAACCCACTAGTTAACCTAGATAGTCCAAGTGCCCGCTAGTTAACCTACATAGTCCAAGGGGCGGCAAGGTAACCTAGATATTCCAATTTCCTGTTAGCTAACCTAGATAGTCCAAGTGCCCGCTAGGTAACCTACATAGTACAAGTGCCCATTCATTAACCTAGATAGTCCAAGTGCCCGCTAGGGTATGTACATAGTTCAATTGCCCGCTAGGTAACCTAGATAGTCCAAGTGTCTGCTAGTTAACCTATCATGTCCAAGTGCCCGTTAGGGAACCTAGATAGTCCAAGTGCCCGTAGTGAACCTATATATTCCAAGTGCCAGCTAGGGAACCTGCATTGTCCAAGTGCCCGCTAGTTAACCTAGATAGTCCAAGTGCCCACTAGTTAACCTACATAGTCCAAGGGCCCGCTAGTTAACCTACATAGTCCAAGAACCCGCTAGTTAACCTACATAGTCCAAGGGCCGGCAAGGTAACCTAGATATTCCAATTTCCTGTTAGCTAACCTAGATAGTCCAAGTGCCCGCTAGGTAACCTAGACTGTCCAGTGCCCGCTAGGTTACCTACATAGTCCAAGTGCCCGCTAGGTAACCTAGATGGTCCAAGTGTCCGCTAGTTAACTTAGATAGTCCTAGTGCACGTTAGTTATCCTACATAGTCCAAGTGCCCACTAGGGGACGTACACAGTCCAAGTGCCCGGTAGGTAACCTAGATAGTCCAAGTGCCTGCTAGGGTATGTACATAGTCCAAGTGCCCGCTAGGTAACCTAGATAGTCTAAGTGCCCGCTAGTTAACCTACATAGTCCAAGGGCCCGCAAGTTAACCTACATAGTCCAAGTGCGCGATAGGGAACCTACATAGTCCACGTGCCCTCTAAGGGACGTACATAGTCCAAGTGCCCGCTAGGGAACCTACATAGTAAAGTGCCCGCTAGTTATCCTAGATAGTCCAAGTGCCCGCTAGTTAACCTAGATCGTCCACGTGCCCACTAGTTAACCTACATAGTCCAAGGGCCCGCTTGTTAACCTACATAGTCCAAGTGCCCGATAGGGGACGTACATAGTCCAAGTGCCCGCTATATAACCTAGATAGTCCAGTGCCGGGCTAGGGTATGTACATAGTCCAGGTGTCCGCTAGGTAACCTAGATAGTCTAAGTGCCCGCTACTTAACCTACATAGTCCAAGGTCCCGCTCGTTAACCTACATAGTCCAAGTGCCTGATAGGGAACCTACATAGCGCAAGTGCCCGTTAGGGAACCTAGATAGTCAAAGTGCCCGCTAGGGAACCTGCATCGTCCAAGTGCCCGCTAGTTAACCTAGATCGTCCAAGTGCCCGCTAGTTAACCTACATAGACCAAGGGCCCGCAAGTTGACCTACATAGTCCAAGGGCCCTCTAGTTAACCTAGATCGTCCAAGTGCCCACTAGGGGACGTACATTGTCCAACTTCCCACTAGGTAACCTAGATAGTCCAAGTGTCCGCTAGTTAACCTACATAGTCCAAGTACCCGCTAGGTAACCTAGATAGGCCAAGGGCCCGCTATTTAACCAACATAGTCCAAGTGCCCAATAGGGAACCTACAAAGTCCAAGTGCCCGCTGATGAACCTACATATTCCAAGTGCCCGATAGGGAACCTATATATTCCAAGTGCCCGTTAGGGAACCTAGATAGTCCAAGTGCCCGTAAGGAACCCTATATATTCCAAGTGCCCGCTAGGAACCTACATAGTCAATGTGCCCGCTAGGGAACCTGCATTGTCCAAGTGCCCGCTAGTTACCTAGATAGTCCAAGTGCCCACTAGTTAACCTAGATTGTCCAAGTGCCAGCTAGTTAACCTTGATGGTCCATGTGCCCTCTAGTTAACCTACATAGTCCAAGGGCCCGCAAGTTAACCTAGATATTCCAAGTGCCCGCTAGTTAACCAAGATCGTACAAGTGTCCGCTAGTTAACCTACATAGTCCAAGTTCCCGTTAGGTATCCTAGATAGTCCAAGTGCCCGCTAGGTAACCTACATAGTCCAAGTGCCCGCTAGGTAACCTAGATATTCCAAGTTCTTGTTAGCTAACCTAGATAGTCCAAGTGCCTGCGAGGTAACCTACATGGTCCAAGTGCCCATTTGTTAACCTAGATTGTCCAAGTGCCCGCTAGGTATCCTAGACTGTCCAAGTGCCCGCTTGGTTACCGACATAGTCCAAGTGCCCGTTCGTTAACCTAGATAGTCCAAGTTCCCGCTAGTTAACCTACATAGTCCAAGTTCCCGTTAGGTAGCCTAGATAGTCCAAGTGCCCGCTAGGTAACCTACATAGTCCAAGTAACCACTAGGTAACCTAGATATTCCAAGTTCCTTTTAACTAACCTAGATAGTCCAAGTGCCCGCTAGGGTATGTACATAGTCCAAGTGCCCGCTAGGTAACCTAGATAGTCTAAGTGCCCGCTAGTTAACCTACATAGTCCAAGGGCCCGCAAGTTAACCTACATAGTCCAAGTGCGCGATAGGGAACCTACATAGTCCAAGTGCCCGCTAGGGACGTACATAGTCCAAGTGCCCGCTAGGGAACCTACATAGTAAAGTGCCCGCTAGGTAACCTAGATATACCAAGTTCCTGTTAGCTAACCTAGATAGTCCAAGTGCCCGCGAGGTAACCTACATAGTCCAAGTTCCCGTTAGGTAACCTAGATAGTCCAAGTGCCCGCTAGGTAACCTACATAGTCCAAGTAACCACTAGGTAATCTAGATATTCCAAGTTCCTTTTAGCTAACCTAGATAGTCCAACTATCCGCTAGGTAACCTACATAGTCCAAGTGCCCATTCATTAACCTAGATAGTCCTAGTGCCCGCTAGTTAACCTAGTCTCTCTAATTGCCCGCTAGGTTACCTACATAGTCCAAGTACCCGTTCGTTAACCTAGATAATCCAATTGCCCGCTAGGTAACCTACAAAGTCCCAGCGCCCGCTAGGTAACCTAGATAGTCCAAGTGCCCTTTAGGTAACCTAGATAGTCCAAGTGCCCGCTAGGTAACCTACATAGTCCAAGTGCCCGCTAGAAAACCTAGATAGTCCAAGTGCCCGCTAGGTAACCTACATAGTCCAAGTGCCCGCTAGGTAACCTACTAAGTCCAAGTGCCTGCTAGGTAATCTATATAGTCCAAATGCCCGCTAGGGCACCCATATAGTCCAAGTGCTCGCTAATTTACCTATATACTCCATGTGCCCGTTAGCTAAGCAACATACTCCAAGGGTCATCTAGTTAACCTACATAGTGCAAGGGCCCTCTAGTTAACCTAGATAGTCCAAGTGCCCGATAGGGGACGTACATAGTCCAAGTGCCCGCTATATAACCTAGATAGTCCAGTGCCGGCTAGGGTATGTACATAGTCCAGGTGTCCGCTAGGTAACCTAGATAGTCTAAATGCCCGCTACTTAACCTACATAGTCCAAGGTCCCGCTCGTTAAACTACATAGTCCAATTGTCTGCTAGTTAACCTACATAGTACAAGTGCCCGCTAGTTTACCTAGATCGTCCAAGTACCCGCTAGTTAACCTACATTGTCCAAGGGCCCGCTTGTTAACCTACATAGTCCAAAGTCCTCTACTTAACCTAGATAGTCCAAGTGCCGGCTAGTTAACCTACATAGTCCAAAGGGCCCTCTAGTTAACCTAGATAGTCCACGTGCCCGCTAGGGGACGTACATAGTCCAAGTGTCCGCTAGGTAACATTGATAGTCCAAGTGCCCGTTAGCTAACCTAGATAGTCCAAGTGCCCGCTAGGTAACCTACATAGTCCAAGTGCCCGTTCGTTAACCTAGATAGTTCAAGTGCCCACTAGGTTACCTACATAGTCCAAGTGCCCGCTAGTTAACCTAGATGGTCCAAGTGCCCGATAGTTAAACTACATAGTGCAAGGGCCCGCTAGTTAACCTAGATAGTACAAGTGCCTGCTAGTTAACCTTCATAGTCCAAGTGCCCGCAAGTTAACCTACATAGCCCAGGGCCCGCTAGTTAATCTAGATAGTCCTATTGCCCGTTAATTAACCTAGATAGTCCAAGTGCCCGCTAGGGAACCTGCATCGTCCAAGTGCCCGCTGGTTAACCTAGATCGTCCAAGTGCCCGCAAGGTAACCTACATAGTCCAAGTGCCCGCTAGGTAACCTAGATATTCCAAGTTCCTGTTAGCTAACCTAGATAGTCCAAGTGCCCGCAAGGTAACCTACACAGTCCAAGAACCCACTAGTTAACCTAGATAGTCCAAGTGCCCGCTAGTTAACCTACATAGTCCAAGGGGCGGCAAGGTAACCTAGATATTCCAATTTCCTGTTAGCTAACCTAGATAGTCCAAGTGCCCGCTAGGTAACCTACATAGTACAAGTGCCCATTCATTAACCTAGATAGTCCAAGTGCCCGCTAGGGTATGTACATAGTTCAATTGCCCGCTAGGTAACCTAGATAGTCCAAGTGTCTGCTAGTTAACCTATCATGTCCAAGTGCCCGTTAGGGAACCTAGATAGTCCAAGTGCCCGTAGTGAACCTATATATTCCAAGTGCCAGCTAGGGAACCTGCATTGTCCAAGTGCCCGCTAGTTAACCTAGATAGTCCAAGTGCCCACTAGTTAACCTACATAGTCCAAGGGCCCGCTAGTTAACCTACATAGTCCAAGAACCCGCTAGTTAACCTACATAGTCCAAGGGCCGGCAAGGTAACCTAGATATTCCAATTTCCTGTTAGCTAACCTAGATAGTCCAAGTGCCCGCTAGGTAACCTAGACTGTCCAGTGCCCGCTAGGTTACCTACATAGTCCAAGTGCCCGCTAGGTAACCTAGATGGTCCAAGTGTCCGCTAGTTAACTTAGATAGTCCTAGTGCACGTTAGTTATCCTACATAGTCCAAGTGCCCACTAGGGGACGTACACAGTCCAAGTGCCCGGTAGGTAACCTAGATAGTCCAAGTGCCTGCTAGGGTATGTACATAGTCCAAGTGCCCGCTAGGTAACCTAGATAGTCTAAGTGCCCGCTAGTTAACCTACATAGTCCAAGGGCCCGCAAGTTAACCTACATAGTCCAAGTGCGCGATAGGGAACCTACATAGTCCAAGTGCCCTCTAAGGGACGTACATAGTCCAAGTGCCCGCTAGGGAACCTACATAGTAAAGTGCCCGCTAGTTATCCTAGATAGTCCAAGTGCCCGCTAGTTAACCTAGATCGTCCACGTGCCCACTAGTTAACCTACATAGTCCAAGGGCCCGCTTGTTAACCTACATAGTCCAAGTGCCCGATAGGGGACGTACATAGTCCAAGTGCCCGCTATATAACCTAGATAGTCCAGTGCCGGGCTAGGGTATGTACATAGTCCAGGTGTCCGCTAGGTAACCTAGATAGTCTAAGTGCCCGCTACTTAACCTACATAGTCCAAGGTCCCGCTCGTTAACCTACATAGTCCAAGTGCCTGATAGGGAACCTACATAGCGCAAGTGCCCGTTAGGGAACCTAGATAGTCAAAGTGCCCGCTAGGGAACCTGCATCGTCCAAGTGCCCGCTAGTTAACCTAGATCGTCCAAGTGCCCGCTAGTTAACCTACATAGACCAAGGGCCCGCAAGTTGACCTACATAGTCCAAGGGCCCTCTAGTTAACCTAGATCGTCCAAGTGCCCACTAGGGGACGTACATTGTCCAACTTCCCACTAGGTAACCTAGATAGTCCAAGTGTCCGCTAGTTAACCTACATAGTCCAAGTACCCGCTAGGTAACCTAGATAGGCCAAGGGCCCGCTATTTAACCAACATAGTCCAAGTGCCCAATAGGGAACCTACAAAGTCCAAGTGCCCGCTGATGAACCTACATATTCCAAGTGCCCGATAGGGAACCTATATATTCCAAGTGCCCGTTAGGGAACCTAGATAGTCCAAGTGCCCGTAAGGAACCCTATATATTCCAAGTGCCCGCTAGGAACCTACATAGTCAATGTGCCCGCTAGGGAACCTGCATTGTCCAAGTGCCCGCTAGTTACCTAGATAGTCCAAGTGCCCACTAGTTAACCTAGATTGTCCAAGTGCCAGCTAGTTAACCTTGATGGTCCATGTGCCCTCTAGTTAACCTACATAGTCCAAGGGCCCGCAAGTTAACCTAGATATTCCAAGTGCCCGCTAGTTAACCAAGATCGTCCAAGTGTCCGCTAGTTAACCTACATAGTCCAAGTTCCCGTTAGGTATCCTAGATAGTCCAAGTGCCCGCTAGGTAACCTACATAGTCCAAGTGCCCGCTAGGTAACCTAGATATTCCAAGTTCTTGTTAGCTAACCTAGATAGTCCAAGTGCCTGCGAGGTAACCTACATGGTCCAAGTGCCCATTTGTTAACCTAGATTGTCCAAGTGCCCGCTAGGTATCCTAGACTGTCCAAGTGCCCGCTTGGTTACCGACATAGTCCAAGTGCCCGTTCGTTAACCTAGATAGTCCAAGTTCCCGCTAGTTAACCTACATAGTCCAAGTTCCCGTTAGGTAGCCTAGATAGTCCAAGTGCCCGCTAGGTAACCTACATAGTCCAAGTAACCACTAGGTAACCTAGATATTCCAAGTTCCTTTTAACTAACCTAGATAGTCCAAGTGCCCGCTAGGGTATGTACATAGTCCAAGTGCCCGCTAGGTAACCTAGATAGTCTAAGTGCCCGCTAGTTAACCTACATAGTCCAAGGGCCCGCAAGTTAACCTACATAGTCCAAGTGCGCGATAGGGAACCTACATAGTCCAAGTGCCCGCTAGGGACGTACATAGTCCAAGTGCCCGCTAGGGAACCTACATAGTAAAGTGCCCGCTAGTTATCCTAGATAGTCCAAGTGCCCGCTAGTTAACCTAGATCGTCCAAGTGCCCACTAGTTAACTTACATAGTCCAAGGGCCCGCTTGTCAACCTACATAGTCCAAAGTCCTCTACTTAACCTAGATAGTCCAAGTGCCCGCTAGTTAACCTACATAGTCCAAGGGCCCTCTAGTTAACCTGGATAGTCCAAGTGCCCGATAGGGGACGTACATAGTCCAAGTGCCCGCTATATAACCTAGATAGTCCAGTGCCGGCTAGGGTATGTACATAGTCCAGGTGTCCGCTAGGTAACCTAGATAGTCTAAATGCCCGCTACTTAACCTACATAGTCCAAGGTCCCGCTCGTTAAACTACATAGTCCAAGTGTCTGCTAGTTAACCTACATAGTCCAAGTGCCCGTTAGGGAACCTAGATAGTCCAAGTGCCCACTAGTTAACCTACATAGTCCAAGGGCCCGCTAGTTAACCTACATAGTCCAAGAACCCGCTAGTTAACCTACATAGTCCAAGGGCCGGCAAGGTAACCTAGATATTCCAATTTCCTGTTAGCTAACCTAGATAGTCCAAGTGCCCGCTAGGTAACCTAGACTGTCCAGTGCCCGCTAGGTTACCTACATAGTCCAAGTGCCCGCTAGGTAACCTAGATGGTCCAAGTGCCCGCTAGTTAACTTAGATAGTCCTAGTGCACGTTAGTTATCCTACATAGTCCAAGTGCCCACTAGGGGACGTACACAGTCCGAGTGCCCGGTAGGTAACCTAGATAGTCCAAGTGCCCGCTAGGGTATGTACATAGTCCAAGTGTCCGCTAGGTAACCTAGATAGTCTAAGTGCCCGCTAGTTAACCTGCATAGTCCAAGGGCCCGCAAGTTAACCTACATAGTCCAAGTGCGCGATAGGGAACCTACATAGTCCAAGTGCCCGCTAAGGGACGTACGTAGTCCAAGTGCCCGCTAGGGAACCTACATAGTAAAGTGCCCGCTAGTTATCCTAGATAGTCCAAGTGCCCGCTAGTTAACCTAGATCGTCCAAGTGCCCTCTAGTTAACCTACATAGTCCAAGGGCCCGCTTGTTAACCTACATAGTCCAAAGTCCTCTACTTAACCTAGATAGTCCAAGTGCCCGCTAGTTAACCTACATAGTCCAAGGTCCCTCTAGTTAACCTAGATAGTCCAAGTGCCCGATAGGGGACGTACATAGTCCAAGTGCCCGCTATATAAACTAGATAGTCCAGTGCCGGCTAGGGTATGTACATAGTCCAGGGGTCCGCTAGGTAACCTAGATAGTCTAAGTGCCCGCTACTTAACCTACATAGTCCAAGGTCCCGCTCGTTAAACTACATAGTCCAAGTGCCTGATAGGGAACCTACATAGTGCAAGTGCCCGTTAGGGAACCTAGATAGTCAAAGTGCCCGTTAGGGAACCTGCATCGTCCAAGTGCCCGCTAGTTAACCTAGATCGTCCAAGTGCCCGCTAGTTAACCTACATAGACCAAGGGCCCGCAAGTTGACCTACATAGTCCAAGGGCCCTCTAGTTAACCTAGATCGTCCAAGTGCCCACTAGGGGACGTACATTGTCCAACTTCCCACTAGGTAACCTAGATAGTCCAAGTGTCCGCTGGTTAACCTACATAGTCCAAGTACCCGCTAGGTAACCTAGATAGGCCAAGGGCCCGCTATTTAACCAACATAGTCCAAGTGCCCAATAGGGAACCTACAAAGTCCAAGTGCCCGCTGAGGAACCTACATATTCCAAGTGCCCGATAGGGAACCTATATATTCCAAGTGCCCGTTAGGGAACCTAGATAGTCCAAGTGCCCGTAAGGAACCCTATATATTCCAAGTGCCCGCTAGGAACCTACATAGTCAATGTGCCCGCTAGGGAACCTGCATTGTCCAAGTGCCCGCTAGTTACCTAGATAGTCCAAGTGCCCGCTAGTTAACCTAGATTGTCCAAGTGCCAGCTAGTTAACCTACATAGTCCAAGTGCCTGATAGGGAACCTACATAGTCCAAGTGCCCGTTAGGGAACCTAGATAGTCCAAGTGCCCGCTAGGTAACCTAGACTGTCCAGTGCCTGCTAGGTTACCTACATAGTCCAAGTGCCCGCTAGGTAACCTAGATGGTCCAAGTGCCCGCTAGTTAACTTAGATAGTCCTAGTGCACGTTAGTTATCCTACATAGTCCAAGTGCCCACTAGGGGACGTACACAGTCCGAGTGCCCGGTAGGTAACCTAGATAGTCCAAGTGCCCGCTAGGGTATGTACATAGTCCAAGTGTCCGCTAGGTAACCTAGATAGTCTAAGTGCCCGCTAGTTAACCTGCATAGTCCAAGGGCCCGCAAGTTAACCTACATAGTCCAAGTGCGCGATAGGGAACCTACATAGTCCAAGTGCCCGCTAAGGGACGTACATAGTCCAAGTGCCCGCTAGGGAACCTACATAGTAAAGTGCCCGCTAGTTATCCTAGATAGTCCAAGTGCCCGCTAGTTAACCTAGATCGTCCAAGTGCCCACTAGTTAACCTACATAGTCCAAGGGCCCGCTTGTTAACCTACATAGTCCAAAGTCCTCTACTTAACCTAGATAGTCCAAGTGCCCGCTAGTTAACCTACATAGTCCAAGGGCCCTCTAGTTAACCTAGATAGTCCAAGTGCCCGATAGGGGACGTACATAGTCCAAGTGCCCGCTATATAACCTAGATAGTCCAGTGCCGGCTAGGGTATGTACATAGTCCAGGTGTCCGCTAGGTAACCTAGATAGTCTAAGTGCCCGCTACTTAACCTACATAGTCCAAGGTCCCGCTCGTTAACCTACATAGTCCAAGTGCCTGATAGGGAACCTACATAGTGCAAGTGCCCGTTAGGGAACCTAGATAGTCAAAGTGCCAGCTAGGGAACCTGCATCGTCCAAGTGCCCGCTAGTTAACCTAGATCGTCCAAGTGCCCGCTAGTTAACCTACATAGACCAAGGGCCCGCAAGTTGACCTACATAGTCCAAGGGCCCTCTAGTTAACCTAGATCGTCCAAGTGCCCACTAGGGGACGTACATTGTCCAACTTCCCACTAGGTAACCTAGATAGTCCAAGTGTCCGCTGGTTAACCTACATAGTCCAAGTACCCGCTAGGTAACCTAGATAGGCCAAGGGCCCGCTATTTAACCAACATAGTCCAAGTGCCCAATAGGGAACCTACAAAGTCCAAGTGCCCGCTGAGGAACCTACATATTCCAAGTGCCCGATAGGGAACCTATATATTCCAAGTGCCCGTTAGGGAACCTAGATAGTCCTAGTGCCCGTAAGGAACCCTATATATTCCAAGTGCCCGCTAGGAACCTACATAGTCAATGTGCCCGCTAGGGAACCTGCATTGTCCAAGTGCCAGCTAGTTAACCTTGATGGTCCATGTGCCCTCTAGATAACCTACATAGTCCAAGGGCCCGCCAGTTAACCTAGATATTCCAAGTGCCCGCTAGTTAACCAAGATCGTCCAAGTGTCCGCTAGTTAACCTACATAGTCCAAGTTCCCGTTAGGTACCCTAGATAGTCCAAGTGCCCGCTAGGTAACCTACATAGTCCAAGTGCTCGCTAGGTAACCTAGATATTCCAAGTTCTTGTTAGCTAACCTAGATAGTCCAAGTGCCTGCGAGGTAACCTACATGGTCCAAGTGCCCATTTGTTAACCTAGATTGTCCAAGTGCCCGCTAGGTAACCTAGACTGTCCAAGTGCCCGCTTGGTTACCGACATAGTCCAAGTGCCCGTTCGTTAACCTAGATAGTCCAAGTTCCCGCTAGTTAACCTACATAGTCCAAGTTCCCGTTAGGTAGCCTAGATAGTCCAAGTGCCCGCTAGGTAACCTACATAGTCCAAGTAACCACTAGGTAACCTAGATATTCCAAGTTCCTTTTAACTAACTTAGATAGTCCAAGTGTCCGCTAGGGTATGTACATAGTCCAAGTGCCCGCTAGGTAACCTAGATAGTCTAAGTGCCCGCTAGTTAACCTACATAGTCCAAGGGCCCGCAAGTTAACCTACATAGTCCAAGTGCGCGATAGGGAACCTACATAGTCCAAATGCCCGCTGAGGACGTACATAGTCCAAGTGCCCGCTAGGGAACCTACATAGTAAAGTGCCCGCTAGTTATCCTAGATAGTCCAAGTGCCCGCTAGTTAACCTAGATCGTCCAAGTGCCCACTAGTTAACCTACATAGTCCAAAGTCCTCTACTTAACCTAGATAGTCCAAGTGCCCGCTAGTTAACCTACATAGTCCATGGGCCCTCTAGTTAACCTGGATAGTCCAAGTGCCCGATAGGGGACGTACATAGTCCAAGTGCCCGCTATATAACCTAGATAGTCCAGTGCCGACTAGGGTATGTACATAGTCCAGGTGTCCGCTAGGTAACCTAGATAGTCTAAGTTCCCGCTACTTAACCTACATAGTCTAATGTCCCGCTAGTTAACCTACATAGTCCAAGTGCCCGCTAGGGAACCTGCATCGTCCAAGTGCCCGCTAGTTAACCTAGATCGTCCAAGTGCCCGCTAGTTAACCTACATAGTCCAAGGGCCCGCAAGTTGACCTACATAGTCCAAGGGCCCTCTAGTTTACCTAGATAGTCCAAGTGCCCGCTAGGTAACCTACATAGTCCAAGTGCCCGCTAGGTAACCTAGATATTCCAAGTTCCTTTTAACTAACCTAGATAGTCCAAGTTCCCGTTAGGTAGCCTAGATAGTCCAACTGCCCACTAGGTAACCTCGATAGTCCAAGTGTCCGCTACTTAACCTCCATAGTCCAAGTGCCCGCTAGGTAACCTAGATAGTCCAAGGGCCCGCTAGTTAACCAACATAGTCCAAGTGCCCAATAGGGAACCTACAAAGTCCAAGTGCACGCTGAGGAACCTACCTATTCCAAGTGCCCGATAGGGAACCTATATATTTCAAGTGCCAGTTAGGGAACCTAGATAGTCCAAGTGCCGGTAGGGAACCTATTTATTCCAAGTGCCCGCTAGGAACCTACATAGTCAATGTGCCCGCTAGGGAACCTGCATTGTCCAAGTGCCCGCTAGTTACCTAGATAGTCCAAGTGCCCGCTAGTTACCCTTGTTTGTCCAAGTGCCAGCTAGTTAACCTAGATCGTCCAAGTGCCCGCTAGGTAACCTACATAGTACAAGTGCCCGCTAAGGGACGTATATAGAATAAGTGCCCGCTAGGGAACCTGCATCGTCCAAGTGCCCGCTAGTTAACCTAGATCGTCCAAGTGCCCGCTAGGTAACCTACATAGTCCAAGTGCCTGCTAGGTAACCTAGATATTCCAAGTTCCTGTTAGCTAACCTAGATAGTCCAAGTGCCCGCGAGGTAACCTACATAGTCCAAGTTCCCGTTAGGTAACCTAGATAGTCCAAGTGCCCGCTAGGTAACCTACATAGTACAAGTAACCACTAGGTAACCTAGATATTCCAAGTTCCTTTTAGCTAACCTAGATAGTCCAAGTGCCCGCTAGGTAACCTACATAGTCCAAGTGCCCATTCATTAACCTAGATAGTCCAAGTGCCCGCTATTTAACCTAGTCTGTCTAAGTGCCCGCTAGGTTACCTACATAGTCCAAGTACCCGTTCGTTAACCTAGATAATCCAATTGCCCGCTAGGTAACCTACATAGTCCCAGCGCCCGCTAGGTAACCTAGATAGTCCAAGTGCCCGCTAGGTAACCTACATAGTCCAAGTGCCCGCTAGAAAACCTAGATAGTCCAAGTGCCCGCTAGGTAACCTAAATAGTCCAAGTGCCCGCTAGGTAACCTACTAAGTCCAAGTGCCTGCTAGGTAATCTATATAGTCTAAATGCCCGCTAGGGCACCCATATAGTCCAAGTGCCCGCTAATTTACCTATATACTCCAAGTGCCCGTTAGCTAACCTACATACTCCAAGGGTCATCTAGTTAACCTACATAGTTCAAGGGCCCGCTAGGTAACCTAGCTATTCCAAGTGCCCGCTAGTTATCCTAGATGGTCCAAGTGCCCGATAGTTAACCTACATAGTGCAAGGGCCCGCTAGTTAACCTAGATCGTCCAAGTGCCCGCTAGTTAACCTACATAGTCCACGTGCACTATAGGGAACCTACATAGTCCAAGTGCCCGCTAGGGAACCTACATAGTCCAAGTGCCCGTTAGGGAACCAGGATAGTCCAAGTGCCCGCTAGTTAACCTAGATAGTACAAATGCCCGCTAGTTTACCTAGATCGTCCAAGTACCCGCTAGTTAACCTACATAGTCCAAGGGCCCGCTTGTTAACCTACATAGTCCAAGGTCCTCTACTTAACCTAGATAGTCCAAGTGCCCGCTAGTTAACCTACATAGTCCAAAGGGTACTCTAGTTAACCCAGATAGTCCAAGTGCCCGCTAGGGGACGTACATAGTCCAAGTGCCCACTAGGTAACCTAGATAGTCCAAGTGCCCGTTAGCTAACCTAGATAGTCCAAGTGCCCGCTAGGTAACCTACATAGTCCAAGTGCCCGTTCGTTAACCTAGATAGTTCAAGTGCCCGCTAGGTTACCTACATAGTCCAAGTGCCCGCTAGTTAACCTAGTTGGTCCAAGTGCCCGATAGATAATTTACATAGTGCAAGGGCCCGCTAGTTAACCTAGATAGTACAAGTGCCTGCTGGTTAAACTACATAGTCCAAGTGCCCGCCAGTTAACCTACATAGCCCAGGGCCCTCTAGTTAACTTAGATGGTCCTATAACCCGTAAATTAACCTAGATAGTCCATGTGCCCGCTAGGGAACCTGCATCGTCCAAGTGCCCGCTAGGTAACCTAGATATTCCAAGTTCCTGTTAGCTAACCTAGATAGTCCAAGTGACCGCGAGGTAACCTACACAGTCCAAGAACCCGCTAGTTAACCTAGATAGTCCAAGTGCCCGCTAGTTAACCTACATAGTCCAAGGGCCGGCAAGGTAACCTAGATATTCCAATTTCCTGTTAGCTAACCTAGATAGTCCAAGTGCCCGCTAGGTAACCTAGACTGTCCAGTGCCCGCTAGGTTACCTACATAGTCCAAGTGCCCGCTAGGTAACCTAGATAGTCCAAGTGCCCGCTAGGGTATGTACATAGTCCAAGTGCCCGCTAGGTAACCTAGATAGTCTAAGTGCCCGCTAGTTAAACTACATAGTCCAAGGGCCCGAAAGTTAACCTACATAGTCCAAGTGCGCGATAGGGAACCTACATAGTCTAAGTGCCCGCTAAGGGACGTACATAGTCCAAGTGCCCGCTAGGGAACCTACATAGTAAAGTG
This sequence comes from Tenrec ecaudatus, assembly GCF_050624435.1. Taxonomy (NCBI): domain Eukaryota; kingdom Metazoa; phylum Chordata; class Mammalia; order Afrosoricida; family Tenrecidae; genus Tenrec; species Tenrec ecaudatus. The sequence continues at coordinate 89,616 of NW_027459400.1, read as the reverse complement.
CCCGCTAGTTATCCTAGATAGTCCAAGTGCCCGCTAGTTAACCTAGATCGTCCAAGTGCCCACTAGTTAACCTACATAGTCCAAGGGCCCGCTTGTTAACCTACATAGTCCAAAGTCCGCTACTTAACCTAGATAGCCCAAGTGCCCGCTAGTTAACCTACATAGTCCAAGGGCCCTCTAGTTAACCTAGATAGTCCAAGTGCCCGATAGGGGACGTACATAGTCCAAGTGCCCGCTATATAACCTAGATAGTCCAGTGCCGGCTAGGGTATGTACATAGTGCAGGTGTCAGCTAGGTAACCTAGATAGTCTAAGTGCCCGCTACTTAACCTTCATAGTCCAAGGTCCCGCTCGTTAACCTACATAGTCCAAGTGCCTGATAGGGAACCTACATAGTCCAAGTGCCCGTTAGGGAACCTAGATAGTCCAAGTGCCCGCTAGGGAACCTGCATCGTCCAAGTGCCCGCTAGTTGACCTAGATCGTCCAAGTGCCCGCTAGTTAACCTACATAGTCCAAGGGCCCGCAAGTTGACCTACATAGTCCAAGGGCCCTCTAGTTAACCTAGATCGTCCAAGTGCCCACTAGGGGATGTACATTGTCCAACTGCCCACTAGGTAACCTAGATAGTCTAAGTGTCCGCTAGTTAACATACATAGTCCAAGTGCCCGCTAGGTAACCTAGATAGTCCAAGGGCCCGCTATTTAACCAACATAGTCCAAGTGCCCAATAGGGAACCTACAAAGTCCAAGTGCCCGCTGAGGAACCTACATATTCCAAGTGCCCGATAGGGAACCTATATATTCCAAGAGCCCGTTAGGGAACCTAGATAGTCCAAGTGCCCGTAAGGAACCCTATATATTCCAAGTGCCCGCTAGGAACCTACATAGTCAATGTGCCCGCTAGGTAACCTGCATTGTCCAAGTGCCCGCTAGTTTCCTAGATAGTCCAAGTGCCCGCTAGTTAACCTAGATTGTCCAAGTGCCAGCTAGTTAACCTTGATGGTCCAAGTGCCCTCTAGTTAACCTACATAGTCCAAGGGCCTGCAAGTTTACCTAGATATTCCAAGTGCCCGCTAGTTAACCAAGATCGTCCAAGTGTCCGCTAGTTAACCTACATAGTCCAAGTTCCCGTTAGGTATCCTAGATAGTCCAAGTGCCCGCTAGGTAACCTACATAGTCCAAGTGCCCGCTAGGTAACCTAGATATTCCAAGTTCTTGTTAGCTAACCTAGATAGTCCAACTGCCCGCGAGGTAACCTACATAGTCCAAGTGCCCATGTGTTAACCTAGATTGTCCAAGTTTCCGCTAGGTAACCTAGACTGTCCAAGTGCCCGCTTGGTTACCGACATAGTCCAAGTGCCCGTTCGTTAACCTAGATAGTCCAAGTGCCCGCTAGTTAACTTAGATAGTCCTAGTGCACGTTAGTTATCCTACATAGTCCAAGTGCCCACTAGGGGACGTACACAGTCCGAGTGCCCGGTAGGTAACCTAGATAGTCCAAGTGCCCGCTAGGGTATGTACATAGTCCAAGTGTCCGCTAGGTAACCTAGATAGTCTAAGTGCCCGCTAGTTAACCTGCATAGTCCAAGGGCCCGCAAGTTAACCTACATAGTCCAAGTGCGCGATAGGGAACCTACATAGTCCAAGTGCCCGCTAAGGGACGTACGTAGTCCAAGTGCCCGCTAGGGAACCTACATAGTAAAGTGCCCGCTAGTTATCCTAGATAGTCCAAGTGCCCGCTAGTTAACCTAGATCGTCCAAGTGCCCTCTAGTTAACCTACATAGTCCAAGGGCCCGCTTGTTAACCTACATAGTCCAAAGTCCTCTACTTAACCTAGATAGTCCAAGTGCCCGCTAGTTAACCTACATAGTCCAAGGTCCCTCTAGTTAACCTAGATAGTCCAAGTGCCCGATAGGGGACGTACATAGTCCAAGTGCCCGCTATATAAACTAGATAGTCCAGTGCCGGCTAGGGTATGTACATAGTCCAGGGGTCCGCTAGGTAACCTAGATAGTCTAAGTGCCCGCTACTTAACCTACATAGTCCAAGGTCCCGCTCGTTAAACTACATAGTCCAAGTGCCTGATAGGGAACCTACATAGTGCAAGTGCCCGTTAGGGAACCTAGATAGTCAAAGTGCCCGTTAGGGAACCTGCATCGTCCAAGTGCCCGCTAGTTAACCTAGATCGTCCAAGTGCCCGCTAGTTAACCTACATAGACCAAGGGCCCGCAAGTTGACCTACATAGTCCAAGGGCCCTCTAGTTAACCTAGATCGTCCAAGTGCCCACTAGGGGACGTACATTGTCCAACTTCCCACTAGGTAACCTAGATAGTCCAAGTGTCCGCTGGTTAACCTACATAGTCCAAGTACCCGCTAGGTAACCTAGATAGGCCAAGGGCCCGCTATTTAACCAACATAGTCCAAGTGCCCAATAGGGAACCTACAAAGTCCAAGTGCCCGCTGAGGAACCTACATATTCCAAGTGCCCGATAGGGAACCTATATATTCCAAGTGCCCGTTAGGGAACCTAGATAGTCCAAGTGCCCGTAAGGAACCCTATATATTCCAAGTGCCCGCTAGGAACCTACATAGTCAATGTGCCCGCTAGGGAACCTGCATTGTCCAAGTGCCCGCTAGTTACCTAGATAGTCCAAGTGCCCGCTAGTTAACCTAGATTGTCCAAGTGCCAGCTAGTTAACCTACATAGTCCAAGTGCCTGATAGGGAACCTACATAGTCCAAGTGCCCGTTAGGGAACCTAGATAGTCCAAGTGCCCGCTAGGTAACCTAGACTGTCCAGTGCCCGCTAGGTTACCTACATAGTCCAAGTGCCCGCTAGGTAACCTAGATGGTCCAAGTGCCCGCTAGTTAACTTAGATAGTCCTAGTGCACGTTAGTTATCCTACATAGTCCAAGTGCCCACTAGGGGACGTACACAGTCCGAGTGCCCGGTAGGTAACCTAGATAGTCCAAGTGCCCGCTAGGGTATGTACATAGTCCAAGTGTCCGCTAGGTAACCTAGATAGTCTAAGTGCCCGCTAGTTAACCTGCATAGTCCAAGGGCCCGCAAGTTAACCTACATAGTCCAAGTGCGCGATAGGGAACCTACATAGTCCAAGTGCCCGCTAAGGGACGTACATAGTCCAAGTGCCCGCTAGGGAACCTACATAGTAAAGTGCCCGCTAGTTATCCTAGATAGTCCAAGTGCCCGCTAGTTAACCTAGATCGTCCAAGTGCCCACTAGTTAACCTACATAGTCCAAGGGCCCGCTTGTTAACCTACATAGTCCAAAGTCCTCTACTTAACCTAGATAGTCCAAGTGCCCGCTAGTTAACCTACATAGTCCAAGGGCCCTCTAGTTAACCTAGATAGTCCAAGTGCCCGATAGGGGACGTACATAGTCCAAGTGCCCGCTATATAACCTAGATAGTCCAGTGCCGGCTAGGGTATGTACATAGTCCAGGTGTCCGCTAGGTAACCTAGATAGTCTAAGTGCCCGCTACTTAACCTACATAGTCCAAGGTCCCGCTCGTTAACCTACATAGTCCAAGTGCCTGATAGGGAACCTACATAGTGCAAGTGCCCGTTAGGGAACCTAGATAGTCAAAGTGCCAGCTAGGGAACCTGCATCGTCCAAGTGCCCGCTAGTTAACCTAGATCGTCCAAGTGCCCGCTAGTTAACCTACATAGACCAAGGGCCCGCAAGTTGACCTACATAGTCCAAGGGCCCTCTAGTTAACCTAGATCGTCCAAGTGCCCACTAGGGGACGTACATTGTCCAACTTCCCACTAGGTAACCTAGATAGTCCAAGTGTCCGCTGGTTAACCTACATAGTCCAAGTACCCGCTAGGTAACCTAGATAGGCCAAGGGCCCGCTATTTAACCAACATAGTCCAAGTGCCCAATAGGGAACCTACAAAGTCCAAGTGCCCGCTGAGGAACCTACATATTCCAAGTGCCCGATAGGGAACCTATATATTCCAAGTGCCCGTTAGGGAACCTAGATAGTCCTAGTGCCCGTAAGGAACCCTATATATTCCAAGTGCCCGCTAGGAACCTACATAGTCAATGTGCCCGCTAGGGAACCTGCATTGTCCAAGTGCCAGCTAGTTAACCTTGATGGTCCATGTGCCCTCTAGATAACCTACATAGTCCAAGGGCCCGCCAGTTAACCTAGATATTCCAAGTGCCCGCTAGTTAACCAAGATCGTCCAAGTGTCCGCTAGTTAACCTACATAGTCCAAGTTCCCGTTAGGTACCCTAGATAGTCCAAGTGCCCGCTAGGTAACCTACATAGTCCAAGTGCTCGCTAGGTAACCTAGATATTCCAAGTTCTTGTTAGCTAACCTAGATAGTCCAAGTGCCTGCGAGGTAACCTACATGGTCCAAGTGCCCATTTGTTAACCTAGATTGTCCAAGTGCCCGCTAGGTAACCTAGACTGTCCAAGTGCCCGCTTGGTTACCGACATAGTCCAAGTGCCCGTTCGTTAACCTAGATAGTCCAAGTTCCCGCTAGTTAACCTACATAGTCCAAGTTCCCGTTAGGTAGCCTAGATAGTCCAAGTGCCCGCTAGGTAACCTACATAGTCCAAGTAACCACTAGGTAACCTAGATATTCCAAGTTCCTTTTAACTAACTTAGATAGTCCAAGTGTCCGCTAGGGTATGTACATAGTCCAAGTGCCCGCTAGGTAACCTAGATAGTCTAAGTGCCCGCTAGTTAACCTACATAGTCCAAGGGCCCGCAAGTTAACCTACATAGTCCAAGTGCGCGATAGGGAACCTACATAGTCCAAGTGCCCGCTAGGGACGTACATAGTCCAAGTGCCCGCTAGGGAACCTACATAGTAAAGTGCCCGCTAGTTATCCTAGATAGTCCAAGTGCCCGCTAGTTAACCTAGATCGTCCAAGTGCCCACTAGTTAACCTACATAGTCCAAAGTCCTCTACTTAACCTAGATAGTCCAAGTGCCCGCTAGTTAACCTACATAGTCCATGGGCCCTCTAGTTAACCTGGATAGTCCAAGTGCCCGATAGGGGACGTACATAGTCCAAGTGCCCGCTATATAACCTAGATAGTCCAGTGCCGACTAGGGTATGTACATAGTCCAGGTGTCCGCTAGGTAACCTAGATAGTCTAAGTTCCCGCTACTTAACCTACATAGTCTAATGTCCCGCTAGTTAACCTACATAGTCCAAGTGCCCGCTAGGGAACCTGCATCGTCCAAGTGCCCGCTAGTTAACCTAGATCGTCCAAGTGCCCGCTAGTTAACCTACATAGTCCAAGGGCCCGCAAGTTGACCTACATAGTCCAAGGGCCCTCTAGTTTACCTAGATAGTCCAAGTGCCCGCTAGGTAACCTACATAGTCCAAGTGCCCGCTAGGTAACCTAGATATTCCAAGTTCCTTTTAACTAACCTAGATAGTCCAAGTTCCCGTTAGGTAGCCTAGATAGTCCAACTGCCCACTAGGTAACCTCGATAGTCCAAGTGTCCGCTACTTAACCTCCATAGTCCAAGTGCCCGCTAGGTAACCTAGATAGTCCAAGGGCCCGCTAGTTAACCAACATAGTCCAAGTGCCCAATAGGGAACCTACAAAGTCCAAGTGCACGCTGAGGAACCTACCTATTCCAAGTGCCCGATAGGGAACCTATATATTTCAAGTGCCAGTTAGGGAACCTAGATAGTCCAAGTGCCGGTAGGGAACCTATTTATTCCAAGTGCCCGCTAGGAACCTACATAGTCAATGTGCCCGCTAGGGAACCTGCATTGTCCAAGTGCCCGCTAGTTACCTAGATAGTCCAAGTGCCCGCTAGTTACCCTTGTTTGTCCAAGTGCCAGCTAGTTAACCTAGATCGTCCAAGTGCCCGCTAGGTAACCTACATAGTACAAGTGCCCGCTAAGGGACGTATATAGAATAAGTGCCCGCTAGGGAACCTGCATCGTCCAAGTGCCCGCTAGTTAACCTAGATCGTCCAAGTGCCCGCTAGGTAACCTACATAGTCCAAGTGCCTGCTAGGTAACCTAGATATTCCAAGTTCCTGTTAGCTAACCTAGATAGTCCAAGTGCCCGCGAGGTAACCTACATAGTCCAAGTTCCCGTTAGGTAACCTAGATAGTCCAAGTGCCCGCTAGGTAACCTACATAGTACAAGTAACCACTAGGTAACCTAGATATTCCAAGTTCCTTTTAGCTAACCTAGATAGTCCAAGTGCCCGCTAGGTAACCTACATAGTCCAAGTGCCCATTCATTAACCTAGATAGTCCAAGTGCCCGCTATTTAACCTAGTCTGTCTAAGTGCCCGCTAGGTTACCTACATAGTCCAAGTACCCGTTCGTTAACCTAGATAATCCAATTGCCCGCTAGGTAACCTACATAGTCCCAGCGCCCGCTAGGTAACCTAGATAGTCCAAGTGCCCGCTAGGTAACCTACATAGTCCAAGTGCCCGCTAGAAAACCTAGATAGTCCAAGTGCCCGCTAGGTAACCTAAATAGTCCAAGTGCCCGCTAGGTAACCTACTAAGTCCAAGTGCCTGCTAGGTAATCTATATAGTCTAAATGCCCGCTAGGGCACCCATATAGTCCAAGTGCCCGCTAATTTACCTATATACTCCAAGTGCCCGTTAGCTAACCTACATACTCCAAGGGTCATCTAGTTAACCTACATAGTTCAAGGGCCCGCTAGGTAACCTAGCTATTCCAAGTGCCCGCTAGTTATCCTAGATGGTCCAAGTGCCCGATAGTTAACCTACATAGTGCAAGGGCCCGCTAGTTAACCTAGATCGTCCAAGTGCCCGCTAGTTAACCTACATAGTCCACGTGCACTATAGGGAACCTACATAGTCCAAGTGCCCGCTAGGGAACCTACATAGTCCAAGTGCCCGTTAGGGAACCAGGATAGTCCAAGTGCCCGCTAGTTAACCTAGATAGTACAAATGCCCGCTAGTTTACCTAGATCGTCCAAGTACCCGCTAGTTAACCTACATAGTCCAAGGGCCCGCTTGTTAACCTACATAGTCCAAGGTCCTCTACTTAACCTAGATAGTCCAAGTGCCCGCTAGTTAACCTACATAGTCCAAAGGGTACTCTAGTTAACCCAGATAGTCCAAGTGCCCGCTAGGGGACGTACATAGTCCAAGTGCCCACTAGGTAACCTAGATAGTCCAAGTGCCCGTTAGCTAACCTAGATAGTCCAAGTGCCCGCTAGGTAACCTACATAGTCCAAGTGCCCGTTCGTTAACCTAGATAGTTCAAGTGCCCGCTAGGTTACCTACATAGTCCAAGTGCCCGCTAGTTAACCTAGTTGGTCCAAGTGCCCGATAGATAATTTACATAGTGCAAGGGCCCGCTAGTTAACCTAGATAGTACAAGTGCCTGCTGGTTAAACTACATAGTCCAAGTGCCCGCCAGTTAACCTACATAGCCCAGGGCCCTCTAGTTAACTTAGATGGTCCTATAACCCGTAAATTAACCTAGATAGTCCATGTGCCCGCTAGGGAACCTGCATCGTCCAAGTGCCCGCTAGGTAACCTAGATATTCCAAGTTCCTGTTAGCTAACCTAGATAGTCCAAGTGACCGCGAGGTAACCTACACAGTCCAAGAACCCGCTAGTTAACCTAGATAGTCCAAGTGCCCGCTAGTTAACCTACATAGTCCAAGGGCCGGCAAGGTAACCTAGATATTCCAATTTCCTGTTAGCTAACCTAGATAGTCCAAGTGCCCGCTAGGTAACCTAGACTGTCCAGTGCCCGCTAGGTTACCTACATAGTCCAAGTGCCCGCTAGGTAACCTAGATAGTCCAAGTGCCCGCTAGGGTATGTACATAGTCCAAGTGCCCGCTAGGTAACCTAGATAGTCTAAGTGCCCGCTAGTTAAACTACATAGTCCAAGGGCCCGAAAGTTAACCTACATAGTCCAAGTGCGCGATAGGGAACCTACATAGTCTAAGTGCCCGCTAAGGGACGTACATAGTCCAAGTGCCCGCTAGGGAACCTACATAGTAAAGTGCCCGCTAGTTATCCTAGATAGTCCAAGTGCCCGCTAGTTAACCTAGATCGTCCAAGTGCCCACTAGTTAACCTACATAGTCCAAGGGCCCGCTTGTTAACCTACATAGTCCAAAGTCCGCTACTTAACCTAGATAGCCCAAGTGCCCGCTAGTTAACCTACATAGTCCAAGGGCCCTCTAGTTAACCTAGATAGTCCAAGTGCCCGATAGGGGACGTACATAGTCCAAGTGCCCGCTATATAACCTAGATAGTCCAGTGCCGGCTAGGGTATGTACATAGTGCAGGTGTCAGCTAGGTAACCTAGATAGTCTAAGTGCCCGCTACTTAACCTTCATAGTCCAAGGTCCCGCTCGTTAACCTACATAGTCCAAGTGCCTGATAGGGAACCTACATAGTCCAAGTGCCCGTTAGGGAACCTAGATAGTCCAAGTGCCCGCTAGGGAACCTGCATCGTCCAAGTGCCCGCTAGTTGACCTAGATCGTCCAAGTGCCCGCTAGTTAACCTACATAGTCCAAGGGCCCGCAAGTTGACCTACATAGTCCAAGGGCCCTCTAGTTAACCTAGATCGTCCAAGTGCCCACTAGGGGATGTACATTGTCCAACTGCCCACTAGGTAACCTAGATAGTCTAAGTGTCCGCTAGTTAACATACATAGTCCAAGTGCCCGCTAGGTAACCTAGATAGTCCAAGGGCCCGCTAGTTAACCTACAGAGTCCAAGTGCCCAATAGGGAACCTACAAAGTCCAAGTGCCCGCTGAGGAACCTACATATTCCAAGTGCCCGATAGGGAACCTATATATTCCAAGAGCCCGTTAGGGAACCTAGATAGTCCAAGTGCCCGTAAGGAACCCTATATATTCCAAGTGCCCGCTAGGAACCTACATAGTCAATGTGCCCGCTAGGTAACCTGCATTGTCCAAGTGCCCGCTAGTTTCCTAGATAGTCCAAGTGCCCGCTAGTTAACCTAGATTGTCCAAGTGCCAGCTAGTTAACCTTGATGGTCCAAGTGCCCTCTAGTTAACCTACATAGTCCAAGGGCCTGCAAGTTTACCTAGATATTCCAAGTGCCCGCTAGTTAACCAAGATCGTCCAAGTGTCCGCTAGTTAACCTACATAGTCCAAGTTCCCGTTAGGTATCCTAGATAGTCCAAGTGCCCGCTAGGTAACCTACATAGTCCAAGTGCCCGCTAGGTAACCTAGATATTCCAAGTTCTTGTTAGCTAACCTAGATAGTCCAAGTGCCCGCGAGGTAACCTACATAGTCCAAGTGCCCATGTGTTAACCTAGATTGTCCAAGTTTCCGCTAGGTAACCTAGACTGTCCAAGTGCCCGCTTGGTTACCGACATAGTCCAAGTGCCCGTTCGTTAACCTAGATAGTCCAAGTTCCCGCTAGTTAACCTACATAGTCCAAGTTCCCGTTAGGTAGCCTAGATAGTCCAAGTGCCCGCTAGGTAACCTACATAGTCCAAGTAACCACTAGGTAACCTAGATATTCCAAGTTCCTTTTAACTAACCTAGATAGTCCAAGTGCCCGCTAGCTAACCTACATAGTCCAAGTGCCCATTCGTAAACCTAGATAGTCCAAGTGCCCGCTAGTTAACCCAGACTGTCCAAGTGCCCGCTAGGTTACCTACATAGTCCAAGTGCCCGTTAGCTAACCTAGATAGTCCAAGGGTCATCTAGTTAACCTACATAGTTCAAGGGCCCGCTAGGTAACCTAGCTAATCCAAGTGCCCGCTAGTAAACCTAGATGGTCCAAGTGCCCGATAGTTAACCTACATAGTGCAAGGGCCCGCTAGTTAACCTAGATCGTCCAAGTGTCCGCTAGTTAACCTAGATAGTCCAAGTGTCCGCTAGCTAACCTACATAGTCCACGTGCGCTATAGGGAACCTACATAGTCCAAGTGCCCGCTAGGGAACCTACATAGTCCTAGTGCCCGTTAGGGAACCAGGATAGTCCCAGTGCCCGCTAGTTAACCTAGATGGTCCAAGTGCCCGCTAGTTAACCTAGATAGTACAAGTACCCGCTAGTTTACCTAGATCGTCCAAGTACCCGCTAGTTAACCTACATAGTCCAAGGTCCCGCTTGTTAACCTACATAGTCCAAGGTCCTCTACTTAACCTAGATAGTCCAAGTGCCCGCTAGTTAACCTACATAGTCCAAAGGGCCCTCTAGTTAACCTAGATAGTCCAAGTGCCCGCTAGGGGACGTACATAGTCCAAGTGCCCGCTAGGTAACCTATATAGTCCAAGTGCCCGTTAGCTAACCTAGATAGTCCAAGTGCCCGCTAGGTAACCTACATAGTCCAAGTGCCCGTTCGTTAACCTAGATAGTTCAAGTGCCCGCTAGGTTATCGACATAGTCCAAGTGCCCGCTAGTTAACCTAGATGGTCCAAGTGCCCGATAGTTAACATACATAGTGCAAGGGCCCGCTAGTTAACCTAGATAGTACAAGTGCCTGCTAGTTAACCTGCATAGTCCAAGTGCCCGCCAGTTAACCTACATAGCCCAGGGCCCGCTAGTTAACCTAGATAGTCCTATTGCCCATTAATTAACCTAGATAGTCCAAGTGCCCGCTAGGGAACCTGCATCGTCCAAGTGCCCGCTAGTTAACCTAGATCGTCCAAGTGCCCGCTAGGTAACCTACATAGTCCAAGTGCCCGCTAGGTAACCTAGATATTCCAAGTTCCTGTTAGCTAACCTAGATAGTCCAAGTGCCCGCGAGTTAAACTACACAATCCAAGAACCCGCTAGTTAACCTAGATAGTCCAAGTGCCCGGTAGTTAACCTACATAGTCCAAGGGCCGGCAAGGTAACCTAGATATTCCAATTTTCTGTTAGCTAACCTAGATAGTCCAAGTGCCCGCTAGGTAACCTACATAGTACAAGTGCCCATTCATTAACCTAGATAGTTCAAGTGCCCGCTAGGGTATGTACATAGTTCAATTGCCCGCTAGGGAAACTAGATAGTCCAAGTGCCCGTAGTGAACCTATATATTCCAAGTGCCAGCTAGGGAACCTGCATTGTCCAAGTGCCCGCTAGTTAACCTAGATAGTCCAAGTGCCCGCTAGTTAACCTAGATAGTCCAAGTGCCCGCTAGTAAACCTTGATCGTCTAAGTGCCCGCTAGTTAACCTACATAGTCCAAGGGCCCGCAAGTTAACCTACATAGTCCAAGAACCCGCTAGTTAACCTAGATAGTCCAAGTGCCCTGTAGGTAACGTAGATAGTCCAAGGGCCCGATATTTAACCAACATAGTCCAAGTGCCCAATAGGGAACCTACAAAGTCCAAGTGCCCGCTGAGGAACCTACATATTCCAAGTGCCCGATAGGGAACCTATATATTCCAAGTGCCCGTTAGGGAACCTAGATAGTCCAAGTGACTGTAAGGAACCCTATATATTCCAAGTGCCCGCTAGGAACCTACATAGTCAATAGCTCGCTAGGGAACCTCCATTGTCCAAGTGCCCGCTAGTTACCTAGATAGTCCAAGTGCCCGCTATTTAACCTAGATTGTCCAAGTGCCAGCTAGTTAACCTTGATGGTCCAAGTGCCCTCTAGTTAACCTATATAGTCCAAGAGCCCGCAAGTTAACCTAGATATTCCAAGTGCCCGCTAGTTAACCAAGATCGTCCAAGTGTCCGCTAGTTAACCTACATAGTCCATGTTCCCGTTAGGTATCCTAGATAGTCCAAGTGCCCGCTAGGTAACCTACATAGTCCAAGTGCCCGCTAGGTAACCTAGATATTCCAAGTTCTTGTTAGCTAACCTAGATAGTCCAAGTGCCCGCGAGGTAACCTACATAGTCCAAGTGCCCATTCGTTAACCTAGATTGTCCAAGTGCCCGCTAGGTAACCTAGACTGTCCAAGTGCCCGCTTGGTTACCGACATAGTCCAAGTGCCCGTTCGTTAACCTAGATAGTCCAAGTTCCCGCTAGTTAACCTACATAGTCCAAGTTCCCATTAGGTAGCCTAGATAGTCCAAGTGCCCGCTAGGTAACCTACATAGTCCAAGTAACCACTAGGTAACCTAGATATTCCAAGTTCCTTTTTACTAACCTAGATAGTCCAAGTGCCCGCTAGTTAACTTAGATAGTCCTAGTGCACGTTAGTTATCCTACATAGTCCAAGTGCCCACTAGGGGACGTACACAGTCCGAGTGCCCGGTAGGTAACCTAGATAGTCCAAGTGCCCGCTAGGGTATGTACATAGTCCAAGTGTCCGCTAGGTAACCTAGATAGTCTAAGTGCCCGCTAGTTAACCTGCATAGTCCAAGGGCCCGCAAGTTAACCTACATAGTCCAAGTGCGCGATAAGGAACCTACATAGTCCAAGTGCCCGCTAAGGGACGTACATAGTCCAAGTGCCCGCTAGGGAACCTACATAGTAAAGTGCCCGCTAGTTATCCTAGATAGTCCAAGTGCCCGCTAGTTAACCTAGATCGTCCAAGTGCCCACTAGTTAACCTACATAGTCCAAGGGCCCGCTTGTTAACCTACATAGTCCAAAGTCCTCTACTTAACCTAGATAGTCCAAGTGCCCGCTAGTTAACCTACATAGTCCAAGGGCCCTCTAGTTAACCTAGATAGTCCAAGTGCCCGATAGGGGACGTACATAGTCCAAGTGCCCGCTATATAACCTAGATAGTCCAGTGCCGGCTAGGGTATGTACATAGTCCAGGTGTCCGCTAGGTAACCTAGATAGTCTAAGTGCCCGCTACTTAACCTACATAGTCCAAGGTCCCGCTCGTTAACCTACATAGTCCAAGTGCCTGATAGGGAACCTACATAGTGCAAGTGCCCGTTAGGGAACCTAGATAGTCAAAGTGCCAGCTAGGGAACCTGCATCGTCCAAGTGCCCGCTAGTTAACCTAGATCGTCCAAGTGCCCGCTAGTTAACCTACATAGACCAAGGGCCCGCAAGTTGACCTACATAGTCCAAGGGCCCTCTAGTTAACCTAGATCGTCCAAGTGCCCACTAGGGGACGTACATTGTCCAACTTCCCACTAGGTAACCTAGATAGTCCAAGTGTCCGCTGGTTAACCTACATAGTCCAAGTACCCGCTAGGTAACCTAGATAGGCCAAGGGCCCGCTATTTAACCAACATAGTCCAAGTGCCCAATAGGGAACCTACAAAGTCCAAGTGCCCGCTGAGGAACCTACATATTCCAAGTGCCCGATAGGGAACCTATATATTCCAAGTGCCCGTTAGGGAACCTAGATAGTCCAAGTGCCCGTAAGGAACCCTATATATTCCAAGTGCCCGCTAGGAACCTACATAGTCAATGTGCCCGCTAGGGAACCTGCATTGTCCAAGTGCCAGCTAGTTAACCTTGATGGTCCATGTGCCCTCTAGATAACCTACATAGTCCAAGGGCCCGCCAGTTAACCTAGATATTCCAAGTGCCCGCTAGTTAACCAAGATCGTCCAAGTGTCCGCTAGTTAACCTACATAGTCCAAGTTCCCGTTAGGTACCCTAGATAGTCCAAGTGCCCGCTAGGTAACCTACATAGTCCAAGTGCTCGCTAGGTAACCTAGATATTCCAAGTTCTTGTTAGCTAACCTAGATAGTCCAAGTGCCTGCGAGGTAACCTACATGGTCCAAGTGCCCATTTGTTAACCTAGATTGTCCAAGTGCCCGCTAGGTAACCTAGACTGTCCAAGTGCCCGCTTGGTTACCGACATAGTCCAAGTGCCCGTTCGTTAACCTAGATAGTCCAAGTTCCCGCTAGTTAACCTACATAGTCCAAGTTCCCGTTAGGTAGCCTAGATAGTCCAAGTGCCCGCTAGGTAACCTACATAGTCCAAGTAACCACTAGGTAACCTAGATATTCCAAGTTCCTTTTAACTAACTTAGATAGTCCAAGTGCCCGCTAGGGTATGTACATAGTCCAAGTGCCCGCTAGGTAACCTAGATAGTCTAAGTGCCCGCTAGTTAACCTACATAGTCCAAGGGCCCGCAAGTTAACCTACATAGTCCAAGTGCGCGATAGGGAACCTACATAGTCCAAGTGCCCGCTAGGGACGTACATAGTCCAAGTGCCCGCTAGGGAACCTACATAGTAAAGTGCCCGCTAGTTATCCTAGATAGTCCAAGTGCCCGCTAGTTAACCTAGATCGTCCAAGTGCCCACTAGTTAACCTACATAGTCCAAGGGCCCGCTTGTTAACCTACATAGTCCAAAGTCCTCTACTTAACCTAGATAGTCCAAGTGCCCGCTAGTTAACCTACATAGTCCATGGGCCCTCTAGTTAACCTGGATAGTCCAAGTGCCCGATAGGGGACGTACATAGTCCAAGTGCCCGCTATATAACCTAGATAGTCCAGTGCCGACTAGGGTATGTACATAGTCCAGGTGTCCGCTAGGTAACCTAGATAGTCTAAGTTCCCGCTACTTAACCTACATAGTCTAATGTCCCGCTAGTTAACCTACATAGTCCAAGTGCCCGCTAGGGAACCTGCATCGTCCAAGTGCCCGCTAGTTAACCTAGATCGTCCAAGTGCCCGCTAGTTAACCTACATAGTCCAAGGGCCCGGAAGTTGACCTACATAGTCCAAGGGCCCTCTAGTTTACCTAGATAGTCCAAGTGCCCGCTAGGTAACCTACATAGTCCAAGTGCCCGCTAGGTAACCTAGATATTCCAAGTTCCTTTTAACTAACCTAGATAGTCCAAGTTCCCGTTAGGTAGCCTAGATAGTCCAACTGCCCACTAGGTAACCTCGATAGTCCAAGTGTCCGCTACTTAACCTCCATAGTCCAAGTGCCCGCTAGGTAACCTAGATAGTCCAAGGGCCCGCTAGTTAACCAACATAGTCCAAGTGCCCAATAGGGAACCTACAAAGTCCAAGTGCACGCTGAGGAACCTACCTATTCCAAGTGCCCGATAGGGAACCTATATATTTCAAGTGCCAGTTAGGGAACCTAGATAGTCCAAGTGCCGGTAGGGAACCTATTTATTCCAAGTGCCCGCTAGGAACCTACATAGTCAATGTGCCCGCTAGGGAACCTGCATTGTCCAAGTGCCCGCTAGTTACCTAGATAGTCCAAGTGCCCGCTAGTTACCCTTGATTGTCCAAGTGCCAGCTAGTTAACCTAGATCGTCCAAGTGCCCGCTAGGTAACCTACATAGTACAAGTGCCCGCTAAGGGACGTATATAGAATAAGTGCCCGCTAGGGAACCTGCATCGTCCAAGTGCCCGCTAGTTAACCTAGATCGTCCAAGTGCCCGCTAGGTAACCTACATAGTCCAAGTGCCTGCTAGGTAACCTAGATATTCCAAGTTCCTGTTAGCTAACCTAGATAGTCCAAGTGCCCGCGAGGTAACCTACATAGTCCAAGTTCCCGTTAGGTAACCTAGATAGTCCAAGTGCCCGCTAGGTAACCTACATAGTACAAGTAACCACTAGGTAACCTAGATATTCCAAGTTCCTTTTAGCTAACCTAGATAGTCCAAGTGCCCGCTAGGTAACCTACATAGTCCAAGTGCCCATTCATTAACCTAGATAGTCCAAGTGCCCGCTATTTAACCTAGTCTGTCTAAGTGCCCGCTAGGTTACCTACATAGTCCAAGTACCCGTTCGTTAACCTAGATAATCCAATTGCCCGCTAGGTAACCTACATAGTCCCAGCGCCCGCTAGGTAACCTAGATAGTCCAAGTGCCCGCTAGGTAACCTACATAGTCCAAGTGCCCGCTAGAAAACCTAGATAGTCCAAGTGCCCGCTAGGTAACCTAAATAGTCCAAGTGCCCGCTAGGTAACCTACTAAGTCCAAGTGCCTGCTAGGTAATCTATATAGTCTAAATGCCCGCTAGGGCACCCATATAGTCCAAGTGCCCGCTAATTTACCTATATACTCCAAGTGCCCGTTAGCTAACCTACATACTCCAAGGGTCATCTAGTTAACCTACATAGTTCAAGGGCCCGCTAGGTAACCTAGCTATTCCAAGTGCCCGCTAGTTATCCTAGATGGTCCAAGTGCCCGATAGTTAACCTACATAGTGCAAGGGCCCGCTAGTTAACCTAGATCGTCCAAGTGCCCGCTAGTTAACCTACATAGTCCACGTGCACTATAGGGAACCTACATAGTCCAAGTGCCCGCTAGGGAACCTACATAGTCCAAGTGCCCGTTAGGGAACCAGGATAGTCCAAGTGCCCGCTAGTTAACCTAGATAGTACAAATGCCCGCTAGTTTACCTAGATCGTCCAAGTACCCGCTAGTTAACCTACATAGTCCAAGGGCCCGCTTGTTAACCTACATAGTCCAAGGTCCTCTACTTAACCTAGATAGTCCAAGTGCCCGCTAGTTAACCTACATAGTCCAAAGGGTACTCTAGTTAACCCAGATAGTCCAAGTGCCCGCTAGGGGACGTACATAGTCCAAGTGCCCACTAGGTAACCTAGATAGTCCAAGTGCCCGTTAGCTAACCTAGATAGTCCAAGTGCCCGCTAGGTAACCTACATAGTCCAAGTGCCCGTTCGTTAACCTAGATAGTTCAAGTGCCCGCTAGGTTACCTACATAGTCCAAGTGCCCGCTAGTTAACCTAGTTGGTCCAAGTGCCCGATAGATAATTTACATAGTGCAAGGGCCCGCTAGTTAACCTAGATAGTACAAGTGCCTGCTGGTTAAACTACATAGTCCAAGTGCCCGCCAGTTAACCTACATAGCCCAGGGCCCTCTAGTTAACTTAGATGGTCCTATAACCCGTAAATTAACCTAGATAGTCCATGTGCCCGCTAGGGAACCTGCATCGTCCAAGTGCCCGCTAGGTAACCTAGATATTCCAAGTTCCTGTTAGCTAACCTAGATAGTCCAAGTGACCGCGAGGTAACCTACACAGTCCAAGAACCCGCTAGTTAACCTAGATAGTCCAAGTGCCCGCTAGTTAACCTACATAGTCCAAGGGCCGGCAAGGTAACCTAGATATTCCAATTTCCTGTTAGCTAACCTAGATAGTCCAAGTGCCCGCTAGGTAACCTAGACTGTCCAGTGCCCGCTAGGTTACCTACATAGTCCAAGTGCCCGCTAGGTAACCTAGATAGTCCAAGTGCCCGCTAGGGTATGTACATAGTCCAAGTGCCCGCTAGGTAACCTAGATAGTCTAAGTGCCCGCTAGTTAAACTACATAGTCCAAGGGCCCGAAAGTTAACCTACATAGTCCAAGTGCGCGATAGGGAACCTACATAGTCTAAGTGCCCGCTAAGGGACGTACATAGTCCAAGTGCCCGCTAGGGAACCTACATAGTAAAGTGCCCGCTAGTTATCCTAGATAGTCCAAGTGCCCGCTAGTTAACCTAGATCGTCCAAGTGCCCACTAGTTAACCTACATAGTCCAAGGGCCCGCTTGTTAACCTACATAGTCCAAAGTCCGCTACTTAACCTAGATAGCCCAAGTGCCCGCTAGTTAACCTACATAGTCCAAGGGCCCTCTAGTTAACCTAGATAGTCCAAGTGCCCGATAGGGGACGTACATAGTCCAAGTGCCCGCTATATAACCTAGATAGTCCAGTGCCGGCTAGGGTATGTACATAGTGCAGGTGTCAGCTAGGTAACCTAGATAGTCTAAGTGCCCGCTACTTAACCTTCATAGTCCAAGGTCCCGCTCGTTAACCTACATAGTCCAAGTGCCTGATAGGGAACCTACATAGTCCAAGTGCCCGTTAGGGAACCTAGATAGTCCAAGTGCCCGCTAGGGAACCTGCATCGTCCAAGTGCCCGCTAGTTGACCTAGATCGTCCAAGTGCCCGCTAGTTAACCTACATAGTCCAAGGGCCCGCAAGTTGACCTACATAGTCCAAGGGCCCTCTAGTTAACCTAGATCGTCCAAGTGCCCACTAGGGGATGTACATTGTCCAACTGCCCACTAGGTAACCTAGATAGTCTAAGTGTCCGCTAGTTAACATACATAGTCCAAGTGCCCGCTAGGTAACCTAGATAGTCCAAGGGCCCGCTATTTAACCAACATAGTCCAAGTGCCCAATAGGGAACCTACAAAGTCCAAGTGCCCGCTGAGGAACCTACATATTCCAAGTGCCCGATAGGGAACCTATATATTCCAAGAGCCCGTTAGGGAACCTAGATAGTCCAAGTGCCCGTAAGGAACCCTATATATTCCAAGTGCCCGCTAGGAACCTACATAGTCAATGTGCCCGCTAGGTAACCTGCATTGTCCAAGTGCCCGCTAGTTTCCTAGATAGTCCAAGTGCCCGCTAGTTAACCTAGATTGTCCAAGTGCCAGCTAGTTAACCTTGATGGTCCAAGTGCCCTCTAGTTAACCTACATAGTCCAAGGGCCTGCAAGTTTACCTAGATATTCCAAGTGCCCGCTAGTTAACCAAGATCGTCCAAGTGTCCGCTAGTTAACCTACATAGTCCAAGTTCCCGTTAGGTATCCTAGATAGTCCAAGTGCCCGCTAGGTAACCTACATAGTCCAAGTGCCCCCTAGGTAACCTAGATATTCCAAGTTCTTGTTAGCTAACCTAGATAGTCCAAGTGCCCGCGAGGTAACCTACATAGTCCAAGTGCCCATGTGTTAACCTAGATTGTCCAAGTTTCCGCTAGGTAACCTAGACTGTCCAAGTGCCCGCTTGGTTACCGACATAGTCCAAGTGCCCGTTCGTTAACCTAGATAGTCCAAGTTCCCGCTAGTTAACCTACATAGTCCAAGTTCCCGTTAGGTAGCCTAGATAGTCCAAGTGCCCGCTAGGTAACCTACATAGTCCAAGTAACCACTAGGTAACCTAGATATTCCAAGTTCCTTTTAACTAACCTAGATAGTCCAAGTGCCCGCTAGCTAACCTACATAGTCCAAGTGCCCATTCGTAAACCTAGATAGTCCAAGTGCCCGCTAGTTAACCCAGACTGTCCAAGTGCCCGCTAGGTTACCTACATAGTCCAAGTGCCCGTTAGCTAACCTAGATAGTCCAAGGGTCATCTAGTTAACCTACATAGTTCAAGGGCCCGCTAGGTAACCTAGCTAATCCAAGTGCCCGCTAGTAAACCTAGATGGTCCAAGTGCCCGATAGTTAACCTACATAGTGCAAGGGCCCGCTAGTTAACCTAGATCGTCCAAGTGTCCGCTAGTTAACCTAGATAGTCCAAGTGTCCGCTAGCTAACCTACATAGTCCACGTGCGCTATAGGGAACCTACATAGTCCAAGTGCCCGCTAGGGAACCTACATAGTCCAAGTGCCCGTTAGGGAACCAGGATAGTCCCAGTGCCCGCTAGTTAACCTAGATGGTCCAAGTGCCCGCTAGTTAACCTAGATAGTACAAGTACCCGCTAGTTTACCTAGATCGTCCAAGTACCCGCTAGTTAACCTACATAGTCCAAGGTCCCGCTTGTTAACCTACATAGTCCAAGGTCCTCTACTTAACCTAGATAGTCCAAGTGCCCGCTAGTTAACCTACATAGTCCAAAGGGCCCTCTAGTTAACCTAGATAGTCCAAGTGCCCGCTAGGGGACGTACATAGTCCAAGTGCCCGCTAGGTAACCTATATAGTCCAAGTGCCCGTTAGCTAACCTAGATAGTCCAAGTGCCCGCTAGGTAACCTACATAGTCCAAGTGCCCGTTCGTTAACCTAGATAGTTCAAGTGCCCGCTAGGTTATCGACATAGTCCAAGTGCCCGCTAGTTAACCTAGATGGTCCAAGTGCCCGATAGTTAACATACATAGTGCAAGGGCCCGCTAGTTAACCTAGATAGTACAAGTGCCTGCTAGTTAACCTGCATAGTCCAAGTGCCCGCCAGTTAACCTACATAGCCCAGGGCCCGCTAGTTAACCTAGATAGTCCTATTGCCCATTAATTAACCTAGATAGTCCAAGTGCCCGCTAGGGAACCTGCATCGTCCAAGTGCCCGCTAGTTAACCTAGATCGTCCAAGTGCCCGCTAGGTAACCTACATAGTCCAAGTGCCCGCTAGGTAACCTAGATATTCCAAGTTCCTGTTAGCTAACCTAGATAGTCCAAGTGCCCGCGAGTTAAACTACACAATCCAAGAACCCGCTAGTTAACCTAGATAGTCCAAGTGCCCGGTAGTTAACCTACATAGTCCAAGGGCCGGCAAGGTAACCTAGATATTCCAATTTTCTGTTAGCTAACCTAGATAGTCCAAGTGCCCGCTAGGTAACCTACATAGTACAAGTGCCCATTCATTAACCTAGATAGTTCAAGTGCCCGCTAGGGTATGTACATAGTTCAATTGCCCGCTAGGGAAACTAGATAGTCCAAGTGCCCGTAGTGAACCTATATATTCCAAGTGCCAGCTAGGGAACCTGCATTGTCCAAGTGCCCGCTAGTTAACCTAGATAGTCCAAGTGCCCGCTAGTTAACCTAGATAGTCCAAGTGCCCGCTAGTAAACCTTGATCGTCTAAGTGCCCGCTAGTTAACCTACATAGTCCAAGGGCCCGCAAGTTAACCTACATAGTCCAAGAACCCGCTAGTTAACCTAGATAGTCCAAGTGCCCTGTAGGTAACGTAGATAGTCCAAGGGCCCGATATTTAACCAACATAGTCCAAGTGCCCAATAGGGAACCTACAAAGTCCAAGTGCCCGCTGAGGAACCTACATATTCCAAGTGCCCGATAGGGAACCTATATATTCCAAGTGCCCGTTAGGGAACCTAGATAGTCCAAGTGACTGTAAGGAACCCTATATATTCCAAGTGCCCGCTAGGAACCTACATAGTCAATAGCTCGCTAGGGAACCTCCATTGTCCAAGTGCCCGCTAGTTACCTAGATAGTCCAAGTGCCCGCTATTTAACCTAGATTGTCCAAGTGCCAGCTAGTTAACCTTGATGGTCCAAGTGCCCTCTAGTTAACCTATATAGTCCAAGAGCCCGCAAGTTAACCTAGATATTCCAAGTGCCCGCTAGTTAACCAAGATCGTCCAAGTGTCCGCTAGTTAACCTACATAGTCCATGTTCCCGTTAGGTATCCTAGATAGTCCAAGTGCCCGCTAGGTAACCTACATAGTCCAAGTGCCCGCTAGGTAACCTAGATATTCCAAGTTCTTGTTAGCTAACCTAGATAGTCCAAGTGCCCGCGAGGTAACCTACATAGTCCAAGTGCCCATTCGTTAACCTAGATTGTCCAAGTGCCCGCTAGGTAACCTAGACTGTCCAAGTGCCCGCTTGGTTACCGACATAGTCCAAGTGCCCGTTCGTTAACCTAGATAGTCCAAGTTCCCGCTAGTTAACCTACATAGTCCAAGTTCCCATTAGGTAGCCTAGATAGTCCAAGTGCCCGCTAGGTAACCTACATAGTCCAAGTAACCACTAGGTAACCTAGATATTCCAAGTTCCTTTTTACTAACCTAGATAGTCCAAGTGCCCGCTAGTTAACTTAGATAGTCCTAGTGCACGTTAGTTATCCTACATAGTCCAAGTGCCCACTAGGGGACGTACACAGTCCGAGTGCCCGGTAGGTAACCTAGATAGTCCAAGTGCCCGCTAGGGTATGTACATAGTCCAAGTGTCCGCTAGGTAACCTAGATAGTCTAAGTGCCCGCTAGTTAACCTGCATAGTCCAAGGGCCCGCAAGTTAACCTACATAGTCCAAGTGCGCGATAAGGAACCTACATAGTCCAAGTGCCCGCTAAGGGACGTACATAGTCCAAGTGCCCGCTAGGGAACCTACATAGTAAAGTGCCCGCTAGTTATCCTAGATAGTCCAAGTGCCCGCTAGTTAACCTAGATCGTCCAAGTGCCCACTAGTTAACCTACATAGTCCAAGTGCCCGTTCGGGAACCCAGATAGTCCATGTGCCCGTAGTGAACCTATATATTCCAAGTGTCAGCTAGGGAACCTGCATTGTCCAAGTGCCCGCTAGTTAACCTACATAGTCCAAGTGCCCGCTAGTTAACCTAGATAGTCCAAGTGCCCGCTAGTTAACCTTGATCGTCTAAGTGCCCGCTAGTTAACCTACATAGTCCAAGGGCCCGCTAGTTAACCTACATAGTCCAAGAACCCGCTAGTTAACCTAGATAGTCCAATTGCCCGCTAGTTAACCTACATAGTCCAAGGGCCGGCAAGGTAACCTAGATATTCGAATTTCCTGTTAGCTAACCTAGATAGTCCAAGTGCCCGCTAGGTAACCTACATAGTACAAGTACCCATTCATTAACCTAGATAGTCCAAGTGCCCGCTAGGTAACCTAGACTGTCCAGTGCCCACTAGGTTACCTACATAGTCCAAGTGCCCGCTAGGTAACCTAGATAGTCCAAGTGCCCGCTAGTTAACCTAGATAGTCCTAGTGCACATTAGTTATCCTAGATAGTCCAAGTGCCCACTAGGGGACGTACACAGTCCAAGTGCCCGCTAGGTAACCTAGATAGTCCAAGTGCCCGCTAGGGTATGTACGTAGTCCAAGTGCCCGCTAGGTAAACTAGATAGTCTAAGTGCCCGCTACTTAACCTACATAGTCCAAGGTCCCGCTCGTTAACCTACATAGTCCAAGTGCCTGATAGGGAACCTACATAGTCCAAGTGCACGTTAGGGAACCTAGATAGTCCAAGTGCCCGCTAGGGAACCTGCATCGTCCAAGTGCCCGCTAGTTAACCTAGATCGTCCATGTGCCCGCTAGTTAACCTACATAGTCCAAGGGCCCGCAAGTTGACCTACATAGTCCAAGGGCCCTCTAGTTAACCTAGATCGTCCAAGTACCCACTAGGGGACGTACATTGTCCAACTGCCCACTAGGTAACCTAGATAGTCCAAGTGTCCGCTAGTTAACCTACAGAGTCCAAGTGCCCAATAGGGAACGTACAAAGTCCAAGTGCCCACTGAGGAACCTACATATTCCAAGTGCCCGATAGGGAACCTATATATTCCAAGTGCCCGTTAGGGAACCTAGATAGTCCAAGTGCCCGTAAGGAACCCTATATATTCCAAGTGCCCGCTAGGAACCTACATAGTCAATGTGCCCGCTAGGGAACCTACATTGTCCAAGTTCCCGCTAGTTACCTAGATAGTCCAAGTGTCAGCTAGTTAACTTCAATGGTCCAATGCCCGCTAGTTAACCTACATAGTCCAAGGCCCCGCAAGTTAACCTAGATATTCCAAGTGCCCGCTACTTAACCAAGATCCTCCAAGTGTCTGCTAGTTAACCTACATAGTCCAACTTCCCGTTAGGTATCCTAGATAGTCCAAGTGCCCGCTAGGTAACCTACATAGTCCAAGTGCCCGCTAGGTAACCTAGATATTCCAAGTTCTTGTTAGCTAACCTAGATATTCCAAGTGCCCGAGAGGTAACCTACATAGTCCAAGTGCCCATTCGTTAACCTAGATTGTCCAAGTGCCCGCTAGGTAACCTAGACTGTCCAAGTGCCTGCTTGGTTACCGACATAGTCCAAGTGCCCGTTCGTTAACCTAGATAGTCCAAGTGCCCGCTAGGTAACCTACATAGTCCAAGTGCCCATTCGTTAACCTAGATAGTCCAAGTGCCCGCTAGTTAACCCAGACTGTCCAAGTGCCCGGTAGGTTACCTACATAGTCCAAGTACCCGTTAGGTAGCCTAGATAGTCCAAGTGCCCTCTAGGTAACCTACATAGTCCAAGTAACCACTAGGTAACCTAGATGTTCCAAGTTCCTTTTAACTAACCTAGATAGTCCAAGTGCCCGCTAGGTAACCTACATAGTCCAAGTGCCCATTCGTTAACCTAGATAATCCAATTGCCCGCTAGGTAACCTACATAGTCCCAGCGCCCGCTAGGTAACCTAGATAGTCCAAGTGCCCGTTAGGTAACCTAGATAGTCCAAGTGCCCGCTAGGTTACCTACATAGTCCAAGTGCCCGCTCGAAAACCTAGATAGTCCTAGTGCCCGGTAGGTAACCTACAAAGTCCAAGTGCCTGCTTGGTAATCTATATAGTCCAAATGCCCGCTAGGGCACCCATATAGTCCAAGTCCCCGCTAATTTACATATATAGTCCAAGTGCCCGTTAGCTAACCTAGATAGTCCAAGGGTCATCTAGTTAACCTACATAGTTCAAGGGCCCGCTAGGTAACCTAGCTAATCCAAATGCCCGCTAGTTAACCTATATCGTCCAAGTGCCCGCTAGTTAACCTAGATGGTCCAAGTGCCCGCTAGGTAACCTAGCTAATCCAAGTGCCCGCTAGTTAACCTATATCGTCCAAGTGCCCGCTAATTTACCTATATAGTCCAAGTGCCCGTTAGCTAATCTAGATAGTCCAAGGGTCATCTAGTTAACCTACATAGTGCAAGGGCCCGCTAGTTAACCTAGATTGTCCAAGTGTCCGCTAGTTAACCTACATAGTCCAAGGCGCCGCTAGTTGACCTAGATAGACCAAGTGCCCGCTAGTTAACCTAGATAGTCCTAGTGCCCATTAGTTATCATAGATAGTCCAAGTGCCCACTAGGGGACGTACATAGTCCAAGTGCCCGCTAGGTAACCTAGATAGACCAAGTGCCCGCTAGTTAACCTAGCTAGTCCTAGTGCCCGTTAGTTAACCTAGATAGTCTAAGTGCCCACTAGGGGACGTATATAGTCCTAGTGCACGCTAGGGTATGTACATAGTCCAGGTGTCCGCTAGGTAACCTAGATAGTCTAAGTGCCCGCTACTTAACCTACATAGTCCAAGGTCCCGCTCGTTAACCTACATAGTCCAAGTGCCTTATAGGGAACCTACATAGTCCAAGTGCCCGTTAGGGAACCTAGATAGTCCAAGTGCCCGCTAGGGAACCTGCATTGTCCAAGTGCCCGCTAGTTAACCTAGATCGTCCAAGTGCCCTCTAGTTAACCTACATAGTCCAAGGGCCCGCAAGTTGACCTACATAGTCCAAGGGCCCTCTAGTTAACCTAGATCGTCCAAGTGCCCACTAGGGGACGTACATTGTCCAACTGCCCACTAGGTAACCTAGATAGTCCAAGTGTCTGCTAGTTAACCTACATAGTCCAAGTGCCCGCTAGGTAACCTAGATAGTCTAAGTGCCCGCTGTTTAACCAACATAGTCCAAGTGCCCAATAGGGAACCTACAAAGTCCAAGTGCCAGCTGAGGAACCTACATATTCCAAGTGCCCGATAGGGAACCTATATATTCCAAGTGCCCGATACGGAACCTATATATTCGAAGTGCCCGTTAGGGAACCTAGATAGTCCAAGTGCCCGTAAGTAACCCTATATATTCCAAGTGCCCGCTAGGAACCTACATAGGCAATGTGCCCGCTAGGGAACCTGCATTGTCCAAGTGCCCGCTAGTTACCTAGATAGTCCAAGTGCCCGCTAGTTAACCTAGATTGTCCAAGTGCCAGCTAGTTAACCTTGATGGTCCAAGTGCCCTCTAGTTAACCTACATAGTCCAAGGGCCCGCAAGTTAACCTAGATATTCCAAGTGCCCGCTAGTTAACCAAGATCGTCCAAGTGTCCGCTAGTTAACCTACATAGTCCAAGTTCCCGTTAGGTATCCTAGATAGTCCAAGTGCCCGCTAGGTAACCTACATAGTCCAAGTGCCCGCTAGGTAACCTAGATATTCCAAGTTCTTGTTAGCTAACCTAGATAGTCCAAGTGCCCGCTAGGTAACCTACATAGTACAAGTACCCATTCATTAACCTAGATAGTCCAAGTGCCCGCTAGGTAACCTAGACTGTCCAGTGCCCACTAGGTTACCTACATAGTCCAAGTGCCCGCTAGGTAACCTAGATAGTCCAAGTGCCCGCTAGTTAACCTAGATAGTCCTAGTGCACATTAGTTATCCTAGATAGTCCAAGTGCCCACTAGGGGACGTACACAGTCCAAGTGCCCGCTAGGTAACCTAGATAGTCCAAGTGCCCGCTAGGGTATGTACGTAGTCCAAGTGCCCGCTAGGTAAACTAGATAGTCTAAGTGCCCGCTACTTAACCTACATAGTCCAAGGTCCCGCTCGTTAACCTACATAGTCCAAGTGCCTGATAGGGAACCTACATAGTCCAAGTGCACGTTAGGGAACCTAGATAGTCCAAGTGCCCGCTAGGGAACCTGCATCGTCCAAGTGCCCGCTAGTTAACCTAGATCGTCCATGTGCCCGCTAGTTAACCTACATAGTCCAAGGGCCCGCAAGTTGACCTACATAGTCCAAGGGCCCTCTAGTTAACCTAGATCGTCCAAGTACCCACTAGGGGACGTACATTGTCCAACTGCCCACTAGGTAACCTAGATAGTCCAAGTGTCCGCTAGTTAACCTACAGAGTCCAAGTGCCCAATAGGGAACGTACAAAGTCCAAGTGCCCACTGAGGAACCTACATATTCCAAGTGCCCGATAGGGAACCTATATATTCCAAGTGCCCGTTAGGGAACCTAGATAGTCCAAGTGCCCGTAAGGAACCCTATATATTCCAAGTGCCCGCTAGGAACCTACATAGTCAATGTGCCCGCTAGGGAACCTACATTGTCCAAGTTCCCGCTAGTTACCTAGATAGTCCAAGTGTCAGCTAGTTAACTTCAATGGTCCAATGCCCGCTAGTTAACCTACATAGTCCAAGGCCCCGCAAGTTAACCTAGATATTCCAAGTGCCCGCTACTTAACCAAGATCCTCCAAGTGTCTGCTAGTTAACCTACATAGTCCAACTTCCCGTT
The DNA here is from genome assembly GCF_050624435.1 of Tenrec ecaudatus. Classification (NCBI taxonomy): domain Eukaryota; kingdom Metazoa; phylum Chordata; class Mammalia; order Afrosoricida; family Tenrecidae; genus Tenrec; species Tenrec ecaudatus. Next base: position 63,027 of record NW_027459400.1, on the reverse strand, counting down.
AGGTATCCTAGATAGTCCAAGTGCCCGCTAGGTAACCTACATAGTCCAAGTGCCCGCTAGGTAACCTAGATATTCCAAGTTCTTGTTAGCTAACCTAGATATTCCAAGTGCCCGAGAGGTAACCTACATAGTCCAAGTGCCCATTCGTTAACCTAGATTGTCCAAGTGCCCGCTAGGTAACCTAGACTGTCCAAGTGCCTGCTTGGTTACCGACATAGTCCAAGTGCCCGTTCGTTAACCTAGATAGTCCAAGTGCCCGCTAGGTAACCTACATAGTCCAAGTGCCCATTCGTTAACCTAGATAGTCCAAGTGCCCGCTAGTTAACCCAGACTGTCCAAGTGCCCGGTAGGTTACCTACATAGTCCAAGTACCCGTTAGGTAGCCTAGATAGTCCAAGTGCCCTCTAGGTAACCTACATAGTCCAAGTAACCACTAGGTAACCTAGATGTTCCAAGTTCCTTTTAACTAACCTAGATAGTCCAAGTGCCCGCTAGGTAACCTACATAGTCCAAGTGCCCATTCGTTAACCTAGATAATCCAATTGCCCGCTAGGTAACCTACATAGTCCCAGCGCCCGCTAGGTAACCTAGATAGTCCAAGTGCCCGTTAGGTAACCTAGATAGTCCAAGTGCCCGCTAGGTTACCTACATAGTCCAAGTGCCCGCTCGAAAACCTAGATAGTCCTAGTGCCCGGTAGGTAACCTACAAAGTCCAAGTGCCTGCTTGGTAATCTATATAGTCCAAATGCCCGCTAGGGCACCCATATAGTCCAAGTCCCCGCTAATTTACATATATAGTCCAAGTGCCCGTTAGCTAACCTAGATAGTCCAAGGGTCATCTAGTTAACCTACATAGTTCAAGGGCCCGCTAGGTAACCTAGCTAATCCAAATGCCCGCTAGTTAACCTATATCGTCCAAGTGCCCGCTAGTTAACCTAGATGGTCCAAGTGCCCGCTAGGTAACCTAGCTAATCCAAGTGCCCGCTAGTTAACCTATATCGTCCAAGTGCCCGCTAATTTACCTATATAGTCCAAGTGCCCGTTAGCTAATCTAGATAGTCCAAGGGTCATCTAGTTAACCTACATAGTGCAAGGGCCCGCTAGTTAACCTAGATTGTCCAAGTGTCCGCTAGTTAACCTACATAGTCCAAGGCGCCGCTAGTTGACCTAGATAGACAAGTGCCCGCTAGTTAACCTAGATAGTCCTAGTGCCCATTAGTTATCATAGATAGTCCAAGTGCCCACTAGGGGACGTACATAGTCCAAGTGCCCGCTAGGTAACCTAGATAGACCAAGTGCCCGCTAGTTAACCAAGCTAGTCCTAGTGCCCGTTAGTTAACCTAGATAGTCTAAGTGCCCACTAGGGGACGTATATAGTCCTAGTGCACGCTAGGGTATGTACATAGTCCAGGTGTCCACTAGGTAACCTAGATAGTCTAAGTGCCCGCTACTTAACCTACATAGTCCAAGGTCCCGCTCGTTAACCTACATAGTCCAAGTGCCTTATAGGGAACCTACATAGTCCAAGTGCCCGTTAGGGAACCTAGATAGTCCAAGTGCCCGCTAGGGAACCTGCATTGTCCAAGTGCCCGCTAGTTAACCTAGATCGTCCAAGTGCCCTCTAGTTAACCTACATAGTCCAAGGGCCCGCAAGTTGACCTACATAGTCCAAGGGCCCTCTAGTTAACCTAGATCGTCCAAGTGCCCACTAGGGGACGTACATTGTCCAACTGCCCACTAGGTAACCTAGATAGTCCAAGTGTCTGCTAGTTAACCTACATAGTCCAAGTGCCCGCTAGGTAACCTAGATAGTCTAAGTGCCCGCTGTTTAACCAACATAGTCCAAGTGCCCAATAGGGAACCTACAAAGTCCAAGTGCCAGCTGAGGAACCTACATATTCCAAGTGCCCGATAGGGAACCTATATATTCCAAGTGCCCGATACGGAACCTATATATTCGAAGTGCCCGTTAGGGAACCTAGATAGTCCAAGTGCCCGTAAGTAACCCTATATATTCCAAGTGCCCGCTAGGAACCTACATAGGCAATGTGCCCGCTAGGGAACCTGCATTGTCCAAGTGCCCGCTAGTTACCTAGATAGTCCAAGTGCCCGCTAGTTAACCTAGATTGTCCAAGTGCCAGCTAGTTAACCTTGATGGTCCAAGTGCCCTCTAGTTAACCTACATAGTCCAAGGGCCCGCAAGTTAACCTAGATATTCCAAGTGCCCGCTAGTTAACCAAGATCGTCCAAGTGTCCGCTAGTTAACCTACATAGTCCAAGTTCCCGTTAGGTATCCTAGATAGTCCAAGTGCCCGCTAGGTAACCTACATAGTCCAAGTGCCCGCTAGGTAACCTAGATATTCCAAGTTCTTGTTAGCTAACCTAGATAGTCCAAGTGCCCGCGAGGTAACCTACATAGTCCAAGTGCCCATGTGTTAACCTAGATTGTCCAAGTTTCCGCTAGGTAACCTAGACTGTCCAAGTGCCCGCTTGGTTACCGACATAGTCCAAGTGCCCGTTCGTTAACCTAGATAGTCCAAGTTCCCGCTAGGGAACCTGCATTGTCCAAGTGCCCGCTAGTTACCTAGATTGTCCAAGTGCCAGCTAGTTAACCTTGATGGTCCAAGTGCCCTCTAGTTAACCTACATAGTCCAAGGGCCCGCAAGTTAACCTAGATATTCCAAGTGCCCGCTAGTTAACCAAGATCGTCCAAGTGTCCGCTAGTTAACCTACATAGTCCAAGTTCCCGTTAGGTATCCTAGATAGTCCAAGTGCCCGCTAGGTAACCTACATAGTCCAAGTGCCCACTAGGTAACCTAGATATTCCAAGTTCTTGTTAGCTAACCTAGATAGTCCAAGTGCCCGCGAGGTAACCTACATAGTCCAAGTGCCCATTCGTTAACCTAGATTGTCCAATTGCCCGCTAGGTAACCTAGACTGTCCAAGGGCCCGCAAGTTAACCTACATAGTCCAAGTGCACGATAGGGAACCTACATAGTCCAAGTGCCCGCTAAGGGACGTACATAGTCCAAGTGCCCGCTAGGGAACCTACATAGTAAAGTGCCCGCTAGTTATCCTAGATAGTCCAAGTGCCCGCTAGGTTACCTACATAATCCAAGTACCCGTTCGTTAACCTAGATAATCCAATTGCCCGCTAGGTAACCTACATAGTCCAAGGGCCCTCTAGTTAACCTAGATAGTCCAAGTGCCCGATAGGGGACGTACATAGTCCAAGTGCCCGCTATATAACCTAGATAGTCCAGTGCCGGCTAGGATATGTACATACTCCAGGTGTCCGCTAGGTAACCTAGATAGTCTAAGTGCCCGCTACTTAACCTACATAGTCCAAGGTCCCGCTCGTTAACCTACATAGTCCAAGTGCCTGATAGGGAACCTACATAGTCCAAGTGCCCGTTAGGGAATCTAGATAGTCCAAGTGCCCGCTAGGGAACCTGCTTCGTCCAAGGGCCCGCTAGTTAACCTAGATCGTCCAAGTGCCCGCTAGTTAACCTACATAGTCCAAGGGCCCGCAAGTTGACCTACATAGTCCAAGGGCCCTCTAGTTAACCTAGATCGTCCAAGTGCCCACTAGGGGACGTACATTGTCCAACTGCCCACTAGGTAACCTAGATAGTCCAAGTGTCTGCTAGTTAACCTACATAGTCCAAGTGCCCGCTAGGTAACCTAGATAGTCCAAGGTCCCGCTATTTAACCAACATAGTCCAAGTGCCCAATAGGGAACCAACAAAGTCCAAGTGCCCGCTGAGGAACCTACATATTCCAAGTGCCCGATACGGAACCTATATATTCGAAGTGCCCGTTAGGGAACCTAGATAGTCCAAGTGCCCGTAAGGAACCCTATATATTCCAAGTGCCCGCTAGGAACCTACATAGTCAATGTGCCCGCTAGGGAACCTGCATTGTCCAAGTGCCCGCTAGTTACCTAGATAGTCCAAGTGCCCGCTAGTTAACCTAAATTTTCCAAGTGCCAGCTAGTTAACCTTGATGGTCCATGTGCCCTCTAGTTAACCTACATAGTCCAAGGGCCCGCAAGTTAACCTAGATATTCCAAGTGCCCGCTAGTTAACCAAGATCGTTCAAGTGTCCGCTAGTTAACCTACATAGTCCAAGTTCCCGTTAGGTATCCTAGATAGTCCACGTGCCCGCTAGGTAACCTACATAGTCGAAGTGCCCGCTAGGTAACCTAGATATTCCAAGTTCTTGTTAGCTAACCTAGATAGTCCAAGTGCCCGCGAGTTAACCTACATAGTCCAAGTGCCCATTCGTTAACCTAGATTGTCCAATTGCCCGCTAGGTAACCTAGACTGTCCAAGTGCCCGCTTGGTTACCGACATAGTCCAAGTGCCCGTTCGTTAACCGAGATAGTCCAAGTTCCCGCTAGTTAACCCACATAGTCCAAGTTCCCGTTAGGTAGCCTAGATAGTCCAAGTGCCCGCTAGGTAACCAACATAGTCCAAGTAACCACTAGGTAACCTAGATATTCCAAGTTCCTTTAAACTAACCTAGATAGTCCAAGTGCCCGCTAGGTAACCTACATAGTCCAAGTGCCCATTCGTTAACCTAGATAGTCCAAGTGCCCGCTAGTTAACCCAGACTGTCCAAGTGCCCGCTAGGTTACCTACATAGTCCAAGTACCCATTCGTTAACCTAGATAATCCAATTGCCCGCTAGGTAATCTACATGGTCCAAAGTCCGCTACTTAACCTAGATAGTCCAAGTGCCCGCTAGGTAACCTACATAGTCCAAGTGCACATTCGTTAACCTAGATAGTCCAAGTGCCCACTTGGTTACCTACATAGTCCAAGTACCCGTTCGTTAACCTAGATAATCCAATTGCCCGCTAGGTAACCTACATAGTCCCAGCGCCCGCTAGGTAACCTAGATAGTCCAAGTGCCCGTTAGGTAACCTAGATAGTCCAAGTGCCCGCTAGGTTACCTACATAGTCCAAGTGCCCGCTCGAAAACCTAGATAGTCCTAGTGCCCGGTAGGTAACCTACAAAGTCCAAGTGCCTGCTTGGTAATCTATATAGTCCAAATGCCCGCTAGGGCACCCATATAGTCCAAGTCCCCGCTAATTTACATATATAGTCCAAGTGCCCGTTAGCTAACCTAGATAGTCCAAGGGTCATCTAGTTAACCTACATAGTTCAAGGGCCCGCTAGGTAACCTAGCTAATCCAAATGCCCGCTAGTTAACCTATATCGTCCAAGTGCCCGCTAGTTAACCTAGATGGTCCAAGTGCCCGCTAGGTAACCTAGCTAATCCAAGTGCCCGCTAGTTAACCTATATCATCCAAGTGCCCGCTAATTTACCTATATAGTCCAAGTGCCCGTTAGCTAATCTAGATAGTCCAAGGGTCATCTAGTTAACCTACATAGTGCAAGGGCCCGCTAGTTAACCTAGATTGTCCAAGTGTCCGCTAGTTAACCTACATAGTCCAAGGCGCCGCTAGTTGACCTAGATAGACCAAGTGCCCGCTAGTTAACCTAGATAGTCCTAGTGCCCATTAGTTATCATAGATAGTCCAAGTGCCCACTAGGGGACGTACATAGTCCAAGTGCCCGCTAGGTAACCTAGATAGACCAAGTGCCCGCTAGTTAACCTAGCTAGTCCTAGTGCCCGTTAGTTAACCTAGATAGTCCAAGTGCCCACTAGGGGACGTATATAGTCCTAGTGCACGCTAGGGTATGTACATAGTCCAGGTGTCCGCTAGGTAACCTAGATAGTCTAAGTGCCCGCTACTTAACCTACATAGTCCAAGGTCCCGCTCGTTAACCTACATAGTCCAAGTGCCTTATAGGGAACCTACATAGTCCAAGTGCCCGTTAGGGAACCTAGATAGTCCAAGTGCCCGCTAGGGAACCTGCATCGTCCAAGTGCCCGCTAGTTAACCTAGATCGTCCAAGTGCCCTCTAGTTAACCTACATAGTCCAAGGGCCTGCAAGTTGACCTACATAGTCCAAGGGCCCTCTAGTTAACCTAGATCGTCCAAGTGCCCACTAGGGGACGTACATTGTCCAACTGCCCACTAGGTAACCTAGATAGTCCAAGTGTCTGCTAGTTAACCTACATAGTCCAAGTGCCCGCTAGGTAACCTAGATAGTCTAAGTGCCCGCTGTTTAACCAACATAGTCCAAGTGCCCAATAGGGAACCTACAAAGTCCAAGTGCCAGCTGAGGAACCTACATATTCCAAGTGCCCGATAGGGAACCTATATATTCCAAGTGCCCGATACGGAACCTATATATTCGAAGTGCCCGTTAGGGAACCTAGATAGTCCAAGTGCCCGTAAGTAACCCTATATATTCCAAGTGCCCGCTAGGAACCTACATAGGCAATGTGCCCGCTAGGGAACCTGCATTGTCCAAGTGCCCGCTAGTTACCTAGATAGTCCAAGTGCCCGCTAGTTAACCTAGATTGTCCAAGTGCCAGCTAGTTAACCTTGATGGTCCAAGTGCCCTCTAGTTAACCTACATAGTCCAAGGGCCCGCAAGTTAACCTAGATATTCCAAGTGCCCGCTAGTTAACCAAGATCGTCCAAGTGTCCGCTAGTTAACCTACATAGTCCAAGTTCCCGTTAGGTATCCTAGATAGTCCAAGTGCCCGCTAGGTAACCTACATAGTCCAAGTGCCCGCTAGGTAACCTAGATATTCCAAGTTCTTGTTAGCTAACCTAGATAGTCCAAGTGCCCGCGAGGTAACCTACATAATCCAAGTGCCCATGTGTTAACCTAGATTGTCCAAGTTTCCGCTAGGTAACCTAGACTGTCCAAGTGCCCGCTTGGTTACCGACATAGTCCAAGTGCCCGTTCGTTAACCTAGATAGTCCAAGTTCCCGCTAGGGAACCTGCATTGTCCAAGTGCCCGCTAGTTACCTAGATAGTCCAAGTGCCCGCTAGTTAACCAAGATCGTCCAAGTGTCCGCTAGTTAACCTACATAGTCCAAGTTCCCGTTAGGTATCCTAGATAGTCCAAGTGCCCGCTAGGTAACCTACATAGTCCAAGTGCCCACTAGGTAACCTAGATATTCCAAGTTCTTGTTAGCTAACCTAGATAGTCCAAGTGCCCGCGAGGTAACCTACATAGTCCAAGTGCCCATTCGTTAACCTAGATTGTCCAATTGCCCGCTAGGTAACCTAGACTGTCCAAGGGCCCGCAAGTTAACCTACATAGTCCAAGTGCACGATAGGGAACCTACATAGTCCAAGTGCCCGCTAAGGGACGTACATAGTCCAAGTGCCCGCTAGGGAACCTACATAGTAAAGTGCCCGCTAGTTATCCTAGATAGTCCAAGTGCCCGCTAGGTTACCTACATAATCCAAGTACCCGTTCGTTAACCTAGATAATCCAATTGCCCGCTAGGTAACCTACATAGTCCAAGGGCCCTCTAGTTAACCTAGATAGTCCAAGTGCCCGATAGGGGACGTACATAGTCCAAGTGCCCGCTATATAACCTAGATAGTCCAGTGCCAGCTAGGATATGTACATACTCCAGGTGTCCGCTAGGTAACCTAGATAGTCTAAGTGCCCGCTACTTAACCTACATAGTCCAAGGTCCCGCTCGTTAACCTACATAGTCCAAGTGCCTGATAGGGAACCTACATAGTCCAAGTGCCCGTTAGGGAATCTAGATAGTCCAAGTGCCCGCTAGGGAACCTGCTTCGTCCAAGGGCCCGCTAGTTAACCTAGATCGTCCAAGTGCCCGCTAGTTAACCTACATAGTCCAAGGGCCCGCAAGTTGACCTACATAGTCCAAGGGCCCTCTAGTTAACCTAGATCGTCCAAGTGCCCACTAGGGGACGTACATTGTCCAACTGCCCACTAGGTAACCTAGATAGTCCAAGTGTCTGCTAGTTAACCTACATAGTCCAAGTGCCCGCTAGGTAACCTAGATAGTCCAAGGTCCCGCTATTTAACCAACAAAGTCCAAGTGCCCAATAGGGAACCAACAAAGTCCAAGTGCCCGCTGAGGAACCTACATATTCCAAGTGCCCGATACGGAACCTATATATTCGAAGTGCCCGTTAGGGAACCTAGATAGTCCAAGTGCCCGTAAGGAACCTACATAGTCAATGTGCCCGCTAGGGAACCTGCATTGTCCAAGTGCCCGCTAGTTACCTAGATAGTCGAAGTGCCCGCTAGTTAACCTAAATTGTCCAAGTGCCAGCTAGTTAACCTTGATGGTCCATGTGCCCTCTAGTTAACCTACATAGTCCAAGGGCCCGCAAGTTAACCTAGATATTCCAAGTGCCCGCTAGTTAACCAAGATCGTCCAAGTGTCCGCTAGTTAACCTACATAGTCCAAGTTCCCGTTAGGTATCCTAGATAGTCCACGTGCCCGCTAGGTAACCTACATAGTCGAAGTGCCCGCTAGGTAACCTAGATATTCCAAGTTCTTGTTAGCTAACCTAGATAGTCCAAGTGCCCGCTAGGTAACCTAGATATTCCAAGTTCTTGTTAGCTAACCTAGATAGTCCAAGTGCCCGCGAGTTAACCTACATAGTCCAAGTGCCCATTCGTTAACCTAGATTGTCCAATTGCCCGCTAGGTAACCTAGACTGTCCAAGTGCCCGCTTGATTACCGACATAGTCCAAGTGCCCGTTCGTTAACCGAGATAGTCCAAGTTCCCGCTAGTTAACCTACATAGTCCAAGTTCCCGTTAGGTAGCCTAGATAGTCCAAGTGCCCGCTAGGTAACCAACATAGTCCAAGTAACCACTAGGTAACCTAGATATTCCAAGTTCCTTTAAACTAACCTAGATAGTCCAAGTGGCCGCTAGGTAACCTACATAGTCCAAGTGCCCATTCGTTAACCTAGATAGTCCAAGTGCCCGCTAGTTAACCCAGACTGTCCAAGTGCCCGCTAGGTTACCTACATAGTCCAAGTACCCATTCGTTAACCTAGATAATCCAATTGTCCGCTAGGTAATCTACATAGTCCAAAGTCCGCTACTTAATCTAGATAGTCCAAGTGCCTGCTAGTTAACCTACATAGTCCAAGGGCCCTCTAGTTAACCTAGATAGTCCAAGTGCCCGATAGGGGACGTACATAGTCCAAGTGCCCGCTATATAACCTACATAGTCCAGTGCCGACTAGGGTATGTACATAGTCCAGGTGTCCGCTTGGTAACCTAGATAGTCTAAGTGCCCGCTACTTAACCTACATAGTCCAAGGGCCCGCAAGTTAACCTACATAGTCCAAGTGCACGATAGGGAACCTACATAGTCCAAGTGCCCGCTAAGGGACGTACATAGTCCAAGTGCCCGCTAGGGAACCTACATAGTAAAGTGCCCGCTAGTTATCCTAGATAGTCCAAGTGCCCGCTAGGTTACCTACATAGTCCAAGTACCCGTTCGTTAACCTAGATAATCCAATTGCCCGCTAGGTAACCTAGGTAGTCCAAGGGCCCTCTAGTTAACCTAGATAGTCCAAGTGCCCAATAGGGGACGTACATAGTCCACGTGCCCGCTATATAACCTAGATAGTGCAGTGCCGGCTAGGGTATGTACATAGTCCTGGTGTCCGCTAGGTAACTTAGATAGTCTAAGTGCCCGCTAGTTAACCCACATAGTCCAAGGGCCCGCAAGTTAACCTACATAGTCCAAGTGCCTGATAGGGAACCTACATAGTCCAAGTGCCCGCTAAGGGACGTACATAGGCCAAGTGCCCGCTAGGGAACCTACATAGTAAAGTGCCTGCTAGTTATCCTAGATAGTCCAAGTGCCCGCTAGGTTACCTACATAGTCCAAGTACCCGTTCGTTAACCTAGATAATCCAATTGCCCGCTAGGTAACCTACATAGTCCCAGCGCCCGCTAGGTAACCTAGATAGTCCTAGTGCCCGCTAGTTAACCTAGACTGTCCAAGTGCCCGCTAGGTTACCTACATAGTCCAAGTACCCGTTCGTTAATCTAGATAATCCAATTGCCCGCTAGGTAACCTACATACTCCCAGCGCCCGCTAGGTAACCTAGATAGTACAAATGCCCGTTAGGTAACCTAGATAGTCCAAGTGCCCGCTAGGTTACCTACATAGTCCAAGTGCCCGTTCGAAAACCTAGATAGTCCAAGTGCCCGGTAGGTAACCTAGATAGTCGAAGTGCTCGGTAGGTAACCTACAAAGTCCAAGTGCCTGCTAGGTAATCTATATAGTCCAAATGCCCGCTAGGGTACCCATATAGTCCTAGTGCCCGCTAATTTACCTATATAGTCTAAGTGCCCGTTAGCTAACCTAGATAGTCCAAGGGTCATCTAGTTAACCTACATATTTCAAGTGCCCGCTAGGTAACCTAGCTAATCCAAGTGCCCGCTAGTTAACCTATATCGTCCAAGTGCCTGCTAATTTACCTATATAGTCCAAGTGCCCGTTAGCTAATCGAGATAGTCCAAGGGTCATCTAGTTAACCTACATAGTGCAAGGGCCCGCTAGTTAACCTACATAGTCCAAGGCGCCGCTAGTTGACCTAGATAGACCAAGTGCCCGCCAGTTAACCTAGATAGTCCTAGTGCCCATAAGTTATCATAGATAGTCCAAGTGCCCACTAGGGGACGTACATATTCCAAGTGCCCGCTAGGTAACCTAGATTGACCAAGTGCCCGCTAGTTAACCTATATAGTCCTAGTGCCCGTTAGTTATCCTAGATAGTCCAAGTGCCCACTAGTGGACGTACATAGTCCTAGTGCACGCTAGGGTATGTACATAGTCCAAGTGCCCGCTAGGTAACTTAGATAGTCTAAGTGCCCACTAGTTAACCTACATAGTCCACGTGCACGATAGGGAACCAACATATTCCAAGTGCCCGCTAAGGGACGTACATAGTCCAAGTGCCCGCTAGGTAACCTATATAGTCCAAGTGCCCGTTAGGGAACCAGGAAAGTCCAAGTGCCCGCTAGGTAACCTACATAGTCCAAGTGCCCGTTCGTTAACCTAGATAGTTCAAGTGCCCGCTAGGTAACCTAGGCAGTCCAAGTTCCCGCCAGGTTACCTACATAGTCCAAGTGAGCGCTAGTTAACCTGATAGTTCAAGTGCCTGCTAGTTACCCTACATAGTCCAAGTGCCCGCCAGTTAACCTACATAGCCCAGGGCCCGCTAGTTAACCGAGATAGTCCAAGTGCCCACTAGGGGATATACATAGTCGAAATTGCCGCTAGGTAACCTAGATAGTACAGTGCCCGCTAAGGTATGTACATACTCCAAGTGCCCGCTAGGTAACCTAGATAGTCTAAGTGCCCGCTAGTTAACCTACATAGTCCAAGTGCCCGCTAGTTAACCTAGATATTCCAAGTGCCCGCTATTAACCTAGATACTCCAAGAACCCGCTAGTTAACATAGATCGTCCATGTGCCCGCTAGTTAACCTACATAGTCCAAGGGCCCGCAAGTTAACCTACATAGTCCAAGTGTGCCATAGGGAACCTACATAGTCCAAGTGCCCACTAAGGGACGTACATAGTCCAAGTGCCCCCTAGGGAATCTACATAGTAAAGTGCCCGCTAGTTAACCTAGATAGTCTAAGTGCCCACTAGTTAACCTAGATCGTCCAAGGGCCCGCTAGTTAACCTACATAGTCCAAGGGCCCTCTAGTTAACCTAGATAGTCCAAGTGCCCGCTATGGGACATACATAGTCCAAGTGCCCGCTATGTAAACTAGATAGTCCAGTACCGGCTAGGGTATGTACAGAGTCCAGGTGCCCGCTAGGTAACCTAGATAGTCTAAGTGCCCGCTGCTTAACCTACATAGTCCAAGGTCCCGCTCGTTAACCTACATAGTCCAGGTGCTTGATATGGAACCTACATAGTCCAAGTGCCCGTTAGGGAACCTAGATAGTCCAAGTGCCCGCTAGGGAACCTGCATCGTCCAAGTGCCGGTAGTTAACCTAGACCGTCCAAGTGCCCGCTAGTTAACCTACATAGTCCAAGGGCCCGCTAGTTGACCTACATAGTCCAAGGGCCCTCTAGTTAACCTAGATCGTCCAAGTGCCTGCTAGGGGACGTACATAGTCCAACTGCCCACTAGGTAACCTAGATAGTCCAAGTGTCCGCTAGTTAACGTACATAATCCAAGTGCCTGCTAGGTAACCTAGATAGTCCAAGGGCCCGCTAGTTAACCTCCATAGTCCAAGTGCCCAATAGGGAACCTACATAGTCCAAGTTGCCCTGAGGAACCTACATATTCCAAGTGCCCGATCGGTGACCTAGATAGTCCACGTGCCCGTAGGGAACCTAGATAGTCCAAGTGCCCGAAGGAAACCTATATATTCCAACTGCCCGCTAGGAACCTACATAGTAAATGTGCCCGCTAGGAACCTGCATTGTCCAAGTGCCCGCTAGTTAACGTAGATATTCCAAGTGCCCGCTAGTTAACCTAGATCGTCCAAGTGTCCGATAGTTAACCTACATAGTCCAAGTTCCCGTTAGGTAACCTAGATAGTCCAAGGGCCCGCTAGGTAACCTACATAGTCAAAGTGCCCGCTAGGTAACCTAGATATTCCAAGTTCCTGTTAGCTAACCTAGATAGTCCATGTGCCCGCTAGGTAACCTACATTGTCCAAGTGCCCATTCGTTAACCTAGATTGTCCAAGTGCCCGCTAGGTAACCTAGACTCTCCAAGTGCCCATTTGGTTACCTACATAATCCAAGTGCCCATTCGTTAACCTAGACAGTCCAAGTGCCCGCTAGTTAACCTACATAGTCCAAGTTCTCGTTAGATAACCTAGATAGTCCAAGTGCCCGCTAGGTAACCTACATAGTCCAAGTGCCCACTAGGTAACCTAGATATTCCAAGTTCCTGTTAGCTAACCTTGATAGTCCAAGTGCCCATTCGTTAACCTAGATTGTCCAAGTGCTCGCTAGGGAACCTGCATTGTCCAAGTGCCCGCTAGTTAACCTAGATCGTCCAAGTGTCCACCAGTTAACCTACATAGTCCAAGTTCCTGTTAGGTAACATAGATAGTCCAAGTGCCCGCTAGGTAACCTACATAGTCCAAGTGCCCGCTAGGTAACCTAGATATTCCAAGTTCCTGTTCACTAACTTAGATACTCCAAGTGCCCGCTAGGTAACCTACATAGTCCAAGTGCCCATTCGGTAACCTAGATAGTCCAAGTGCCCGCTAGTTAACCTAGACTGTCCAAGTGCCCGCTAGGTTACCTACATAGTCCAAGTGCCCGTTCGTTAACCTAGATAATCCAAGTGCCCGCTAGGTAACCTACATTGTCCCAGCTCACGCTAGGTAACCTAGATAGTCCAAGTGCCCGTTAGGTAACCTACATAGTCCAAGTGCCCGGTAGGTAACCTACATAGTCCAAGTGCCCGCTCGAAAACCTAGATAGTCCAAGTGCCCGCTAGGTAACCTAGATAGTCCATGTGCCCGGTAGGTAACCTACAAAGTCCAAGTGCCTGCTAGGTAATCTATATAGTCCAATACCCACTAGGGCACCCACATAGTCTAAGTGCCCGCTAATTTACCTATATAGTCCAAGTGCCCGGTAGCTAACCTAGATAGTCCAAGGGTCAACTAGTTAACCTACATAGTTCAAGGGCCCGCTAGGTAACCTAGCTAATCCAAGTGCCCGCTAGTTAACCTATATCGTACAAGTGCCCGCTAGTTAACCTAGATTGTCCAAGTGCCCGATAATTAACCTACATAGTCCAAGGGCCCGCTAGTTGACCTAGATAGACCAAGTGCCCGCTAGTTAACCTAGAGAGTCCAAGTGCCCGTTAATTATCCTAGACAGTCCAAGTGCCCACTAGGGAACGTACATAGTCCAAGTGCCCGCTAGGTAACCTAGATATTCCTAGTGCCCGTTAGTTATCCTAGATAGTCCTAGTGCCCACTAGGGGACGTACATAGTCCAAGTGCCCGATAGGTAACCTATATATTCCATGTGCCCGCTAGGGTATGTACATAGTCCAAGTGCCCGCTAGGTAACCTAGATAGTCTAAGTGCCTGCTAGTTAACCTACATAGTCCAAGGGCACGATAGTTAACCTACATAGTCCATGTGCCCGCTAAGGGACGTACATAGTCCAAGTGCCCGCTAAGGAACCTACATAGTCCAAGTGCCCGTTAGGGAACCTAGATACTCCAAGTGCCCGCTAGGGAACCTGAATCATCCAAGTGCCCGGTAGTTAATCTAGATAGTCCAAGTGCCCGCTAGTTAACCTAGATAGTCCAAGTGCCCGGTAGTTAACCTAGATCGTCCAAGTGCCCGCTAGTTAACCTACATAGTCCATGGGCCAGCAAGGTAACCTAGATAATCCAATTTCCTGTTAGCTAACCTAGACTGTCCAAGTGCCCGCTAGGTACCCTAGACTGTCCAGTGCCCGCTAGGTTACCTACATAGTCCAAGTGCCCGCTAGGTAACCAAGATACACCAAGTGACCGCTAGTTAACCTAGATAGTCCTAGTGGCCGTTAGTTATCCTAGATAGTCCAAGTGCCCACTAGGGGACGTACATAGTCCAAGTGCCCGCTAGGTCACCTAGATAGTCCAAGTGCCCTCTAGGGTATGTACAAAATCCAAGTGCCCGTTAGATAACCTAGATAGTCTAAGTGCCCTCTAGTTAACCTTCATTGTCTAAGGGCCCGCAAGTTAACCTACATAGTCCAATGCCCGATAGTGAACCTACATAGTCCAAATGTCTGCTAAGGGACGTACATAATCTAAGTGCCCGCTAGGGAACCTACATAGTCCAAGTGCCCGTTAGGGAACCTAGATAGTCCAAGTGCCCGCTAGGGAACCTGCATCATCCAAGTGCCCGCTAGTTAATCTAGATAGACCAAGTGCCCGCTAGTTTACCTACATAGTCCAAGGTCTGCTACTTAACCTAGATAGTCCAAGTGCCCGCGAGTTAATCTACATAGTCCAAGGGCCCTCTAGTTAACCTATATAGTCCACGTGCCCACTAGGGTATGTACATAGTTCAAGTGCCCGCTAGGTAACCTAGATAGTCCAAGTGTCTGCTAGTTAACCTTCATAGTCCAAGTGCCCGGTAGGTAACCTAGATAGTCCAATGCCCGCTAGTTAACCTACATAGTCCAAGGGCCCGCAAGGTAACCTAGATATTCCAATTTCCTGTTAGCTAACCTAGACAGTCCAGGTGCCCGCTAGGTACCCTAGATTGTCCAGTGCCCGCTAGGTTACCTACGTAGTCCAAGTGCCCGCTAGTTAACCTACATAGTCCAAGTACCCTCTAGTTAACGTAGATATTCCAAGTGCCCTCTAGTTAACCTAGATAGTCCAAGTGCCCGCTAGGGGACGTACATAGTCCAAGTGCCCTCTAGTTAACCTAGATAGTCGAAGTGCCCGCTAGGGGACGTACATAGTCCAAGTGCCCGTTTGTTATCCTAGATAGTCCAAGTGCCCACTAGGTAACCTAGACAGTCCAAGTTTCCACTAGGTTACCTACATAGTCCAAGTGACCGCTAGTTAACCTGATAGTTCAAGTGCCTGCTAGTTAACATACATAGTCCAAGTGTCCGCTAGTTAACCTACATAGTCCAACTTCCCGTTAGGTATCTTAGATAGTCCAAGTGCCCGCTAGGTAACCTACATAGTCCAAGTGCCCGCTAGGTAACCTAGATATTCCAAGTTCTTGTTAGCTAACCTAGATATTCCAAGTGCCCGCGAGGTAACCTACGTAGTCCAAGTGCCCATTCATTAACCTAGATTGTCCAAGTGCCCGCTAGGTAACCTAGACTGTCCAAGTGCCCGCTTGGTTACCGACATAGTCCAAGTGCCCGTTCGTTAACCTAGATAGTCCAAGTTCCCGCTAGTTAACCTACATAGTTCAAGTTCCCGTTAGGTAGCCTAGATAGTCCAAGTGCCCTCTAGGTAACCTACATAGTCCAAGTAACCACTAGGTAACCTAGATATGCCAAGTTCCTTTTAACTAACCTAGATAGTCCAAGTGCCCGCTAGGTAACCTACATAGTCCAAGTGCCCATTCGTTAACCTAGATAGTCCAAGTGCCCGCTTGGTTACCTACATAGTCCAAGTACCCGTTCGTTAACCTAGATAATCCAATTGCCCGCTAGGTTACCTACATAGTCCAAGTGCCCGCTCGAAAACCTAGATAGTCCAAGTGCCAGGTAGGTAACGTACAAAGTCCAAGTGCCTGCTTGGTAATCTATATAGTCCAAATGCCCGCTAGGGCACCCATATAGTCCAAGTGCCCGCTAATTTACATATATAGTCCAAGTGCCCGTTAGCTAACCTAGATAGTCCAAGGGTCATCTAGTTAACCTACATAGTTCAAGGGCCCGCTAGGTAACCTAGCTAATCCAAATGCCCGCTAGTTAACCTATATCGTCCAAGTGCCCGCTAGTTAACCTAGATGGTCCAAGTGTCCGCTAGGTAACCTAGCTAATCCAAGTGCCCGCTAGTTAACCTATATCGTCCAAGTGCCCGCTAATTTACCTATATAGTCCAAGTGCCCGTTAGCTAATCTAGATAGTCCAAGGGTCATCTAGTTAACCTACATAGTGCAAGGGCCCGCTAGTTAACCTAGATTGTCCAAGTGTCCGCTAGTTGACCTACGTAGTCCAAGGCGCCGCTAGTTGACATAGATAGACCAAGTGCCCGCTAGTTAACCTAGATAGTCCTAGTGCCCATTAGTTATCATAGATAGTCCAAGTGCCCACTAGGGGACGTACATAGTCCACGTGCCCGCTAGGTAACCTAAATAGACCAAGTGCCCGCTAGTTAACCTAGCTAGTCCTAGTGCCCGTTAGTTAACCTAGATAGTCCAAGTGCCCACTAGGGGACGTATATAGTCCTAGTGCACGCTAGGGTATGTACATAGTCCAGGTGTCCGCTAGGTAACCTAGATAGTCTAAGTGCCCGCTACTTAACCTACATAGTCCAAGGTCCCGCTCGTTAACCTACATAGTCCAAGTGCCTGATAGGGAACCTACATAGTCCAAGTGCCCGTTAGGGAATCTAGATAGTCCAAGTGCCCGCTAGGGAACCTGCTTCGTCCAAGGGCCCGCTAGTTAACCTAGATCGTCCAAGGGCCCACTAGTTAACCTACATAGTCCAAGGGCCCGCAAGTTGACCTACATAGTCCAAGGGCCCTCTAGTTAACCTAGATCATCCAAGTGCCCACTAGGGGACGTACATTGTCCAACTGCCCACTAGGTAACCTAGATAGTCCAAGTGTCTGCTAGTTAACCTACATAGTCCAAGTGCCCGCTAGGTAACCTAGATAGTCCAAGGGCCCGCTATTTAACCAACATAGTCCAAGTGCCCAATAGGGAACCAACAAAGTCCAAGTGCCCGCTGAGGAACCTACATATTCCAAGTGCCCGATAGGGAACCTATATATTCGAAGTGCCCGTTAGGGAACCTAGATAGTCCAAGTGCCCGTAAGGAACCCTATATATTCCAAGTGCCCGCTAGGAACCTACATAGTCAATGTGCCCGCTAGGGAACCTGCATTGTCCAAGTGCCCGCTAGTTACCTAGATAGTCCAAGTGCCCGCTAGTTAAACTAGATTGTCCAAGTGCCAGCTAGTTAACCTTGATGGTCCATGTGCCCTCTAGTTAACCTACATAGTCCAAGGGCCCGCAAGTTAACCTAGATATTCCAAGTGCCCGCTAGTTAACCAAGATCGTCCAAGTGTCCGCTAGTTAACCTACATAGTCCAAGTTCCCGTTAGGTAACCTAGATAGTCCACGTGCCCGCTAGGTAACCTACATAGTCCAAGTGCCCGCTAGGTAACCTAGATATTCCAAGTTCTTGTTAGCTAACCTAGATAGTCCATGTGCCCGCGAGGTAACCTACATAGTCCAAGTGCCCATTCGTTAACCTAGATTGTCCAAGTGCCCGCTAGGTAACCTAGACTGTCCAAGTGCCCGCTTGGTTACCGACATAGTCCAAGTGCCCGTTCGTTAACCGAGATAGTCCAAGTTCCCGCTAGTTAACCTACATAGTCCAAGTTCCCGTTAGGTAGCCTAGATAGTCCAAGTGCCCGCTAGGTAACCTACATAGTCCAAGTAACCACTAGGTAACCTAGATATTCCAAGTTCCTTTTAACTAACCTAGATAGTCCAAGTGCCCGCTAGGTAACCTACATAGTCCAAGTGCCCATTCGTTAACCTAGATAGTCCAAGTGCCCGCTAGTTAACCCAGACTGTCCAAGTGCCCGCTAGGTTACCTACATAGTCCAAGTACCCATTCGTTAACCTAGATAATCCAACTGCCCGCTAGGTAATCTACATAGTCCAAAGTCCGCTACTTAACCTAGATAGTCCAAGTGCCCGATAGGGGACGTACATAGTCCAAGTGCCCGCTATATAACCTACATAGTCCAGTGCCGACTAGGATATGTACATAGTCCAGGTGTCCGCTAGGTAACCTAGATAGTCTAAGTGCCTGCTAGTTAACCTACATAGTCCAAGGTCCCGCAAGTTAACCTACATAGTCCACATGCACGATAAGGAACCTACATAGTCCAAGTGCCCGCTAAGGGACGTACATAGTCCAAGTGCCCGCTAGGGAACCTACATAGTAAAGTGCCCGCTAGTTATCCTAGATAGTCCAAGTGCCCGCTAGGTTACCTACATAGTCCAAGTACCCGTTCGTTAACCTAGATAATCCAATTGCCCGCTAGGTAACCTACATAGTCCAAGGGCCCTCTAGTTAACCTAGATAGTCCAAGTGCCCGATAGGGGACGTACATAGTCCAAGTGCCCGCTATATAACCTACATAATCCAGTGCCGACTAGGGTATGTACATAGTCCAGGTGTCCGCTAGGTAACCTAGATAGTCTAAGTGCCCGCTAGTTAACCTACATAGTCCAAGGGCCCACAAGTTAACCTACATAGTCCAAGTGCACGATAGGGAACCTACATAGTCCAAGTGCCCGCTAAGGGACGTACATAGTCCAAGTGCCCGCTAGGGAACCTACATAGTAAAGTGCCCGCTAGTTATCCTAGATAGTCCAAGTGCCCGCTAGGTTACCTACATAGTCCAAGTACCCGTTCGTTAACCTAGATAATCCAATTGCCCGCTAGGTAACCTACATAGTCCAAGGGCCCTCTAGTAAACCTAGATAGTCCAAGTGCCCGATAGGGGACGTACATAGTCCAAGTGCCCGCTATATAACCTAGATAGTGCAGTGCCGGCTAGGGTATGTACATAGTCCAGGTGTCCGCTAGGTAACCTAGATAGTCTAAGTGCCCGCTAGTTAACCCACATAGTCCAAGGGCCCGCAAGTTAACCTACATAGTCCAAGTGCGCGATAGGTTACCTACAT
Organism: Tenrec ecaudatus; assembly: GCF_050624435.1. Classification (NCBI taxonomy): domain Eukaryota; kingdom Metazoa; phylum Chordata; class Mammalia; order Afrosoricida; family Tenrecidae; genus Tenrec; species Tenrec ecaudatus. Next base: position 43,748 of record NW_027459400.1, on the reverse strand, counting down.
AGTCCAAGTGCCCGCTCGAAAACCTAGATAGTCCAAGTGCCCGGTAGGTAACCTACAAAGTCCAAGTGCCTGCTTGGTAATCTATATAGTCCAAATGCCGGCTAGGGCACCCATATAGTCCAAGTGCCCGCTAATTTACATATATAGTCCAAGTGCCCTTTAGCTAACCTAGATAGTCCACGGATCATCTAGTTAACCTACATAGTTCAAGGGCCCGCTAGGTAACCTAGCTAATCCAAAGGCCCGCTAGTTAACCTATATCGTCCAAGTGCCCGCTAGTTAACCTAGATGGTCCAAGTGCCCGCTAGGTAACCTAGCTAATCCAAGTGCCCGCTAGTTAACCTATATCGTCCAAGTGCCCGCTAATTTACCTATATAGTCCAAGTGCCCGTTAGCTAATCTAGATAGTCCAAGGGTCATCTAGTTAACCTACATAGTGCAAGGGCCCGCTAGTTAACCTAGATTGTCCAAGTGTCCGCTAGTTAACCTACATAGTCCAAGGCGCCGCTAGTTGACCTAGATAGACCAAGTGCCCGCTAGTTAACCTAGATAGTCTTAGTGCCCATTAGTTATCATAGATAGTCCAAGTGCCCACTAGGGGACGTACATAGTCCAAGTGCCCACTAGGTAACCTAGATAGACCAAGTGCCCGCTAGTTAACCTAGCTAGTCCTAGTGCCCGTTAGTTAACCTAGATAGTCCAAGTGCCCTCTAGGGGACGTATATAGTCCTAGTGCACGCTAGGGTATGTACATAGTCCAGGTGTCCGCTAGGTAACCTAGATAGTCTAAGTGCCCGCTACTTAACCTACATAGTCCAAGGTCCCGCTCGTTAACCTACATAGTCCAAGTGCCTTATAGGGAACCTACATAGTCCAAGTGCCCGTTAGGGAACCTAGATAGTCCAAGTGCCCGCTAGGGAACCTGCATCGTCCAAGTGCCCGCTAGTTAACCTAGATCGTCCAAGTGCCCTCTAGTTAACCTACATAGTCCAAGGGCCCGCAAGTTGACCTACATAGTCCAAGGGCCCTCTAGTTAACCTAGATCGTCCAAGTGCCCACTGGGGGACGTACATTGTCCAACTGCCCACTAGGTAACCTAGATAGTCCAAGTGTCTGCTAGTTAACCTACATAGTCCAAGTGCCCGCTAGGTAACCTAGATAGTCTAAGTGCCCGCTGTTTAACCAACATAGTCCAAGTGCCCAATAGGGAACCTACAAAGTCCAAGTGCAAGCTGAGGAACCTACATATTCCAAGTGCCCGAATGGGAACCTATATATTCCAAGTGCCCGTTAGGGAACCTAGATAGTCCAAGTGCCCGTAAGTAACCCTATATATTCCAAGTGCCCGCTAGGAACCTACATAGGCAATGTGCCCGCTAGGGAACCTGCATTGTCCAAGTGCCCGCTAGTTACCTAGATAGTCCAAGTGCCCGCTAGTTAACCTAGATTGTCCAAGTGCCAGCTAGTTAACCTTGATGGTCCAAGTGCCCTCTAGTTAACCTACATAGTCCAAGGGCCCGCAAGTTAACCTAGATATTCCAAGTGCCCGCTAGTTAACCAAGATCGTCCAAGTGTCCGCTAGTTAACCTACATAGTCCAAGTTCCCGTTAGGTATCCTAGATAGTCCAAGTGCCCGCTAGGTAACCTACATAGTCCAAGTGCCCACTAGGTAACCTAGATATTCCAAGTTCTTGTTAGCTAACCTAGATAGTCCAAGTGCCCGCGAGGTAACCTACATAGTCCAAGTGCCCATTCGTTAACCTAGATTGTCCAAGTGCCCGCTAGGTAACCTAGACTGTCCAAGGGCCCGCAAGTTAACCTACATAGTCCAAGTGCACGATAGGGAACCTACATAGTCCAAGTGCCCGCTAAGGGACGTACATAGACCAAGTGCCCGCTAGGGAACCTACATAGTAAAGTGCCCGCTAGTTATCCTAGATAGTCCAAGTGCCCGCTAGGTTACCTACATAATCCAAGTACCCGTTCGTTAACCTAGATAATCCAATTGCCCGCTAGGTAACCTACATAGTCCAAGGGTCCTCTAGTTAACCTAGATAGTCCAAGTGCCCGATAGGGGACGTACATAGTCCAAGTGCCCGCTATATAACCTAGATAGTCCAGTGCCGGCTAGGATATGTACATAGTCCAGGTGTCCGCTAGGTAACCTAGATAGTCTAAGTGCCCGCTACTTAACCTACATAGTCCAAGGTCCCGCTCGTTAACCTACATAGTCCAATTGCCTGATAGGGAACCTACATATTCCAAGTGCCCGTTAGGGAATCTAGATAGTCCAAGTGCCCGCTAGGGAACCTGCTTCGTCCAAGGGCCCGCTGGTTAACCTAGATCGTCCAAGTGCCCGCTAGTTAAACTACATAGTCCAAGGGCCCGCAAGTTGACCTACATAGTCCAAGGGCCCTCTAGTTAACCTAGATCGTCCAAGTGCCCACTAGGGGACGTACATTGTCCAACTGCCCACTAGGTAACCTATATAGTCCAAGTGTCTGCTAGTTAACCTACATAGTCCAAGTGCCCGCTAGGTAACCTAGATAGTCCAAGGGCCCGCTATTTAACCAACATAGTCCAAGTGCCCAATAGGGAACCAACAAAGTCCAAGTGCCCGCTGAGGAACCTACATATTCCAAGTGCCCGATACGGAACCTATATATTCGAAGTGCCCGTTAGGGAACCTAGATAGTCCAAGTGCCCGTAAGGAACCCTATATATTCCAAGTGCCCGCTAGGAACCTACATAGTCAATGTGCCCGCTAGGGAACCTGCATTGTCCAAGTGCCCGCTAGTTACCTAGATAGTCCAAGTGCCCGCTAGTTAACCTAAATTGTCCAAGTGCCAGCTGGTTAACCTTGATGGTCCATGTGCCCTCTAGTTAACCTACATAGTCCAAGGGCCCGCAAGTTAACCTAGATATTCCAAGTGCCCGCTAGTTAACCAAGATCGTCCAAGTGTCCGCTAGTTAACCTACATAGTCCAAGTTCCCGTTAGGTATCCTAGATAGTCCACGTGCCCGCTAGGTAACCTACATAGTCCAAGTGCCCGCTAGGTAACCTAGATATTCCAAGTTCTTGTTAGCTAACCTAGATAGTCCAAGTGCCTGCGAGTTAACCTACATAGTCCAAGTGCCCATTCGTTAACCTAGATTGTCCAATTGCCCGCTAGGTAACCTAGACTGTCCAAGTGCCCGCTTGGTTACCGACATAGTCCAAGTGCCCGTTCGTTAACCGAGATAGTCCAAGTTCCCGCTAGTTAACCTACATAGTCCAAGTTCCCGTTAGGTAGCCTAGATAGTCCAAGTGCCCGCTAGGTAACCAACATAGTCCAAGTAACCACTAGGTAACCTAGATATTCCAAGTTCCTTTAAACTAACCTAGATAGTCCACGTGCCCGCTAGGTAACCTACATAATCCAAGTGCCCATTCGTTAACCTAGATAGTCCAAGTGCCCGCTAGTTAACCCAGACTGTCCAAGTGCCCGCTAGGTTACCTACATAGTCCAAGTACCCATTCGTTAACCTAGATAATCCAATTGCCCGCTAGGTAATCTACATAGTCCAAAGTCCGCTACTTAATCTAGATAGTCCAAGTGCCTGCTAGTTAACCTACATAGTCCAAGGGCCCTCTAGTTAACCTAGATAGTCCAAGTGCCCGATAGGGGACGTACATAGTCCAAGTGCCCGCTATAAAACCTACATAGTCCAGTGCCGACTAGGGTATGTACATAGTCCAGGTGTCCGCTAGGTAACCTAGATAGTCTAAGTGCCCGCTAGTTAACCTACATAGTCCAAGGGCCCGCAAGTTAACCTACATAGTCCAAGTGCACGATAGGGAACCTACATAGTCCAAGTGCCCGCTAAGGGACGTACATAGTCCAAGTGCCCGCTAGGGAACCTACATAGTAAAGTGCCCGCTAGTTATCCTAGATAGTCCAAGTGCCCGCTAGGTTACCTACATAGTCCAAGTACCCGTTCGTTAACCTAGATAATCCAATTGCCCGCTAGGTAACCTAGGTAGTCCAAGGGCCCTCTAGTTAACCTAGATAGTCCAAGTGCCCGATAGGGGACGTACATAGTCCAAGTGCCCGCTATATAACCTAGATAGTGCAGTGCCGGCTAGGGTATGTACATAGTCCAGGTGTCCGCTAGGTAACTTAGATAGTCTAAGTGCCCGCTAGTTAACCCACATAGTCCAAGGGCCCGCAAGTTAACCTACATAGTCCAAGTGCGCGATAGGGAACCTACATAGTCCAAGTGCCCGCTAAGGGACGTACATAGTCCAAGTGCCCGCTAGGGAACCTACATAGTAAAGGGCCTGCTAGTTATCCTAGATAGTCCAAGTGCCCGCTAGGTTACCTACATAATCCAAGTACCCGTTCGTTAACCTAGATAATCCAATTGCCCGCTAGGTAACCTACATAGTCCCAGCGCCCGCTAGGTAACCTAGATAGTCCAAGTGCCCGCTAGTTAACCTAGACTGTCCAAGTGCCCGCTAGGTTACCTACATAGTCCAAGTACCCGTTCGAAAACCTAGATAGTCCAAGTGCCCGCTAGGTAACCTAGATAGTCGAAGTGCTCGGTAGGTAACCTACAAAGTCCAAGTGCCTGCTAGGTAATCTATATAGTCCAAATGCCCGCTGGGGCACCCATATAGTCCTAGTGCCCGCTAATTTACCTATATAATCCAAGTGCCCGTTAGCTAACCTAGATAGTCCAAGGGTCATCTAGTTAACCTACATATTTCAAGTGCCCGCTAGGTAACCTAGCTAATCCAAGTGCCCGCTAGTTAACCTATATCGTCCAAGTGCCTGCTAATTTACCTATATAGTCCAAGTGCCCGTTAGCTAATCGAGATAGTCCAAGGGTCATCTAGTTAACCTACATAGTGCAAGGGCCCGCTAGTTAACCTACATAGTCCAAGGCGCCGCTAGTTGACCTAGATAGACCAAGTGCCCGCCAGTTAACCTAGATAGTCCTAGTGCCCATTAGTTATCATAGATAGTCCAAGTGCCCACTAGGGGACGTACATATTCCAAGTGCCCGCTAGGTAACCTAGATTGACCAAGTGCCCGCTAGTTAACCTATATAGTCCTAGTGCCCGTTAGTTATCCTAGATAGTCCAAGTGCCCACTAGTGGACGTACATAGTCCTAGTGCACGCTAGGGTATGTACATAGTCCAAGTGCCCGCTAGGTAACTTAGATAGTCTAAGTGCCCACTAGTTAACCTACATAGTCCACGTGCGCGATAGGGAACCAACATATTCCAAGTGCCCGCTAAGGGACGTACATAGTCCAAGTGCCCGCTAGGTAACCTATATAGTCCAAGTGCCCGTTAGGGAACCAGGATAGTCCAAGTGCCCGCTAGGTAACCTACATAGTCCAAGTGCCCGTTCGTTAACCTAGATAGTTCAAGTGCCCGCTAGGTAACCTAGGCAGTCCAAGTTCCCGCTAGGTTACCTACATAATCCAAGTGAGCGCTAGTTAACCTGATAGTTCAAGTGCCTGCTAGTTAACCTACATAGTCCAAGGGCCCTCTAGTTAACCTAGATAGTCCAAGTGCCCGATAGGGGACGTACATAGTCCAAGTGCCCGCTATATAACCTAGATAGTCCAGTGCCGACTAGGGTATGTACATCGTCCAGGTGTCCGCTAGGTAACCTAGATAGTCTAAGTGCCCGCTAGTTAACCTACATAGTCCAAGGGCCCGCAAGTTAACCTACATAGTCCAAGTGCACGATAGGGAACCTACATAGTCCAAGTGCCCGCTAAGGGACGTACATAGTCCAAGTGCCCGCTAGGGAACCTACATAGTAAAGTGCCCGCTATTTATCCTAGATAGTCCAAGTGCCCGCTAGGTTACCTACATAGTCCAAGTACCCGTTCGTTAACCTAGATAATCCAATTGCCCGCTAGGTAACCTAGGTAGTCCAAGGGCCCTCTAGTTAACCTAGATAGTCCAAGTGCCCGATAGGGGACGTACATAGTCCAAGTGCCCGCTATATAACCTAGATAGTGCAGTGCCGGCTAGGGTATGTACATAGTCCAGGTGTCCGCTAGGTAACTTAGATAGTCTAAGTGCCCGCTAGTTAACCCACATAGTCCAAGGGCCCGCAAGTTAACCTACATAGTCCAAGTGCGCGATAGGGAACCTACATAGTCCAAGTGCCCGCTAAGGGACGTACATAGTCCAAGTGCCCGCTAGGGAACCTACATAGTAAAGTGCCTGTTAGTTATCCTAGATAGTCCAAGTGCCCGCTAGGTTACCTACATAGTCCAAGTACCCGTTCGTTAACCTAGATAATCCAATTGCCCGCTAGGTAACCTACATAGTCCCAGCGCCCGCTAGGTAACCTAGATAGTCCAAGTGCCCGCTAGTTAACCTAGACTGTCCAAGTGCCCGCTAGGTTACCTACATAGTCTAAGTACCCGTTCGTTAATCTAGATAATCCAATTGCCCGCTAGGTAACCTACATACTCCCAGCGCCCGCTAGGTAACCTAGATAGTACAAATGCCCGTTAGGTAACCTAGATAGTCCAAGTGCCCGCTAGGTTACCTACATAGTCCAAGTGTCCGTTCGAAAACCTAGATAGTCCAAGTATCCGCTAGGTAACCTAGATAGTCGAAGTGCTCGGTAGGTAACCTACAAAGTCCAAGTGCCTGCTAGGTAAACTATATAGTCCAAATGCCCGCTAGGGCACCCATATAGTCCTAGTGCCCGCTAATTTACCTATATAGTCCAAGTGCCCGTTAGCTAACCTAGATAGTCCAAGGGTCATCTAGTTAACCTACATATTTCAAGTGCCCGCTAGGTAACCTAGCTAATCCAAGTGCCCGCTAGTTAACCTATATCGTCCAAGTGCCTGCTAATTTACCTATATAGTCCAAGTGCCCGTTAGCTATTCGAGATAGTCCAAGGGTCATCTAGTTAACCTACATAGTGCAAGGGCCCGCTAGTTAACCTACATAGTCCAAGGCGCCGCTAGTTGACCTAGATAGACCAAGTGCCCGCCTGTTAACCTAGATAATCCTAGTGCCCATAAGTTATCATAGATAGTCCAAATGCCCACTAGGGGACGTACATATTCCAAGTGCCCGCTAGGTAACCTAGATTGACCAAGTGCCCGCTAGTTAACCTATATAGTCCTAGTGCCCGTTAGTTATCCTAGATAGTCCAAGTGCCCACTAGTGGACGTACATAGTCATAGTGCACGCTAGGGTATGTACATAGTCCAAGTGCCCGCTAGGTAACTTAGATAGTCTAAGTGCCCACTAGTTAACCTACATAGTCCACGTGCGCGATAGGGAACCAACATATTCCAAGTGCCCGCTAAGGGACGTACATAGTCCAAGTGCCCGCTAGGTAACCTATATAGTCCAAGTGCCCGTTAGGGAACCAGGATAGTCCAAGTGCCCGCTAGGTAACCTACATAGTCCAAGTGCCCGTTCGTTAACCTAGATAGTTCCAGTGCCCGCTAGGTAACCTAGGCAGTCCAAGTTCCCGCTAGGTTACCTACATAGTCCAAGTGAGCGCTAGTTAACCTGATAGTTCAAGTGCCTGCTAGTTAACCTACATAGTCCAAGTGCCCGCCAGTTAACCTACATAGCCCAGGGCCCGCTAGTTAACCTAGATAGTCCAGTGCCCGCTAAGTTATGTACATACTCCAAGTGCCCGCTAGGTAACCTAGATAGTCTAAGTGCCCGCTAGTTAACCTACATAGTCCAAGTGCCCGCTAGTTAACCTAGATACTCCAAGTACCCGCTAGTTAACATAGATCGTCCATGTGCCCGCTAGTTAACCTACATAGTCCAAGGGCCCGCTAGTTAACCTACATAGTCCAAGGTCCTCTACTTAACCTAGATAGTCCAAGTGCCCGCTAGTTAAACTACATAGTCCAAGGGCCCTCTAGTTAACCTAGATAATCCACATGCCCGCTAGGTTATGTACATAGTTCAATTGCCCGCTAGGTAACCTAGATAGTCCAAGGACCCACTAGTTAACCCACATATTCCAAGTGCCCGATAGGGAACCTACATAGTCCAAGTGCCCGATAGGGAACCTACATAGTCCAAGTGCCCGCTGAGGAACCTACATAGTCCCAGTGCCCGATAGGGAACCTACATATTCCAAGTGCCCGTTAGGGAAACTAGATAGTCCAAGTGCCCGTTGTGAACCTATATAATCCAAGTGCCCGCTAGGGAACCTGCATTGTCCTAGTGCCCGCTAGTTAACCTAGATAGTCCAAGTGCCCGCTAGTTAACCTAGATAGTCCAAGTGCCCGCTAGTTAACCTTGATCGTCCAAGTGCCTGCTAGTTAACCTACATAGTCTAAGGGCCCGCATGGTAACCTAGATAATCCAATTTCCTGTTAGCTAACCTAGATAGTCCAAGTGCCCGCTAGGTAACATACATAGTACAAGTGCCCATCCATTAACCTAGATAGTCCACGTGCCCGCTAGTCAAACTAGACTGTCCAGTGCCCGCTAGGTTACCTACATAATCCAAGTGCCCGCAAGGTAACCTAGATAGTCCAAGTGCCCGCTAGTTAACCTAGATAGTCCTAGTGCACGTTAGTTATCCTAGATAGTGCAAGTGCCCACTAGGGGACGTACACAGTCCAAGTGCCCCCTAGGTGACCTAGATAGTCCAAGTGCCCGCTAGTTAACCTACATAGTCCAAGGGCCCGCAAGTTAACCTACATAGTCCAAGTGTGCCATAGGGAACCTACATAGTCCAAGTGCCCACTAAGGGACGTACATAGTCCAAGTGCCCCCTAGGGAAACTACATAGTAAAGTGCCCGCTAGTTAACCTAGATAGTCTAAGTGCCCGCTAGTTAACCTAGATCGTCCAATTGCCCGCTAGTTAACCTACATAGTCCAAGGGCCCGCTTATTAACCTACCTAGTCCAAAGTCCTCTACTTAACCTAGATTGTCCAAGTGCCCGCTAGTTAACCTACATAGTCCAAGGGCCCTCTAGTTAACCTAGATAGTCCAAGTGCCCGCTATGGGACATACATAGTCCAAGTGCCCGCTATGTAACCTAGATAGTCCAGTGCCGGCTAGGGTATGTACAGACTCCAGGTGCCCGCAAGGTAACCTAGATAGTCTAAGTGCCCGCTGCTTAACCTACATAGTCCAAGGTCCCGCTCGTTAACCTACATAGTCCAAGTGCTTGATATGGAACCTACATAGTCCAAGTGCCCGTTAGGGAACCTAGATAGTCCAAGTGCCCGCTAGGGAACCTGCATCGTCCAAGTGCCCGCTAGTTAACCTAGATTGTCCAAGTGCCCGCTAGTTAACCTACATAGTCCAAGGGCCCGCTAGTTGACCTACATAGTCCAAGGGCCCTCTAGTTAACCTAGATCGTCCAAGTGCCTGCTAGGGAACGTACATAGTCCAACTGCCCACTAGGTAACCTAGATAGTCCAAGTGTCCGCTAGTTAACGTACATAATCCAAGTGCCTGCTAGGTAACCTAGATAGTCCAAGGGCCCGCTAGTTAACCTACATAGTCCAAGTGCCCAATAGGGAACCTACATAGTCCAAGTGGCCCTGAGGAACCTACATATTCCAAGTGCCCGATCGGTGACCTAGATAGTCCACGTGCCCGTAGGGAACCTAGATAGTCCAAGTGCCCGAAGGAAACCTATATATTCCAACTGCCCGCTAGGAACCTACATAGTAAATGTGCCCGCTAGGAACCTGCATTGTCCAAGTGCCCGCTAGTTAACGTAGATATTCCAAGTGCCCGCTAGTTAACCTAGATCGTCCAAGTGTCCGACAGTTAACCTACATAGTCCAAGTTCCCGTTAGGTAACCTAGATAGTCCAAGGGCCCGCTAGGTAACCTACATAGTCAAAGTGCCCGCTAGGTAACCTAGATATTCCAAGTTCCTGTTAGCTAAACTAGATAGTCCAAGTGCCCGCTAGGTAACCTACATTGTCCAAGTGCCCATTCGTTAACCTAGATTGTCCAAGTGCCCGCTAGGTAACCTAGACTCTCCAAGTGCCCATTTGGTTACCTACATAATCCAAGTGCCCATTCGTTAACCTAGACAGTCCAAGTGCCCGCTAGTTAACCTACATAGTCCAAGTTCTCGTTAGATAACCTAGATAGTCCAAGTGCCCTCTAGGTAACCTACATAGTCCAAGTGCCCACTAGGTAACCTAGATATTCCAAGTTACTGTTAGCTAACCTTGATAGTCCAAGTGCCCATTCGTTAACCTAGATTGTTCAAGTGCTCGCTAGGGAACCTGCATTGTCCAAGTGCCCGCTAGTTAACCTAGGTCGTCCAAGTGTCCACCAGTTAACCTACATAGTCCAAGTTCCTGTTAGGTAACATAGATAGTCCAAGTGCCCGCTAGGTAACCTACATAGTCCAAGTGCCCGCTAGGTAACCTAGATATTCCAAGTTCCTGTTCGCTAACTTAGATACTCCAAGTGCCCGCTAGGTAACCTACATAGTCCAAGTGCCCATTCGGTAACCTAGATAGTCCAAGTGCCCGCTAGTTAACCTAGACTGTCCAAGTGCCCGCTAGGTTACCTACATAGTCCAAGTGCCCGTTCGTTAACCTAGATAATCCAAGTGCCCGCTAGGTAACCTACATTGTCCCAACTCACGCTAGGTAACCTAGATAGTCCAAGTGCCCGTTAGGTAACCTACATAGTCCAAGTGCCCGGTAGGTAACCTACATAGTCCAAGTGCCCGCTCGAAAACCTAGATAGTCCAAGTGCCCGCTAGGTAACCTAGATAGTCCATGTGCCCGGTAGGTAACCTACAAAGTCCAAGTGCCTGCTAGGTAATCTATATAGTCCAATACCCACTAGGGCACCCACATAGTCTAAGTGCCCGCTAATTTACCTATATAGTCCAAGTGCCCGGTAGCTAACCTAGATAGTCCAAGGGTCAACTAGTTAACCTACATAGTTCAAGGGCCCGCTAGGTAACCTAGCTAATCCAAGTGCCCGCTAGTTAACCTATATCGTCCAAGTGCCCGCTAGTTAACCTAGATTGTCCAAGTGCCCGATAATTAACCTACATAGTCCAAGGGCCCGCTAGTTGACCTAGATAGACCAAGTGCCCGCTAGTTAACCTAGAGAGTCCAAGTGCCCGTTAATTATCCTAGACAGTCCAAGTGCCCACTAGGGAACGTACATAGTCCAAGTGCACGCTAGGTAACCTAGATATTCCTAGTGCCCGTTAGTTATCCTAGATAGTCCTAGTGCCCACTAGGGGACGTACATAGTCCAAGTGCCCGATAGGTAACCTATATATTCCATGTGCCCGCTAGGGTATGTACATAGTCCAAGTGCCCGCTAGGTAACCTAGATAGTCTAAGTGCCTGCTAGTTAACCTACATAGTCCAAGGGCACGATAGTTAACCTACATAGTCCAAGTGCCCGCTAAGGGACGTACATAGTCCAAGTGCCCGCTAAGGAACCTACATAGTCCAAGTGCCCGTTAGGGAACCTAGATACTCCAAGTGCCCGCTAGGGAACCTGAATCATCCAAGTGCCCGGTAGTTAATCTAGATAGTCCAAGTGCCCGCTAGTTAACCTAGATAGTCCAAGTGCCCGGTAGTTAACCTAGATTGTCCAAGTGCCCGCTAGTTAACCTACATAGTCCATGGGCCAGCAAGGTAACCTAGATAATCCAATTTCCTGTTAGCTAACCTAGACTGTCCAAGTGCCCGCTAGGTACCCTAGACTGTCCAGTGCCCGCTAGGTTACCTACATAGTCCAAGTGCCCGCTAGGTAACCTAGATACACCAAGTGACCGCTAGTTAACCTAGATAGTCCTAGTGGCCGTTAGTTATCCTAGATAGTCCAAGTGCCCACTAGGGGACGTACATAGTCCTAGTGCCCGCTAGGTCACCTAGATAGTCCAAGTGCCCTCTAGGGTATGTACAGAATCCAAGTGCCCGCTAGATAACCTAGATAGTCTAAGTGCCCTCTAGTTAACCTTCATTGTCTAAGGGCCCGCAAGTTAACCTACATAGTCCAATGCCCGATAGTGAACCTACATAGTCCAAGTGCCTGCTAAGGGACGTACATAATCTAAGTGCCCGCTAGGGAACCTACATAGTCCAAGTGCCCGTTAGGGAACCTAGATAGTCCAAGTGCCCGCTAGGGAACCTGCATCATCCAAGTGCCCGCTAGTTAATCTAGATAGACCAAGTGCCCGCTAGTTTACCTACATAGTCCAAGGTCTGCTACTTAACCTAGATAGTCCAAGTGCCCGCCAGTTAAACTACATAGTCCAAGGGCCCTCTAGTTAACCTATATAGTCCACGTGCCCGCTAGGGTATGTACATAGTTCAAGTGCCCGCTAGGTAACCTAGATAGTCCAAGTGTCTGCTAGTTAATCTACATAGTCCAAGTGCCCGGTAGGTAACCTAGATAGTCCAAGTGCCCGCTAGTTAACCTACATAGTCCAAGGGCCCGCAAGGTAACCTAGATATTCCAATTTCCTGTTAGCTAACCTAGACAGTCCAGGTGCCCGCTAGGTACCCTAGATTGTCCAGTGCCCGCTAGGTTACCTACGTAGTCCAAGTGCCCGCTAGTTAACCTACATAGTCCAAGGGCCCGCTAGTTAACCTACATAGTCCAAGAACCCGCAAGTTAACCTAGATAGTCCAAGTGCCCGCTAGTTAACCCACATAATCCAAGGGCCCGCAAGGTAACCCAGATATTCCAATTTCCTGTTAGCTAACCTAGACAGTCCAAGTGCCCGCTAGGTACCCTAGATTGTCCAGTGCCCGCTAGGTTACCTATATAGTCCAAGTGCCCGCTAGGTAACCTAGATACACCAAGTGACCGCTAGTTAACCTAGATAGCCCTAGTGGCCGTTAAATATCCTAGATAGTCCAAGTGCCCACTAGGGGACGTACCTAATCTAAGTGCCCGCTAGGTAACCTAGATAGTCCAAGTGCCCGCTAGGGTATGTACATAGTCCAAGTGCCTGCTAGGTATCCTAGATAGTCTAAGTGCCCGCTAGTTAACCTACATAGTCCAAGTGTGCTATAGGGAACCTACATAGTCCAAGTGCCCGCTAAGGGACGTACATACTCTAAGTGCCCGCTAGGGAACCTACATAGTCCAAGTGCCCGAAAGGGAACCTAGATAGTCAAGTGCCCGCTAGGGAACCTGCATCATCCAAGTGCCCGCTAGTTAATCTAGATAGTCCAAGTGCCCGCTAGTTAACCTACATAGTCCAAGTACCCTCTAGTTAACGTAGATATTCCAAGTGCCCTCTAGTTAACCTAGATAGTCCAAGTGCCCGCTAGGGGACATACATAGTCCAAGTGCCCTCTAGTTAACCTAGATAGTCGAAGTGCCCGCTAGGGGACGTACATAGTCCAAGTGCCCGTTTGTTATCCTAGATAGTCCAAGTGCCCACTAGGTAACCAACCTAGACAGTCCAAGTTCCCGCTAGGTTACCTACATAGTCCAAGTGACCGCTAGTTAACCTGATAGTTCAAGTGCCTGCTAGTTAACATACATAGTCCAAGTGCCCGCTAGTTAACCTACATAGCCCAAGGCCTGCTAGTTAACCTAGATAGTCCATGTGCCCGCTCGTTAACCTACATACTCCAAATGCCCGCTGAGGAACCTACATAGTCCAAGTGCCCGATAGGGAACCTACATATTCCAAGTGCCCGTTAGGGAACCTAGATAGTCCAAGTGCCAGTAGGGAACCTATATTGTCCAAGTGCCCGCTAGGGAACCTACATAGTCAAAGTGCCCGCTAGGGAACCTGCATTGTACAAGTGCCCGCTAGTTAACCTAGATCGTCCAAGTGCCCACTAGTTAACCTAGATAGTCCAAGTTCCCGCTAGTTAACCCTGATCGTCCAAGTGCCCGCTAGTTAACCTAGACAGTCCAAGGGCCCACTAGGTATCCTGCATAGTCCAAGTGCCCGCTAGGTAACCTACATAGTCCAAGTGCCCGCTAGGTAACCTAGATAGTACAACAGCCCGTTAGTTAACCTAGATAGTCCAAGTTCCCACTAGGGAACGTACATAGTCCAAGGACCCGCTAGTTAACCTACATAGTCCAAGAGCCCGATAGGGAACATACATAGTCCAAGTGCCCGCTAAGGGACGTACATAGTCGAAGTGCCCGCTAGGGAACCTACATAGTCCAAGGGCCCTCTAGTTAACCTAGATAGTCCAAGTGCCCGCTAGGTAACCTAGATAGTTCAAGTGTCTGCTAGTTAACCTACATAGTCCAAGTGCCCGGTAGGTAACCTAGATAGTCCAAGTGCCCGCTAGTTAACCTACATAGTCCAAGGGCCCGCAAGGTAACATAGATATTCCAATTTCCTGTTAGCTAACCTAGACAGTCCAGGTGCCCGCTAGGTACCCTAGATTGTCCAGCGCCCGCTAGGTTACCTACGTAGTCCAAGTGCCCGCTAGTTAACCTACATAGTCCAAGGGCCCGCTAGTTAACCTACATAGTCCAAGAACCCGCAAGTTAACCTAGATAGTCCAAGTGCCCGCTAGTTAACCCACATAATACAAGGGCCCGCAAGGTAACCCAGATATTCCAATTTCCTGTTAGCTAACCTAGACAGTCCAAGTGCCCGCTAGGTACCGTAGATTGTCCAGTGCCCGCTAGGTTACCTACATAGTCCAAGGGCCCGCTAGGTAACCTAGATACACCAAGTGACCGCTAGTTAACCCAGATAGCCCTAGTGGCCGTTAGTTATCCTAGATAGTCCAAGTGCCCACTAGGGGACGTACATAATCCAAGTGCCCGCTAGGTAACCTAGATAGTCCAAGTGCCCGCTAGGGTATGTACATAGTCCAAGTGCCTGCTAGGTAACCTAGATAGTCTAAGTGCCCGCTAGTTAACCTACATAGTCCAAGTGTGCTATAGGGAACCTACATAGTCCAAGTGCCCGCTAAGGGACGTACATACTCTAAGTGCCCGCTAGGGAACCTACATAGTCCAAGTGCCCGAAAGGGAACCTAGATAGTCAAGTGCCCGTTAGGGAACCTGCATCATCCAAGTGCCCGCTAGTTAATCTAGATAGTCCAAGTGCCCGCTAGTTAACCTACATAGTCCAAGTGCCCTCTAGTTAACGTAGATATTCCAAGTGCCCTCTAGTTAACCTAGATAGTCCAAGTGCCCGCTAGGGGACGTACATAGTCCAAGTGCCCTCTAGTTAACCTAGATAGTCGAAGTGCCCGCTAGGGGACGTACATAGTCCAAGTGCCCGTTTGTTATCCTAGATAGTCCAAGTGCCCACTAGGTAACCTAGACAGTCCAAGTTCCCGCTAGGTTACCTACATAGTCCAAGTGACCGCTTGTTAACCTGATAGTTCAAGTGCCTGCTAGTTAACATACATAGTCCAAGTGCCCGCTAGTTAACCTACATAGCCCAGGGCTTGCTAGTTAACCTAGATAGTCCATGTGCCCGCTCGTTAACCTACATACTCCAAATGCCCGCTGAGGAACCTACATAGTCCAAGTGCCCGATAGGGAACCTACATATTCCAAGTGCCCGTTAGGGAACCTAGATAGTCCAAGTGCCAGTAGGGAACCTATATTGTCCAAGTGCCCGCTAGGGAACCTACATTGTCAAAGTGCCCACTAGGGAACCTGCATTGTACAAGTGCCCGCTAGTTAACCTAGATCGTCCAAGTGCCCACTAGTTAACCTAGATAGTCCAAGGTCCCGCTAGTTAACCCTGATCGTCCAAGTGCCGGCTAGTTAACCTAGACAGTCCAAGGGCCCACTAGGTATCCTGCATAGTCCAAGTGCCCGCTAGGTAACCTACATAGTCCAAGTGCCCGCTAGGTAACCTAGATAGTACAACAGCCCGTTAGTTAACCTAGATAGTCCAAGTTCCCACTAGGGAACGTACATAGTCCAAGGACCCGCTAGTTAACCTACATAGTGCAAGTGCCCGATAGGGAACCTACATAGTCCAAGTGCCCGATAGGGAACCTACATAGTCCAAGTGCCCGCTAAGGGACGTACATAGTCGAAGTGCCCGCTAGGGAACCTACATAGTCCAAATGCCCGTTAGGGAACTTAGTAGTCCAAGTGCCCGCTAGGGAACCAGCATCGTCCAAGTGCCCGCTAGTTAATCTAGATGGTCCAAGTGCCCGCTAGTTAACCTAGATCGTCCAAGTGCCCGCTAGTTAACCTAGATAATCCAAGTACCCGCTAGTTAACCTACATAGACCAAGGGCCCTCTAGTTAACGTAGATAGTCCAAGTGCCCACTAGGGAACGTACATAGTCCAAGTGCCCGCTAGGTAACCTAGATAGTCCAAGTGCCCGCGAGGGTATGTACATAGTTCAAGTGCCCGCTAGGTAACCTAGATTGTCCAAGTGCCCGCTAGGTAACCTAGATTGTCCAAGTGCCCGCTAGGTAACCAAGATAGTCCAAGGTCCCGTTAGTTAACATACATAGTCCAATGCCCTATAGGGAACCTACATAGTCCAAGTGCCCGATAGGGAACCTACATATTCCAAGTGCCCGTTAGGGAACCTAGATAGTCCAAGTGCCAGTAGGGAACCTATATTGTCCAAGTGCCCGCTAGGGAACCTACATTGTCAAAGTGCCCACTAGGGAACCTGCATTGTACAAGTGCCCGCTAGTTAACCTAGATCGTCCAAGTGCCCACTAGTTAACCTAGATAGTCCAAGGTCCCGCTAGTTAACCCTGATCGTCCAAGTGCCGGCTAGTTAACCTAGACAGTCCAAGGGCCCACTAGGTATCCTGCATAGTCCAAGTGCCCGCTAGGTAACCTACATAGTCCAAGTGCCCGCTAGGTAACCTAGATAGTACAACAGCCCGTTAGTTAACCTAGATAGTCCAAGTTCCCACTAGGGAACGTACATAGTCCAAGGACCCGCTAGTTAACCTACATAGTGCAAGTGCCCGATAGGGAACCTACATAGTCCAAGTGCCCGATAGGGAACCTACATAGTCCAAGTGCCCGCTAAGGGACGTACATAGTCGAAGTGCCCGCTAGGGAACCTACATAGTCCAAATGCCCGTTAGGGAACTTAGTAGTCCAAGTGCCCGCTAGGGAACCAGCATCGTCCAAGTGCCCGCTAGTTAATCTAGATGGTCCAAGTGCCCGCTAGTTAACCTAGATCGTCCAAGTGCCCGCTAGTTAACCTAGATAATCCAAGTGCCCGCTAGTTAACCTACATAGACCAAGGGCCCTCTAGTTAACGTAGATAGTCCAAGTGCCCACTAGGGAACGTACATAGTCCAAGTGCCCGCTAGGTAACCTAGATAGTCCAAGTGCCCGCGAGGGTATGTACATAGTTCAAGTGCCCGCTAGGTAACCTAGATTGTCCAAGTGCCCGCTAGGTAACCTAGATTGTCCAAGTGCCCGCTAGGTAACCAAGATAGTCCAAGGTCCCGTTAGTTAACATACATAGTCCAATGCCCTATAGGGAACCTACATAGTCCAAGTGCCCGCTGAGGAACCTACGTAGTCCAAGTGCCCGCTCTGGAACCTACATAGTCCAAGTGCCCGCTAGTTAATCTAGATAGTCCAAGTGCCCGCTAGTTAACCTAGATAGTCCAAGTGCCCGCTAGTTAACCTAGATCGTCCATGTGCCCACTAGTTAACCTAGATAATCCAAGTGCCCGCTAGTTAACCTACTAAGTCCAAGGGCCCTCTAGTTAACCTAGATAGTCCAAGTGCCCGCTAGGGGACGTGCATAGTCCAAGTGCCCTCTAGGTAACCTAGATTGTCCAAGTGTCCGCTAGTTAACCTACATAGTCCAAGTGCCCGCTAGGTAACCTAGATAGTCCAAGGTCCCGCTAGTTAACCTACATAGTCCCATGCCCGATAGGGAACCTACATAGTCCAAGTGCCCGCTGAGGAACCTACATAGTCCAAGTGCCCGTTAGGGAACCTAGATAGTCCAAGTGCCCCTAGGGAACCTATATAGTCCAAGTGCTGGCTAGGGAACCTGCATTTTACAAGTGCACGCTAATTAACCTAGATAGTCTAATTGCCCGCTAGTTAACCTAAATAGGCAAAGTGCCCACTAGGGGACGTACATAGTCCAAGTGCCCTCTAGTTAACCTAGATATTTGAAGTGCCTGCTAGGGGACGTACATAGTCCAAGTGCCCGTTTGTTATCCTAGATAGTCCAAGTGCCCACTAGGTAACCTAGACAGTCCAAGTTCCCGCTAGGTTACCTACATAGTCCAAGTGACCGCTTGTTAACCTGATAGTTCAAGTGCCTGCTAGTTAACATACATAGTCCAAGTGCCCGCTAGTTAACCTACATAGCCCAGGGCCCGCTAGTTAACCTAGATCGTCCAAGTGCCCGCTAGTTAACCTAGATCGTCCAAGTGCCCGGTAGTTAACTTACATAGTTCAAGTGTCCGTAGGGAACATACAGATTCCAAGTGCCAGCTAGGGAACCTACATATTCCAAGTGCCCGCTAGGCAATCTACATATTCCAAGGGCCCGCTAGTTAATGTAGATAGTCCAAGGGCCCGCTAGTTAACCTACATAATCCAAGTACCCGCTAGTTAACCTAGATCGTCCAAGTGTCCGCTAATTAACCTACATAATACAAGTGCCCGCTAGGGAACCTAGATAGTCCATGTGCCCGCTCTGGAACCTACATAGTCCAAGTGACTGCTAGGGAACCTACAGAGTCTAAGTGCCCGCTCTGGAACGTACATAGTCCAAGTGCCCGCTATGGAATCTACATAGTCCAAGTACCCGCTAGTTAACCTAGATCGTCCAAGTGCCCACTAGGTAACCTACATAATCCAAGGGCCCGCTAGTTAACCTACATATTCTAAGGGCCCGCTAGTTAACCTACATAGTCCAAGTGCCCGTGAGGTAACCTAGACATTTCAAGTGACCACTAGGTCACCTACATAGTCCAAGTGCCCGTTCTTTAACCTACATAGTCCAAGTGCCCTCTAGGTAACCTAGATAGTCCAAGTGCTCGCTAGTTAACCTAGATAGTCCAAGTGCCCGCTAGTTAACCTAGATAGACCAAGTGCCCGCTAGGGAACCTATCTTGTCCAAGTACCCACTAGGAAACATACGTAGTCCAAGTGCCCGCTAGGTAACGTACATAGTCCAAGTGCCCGCTAGGTAACCTAGATAGTCCAAGGGCCTGCTAGGGAACATACATAGTCCAAGTGCCAGCTAGGTAACCTAGATAGTCCAAGTTCCCACCAGTTAGCCTACATAGTCCAGGTTCCCCCTAGGTAACCTAGATAGTCCAAGGGCCCGCTCGGTAACCTACATTGTCCTAGTGCCCCCTAGTTAAACTACATTCTCCAAGTGCCCGATAGGGAACCTACATAGTCCAAGTGCCCGCTAGGTAACCTACATGGTCCAAATGCCCGCTAGTTAACCTACATAGTCCAAGTGCCCGCTAGGGAACCTACATAGTCCAAGTGCCCGTTAGGTAACCTAGATAGTCCAAATGCCCGTTAGGGAACCCACATAGTCCAAGTTCCCGATAGGGAAGTTACATAATCCATGTGCCCGCTAGTTGACCTACATAGTCCAAGTGCCCGCTACTTAACCTACATAGTCCAAGTGCCCGATAGGGAACCTACATAATCCAAGTACCCGCTAGGGAACCTACATAGTCCAAGTGCCCGTAAGTTAACCTAGATAGTCCAAGTGCCCGCTAGGTAACCTAGATAGTCCAACAGCCCGGTAGGTAACCTACATACTCCAAGTACCCGCTAGGTAACGTAGATAGTTCAAGTGCCTGCTAGGTAACCTAGATAGTCCAAGTGCCCGCTAGGTAACCTACAAAGTCTAAGTGCCCGCTAAGTAATTTATATAGTACAAATGACCGCTAGGGAGCCTTCATAGTCCAAATGCCCGCTAGGTAACCTAGATAGTCTAAGGGCCCGCTAGGTACCCTACATAGTCCTAGTGCCCCCTAGTTAACCTACATTTTCCAAGTGCCCGATAGGGAACCTACATAGTCCAAGTGCCCGCTAGGTAACCTACATAGTCCAAAAGCCCTCTAATTAACCTACATAGTCCAAGTGCCCAATAGGGAACCTACATAATCCATGTGCCCGCTAGTTGACCTACATAGTCCAAGTGCCCGCTAGGTAACCTAGATAATCCTAGTGCCCGCTATCGAACCTTCATAGTCCTAGTGCCAGCTAGGTAACCTAGATAGTCCAAGTGCCCGCTAGTTAACCTAGATCGTCCTAGTGCCCGTTAGTTAACCTAGAGTGTCCAAGTGCCCACTAGGGGACGTACTTAGTCCAAGTGCCTGTTAGTTAACCTAGATAGTCCAAGTGCCCGCTAGTTAACATTGATCATCCAAGTGCCCGCTAGTTAACCGAGATAGTCCAAGTGCACGCTAGTTAACCTACATAGTCCAAGGGCCCGCTAGTTAACCTACGTAGTCCTACGTCCGCTAGTTAACCTAGATAGTCCAAGTGCTCGCTAGTTAACCTACATAGTACAAGGGCCCGCTAATTGACCTAGATAGTCCAAGTGCCCGCTAGTTAACCTAGATAGTCCAAGTGCCCGCTAGGTAACCTAGATAGTCCAAGGGCCTGCTAGGGAACATACATAGTCCAAGTGCCAGCTAGTTAACCTAGATAGTCCAAGTGCCCGCTAGTTAACCTAGATCGTCCTAGTGCCCGTTAGTCAACCTAGAGTGTCCAAGTGCCCACTAGGGGACGTACTTAGTCCAAGTGCCTGTTAGTTAACCTAGATAGTCCAAGTGCCTGCTAGTTAACATTGATCATCCAAGGGCCCGCTAGTTAACCGAGATAGTCCAAGTGCACGCTAGTTAACCTACATAGGCCAAGGGCCCGCTAGGTAACCTAGATAGTCCAAGTGCCCGCTAGGAAACCGACATAGGCCAAGGGCCCGCTAGGTAACCTAGATAGTCCAAGTGCCCGCTAGGTAACCTAGAGTCCAAGTGCTCGCTAGTTAACCTACATAATCCAAGTGCCCGCTATGCAACCTAGATAGTCCAAGTGACCGCTAGGTAACTTACATTGTCCAAGTTCCGGCTAGGTAACCTAGATACTCAAAGTGCCCGTTACCTAACCTAGAGAGTCCAAGTGCCCGCTAAGCAACCTACATAGTCCAAGTGCCCGTTCGTTAACCTAGAAGTTCAAGTTCCCGCTAGGTAACCTAGACAGTCCAAGTGCCCGCTAGGTTACCTGCATATTCCAAGTGCCCGTTCGTTAATCTAGATAGTCCAAGTGCCCACTAGGTAACCTACATAGTCCAAGTGCCCGCTAGGTAACCTAGATAGTCCAAGGGCCCGTTAGTTAACCTACATAGTCCGAGGGCTCACTTGTTAACTTTGATAGTCCAAGTGCCCGCTAGTTAACCTAGATCGTCCAAGTGCCCACTAGTTAACCTAGATAGTCCTAGTGCCCGTTAGTTAACCTAGAGTGTCCATGTGCCCACTAGGGGACGTACTTAGTCCAAGTGCCCGTTAGCTAACCTAGATAGTCCAAGTGTCCGCTAGTTAACATTGATCATCCAAGTGCCCGCTAGTTAACCTAGATAGTCCAAGTGCATGCTAGTTAACCTAGATAGTCCAAGTGCCCTCTAGTTAACCTAGATCGTCCAAGTGCCCGCTAAGAAACCTAGACATCCAAGTGCCCGTTAAGTAACCTAGATAATCCAAGTGCCCGCTAGGTAACCTACATAGTCCAAGTTCCCGCTAGGTAACCTAGATAGTCCAAGTGTCCGTTACCTAACCTAGATAGTCCAATTGCCTGCTATACAACATACATAGTCCAAGTGCCCGTTTGTTAACCTAGAAGTCCAAGTGCCCGCTATGCAACATACATAGTCCAAGTGCCCGCTAGGTTACCTACATAGTCCAAGTGCCCGCTAGGTTACCTACATAGTCCAAGTGCCCGCTAGGTAACCTACATAGTCCAAGGGCCCGCTAGTTAACCTACATAGTCCAAGTTCCCAGTAGTTAACTTACATAGTTCAAGTGTCCAGAGGGAACATACATAGTCCAAGTGCCCGGTAGGGAACCTACATAGTCCATGTGCCCGCTAGGGAATCGACATAGTCCAAGGGACCGCTAGTTAATGTAGATAGTCCAAGTTCCGCTAGTTAATCTACATAGTTCAAGGGCCCGCTAGTTAACCTACATAGTCCAAGTACCCGATAGTTAACCTAGATCGTCCAAGTTTCCGCTAGTTAACCTACATAGTCCAAGTGCCCGCTAGGTTACCTACATAGTCCAAGTGCCCGCTCGGTAACCTAGATAGTCCAATTGCCCGCTAGTTAACCTACATACTCCAAGTGCCTGCTAGGTAACCTAGATAGTCCAAGTGCCCACTAGTTAACCTACATTGTCCAGGTTCCCCCTAGGTAACCTAGATAGTCCAAGGGCCCGCTATGTAACCTATATAGTCCAAATGCCCGATAGGGAACCTACATAATCCAAGTGCCCGCTAGGGAACCTACATAGTCCAAGTGCCCGTTAGGTAACCTAGATAGTCCTAATGCCCGCTAGGGAACCCACATAGTCCAAGTGCCCGCTAGAGAACTTACATAGTCCAAGGGCCCGCTAGGGAACCTACATAGTCCAAGTGCCCGTTAGTTAACCTAGATAGTCCAAGTGCCCACTAGTTAACCTACATAGTCCCAGTGCCCGATAGGTAACCTAGATAGTCCAACAGCCCGGTAGGTAACCTACATATTCCAAGTACCCACTAGGTAACGTAGATAGTTCAAGTGCCAGCTAGGAAACCTAGATAGTCCAAGTACCCGCTAGGTAACCTACAATATCTAAGTGCCCGCTAGGTAATCTATATAGTCCAAATGACCTCTAGGGAGCCTACATAGTCCAAATGCCCGCTAGGTAACCTAGGTAGTACAAGGGCCCGCTAGGAAACCTACATAGTCCTAGTGCCCCCTAGTTAACCTACATTCTCCAAGTGTCCGATAGGGAACCTATATAGTCCAAGTGACCGCTAGGTAACCTACATAGTCCAAGTGCCCGATAGGGAACCTACATAATCCAAGTGCCCGCTAGAGAACCTACATAGTCCAAGTGCCCGTTAGGTAACCTAGATAGTCCAAATTCCCGCCAGGAAACCCTCATAGTCCAAGTGCCCGATAGGGAATTTACATATTCCAAGGCCCCCCTAGGGAACCTACATAGTCCAAGTGCCCGTTAGTTAACCTAGGCAGTCCAAGTGCCCGCTTGGCAACCGAGATAGTCCAACAGTCCGCTAGGTACCCTATATACTCCAAGAACCCGCTAGGTAACGTAGATAGTTCATGTGCCAGCTAGGTAACCTAGATAGTCCAAGTGCCCGCTAGGTAACCTCCAAAGTCTAAGTGCACGCTAGATTATCTATATAGTCCAAATGCCCGCTAGGGAATCTACATAGTCCATGGGCCCGCTAGTTAACCTACATAGTCCAAGTACCCGCTAGTTAACCTAGATCGTCTAAGTGCCCGCTAGGTAACCTACATAATCCAAGGGCCCGCTAGTTAACCTACATAGTCCAAGGGCCCGCTAGGTAACCTACAAATTCTAAGGGCCCTTAGGTTATCTATATAGTCCAAATGACCCCTAGGGAACCTACATAGTCCAAATGCCCGCTCTGTAACCTAGATAATCCATGTGCCCGCTAGTTAACCTATATAGTCCAAGTGCCCGCTAGTTAACCTAGATCGTCCAAGTGCCCGCTAGTTAATCAACAGTGTCAATGGCCCGCTAGTTAACCTACATAGTGCAAGAGCCCGCTAGTTAGCCTAGATCGTGCAAGTGTCCGCTAGTTAACCTACGTAGTCCAAGTGCCATTTAGCTAACCTAGATATTCCAAGGACCCGCTAGTTGACCTATATAGTCCAAGTGCCCGTTGGGTAACCTAGATAATCCAAATGCCCGCTAGGTAACCTTCATAGTCCAAGTGCCAGCAAGGTAACCTAGATAGTCCAAGTGCCCGCAGGTTAATCTAGATAGTCCTATTGCCCGTTAGTTAACCTAGAGTGTCCAAGTGCCCACTAGGGGACGTACTTAATCTAAGTGCCCATTAGCTAACCTAGATAGTCCAAGTGCCCGCTAGTTAACAGTGATCATCCAAGTGCACGATAGTTAACCAAGATACTGCAAGTACACGCTAGTTAACCTAGATAGTCCAAGTGCCCTCTAGTTAACCTAGATCGTCCAAGTGCCCGCTAGTTAACCTAGATAGTCCAAGTGCCCGCTAGGTAACCTAAGTAGTTCAAATGTCCAATAGGGATCCTACATAGTCCAAGTGCCCCCTAGGTAACCACATAGTCCAAGTGCGCGTTCGTTAACCTAGAGAGTCCTAGTGCCCGCTAGGTAACCTAGACTGTCCAAGTGCCCGCTAGGTTACCTACATAGTCCAAGTGCCCGTTCGTTAACCTAGATAGTCCAAGTGCCCGCTAGGAAACCTACATATTCCAAGGGCCCACTAGGTAACCTAGATAGTCCAAGTCTCCGCTCGATAACCTAGAGTCCAAGTGCTCGCTAGCTAACCTACGTAGTCCAAGTGCCCGCTATGTAAGCTAGATGATCAAAGTGCCCGTTAGGGAACCTAGATAGTCCAAGTGCCCGGTAGGTAACTTACATTGTCCATGTTCCGGCTAGGTAACCTAGATACTCAAAGTGACCGTTACCTAACCTAGATAGTCCAAGTGCCCGCTAAGCAAGCTACATAGTCCAAGTACCCGTTCGTTAACCTAGAAGTCCAAGTGCCTGCTAGGTAACCTAGACAGTCCAAGTGCCCGCTAGGTTACCTGCATATTCCAAGTGCCCATTCGTTAACCTAGATAGTCCAAGTGCCCACTAGGTAACCTACATAGTCCAAGTGCCCTCTAGGTAACCTATATAGTCCAAGTGCCCGCTAGGTAACCTAGATAGTCCAAGGGCCCGCTAGTTTACCTACATAGTCCAAGGGCTCACTTGTTAAATTTGATAGTCCAAGTGCCCGCTAGTTAACCTAGATCGTCCAAGTGCCCGCTAGTTAACGTAGATTGTCCAAGTGCCCGCTAGTTAACCTACATAGTCCAAGGGCCCACTAGTTAACCTAGATAGTCCAAGTGTCCTCTAGTTAACCTACATAGTCCAAGTGCCCGCTACTTAACCTATATACCAAGTGCCCGCTAGGTATCCTAGATAGTCCAAGTGCCCGTTCGGTAACCTAGATAGTCCAAGTGTCCTTTAGGGAACCTAGATAGTCCAAGGGCCCGCTAGTTAACCTACATAGTCCAAGTGCCCGCTAGGCAACCTAGATAGTCCAAGTGCCCGCTAAGGAACCTAAATAGTCCAAGTGCACGCGAGTTAACCTAGATAGTCCAAGTGCCCGCTATTTAACCTAGATAGTCCAAGTGCCTGCTAGGTAACCTACATAGTGCAAGTGTCCGCTAGTTAACCTACATATTCCAAGTGCCCGCTAGTTAACATAGATAGTCCAAGTGCCGGCTAGGGATCGTACATAGTACAAGTGCCCGCTAGGGAACCTCAATAGTCCAAGTCCCTGTTAGCTAACCTAGATAGTCCAAGTGGCGGCTAAGTAACCTACATAGTCCAAGTGTCCCCTAGGTAACCTATATATTCCAAGTGCCCGCTAGGTAACCTAGATAGTCCAAGGGCCCGCTAGTTAACCTACATAGTCCAAGGGCTAACTTGTTAACTTTGATAGTCCAAGTGCCCGCTAGTTAACCTAGATCGTCCAAGTGCCCGCTAGTTAACCTAGATTGTCCAAGTGCCCGCTAGTTGACCTACATAGTCCAAGGGCCCACTAGTTAACCTAGATAGTCCAAGTGTCCTCTAGTTAACCTACACAGTCCAAGTGCCCGCTAGTTAACCTATATACCAAGTGCCCGCTACGTATCATAGATAGTCCAAGGGCATGCTAGTTAACCTACATAGTCCAAGTGCCAGCTAGGCAACCTAGATAGTCCAAGTGCCCGCTAAGGAACCTACATAGTCCAAGTGCACGGGAGTTAACCTAGATAGTCCAAGTGCCCGCTATTTAACCTAGATAGTCCAAGTGCCTGCTAGTTAACCTACATAGTGCAAGTGTCCGCTAGTTAACCTACATATTCCAAGTGCCCGCTAGTTAACATAGATAGTCCAAGTGCCGGCTAGGGATCGTACATAGTCCAAGTGCCCGCTAGTTAACCTAGATAGTTCAAGTACCCGCTAGGTAACCTAGATAGTCCGAGGGCCCCCTACTTAGCCTACATAGTCCAAGTGCCCGCTAGGTAACCTAGATAGTCCAAGTGCCTTTTCGGTAACCTAGCTAGTCCAAGTGCCCTTTAGGAAACCTAGATAGTCTAAGGGCCCGCTAGTTAACCTACATATTCCAAGTGCCCGCTAGTTAACCTACATAATCTAAGTGCCCGTTAGCTAACCTAGATAGTCCAAGGGCCCGCTAGTTGACCTACATAGTCCAAGGGCCAGCTCAGTATCCTAGATAGTACAAGTGCCCGCTAGGGAACCTCAATAGTCCAAGTGCCTGTTAGCTAACCTAGATAGTCCACGTGGCGGCTAGGTAACCTACATAGTCCATGTGCCCGATAGGGAACCTACATAATCCAAGTGCCCGCTAGGGAACCTATATAGTCCAAGTGCCTGCTAGACAACCTACATAATCCAAGTGCCCGTTAGTTAACCTAGATAGTCAAAGTGCCTGCTAGTTAACCCAGATAGTCCAAGTGCTCGCTAGGTAACCTACATAGTCTAAGTGCCCGCTTGGTAACCTAAATAGTCCAAATGAAAGCTAGGGAAACTACATAGTCCAAGTGCCCGCTAGTTAACCTAGATAGTCCAAGTGCCTGCTAGTAAACCTACATAATCCATGGGCCCGCTAGTTAACCTACATAGTGCAAGGACCCCCTAGTTAACCTAGATCGTGCAAGTGTCCGCTAATTAACCTACATAGTCCAAGTGCCCGCTAGGGATCCTTCATAATCCAACTGCCTGCTAGGTAACCTAGAGAGTCCAAGTGCCCGCTAGTTAACCTAGATAGTCCTAGTGCCCGTTTGTTAACCTAGATAGTCCAAGTGCCCACTAGGGGACGTACATAGTCCAAGTGCCTGCTACGCAACCTAGATAATCCAAGTGCCCACTAGGTAACCTAGATAGTCCAAGTGCCCGTTACCTAACCTAGATAATCCAAGTGCCCGCTAGGCAACCTACAGAGTCCAAGTGCCTGTTCGTTAACCTAGAAGTCCAAGAGCCCGCTATGTAACCTAGACAGTTCAAGTGCCCGCTATGTAACCTAGACAGTACAAGTGCCCGCTAGGTTACCTGCATAATCCAAGTGCCCGTTCGTTAACATAGATAGTCCAAGTGCCCGCTAGGGAACCGATATAGTGCAAGTGCTATCTAGGTAACCTAGATAGTCCAAGGGCCCACTAGTTAACCTACATAGTCCAAGGGCTCGCTTGTTAACTTTGATAGTGCAAGTGCCCCTTAGTTAACCTAGATCGTTCAAGTGCCCGCTAGTTAACCTAGATCGTCCAAGTACTGGCTAGTTAACCTACATAGTCCAAGGGTCCACTAGCTAACCTAGATTGTCCAAGTATCCTCTAGTTAACCTACATAGTCCAAGTGCCTGCTAGGTAACCTACATAGTGCAAGTGTCTGCTAGGTAAACTACATAGTCCAAGTGCCCGCTAGTTAATATAGATAGTCCAAGTGCCCGCTAGGGAAGGTACATATTCCAAGTGCCCGCTAGGTAACCTAGAGAGTGCAAGTGCCCGCTAGTTAACCTACATATTCCAAGTGCCCGCTATTTAACCTACATAATCTAAGTGCCAGCTAGGTAACCTAGATAGTACAAGTGCCTGCTAGGTAACCTACATAGTGCAAGTGTCCGCTAGTTAACCTACATAGTCCAAGTGCCCGGTAGTTAACATAGATAGTCCAAGTACCCGCTAGTTAACCTAGATCGTCTAAGTGCCCGCTAGGTAACCTACATAATCCAAGGGCCCGCTAGGTAACCTACAAATTCTAAGGGCCCGCTAGTTAACCTACATAGTCCAAGGGCCCGCTAGGTAACCTACAAATTCTAAGGGCCCGCTAGGTTATCTATATAGTCCAAATGACCCCTAGGGAACCTACATAGTCCAAGTGCCCGCTCTGTAACCTAGATAATCCATGTGCCCGCTAGTTAACCTATATAGTCCAAGTGCCCGCTAGTTAACCTAGATCGTCCAAGTGCCCGCTAGTTAACCAACAGTGTCAATGGCCCGCTAGTTAACCTACATAGTGCAAGAGCCCGCTAGTTAGCCTAGATCGTGCAAGTGTCCGCTAGTTAACCTACAGAGTTCAAGTGGCAGTTAGCTAACCTAGATGTTCCAAGGACACGCTAGTTGACCTATATAGTCCAAGTGCCCGTTGGGTAACCTAGATAATCCAAGTGCCCGCTAGGTAACCTTCATAGTCCAAGTGCCAGCTAGGTAACCTAGATAGTCCAAGTGCCCGCAGGTTAATCTAGATAGTCCTATTGCCCGTTAGTTAACCTAGAGTGTCCAAGTGCCCACTAGGGGACGTACTTAGTCCAAGTGCCCGTTAGCTAACCTAGATAGTCCAAGTGCCCGCTAGTTAACAGTGATCAACCAAGTGCCCGCTAGGGAAACTACATAGTCCAAGTGCCTTCTAGTTAACCTAGATAGTCCAAGTGCCCTCTAGTTAACCTAGATCGTCCAAGTGCCCGCTAGTTAACCTAGATAGTCCAAGTGCCCCCTAGGTAACCTAAGTAGTCCAAATGTCCAATAGGGATCCTACATAGTCCAAGTGCCCCCTAGGTAACCTACATAGACCAAGTGCGCGTTCGTTAACCTAGACAGTCCTAGTGCCCGCTAAGTAACCTACTGTCCAAGTGCCCGCTAGGTTAACTACATAGTCCAAGTGCCCGTTCGTTAACCTAGATAGTCCAAGTGCCCGCTAGGAAACCTACATTGTCCAAGGGCCCACTAGGTAACCTAGATAGTCCAAGTGTCCGCTAGATAACCTAGAGTCCAAGTGCTCGCTAGCTAACCTACATAGTCCAAGTGCCTTTTCGGTAACCTAGATAGTCCAAGTGCCCTTTAGGGAACCTAGATAGTCCAAGGGCCCGCAAGTAAACCTACATAGTCCATGGGCCCGCTAGTTAACCTACATATTCCAAGTGCCCGCTAGTTAACATAGATAGTCCAAGTGCCGGCTAGGGAACGTACATAGTCCAAGTGCCGGCTAGGGAACGTACATAGTCCAAGTGCCGGCTAGTTAACCTAGATAGTTCAAGTACCCGCTAGGTAACCTAGATAGTCCAAGTGCCTTTTCGGTAACCTAGATAGTCCAAGTGCCCTTTAAGGAACCTAGATAGTACAAGGGCCCGCAAGTAAACCTACATAGTCCATGGGCCTGCTAGTTTACCTACATATTCCAAGTTCCAGCTAGTTAACCTACATAATCTAAGTGCCCGTTAGCTAACCTAGATAGTCCAAGGGCCCGCTAGTTGACCTACATAGTCCAAGGGCCAGCTACGTATCCTAGATAATACAAGTGCCCGCTAGGGAACCTCAATAGTCCAAGTCCCTGTTAGCTAACCTAGATAGTCCAAGTGGCGGCTAAGTAACCTACATAGTCCAAGTGCCCTCTAGGTAACCTATATATTCCAAGTGCCCGCTAGGTAACCTAGATAGTCCAAGGGCCCGCTAGTTAACCTACATAGTCCAAGGGCTAACTTGTTAACTTTGATAGTCCAAGTGCCCGCTAGTTAACCTAGATCGTCCAAGTGCCCGCTAGTTAACCTAGATTGTCCAAGTGCCCGCTAGTTAACCTACATAGTCCAAGGGCCCACTAGTTAACCTAGATAGTCCAAGTGTCCTCTAGTTAACCTACATAGTCCAAGTGCCCGCTAGTTAACCTATATACCAAGTGCCCGCTACGTATCCTAGATAGTCCAAGGGCATGCTAGTTAACCTACATAGTCCAAGTGCCAGCTAGGCAACCTAGATAGTCCAAGTGCCCGCTAAGGAACCTACATAGTCCAAGTGCACGCGAGTTAACCTAGATAATACAAGTGCCCGCTATTTAACCTAGATAGTCCAAGTGCCTGCTAGGTAACCTACATAGTGCAAGTGTCCGCTAGTTAACCTACATATTCCAAGTGCCCGCTAGTTAACATAGATAGTCCAAGTGCCGGCTAGGCATCGTACATAGTACAAGTGCCCGCTAGGGAACCTCAATAGTCCAAGTCCCTGTTAGCTAACCTAGATAATCCAAGTGGCGGCTAATTAACCTACATTGTCCAAGTGCCCTCTAGGTAACCTATATATTCCAAGTGCCCGCTAGGTAACCTAGATAGTCCAAGGGCCCGCTACTTAACCGACATAGTCCAAGGGCTAACTTGTTAACTTGGATAGTCCAAGTGCCCGCTAGCTAAAATAGATCGTCCAAGTGCCCGCTAGTTAACCTAGATTGTCCAAGTGCCCGCTAGTTAACCTACATAGTCCAAGGGCCCATTAGTTAACCTAGATAGTCCAAGTGTCCTCTAGTTAACCTACATAGTCCAAGTGCCCGCTAGTTAACCTATATACCAAGTTCACGCTACGTATCCTAGATAGTCCAAGGGCACGCTAGTTAACCTACATAGTCCAAGTGCCCGCTAGGCAACCTAGATAGTCCAAGTGCCCGCTAAGGTACCTACATAGTCCAATTGCACGCGAGTTAACCTATATAGTCCAAGTGCCCGCTATTTAACGTAGATAGTCCAAGTGCCTGCTAGGTAACCTACATAGTGCAAGTGTCCGCTAGTTAACCTACATATTCCAAGTGCCCGCTAGTTAACATAGATAGTCCAAGGTCCGGCTAGGGAACGTACATAGTCCAAGTGCCCGCTAGTAAACCTAGATTGTCCAAGTGCCCGCTAGTTAACCTAGATTGTCCAAGTGTCCTCTTGTTAACCTACATAGTCCATGGGCCCGCTAGTTAACCTACATATTCCAAGTGCCCGGTAGTTAACCTACATAATCTAAGTGCCCGTTAGCTAACCTAGATTGTCCAAGGGCCCGCTAGTTGACCTACATAGTCCAAGGGAAAGCTAGGTATCCTAGATAGTACAAGTGCCCGCTAGGGAACCTCAATAGTCCAAGTGCCTGTTAGCTAACCTAGATAGTCCACGTGGCGGCTAAGTAACCTACATAGTCCAAGAGCCCGATAGGGAACCTACATAATCCAAGTGTCCGCTAGGGAACCTACATAGTCCAATTGACTGCTAGGCAACCTACATAGTCCAAGTGCCCGCTAGGGAACATATATAGTCCAAGTGCCCGCTAGTTAACCTTCATAGTCCAAGTGCCCGATAGGGAACCTACATAATCCAAGTGCCCGCTAGGGAACCTACATAGTCCAAGTGCCCGCTAGGCAACCTACATAGTCCAAGTGCCCGTTAGTTAACCTAGATAGTCCAAATGCCCGCTAGGGAAACTACATAGTCCAAGTGCCCGCTAGTTAACCTAGATAGTCCAAGTGCCTGCTAGTAAACCTATATAATCCATGGGCCCGCTAGTTAACCTAGATAGTCCAAGTGCCCACTAGGGACCCTACATAGTCCAAGTGCCCGCTTGGTAACCTAGATAGTCCAAGTGCCCGCTAGGGATCCTTCATAATCCAAGTGCCTGCTAGGCAACCTAGATAGTCCAAGTTCCCGCTAGGTAACCTAGATAGTCCAATAGCCCGCTATGTAACCTAGACAGTCCAAGTGACCGCTATGTAACCTAGACAGTCCAAGTGCCCGCTAGGGGACCTATATAGTCCAAGTGCTATCTAGGTAACCTAGATAGTCCAAGGGCCAGCTAGTTAACCTACATAGTCCAAGGACTCGCTTGTTAACTTTGATAGTCCAAGTGCCCCTTAGTTAACCTAGATCGTTCAAGTGCCCGCTAGTTAACCTAGATCGTACAAGTACTGGCTAGTTAACCTACATAGTCCAAGGGCCCACTAGTTAACCTAGATTGTCCAAGTGTCCTCTAGTTAACCTACATAGTCCAAGTGCCCGCTAGGTAACCTACATAGTGCAAGTGTCTGCTAGGTAAACTACATAGTCCAAGTGCCCTCTAGTTAACATAGATAGTCCAAGTGCCCGCTAGGGAAGGTACATAGTCCAAGTGCCCGCTAGGTAACCTAGAGCGTGAAAGTGCCCGCTAGTTAACATACATAGTCCAAGGGCCTGCTAGTTAACCTACATAGTCCAAGTGCCAGTAGTTAACTTACATAGTTGAAGTGTCCGTAGGGAACATACATAGTCCAAGTGCCCGCTAGTTAACATAGATAGTCCAAGTGCCCGCTAGGGAAGGTACATAGTCCAAGTGCCCGCTAGGTAACCTAGAGAGTGAAAGTGCCCGCTAGTTAACCTACATAGTCCAAGGGCCTGCTAGTTAACCTACATAGTCCAAGTGCCAGTAGTTAACTTACATAGTTCAAGTGTCCGTAGGGAACATACATAGTCCAAGTGCCAGCGAGGGAACATACATAGTCCAAGTGCCCGCTAGGGAACCGACGTAGTCCAAGTGCCCGCTAGGGAATCTACATAGTCCAAGGTCCCACTAGTTAACGTAGATAGTCCAATTGCTGCTAGTAAATCTACATAGTCCAAGGGCCCGCTAGTTAACCTACATAATCCAAGTACTCGCTAGTTAACCTAGATCGTCCAAGTGTCCGCTAGTTAACCTACATAGTCCAAGTGCCCGCTAGGGAACCTAGATAGTCCAAGTGCCCGCTCTGGAACCTACGTAGTCCAAGTGCCTGCTAGGGAACCTACATAGTCGAAGTGCCCGCTCTGGAACATACATAGTCCAAGTGCCCGCTAGGGAATCTACATAGCAAAGGGCCCGCTAGTTAACGTAGATAGTCCAAGTGCCGCTAGTAAATCTCCATAGTCAAAGGGCCCGCTAGTTAACCTATATAGTCCAAGTTCCCGCTAGTTAACCTAGATCGTCCAAGTGCACGCTAGTTAACCTACATAGTCCAAGGGCCCGCTAGTTAACCTACATAGTCCAAGGGCCCGCTAGTTAACCTACATAGTCCAAGTACACGCTAGTTAACCTAGATCGTCCAAGTGCACGCTAGTTAACCTACATAGTCCAAGGGCCCGCTAGTTAACCTACATCGTCCAAGGGCCCGCTAGTTAACATACATAGTCCAAGTGCCCGCTAGTTAACATAGATAGTCCAAGTGCCCGCTAGGGAAGGTACATAGTCCAAGTGCCCGGTAGTTAACTTACATAGTTCAAGTGTCCGTAGTGAACATACATAGTCCAAGTGCCCGCTAGGGAACATACATAGTCCAAGTGCCCACTAGGTAACCTAAATAGTACAAGGGCCCGCTAGTTAACCTACATCTTCCAAGAGCCCGCAAGTTAACCTAGATAGTCCAAGTGCCCGCTAGTTAACCTACATAGTCCAAGTGCCCGCTAGGGAATCTACATAGTCCAAGGGCCCGCTAGTTAACGTAGATAGTCCAAGTGCCGCTAGTTAATCTACATAGTCAAAGGGCCCGCTAGTTAACCTACATAGTCCAAGTACCCGCTAGTTAACCTAGATCGTCCAAGTGCACGCTAGTTAACCTACATAGTCCAAGGGCCCGCTAGTTAACCTACATAGTCCAAGGGCCCGCTAGTTAAACTACATAGTCCAAGTACATGCTAGTTAACCTAGATCGTCCAAGTGCACGCTAGTTAACCTACATAGTCCAAGGGCCCGCTAGTTAACCTACATCGTCCAAGGGCCCGCTAGTTAACCTACATAGTCCAAGTGCCCGCTAGTTAACATAGATAGTCCAAGTGCCCGCTAGGGAAGGTACATAGTCCAAGTGCCCGGTAGTTAACTTACATAGTTCAAGTGTCCGTAGTGAACATACATAGTTCAAGTGCCCGCTAGGGAACATACATAGTCCAAGTGCCCACTAGGTAACCTAAATAGTCCAAGGGCCCGCTAGTTAACCTACATCTTCCAAGAGCCCGCAAGTTAACCTAGATAGTCCAAGTGCCCGCTAGTTAACCTACATAGTCCAAGTGCCCGCTAGGGAATCTACATAGTCCAAGGGCCCGCTAGTTAACGTAGATAGTCCAAGTGCCGCTAGTTAATCTACATAGTCAAAGGGCCCGCTAGTTAACCTACATAGTCCAAGTACCCGCTAGTTAACCTAGATCGTCCAAGTGCACGCTAGTTAACCTACATAGTCCAAGGGCCCGCTAGTTAACCTACATAGTCCAAGGGCCCGCTAGTTAACCTACATAGTCCAAGTACACGCTAGTTAACCTAGATCGTCCAAGTGCACGTTAGTTTACCTACATAGTCCAAGGGCCCGCTAGTTAACCTACATCGTCCAAGGGCCGCTAGTTAACCTACATAGTCCAAGTGCCCGCTAGTTAACATAGATAGTCCAAGTGCCCACTAAGGAAGGTACATAGTCCAAGTGCCCACTAGGTAACATAGAGAGTGCAAGTGCCCGCTAGTTAACCTACATAGTCCAAGTGCCTGCTAGGTAACATAGATAGTCCAAGGGCCTGCTAGTTAACCTACATAGTCCAAGTGCCCGGTAGTTAACTTACATAGTTCAAGTGTCCGTAGTGAATATACATAGTCCAAGTGCCCGCTAGGAAACATACTTAGTCCAAGTGCCCGCTAGGGAACCTACGTAGTCCAAGTGCCCACTAGGGAATCTACATAGTCCAAGGGCCCGCTAGTTAACGTAGATAATCCAAGTACCAGCTAGTTAACCTAGATCGTCCAAGTGTCCGCTAGTTAACGTACATAGTCCAAGTGCCCGCAAGGGAACCTAGATAGTCCAAGGGCCCGCTCTGGAACATACATAATACAAGTGCCCGCTAGGGAATCTACATAGTCCAAGGGCACGCTAGTTAACGTAGATAGTCCACGTGCCGCTAGTTAATCTACATAGTCCAAGGGCCCACTAGTTAACCTACATAGTCCAAGTACACGCTAGTTAACCTAGATCGTCCAAGTGCACGCTAGTTAACCTACATAGTCCAAGGGCCCGCTAGCCAACCTACATAGTCCAAGGGCCCGCTAGGTAACCTACATAGTCCAAGTACACGCTAGTTAACCTAGATCGTCCAAGTGCACGCTAGTTAACCTACATAGTCCAAGGGCCCGCTAGTTAACCTACATAGTCCAAGTGCCCGCTAGGTAACCTAGACAGTTGAATAACCACTAGGTTACTTACATAGTCCAAGTGCCTGTTCTTTAACCTAAATAGTCTAAGTGCCCGCTAGGTAACCTTTATAGTCCAAATGCCCGCTAGGGACCCTCATAGTTCATGTGCCCGCTAGTTATCCTAGATAGTCCAAGTGCTCACTAGTTAACCTAGATACTCCAAGTGCCCGCTAGTTAACCTAGATAGACCAAGTGCCCGCTAGGGAACCTACCTAGTCCAAGTGCCCGATAGGGAACTTACATAGTCCAAGGGCCCGCTAGGGAAACTACAGAGTCCAAGTGCCTGTTAGTTAACCTAGATAGTCCAAGTGCCCGCTAGGTAACCTAGATAGTCCAACAGCCCGCTAGGTAACCTACATACTCCAAGAACCCGTTAGTTAACCTAGATAGTTCAAGTGCCAGCTAGGTAACTTAGATAGTCCATGTGGCGCTAGGTAACCTGCAAAGTCAAAGTGCCCACTAGGTTATCTATATAGTCCAAATGCCCGCTAGGGTATCTACATAGTCCAAGGGCCCTCTAGTTAACGTAGATAGTCCAAGTGCTGCTAGTTATTCTACATAGTTCAAGGGCCCACTAGTTAACCTACATAGTCCAAGTACCCGCTAAGAAACCTAGATAGTCCAAGTGCCCATTACCTAACCTAGATAGTCCACGTGCCCTCTAGTTAACCTAGATCGTCCAAGTGTCCGCTAAGAAACATAGATAGTACAAGTGCCCGTTACCTAACCTAGAAGTCCAAGTGCCCGCTAGGTAACCTAGACTCTCCAAGATCCCGCTAGGTTACCTACATAGTCCAAATGCCCGTTTGGTAACCTAGATAGTGCAAGTGCCCGGTAGTTAACCTACATAGTCCAAGTGCCCGCTAGGTAACCTAGATAGTCCAAGGGCCCGCTAGTTAACCTACATAGTCCAAGTGCCCGGTAGTAAACTTACATAGTTCATGTGTCCGTAGGGAAATACAGAGTCCAAGTGCCCGCTAGGGAACCTACATAGTCCAAGTGCCCGCTAGTTAATCTACATAGTTCAAGGGCCCGCTAGTTAACCTACATAATCCAAGTACCCGCTAGTGAACCTAGATCGTCCAACTGTCTGCTAATTAACTTACATAGTACACGTGCCCGCTAGGGAACCTAGATAGTATAAGTGCCCGCTCTGGAACCTACATAGTCCAAGTGACTGCTAGGGAACCAACATAGTCCAAGTGCCCGCTCTGGAACATACATAGTCCAAGTGCCCGCTAGGGAATCTACATAGTCCAAGGGTCCGCTAGTTAACGTAGATAGTCCAAGTGCCGCTAGTAATCTACATAGTCTAAGGGCCCGCTAGTTAACCTACATAGTCCAAGTACCCGCTAGTTAACCTAGATCGTCCAAGTGACCACTAGGTAACCTACATAGTCCAAGGGCCCGCTAGTTAACCTACATCTTCCAAGAGCCCGCAAGTTAACCTAGATAGTCCAAGTGCCCGCTAGTTAACCTACATAGTCTAAGTGCCCGCTAGGTAACCTAGACATTTCAAGTGACCACTAGGTTACCTACATAGTCCAAGTGCCCTTTCGTTAACCTACATAGTCCAATTGCCCGCTAGGTAACCAATATAGTCCAAATGCCCGCTAGGGGCCCTAATAGTCCATAAGCCCGCTAGTTAACCTAGATAGTCCAAGTGCTGGCTAGTTAACCTAGATAGACCAAGTGCCCGATAGGAAACGTACATAGTCCGAGTGTCCGCTAGGTAACGTACATAGTCAAAGTGCCCGCTAGGTAAGGTAGATAGTCCAAGTGCCCCCTAAGAAACGTACATAGTCCAAGTGCCCGTTAGGTAACCTAGATAGTCCAAATGCCCGATAGGGAAACCACATAGTCCAAGTGCACTCTAGGGAACTTACATAGTCCGAGGGCCCGCTAGGGAACCTACATAGTCCAAGTGCCCGCTAGGTAACCTACATAGTCCAAATGCCCTCTAGTTATTCTACATAGTCCAAGTGCCCGATAGGGAACCTATATAATCCAAGTGCCCGCTAGGGAACGTACATAGTCCAAGTGCCTGCTAGGTAACCTAGATAGTCCAAGTGCCCACTAGTTAACCTACATAGTCTAGGTTCCCCCTAGGTAACCTAGATAGTCCAAGGGCCCGCTAGGTTACCTACATAGTCCTAGTGCCCCCTAGTTAACCTACATTCTCCAAGTGCCCGGTAGGGAACCTACATAGTCCAAGTGTCCGCTAGGTAACCTACATAGTCCAAATGCCCGCTAGTTAACCTACATAGTCCAAGTGCCCCATAGGGAACCTACATAATCCAAGTGCCCGCTAGGGAACGTACATAGTTCAAGTGCCCATTAGGTAACCTAGAAAGTCCAAATGCCCGCCAGGAAACCCACATAGTCCAAGTGCCCGCTAGGGAACTTACATAGTCCAAGGGCCCGCTAGGGAACCTACACAGTCCAAGTGCCCGTTACTTAACCTAGATAGTCCAAGTGCCCGCTTGGTAACCTAGATAGTCCAACAGCCCGGTAGGTAACCTACATGCTCCAAGTACCCGCTAGGTAACGTAGATAGTTCAAGTGCCAGCTAGGTAACCTAGATAGTCCAACAGCCCGGTAGGTAACCTATATGCTCCAAGTACCCGCTAGGTAACGTAGATAGTTCAAGTGCCAGCTAGGTAACCTAGATAGTCCAAGTGCCCGCTAGGTAACCTAGAAAGTCTAAGTGCCTGCTAGGTAATCTATATAGTCCAAATGACCCCTAGGGAGGCTACATAGTCCAAATGCTCGCTAGGTAACCTAGATAGTCTAATGGCCCGCTAGGTAACTTACATAATCCTAGTGCCTTCTAGTTAACCTACATTTTCCAAGTGCCCGATAGGGAACCTACATAGTCCAAGTGCCCGCTAGGTAACCTACATAGTCCAAATGACCTCTAGTTATTCTACATAGTCCAAGTGCCCGATAGGGAACCTACATAATCCAAGTGCCCGCTAGGGAACGTACATAGTCCAAGTGCCCGTTAGGTAACCTAGAAAGTCCAAATGCCCGCCAGGAAACCCACATAGTCCAAGTGCCCGCTAGGGAACTTACATAGTCCAAGGGCCCGCTAGGGAACCTACACTGTCCAAGTGCCCGTTAGTTAACCTAGATAGTCCAAGTGCCCGCTTGGTAACCTAGATAGTCCAACAGCCCGGTAGGTAACCTACATGCTCCAAGTACCCGCTAGGTAACGTAGATAGTTCAAGTGCCAGCTAGGTAACCTAGATAGTCCAAGTGCCCGCTAGGTAACCTACAAAGTCTAAGTGCCTGCTAGGTAATCTATATAGTCCAAATTACCCCTAGGGAGCCTACATAGTCCAAATGCTCGCTAGGTAACCTAGATAGTCTAATGGCCCGCTAGGTAACTTACATAATCCTAGTGCCTTCTAGTTAACCTACATTTTCCAAGTGCCCGATAGGGAACCTACATAGTCCAAGTGCCCGCTAGGTAACCTACATAGTCCAAATGACCTCTAGTTATTCTACATAGTCCAAGTGCCCGATAGGAAACCTACATAATCCAAGTGCCCGCTAGGGAACGTACATAGTCCAAGTGCCCGTTAGGTAACCTAGAAAGTCCAAATGCCCGCCAGGAAACCCACATAGTCCAAGTGCCCGCTAGGGAACTTACATAGTCCAAAAGCCCGCTAGGGAACCTACACTGTCCAAGTGCCCGTTAGTTAACCTAGATAGTCCAAGTGCCCGCTTGGTAACCTAGATAGTCTAACAGCCCGCTAGGTAACCTACATACTCCAACATCCCGCTATAACGTAGATAGTTCAAGTGCCAGCTAGGTAACCTAGATAGTCCATGTGCCGCTAGGTAACCTACAAAGTCAAAGTGCCTGCTAGGTTATATATATAGTCCAAATGCCCGCTAGGGTATCTACATAGTCCAAGGGCCCGCTAGTTAACGTAGATAGTCCAAGTGCCGCTAGTTATTCTACATAGTTCAAGGGCCCACTAGTTAACCTACATAGTCCAAGTACCCGATAAGTAACCTAGATAGTCCAAGTGCACGCTAGTTAACCTAGATCGTCCAAGTGCCCGCTAAGAAACCTAGATAGTCCAAGTGCCCGTTAACTAACCTAGATAGTCCAATTGCCCGCTATGCAACATACATAGTCCAAGTGCCCGTTCGTTAACCTAGAAGTCCAAGTGCCCGATAGGTAACCTAGACTCTCCATGTGCCCGCTAGGTTACCTACATAGTCCAAATGCCCGTTCGGTAACCTAGATAGTGCAAGTGCCCGGTAGTTAACCTACATAGTCCAAGTGCCCGCTAGGTAACCTAGATAGTCCAAGGGCCCGCTAGTTAACCTACATGGTCCAAGTGCCCGGTAGTTAATTTACATAGTTCAAGTGTCCGTAGGGGACATACAGAGTCCAAGTGCCCGCTAGTTAATCTACATAGTTCAAGGGCCCGCTAGTTAACCTACATATTCCAAGTACCCGCTAGTTAACCTAGATCGTCCAAGTGTACGCTAATTAACCTACATAGTACAAGTTCCCGCTAGGGAACCTAGTTAGTCTAAGTGCCCGCTCTGGAACCTACATAGTCCAAATGACTGCTACGGAACCTACATAGTACAAGTGTCCGCTCTGGAACATACATAGTCCAAGTGCCCGCTAGGGAATCTACATAGTCCAAGCCTCGCTAGTTAACATAGATAGTCCAAGTGCCGCTAGTTAACCTACATAGTCCAAGTACCCGCTAGTTAACCTAGATCGTACAATTGCCCACTAGGTAACCTACATAGTCCAAGGGCCCGCTAGTTAACATACATAGTCCAAGTGCCCGCTAGGTAACCTAGACATTTCAAGTGACCACTAGGTTACCTACATAGTCCAAGTGCCCGTTCGTTAACCTACATAGTCCAAGTGCCCGCTAGGTAACCAATATAGTCCAAATTCCCGCTAGGGGCCCTAATAGTCCATATGCCCGCTAGTTAACCTAGATAGTCCAAGTGCTCTCTAGTTAACTTAGATAGACCAAGTGCCCGCTAGGGAACCTATCTAGTCCAAGTACCCGCTAGGAATCGTACATAGTCCGAGTGCCCGCTAGGGAACGTACATAGTCCAAGTGCCGGTTGGTAACCTAGATAGTCCAAGTGCTAGCTAGTTAACCTACATAGTCCAGGCTCCCCCTAGGTAACCTAGATTGTCCAAGGGTCCGCTAGGTAACCTACATAGTCCTAGTGACCCCTAGTTAACCTACATTCTCCAAAAGCCCGATTGGGAACCTACATAGTGCCCCCTAGTTAACCTACATTCTCCAAGTGCCCAATAGGGAACCTACATAGTCCAAATGCCGTCTAGTTAATCTACATAGTCCAAGTGCCCGATAGGGAACCTACATAATCCAAGTGCCCGCTAGGGATCCTAAATAGTCCAAGTGCCCGCTAGGTAACCTAGATAGTCCAAATGCCCGCCAGGAAACCCACATAGTCCAAGTGCCCGCTAGGGAACTTACATAGTCCAAGGGCCCGCTAGGGTTCTACACAGTCCAAGTGCCCGTTAGCTAACCTAGATAGTCCAAGTGCCCGCTTTGTAACCTATATATTCCAACAGCCCGCTAGGTAACCTACATACTCTAAGAACCCGCTATAACGTAGATATTTCAAGTGCCAGCTGGTAACCTAGATAATCCATGTGCCGCTAGGTAACCTACAAAGTCAAAGTGCCCGGTAGGTTATCTATATAGTCCAAATGCCAGCTAGGGAATCTACATAGTCTAAGGGCCCGCTAGTTAACGTAGATAGTCCAAGTGCCGCTAGTTAATCTACATAGTCCAAGGGCCCGCTAGTTAACCTACATAGTCCAAGTACCCGCTAAGAAACCTAGATAGTCCAAGTGCACGCTAGTTAACCTAGATAGTCCAAGTGCCCTCTAGTTAACCTAGATCGTCCAAGTGCCCGCTAAGAAACCTAGATAGTCCAAGTGCCCGTTACCTAACTTAGATAGTCCAATTGCCCGCTATGCAACATACATAGTCCAAGGGCCCGTTCGTTAACCTAGAAGTCCAAGTGCCCGCTAAGTAACCTAGACTCTCCAAGTGCCCGCTAGGTTACCTACATAGTCCAAATGCCCGTTCGGTAACCTAGATAGTGCAAGTGCCCGGTAGTTAACTTACATAGTCCAAGTGCCCCCTGGGTAACCTAGATCGTCCAAGTGCCCGCTAAGAAACCTAGATAGTCTAAGAGCCTGTTACCTAACCTAGATAGTCCAATTGCCCGCTATGCAACATACATAGTCCAAGTGCCCGTTCGTTAACCTAGAAGTCCAAGTGCCCGCTAGGTAACCTAGACTCTCCAAGTGCCCGCTAGGTTACCTACATAGTCCAAATGCTCGTTCGGTAACCTAGATAGTGCAAGTGACCGGTAGTTAACTTACATAGTCCAAGTGCCCGCTAGGTAACCTAGATAGTGCAAGGGCCCGCTAGTTAACCTACATAGTCCAAGTGCCCGGTAGTTACCTTACATAGTTCAAGTGTCCGTAGGGAACATACAGAGTCCAAGTGCCCGCTAGGGAACCTACACATTCCAAGTGCACGCTAGTTAACCTAGATAGTCCAAGTGCCCGCTATTTAACCTAGATAGTCCAAGTGCCTGCTAGGTAACCTACATAGTGAAAGTGTCTGCTAGTTAACCTACATATTCCAAGTGCCCCCTAGTTAACATAGATAGTCCAAGTGGCCGCTAGGGAACTTACATAGTCCAATGCCCGCTAGGTAACCTAGATACTGCAATTGCCCGCTAGTTAACCTAGATAGTTCAAGTACCCGCTAGGTAACCTAGATCGTCCAAGGGCCCCTCAGTTTTCCTACATAGTCCAAGTGCCCACTAGGTAACCTTGATAGTCCAAGTGCCCGTTCGGTAACCTAGAGAGTCCAAGTGCCCTTTAGGGAACCTAGATAGTCCAAGGGGCCACTAGTAAACCTACATAGTCCATGGGCCCGCTAGTTAACCTTCATAGTGCAAGTGTCCGCTACTTAACCTACATATTCCAAACCCGCTACTTAACCTACATAATCTAAGTGCCCGTTGGCTAACCTAGATAGTCCAAGTGCCCGCTAGGTAACCTAGATAGTCCAAGTGACTGCTAGGTAACCTACATAGTGCAAGTGTCTGCTAGTTAACCTACATATTCCAAGTGCCCGCTAGTTAACATAGATAGTCCAAGTGCCCGCTAGGGAACTTACATAGTCCAAGTGCCCGCTAGTTAACCTAGATAGTTCAAGTACCCGCTAGGTAACCTAGATCGTCAAAGGGCCCCCTAGTTAGCCTACATAGTCCAAGTGCCCGATAGGTAACCTATATAGTCCATGTGCCCTTTAGGGAACCTAGATAGTCCAAGGGCCGGCTAGTAAACCTACATAGTCCATGGGCCCGCTAGTTAACCTTCATAGTGCAAGTGTCCGCTACTTAACCTACCTATTCCAAGTTCCCGCTAGATAACCTACACCATCTAAGTGCCCGTTGGCTAACCTAGATAGTCCAAGGGCCCGCTAGTTGACCTACATAGTCCAAGTGCCACTAGGTAACCTAGATAGTACAAGTGCCCGCCAGGGAACCTAGATAGTACAAGTGTCTGTTAGCTAACCTAGATAGTCCAAGTGGCGGCTAGGTAACCTACATAGTACAAATGCCCGTTCGTTAACCTAGATAAGACAAGTGCCCACTAGGTAACATAGACAGTCCAAGTGCCCGCTAGTTAACCTACATAGTCCAAGTGCCCGATAGGGAACTACATAATCCAAGTGCCCACTAGGCAACCTACATAGTCCAAGAACCCGTTAGTTAACCTAGATAGTCAAATTGCCGGCTAGGTAACCTAGATAGTCCAAGTGCCCGCTAGGTAACCTACATAGTCCCAGTGCCCGCTAGGTAACCTAAATAGTCCAAATGCCCGCCAGGAAAACTACATAGTCCAAGTGCCCGCTAGTTAACCTAGATAGTCCAAGTGCCTGCTAGTAAACCTACATAATCCTTGGGCCCGCTAGTTAACCTACATAGTGCAAGGGGCCGCTAGTTAACCTACATCGTCCGAGGGCCCGCTAGTTAACCTAGATAGTCCAAGTGCTCGCTAGTTAACCTACATAGTCTAAGTGCCCGCTAGGTAACCTAGATAGTCCAAGTGCCCGTTCGGTAACCTAGATAGTCCAAGAGCCCTTTAGGGAACCTAGATAGTCCAAGGGCCCACTAGTAAACCTACATAGTCCATGGGCCCGCTAGTTAACCTTCATAGTGCAAGTGTCCGCTACTTTACCTACATATTCCAAGTGCCCGCTAGTTAACCTACATAATCTAAGTGCCCGTTGGCTAACCAAGATAGTCCAAGGGCCCGCTAGTTGACATACATAGTCCAAGTGCCCGCTCTTTAACCTAGATAGTCCAAGTGATTGCTATGTAACCTACATAGTGCAAGTCTCCGCTAGTTAACCTACATATTCCAAGTGCCCGCTAGTTAACATAGATAGTCCAAGTGCCCGCTAGGGAACGTACATAGTCCAAGTGCCCGCTAGGTAACCTAGATACTGC